>NC_133398.1:103958811-104671917 GCF_047511655.1 Castor canadensis
CCTCAGCTTTCCTCTGAAAGGTGACACATTTCCCTTTGGAGCCAGCACAGGTGATACTTTTGAGACCTGTCACCCTCCCCTGAGTTAACAAACAGGGGCCAGAGCTGGTAAACTTGGGCCCAGCACTGTCAGGACCCTTGCTTGGCTAGCCATTATTCCACACATGTCACCAGATTCACCTGAAATACAGTAGACTGGTCCCAGTGAGGCCTCTTCAAGAGACAAGGCCCACACATCGTCCTGGGATTCCTTGAAATGTAAACTGCATTTTTCACCCAGCACTTTTCACTGAGCTTTTTACTAAAGGGTGGACTGTAACTCATCATTTTACCAGCAAGGTGGGGGGAGGAAGGGCCAAGTCCCTGCTGGAAGGGAAAATTGATGTCACATTTGCCAACAACTGGTCATACAACCTAGTCCCTGTCTCTGTGTGTGTGTGTGTGTGTGTGTGTGTGTGTGTGTGTGTGTGGAGGGGGTCATGGTTGTGTTTGTTATTGCTACACAAAATATGTCAGCCAACGAGAGACAGTGACCATCCCAGCTCTCTCAGCACTCCATGCCTGGTGGCAGGGAGCTAGCCACTGTGCTACTTTATGTCCTGCTGTCTAGACAATGGAGAGAACTGTGGCTTTTCAGATCGTGCCTCTTCTGAGGCCTCCATAGTCCAGAAGCCTGGGGTATCTACAGAGATGGCATGTCCAGGAGCCAGTTAGAGTCAGCCTCAGAGAAGAATGAACATCCACCACAGGTGGGCCCTGCATGGTCCTGCCTGTTCCTGGTCAGCTTCTGAGCTCAGAGGCCCATCCTTGCTTCCAGAAGGCAGGGAGTACCAGATTCCTGTAGGAACCAATTTCTGACAGTATTTGCACCAGCTGAGCCCACAAATATCCAAATACACTTTCTAAAGGACATTTATGTGCCCTGGGGTAGCCCCCACTGGCTGCCTTTGAAGGCCAGCTCTTGGACTGGGGATGTAGCTCAGTGGTAGAGCATTTGCCTAACATACACAAGACCCTGGATTCCATCCCCAGCACCACAAGAGAACAAAAGGGAGAGGGGTCTCATTTGTTCACAATTCAAATCCTGCTACAATCATTAATTGAGCAACTACTGTGTGCATGACAATCTCAGGAAGTTGAAGTCTAGTGGGAACACCCCCAACCTTGCTGAACATCACCTCTCTCCCTCTCCATGTTGGGAGCATCTCATTGTTCAGGAGAAAGAGCCAGGGAAGGCATGGGAAGAGTCTGGATGCAGTAGGTGCTAGATAAGAAACCTGGACCCACAAGGCAAAACCCTTTTGGACTATCAATATGCACTTAAAAATTTTTTTAATGAAGGTCAAGAGGGATAAATAGATCTTTTTCCAGGGGTGGGTACCAGTGTGAGGTGGGTGGGCATAAGGAAAGGGTGAATCCCAGTAAATATGGTGGTTGTATTTTGTGTCCGTATAGGAAAATAGAAGAATAAAATCTGATGAAATTGTTCTAAGAAGGAGGAAAGGGAGATGAGGGAGAATGATGGAGGATAAATCTAACAAAGATATACTGTAAGCACATACGTAAATATCACTAAGTAGTCCCCTGTATGACTATTATATGCTAATAAAATTTTTTTAAAGAAAGACACAGAGACCTAGCTCATATGAACCTCCCTCTGGAAACTCGCTCTACAGCCACATCTGGTCCACCTTGTTTGCAGACTTCTATAACAAGATTGAAGGGAAGTAGATAACATAGTAGAGCGGCTTCTCAAACTGATACCTGATGGTGCCCCAGGAATGAAGGCAATGAAAGCGTTTCATTTCCAAATCGGCTGGAGTGCTGGGTGAGGAGGCCCGATTCATTCCCACAGGGTTCATCAAAGCTTCCCATGACATCAGAGTATAGCTGGAATCTTCAGTAACAAACTTATTTGCCAATGAACCCTTTCTCAGGCATCAGCATGGAACATAGGTTGGGGCTGCCCTGACACTGCAGGGGCCTCTGACTCATCCAGGACAGAGATCTTAGTGTGGTCCCCTCACCCCAGAAGAGACTAGAAATTCAAATTCTTGCCTCATCCCCCAGACCTGCTGAATTGGGTCCTGAAACACCTGGCTTGAGCACCACAGAAAAAGAGAATGTGACAACAGCTGTGACACCACTCCCTTCCCCCTTTACACCCTGGTACATTCTTGTCCACTCTGTCCTGGCCGTGAAGCTTCTTTTCCCAATGTCCCTCCTCCTCACACCCAGCAGAAGGACCCTTTCCCCACTGCCAGGGCTCTCTGCACCGACCTGATATTGCCCTGTAATGACACTGCACTCTTGGCGCTCTGTCTGCCATCTGTGACAGAGAGGAGGTGAGGTCCTCTGTCCTTGATTGCACCGGATCACACCAATGAGTCTTCGCTGGAGCTCAGTGCACATGTGACAATCACCTTCACCTGCCGTTCCTTACTGACCACCAGAGAAAACAGACAGGGCCAGTCAGGGGACCTAAGGGGTGATGCAAAGGCAAAGTGACAAGGACATTCCTGGACCTCTCTTGGAGAAAGGGGTCTCATGACTGTCTGGATGTGAGAGAGAGTTCTCCAAAAACAAGGGCAAGCGGCAAGCAAACTGTCAGAGGCAGTTCCCACTGGCTCTGACCACAACAAGGCTCCGGTGAGGCCCAAGCTCAGGGCAAGCCATCTGACAGCATCCTGTGCTGGGTCCCCGTTGCCACCTCCTTCTCTCATGCCTGGCCATCACCCCTAGGAGGGCTTATCACAGCATGAGGCATGTGGAACTGTGCTGGGTCATCAGCACACACAGATGGGCCCAGTCTGCCTAGTGGGCAGCAGAACCCAAGGACCAGGATGGGCCTAAGGCAGACTTGTACAGTGTCCAAGGGGAGGGCAGCCACTCTCCCCACCCCCCCAGGACACAGATGTCACCGCCACACGCCAAGACGCATGCTCTGATGGAACTTTTATCGCTAGAAATTGGGCTGAACTAAACAGAAGCGATGTGGTGACCTCTGGCAGGCTGCTTTGTGGCAGCTGCTCAGGTCATGCTGAGGCGACAATCTGAAGCCAAGGCCAGCTGCCAGCTCCCCTACAGCCCTGCCCTTTCCTCGTGGGGGAGGGAGGAGGGAGGAGGGAGGGCTGGCTCTTGACAGCTCTCCACTCAAATAATAGACAAATAATGGAGGGCGGGTGGACTTTGCAAGCTCTGTGGATATCAAAGACAGAGTCTAGCACCTTGATGGTTTCTTAAATCTTAAAAGTGTTAATGGGGGAGGGGCCTCTGCATTCTGCAATTACATAGCTCATTTTGGAAATCTCCCCTTAACTCGAGGGGTGCAATATTTTGGAGAGCCTCTGGGTCTGAATATACATAGGTATAGTTTTAAACACTAGCATTAACTAAAAATTCCAGAGCATTTCAGTGGATAGCCCTAAGGCCACAGGTGGGTGCAGGCTAGCCAGGCCTGCCTGCCCATGAGGACAGAGAATAGGATGAGAGGCAGTGAGAAGACAGGCCCCAGACTGCCCAGGTCCTCTGCAACCAGCACCCCTAGCTCCACCCAGCTCAGCAGGGCTGGCTCCAAGGACCAACTGTGACCAGCAGCTGGAGTCCCTCAGGTGATTGGGAAAGTACCCACAGAATGGGATTTAGGATGCATAGACAAAACAACCTCTTTTTTGGGGAATTGCAGAAAAGACAAGGCACTGATTTAGAATTCCACATTCGAAGTCATTTTTCTAAACACTTGGGAATGTTCCAGAACCCACAGAACAGCTTTTACCATATGTAAACCACACATGCTGGACTCTGATCTTGACTTGTCCTTATTTCAGTCCCTCCACACCACCACCAAGGTCTTCCTGCCCCTTTAGGGACCAGGATCAGCCACCAAACAGCGGCACCAATACTTGCTCGGTTTTGTGGTTTGCGGCCAGCTGGGTGAGTTTGGGTTGCCCTCTTCAGAGGGTGACACCCAGACCTTTTCTTATGTCAACTCACCCACAAGGAGAATGACACTTGTAGCTGCATACGAAAGCTGTAAGTCACATCTCAGGATATACAAGGCTAGCTGAACCACTGCACAGTGACATCAGGACCAGTGTCATGTCACATCCTTCTTCCTGGAACCACTAAGGGGTTTGCACTTGTTCAGCTGAATTCAGAAAGGAACAAAGGTTCTCCCAGAGTTAAGAGGCCCTTTTGTGACCTCCTTTCCTTTTTAGGACCATTCACAGGGCTGAAACATCCAGTAACAAAAACAATAACATCCACTGAATGCTTCTGTGTCAGGCGCTGTGTGCAGATTTTACTTGTATACCTGAATTTAACTCTCCTAACAGGTCCATTAGGCCCTGTCGCAACCATGTCACACTTCTGTGAGCGTGAGGAGTGCTCCTGTCCTTACCTTTGCAGCTAATGGGACTCCTGAGACTACTGAGACTGCCCAGGTCCCCACAATAATGGAGGCTGAATCTCCACGGCAGAGCCCACCCTCTGAAAGGCACCGCAGTGTTGGCAAAACCTGCAGATCCCAATGGAGGACAGATCCAAAAGATAAACATACACAAAACAAACATGATCATATACAAACTCATATGTAGAACACATTTGCAATAGTGGAACTACTCTATGCAACTCGGGCAAGGAGGGAAAGGAAAAGGGACTGATAACGCATCAACGATCTCATAAAGTACAGCATCTGTGAAGGTCGAGGATATAAGGATATGCATTGAAAGCTGTTGAAAATGGGGGGTGGGAGGTAAAGGGGAAAGGGAGAGCAATGGAAGGGATTGAATGGACCAGAGTAAAGTATAATCATAGCAATGATACATTAAGTGACCCCTTTGGACATCAAACTTAAATATTAACAATGAAAGGCAGGACTGTAAAAGAAGTACAGTAGGGGGTTACTAGATGGAGAGGAAGAGGGTGAAGGAAGGAGATTAAGGTGAGAGTATATGATGGATGGATTTCATATACCTGTATGAAATAGAACAAAGAAACCTCTTGCAATTGGTCTAAGTGAGGTGGGGAGGGGGCAAGAAGGAGAGATGATGGGGGTGAGCTAACCCATGTACAATGTAAGTCTGCTTGGAATTGTCACGATGAATCTCCCCTTACAACAAATATATCCTAAAAATTTTTTTAAAAGGTAGGAGAAGCCTTTTGTGGATGTGTACGTCAGGCATGACAATATGGGCACTCAGTAATTCATTCATGAAACATGGGGAAATGCCCCTAGTCATCTGTGTCAGCAGAGAAAAAGGCTATGTTGGTGCTGTGACAAGCCCACCTCACACTGCCACAATCTGAGGACCAGGAGTCATTTCTCTCTGTTAGTTCTGAGGCCACCTGCACTGGTGCCCAGGTACCAGCTCCTCAGAGGCCACTGCTACTCCATTCACAACACCACTGAAGTGGTACAAGACATTTGCACTAACCAGGTGCTGGTGACTCACCCCTAGCTACTCAGGAGGCAGAGATCAGGAGGATCACATTTTGAAGCCAGCCTGGGCAAATAGTTCAAGAGACTCTATCTCAAAAAAATCCATCACAAAAAAGGGCTGGTGGAGTATCTCAAGGTGTAGGCCCTGAGTTCAAACCCCAGTACCACAAAAAAAAAAAAAAAGACACTTGCACTGGAGTGTGAGTGGGTGCACTGTTTCCTTCATCAAGAAAGTTTTGTTAGCCAGGTGCTAGTGGCTCACACCTATAATCCTAGCTACTCAGGAGGCAGAGATCAAGAGGACCACTGTTTTAAAGCCAGACCGGGAAATAGTTCAAGAGACCCCATCTTGAAAAAGCCCAGCGCACACACACACAAAGGGCTGGCAGAGTGGCTCAAATGGTAGAGTACTTGCTTAGAGGTACTCTAAGTTCAAACTTAGAATTCAAACCCCAGTGCTGCCAAAAACCAGAAAGTCTTGTTACACACATAAAAGTTACACACACATTTCTGTGTCTCTGGGACCCTGACTGATGCAAATTCCTGCAAGTGGGGAACTGGTGAGCCTGGTGAAAGTGAGAGTGTAGAAAGTTAGGGAAGTTTGGGGGTGTAGGTCTGAGGGTGGGAGGTAGAACCACTGCCCACCAGGGATGCTGAAGAGCCGCAAAGCAGGGACAGATGCTCTTCAGAATGCCTCCAAGACACACAGAGCTCCCCTCCACCCACTCACTGGACAGACCTGCAGCTCCTGTCCCTCCTTCCAGGGGACAGGATGGAAGGCGGAATCCTTCCCGCTGCTTCTGAGGTTGCTGCAGTGGGAAGGCTCCTTCTTGCCTTGTTTGGATGGAATGTTTCCTGGGCCAGAGGCAACCAGGCACCACACACAGTCACCCTTGAGGGACCTCTGAAATGGCTAATGCAACTTCAAAACTTAAAATAACCATGAAAATGACGATTAAAACAAAATGATAATCCAAATAAGAATACTGAGTAGAAATTAAAATCTTAAAATGCTTGGTAGAATTCCCAGCAAAGCCACCTGGGTGGGGTTTTCTGCATGAGAAGTTTTTAACTACAAACTTGTTTCAAGTTAGCTACTTCTTGTTTTTGGTGACTTATATCTTTAAAGTGATCTGCTCTCTTTTTTTTTTTTGAACTCAGGGCTTCACACCTGCAAAGCAGGTGCCATACAACTTGAGCCCCATCTCCAGTCCATTTTGCTCCAGTTATTTTAGAGACAGGTCTCGCAAGCTATTCACTTGGGGCTGGGTTCAAACCGTGATCCTCCCAATCTCGGTCTCTCAAGTAGCTAGGACTGCAGATGTGAGCCACCAGGGCCTGGCCTGTTTATTTTTTAAGAACAGGTGAAATTCATTGACATAACTGTGCTCATAATATTCCTTGCATGCCTTTTATTATCTGTACAATCTGTAGCTGTGTCCTCTTGGTCTTTCTTCATATCTAATTTGTGTCATTTTTCTCCTGATTAATCTGGCTACAGCTGATCAAGTTTAGCCCTCTTCTCCAAGAACCAGCCTTGACTTTTATTTCTTTTCTCGTATTCTTTTTCTATTTCTTTGATTCCTCCTCTGGTCTTTATTGTTTCCTTCATTCTGCTTATTTGGAAACTCATTTATTCTTCTTTGCTCAGGTTTCTTGATGTAAAAGCTGAGGTCTTTGACTCAAGAGCTTTCTGCTTTCCTACTATACGTGTTTCTCTCTCAGAACTGCTATAGTCACATGCCACGAATTTTGATAATGTCTTCTCATGTAGTTCAAAATAATTTCTAATTTCCCTTTTGGCTTCCTCTTTGATGCACGGTAAATGTGTGTGTGTGCATATCATTACTGAGTTCTAATTCAGTCCCACTGTTATTAGAAAAACTTGTATGTCTTGAATCCATTTTAATCTATCGACACTTGTTTTCCATGTACACTGGAAAAGGGTGTGTTGTGCGTCCTGGGGCGGGTTGTTGAATGTCAGCTAAGGAGCACTGGTTGATAATGTTCAAATCTCCTAGATTGCCTATTTATCCCATCAGTTATTGAAAGAAGGAAGTTGAAATCTCCATCTACAACTATAGATTTGTCACTTTTTCATTGAAGTTCTCAGTGTTTTCCTTCTTGTACTTTGAAACTGTCATTGTTGTCCTAATGGGTAGAATGGTCAGGCATCCTTGGATACTGGCCCTTTGCCATTATGACTTGAACTCCTCTTTCCCTGCCACAGGCTTGGCTCTGAAATCTGTGTTGCTACAAGTGAAACCAAAGATTTTAGACCACTGACCTGTCCAGCCACTCACCCATGTATGCCAAATAAAGAGACATGGTAAGGGGCAGAGAATAGAGGCTTAATACCTAGCACCGGTGGCCATCTTTGGGGTACACACATGAGCTGTAGGTTTAAATAGAGGAAGAACTGGGGCAAGGGAGATTCTTGTTAATTGTGCATAACTACTAAACAGTCCTGATCAAAGTACGGCCTGGATAATCAGTATGGAGGCGTTCCAAAGAAGTTGTTATTGCTGTCATCTCCTGAGCGAAGGTAACAAGACACTGTTGTCCAGAGTTTTTTGCTGTTCCTTTCATTTGGGGCAGTTTCAGTCCCTTGTCGTAAAGATACTCTCGATCAGTCCTGTCCTTCGTGGATACTAAGGTGACTGCAAAGTGAATGGCTCAGCACAAAGACAGAAACAAAAGAAAGGCAGGAAGGTCAAGCTTTCTCCTGCTTTTAGTTAATCCATGGGCCCAAGTAAGGAGTCAGTGCTTTTCAACAAAAGCACCTTATTTTTTTTTTTTGTCAGTACTGGAGACATGAGGGAGTTTGAACTCAGGACCTCACCCTTGCGAGGCAGGCACTCTAACACTTGAGCCACTCTGCCAGCCTTTTTGGCATTGGTTATTTTTCAGATAGGATTTTGTTTATGGCCAGGCTGACCTGGACTTCAGTCTTCCTATTGAAGCTCCCCTGTGTGCTGAGATGACAGGCAGGCACCACTGCTGAGATGGGGTCATGCCCATTTTGGAAGAGGAGTGGCCTGGGCTGGCCTTGAACCACAATCCTCCTGATCTCCATCTACCAAGTAGCTGAGATTACAGGTGTGAGCTGCCACACCAGGCCCAAAAGCAGCAGTTAAGCACCTGTTACAAAAGACTCCCTGTTGCATCAGTGCATTACCATAAACATGGTTTTTCTTTTCTCAGCTTCTTGATTTTAACCTATTTGTGTCTTTATTTTTAAAGTGTGTTTCTTTTGGGCAGAAAATAGAGTTGTGCCTTGTTTTTTTCTAATCCGATTTGACAAGTTCTGCCTTTTTATCGGGTGATTTAGACCATGTACCTTCAGTGTGATCCTCAGTGTGGTTTGATTTAAATCTATCACTGTAATATTTATTATCTATTTCCACCACGTTCTTTGTATCCATTTTCACCCTTTTTTTTCTTTCTTTGTTAGTATTGGGGTTTGAACTCAGGACTTCACACTTGTTAGGCAGGCACTCTTCCACTTGAGCCACTTGAGCCACTCCACCAGCCCTTTTTTGTGATGGGTTTTTTCGAGATAGGATCTTGTGAACTGGAGCTGGCTTGGAACCATGATCCTCCTGATCTCTGCCTCCTAAATACTTAGGATTTCAGGAATGAGCTACTGGTGCTGGCTTTCACTTTTTTTCTGCCTTCTTTTAAGAGTTATTAGTCAGATCCCTTCCCCCCCCCTTTTTTTTTTTACTTATTACTAGAATTCTTTTTGTTGTGGTAGCAGCGATTACTTAGGGCTTATCCTATACATCTTTACTTCCTTAAGGGATGTCAAAGGAAGAGAAAATATCTTTCAAGTAGATTTTGCCATGGCACGCATCCACTGGCCCCTCCAGGGCTCCTGTTATACTTGTTGGACATGCTGAAGCCTGTGTGAAGAATCCCACATTGTCTTACTAGTTTTTATACAACTTCATCTTTTAGAGAAATTTAAATTGTAGGGGAAAAAGCCTTCAAATTACTACAAAGTGGCTACTCAGCTCCTTGGTTCTTATTCGGACCCACAGGCCTGTCTGGCATCATTTCTTTCTGCCTCAAAGTCTTCCTCGAACTTTTTTTTGCAGTGCCCATCTGCCAGTGACCAAACTCTTTCAGACTTTGTGTGTCTGTTGGGGTCCTTATTTCATCTTTACTTTTTGAAAGATATTTTCTCTGGGCATAGAATTCTATGTTGACAGTCCAGTTTTTTGTCCTCTGTGTGAAAGATGTGGTTTCTTTATGTTCTCACTAGCATTCATGCCCACCCACACCTATGCGCACACTTGCACACACACGCATCCATGTACATATGTCTAGAGACATCCACTCACACACATGCAGCTGCGTCACCATCCCTGCTAGAGTGACCTGGAAGAGTGAGAGGTTAAATGTTCTGAAGATGGTGTGCTGGATACATCCCAGCCCCAGAAATGCCTTCCTTTGCAAATATGGTCCATATCATTGTGCATAGCCAATGACCTAAAGTCCTCCCACTAGGCACTGCCTCTTAAAGACTCCATCACCTCCCAATAGTGCCACCCTTGGGACCAAGCCTTGACCCCATGAATCTTTGGCGGACATTCAACATCCTAACTACAGCACTGGAATTTAGTGATGGTGCAACTCAGAGACAAGGCAGCCTTCTATTGCTTTCCTTAGAGTTTGGGACACAGGGTTGAGCATAGAAAAGAAATTTGACATTTACTTCTGATGATAACCTAAAGAGTTAAAGGGACATGAGAACACATTCAAGGCACTCAGAGCACAGTTTTTCTTCCATGATTACTCCTTTGACCATTTTCCCCTTTTCCTACACTGGGCATCTTTCTTTTTTCTTTTTTTTTTTTTTTCATTTTTCTTTTATTATTCATATGTGCATACAAGGCTTGGTTCATTTCTCCCCCCTGCCCCCACCCCCTCCCTTACCACCCACTCCACCCCCTCCCGCTCCCCCCCCTCAATACCCAGCAGAAACTATTTTGCCCTTATCTCTAATTTTGTTGTAGAGAGAGTATAAGCAATAATAGGAAGGAACAAGGGGTTTTGCTGGTTGAGATAAGGATAGCTATACAGGGCATTGACTCACATTGATTTCCTGTGCGTGGGTGTTACCTTCTAGGTTAATTCTTTTTGATCTAATCTTTTCTCTAGTTCCTGGTCCCCTTTTCCTATTGGCCTCAGTTGCTTTAAGGTATCTGCTTTAGTTTCTCTGCATTAAGGGCAACAAATGCTAGCTAGTTTTTTAGGTGTCTTACCTATCCTCACCCCTCCCTTGTGTGCTCTCGCTTTTATCATGTGCTCAAAGTCCAATCCCCTTGTTGTGTTTGCCCTTGATCTAATGTCCACATATGAGGGAGAACATATGATTTTTGGTCTTTTGAGCCAGGCTAACCTCACTCAGAATGATGTTCTCCAATTCCATCCATTTACGAGCGAATGATAACATTTCGTTCTTCTTCATGGCTGCATAAAATTCCATTGTGTATAGATACCACATTTTCTTAATCCATTCGTCAGTGCTGGGACATCTTGGCTGTTTCCATAACTTGGCTATTGTGAATAGTGCCGCAATAAACATGGATGTGCAGGTGCCTCTGGAGTAACAGTCTTTTGGGTATATCCCCAAGAGTGGTATTGCTGGATCAAATGGTAGATCGATGTCCAGCTTTTTAAGTAGCCTCCAAATTTTTTTCCAGAGTGGTTGTACTAGTCTACATTCCCACCAACAGTGTAAGAGGGTTCCTTTTTCCCCGCATCCTCGCCAACACCTGTTGTTGGTGGTGTTGCAGATGATGGCTATTCTAACAGGGGTGAGGTGGAATCTTAGTGTGGTTTTAATTTGCATTTCCTTTATTGCTAGAGATGGTGAGCATTTTTTCATGTGTTTTCTGGCCATTTGAATTTCTTCTTTTGAGAAAGTTCTGTTTAGTTCACTTGCCCATTTCTTTATTGGTTCATTAGTTTTGGGAGAATTTAGTTTTTTAAGTTCCCTGTATATTCTGGTTATCAGTCCTTTGTCTGATGTATAATTGGCAAATATTTTCTCCCACTCTGTGGTTGTTCTCTTCAGTTTAGAGACCATTTCTTTTGATGAACAGAAGCTTTTTAGTTTTATGAGGTCCCATTTATCTATGCTATCTCTTAGTTGCTGTGCTGCTGGGGTTTCATTGAGAAAGTTCTTACCTATACCTACTGACTCCAGAGTATTTCCTACTCTTTCTTGTATCAACTTAAGAGTTTGGGGCCTGATATTAAGATCCTTGATCCATTTTGAGTTAATCTTGGTATAGGGTGATATACATGGATCTAGTTTCAGTTTTTTGCAGACTGCTAACCAGTTTTCCCAGCAGTTTTTGTTGAAGAGGCTGCTATTTCTCCATCGTATATTTTTAGCTCCTTTGTCAAAGATAAGTTGCTCATAGTTGTGTGGCTTCATATCTGGATCCTCTATTCTGTTCCACTGGTCTTCATGTCTGTTTTTGTGCCAGTACCATGCTGTTTCTATTGTTATTGCTTTGTAATATAGTTTGAAGTCAGGTATTGTGATACCTCCTGCATTGTTCTTTTGACTGAGTATTGCCTTGGCTATTCGTGGCCTCTTGTGTTTCCATATAAATTTCACAGTAGATTTTTCAATCTCTTTAATGAATGTCATTGGAATTTTGATGAGAATTGCATTAGACATGTAGATTACTTTGGGGAGTATCGACATTTTTACTATGTTGATTCTACCAATCCATGAGCATGGGAGATCTCTCCACTTTCTATAGTCCTCCTCAATCTCTTTCTTCAGAAGTGTATAGTTTTCCTTGTAGAGGTCTTTCACATCTTTTGTTAGGTTTACACCTAGGTATTTGATTTTTTTGAGGCTATTGTAAATGGAATTGTTTTCATACATTCTTTTTCAGTTTGCTCATTGTTAGTGTATAGAAATGCTAATGATTTTTCTATGTTGATTTTATATCCTGCTACTTTGCTATAGCTATTGATGATGTCTAGAAGCTTCTGAGTAGAGTTTTTTGGGTCTTTAAGGTATAGGATCATGTCGTCTGCAAATAGGGATATTTTGACAGTTTCTTTACCTATTTGTATTCCTTTTATTCCTTCTTCTTGCCTAATTGCTCTGGCTAGGAATTCCAGTACTATGTTGAATAGGAGTGGAGATAGTGGGCATCCTTGTCTGGTTCCTGATTTTAGAGGGAATGGTTTTAATTTTTCTCCGTTAAGTATAATGCTGGCTGTAGGTTTGTCATATATAGCTTTTATAATGTTGAGGAACTTTCCTTCTATTCCTAGTTTTCTTAGAGCTTTTATCATGAAATGATGTTGGATCTTATCAAAGGCTTTTTCTGCATCTATTGAGATGATCAAGTGGTTTTTGTCTTTGCTTCTGTTAATGTGGTTTATTACGTTTATTGATCTTCGTATGTTGAACCACCCCTGCATCCCTGGGATGAAGCCTACCTGGTCGTGGTGGATAATCTTTTTGATGTGTTGCTGAATTCGATTTGCCATTATTTTGTTGAGGATTTTTGCATCAATGTTCATTAAGGAGATTGGCCTATAGTTCTCCTTTTTGGAGGTGTCTTTGCCTGGTTTTGGGATAAGTGTAATACTGGCTTCATAAAATGTGTTTGGCAGTTTTCCTTCCCTTTCTATTTCATGGAACAGTTTAAGGAGGGTTGGTATCAGTTCTTCTTTAAAGGTCTGATAGAATTCAGCAGAGAATCCATCAGGTCCTGGACTTTTCTTTTTGGGGAGACTCTTGATTGCTGCTTCAATTTCATTTTGTGTTATAGGTCTATTCAGGTGATTAATTTCCTCTTGGTTCAGTTTTGGATGATCATATGTATCTAGAAATCTGTCCATTTCTTTTAGATTTTCAAATTTATTTGAATATAGGTTCTCAAAGTAGTCTCTGATGATTTCCTGGACTTCCATGGTGTTTGTTGTTATCTCCCCTTTTGCATTCCTGATTCTACTAATTTGGGTTTTTTCTCTCCTCATTTTAGTCAGGTTTGCCAGGGGTCTATCGATCTTGTTTATTTTTTCAAAGAACCAACTTTTTGTTTCATTAATTCTTTGTATGGTTTTTTTGGTTTCTATTTCGTTGATTTCAGCTCTTATTTTTATTATTTCTCTCCTTCTATTTGTTTTGGGATTTGCTTGTTCTTGTTTTTCTAGGAGTTTGAGATGTATCATTAGGTCATTGATTTGGGATCTTTCAATCTTTTTAATATATGCACTCATGGCTATAAACTTTCCTCTCAAGACTGCCTTAGCTGTGTCCCATAGGTTCCGGTAGGTTGTGTTTTCATTTTCATTGACTTCTAGGAACTTTTTAATTTCCTCTTTTATTGCATCGATGATCCATTCTTCATTAAGTAATGAGTTACTTAGTTTCCAGCTGTTTGCATGCTTTTTGTCTTTACTTTTGTTGTTGAGTTCTACTTTTACTGCATTGTGGTCAGATAGTATGCATGGTATTATTTCTATTTTCTTATATTTGCTGAGGCTTGCTTTGTGCCCTAGGATATGATCTATTTTGGAGAAGGTTCCATGGGCTGCTGAGAAGAATGTATATTGTGTAGAGGTTGGATGAAATGTTCTGTAGACATCTACTAGGTCCACTTGATCTATTGCATATTTTAGATCTTGGATTTCTTTATTGAGTTTTTGTTTGGATGACCTATCTATTGATGATAATGGAGTGTTAAAGTCTCCCACAACCACTGTGTTGGCGTTTATATATGCTTTTAGGTCTTTCAGGGTATGTTTGATGAAATTGGGTGCGTTGACATTGGGTGCGTACAGATTGATGATTATTATTTCCTTTTGGTCTATTTCCCCTTTTATTAGTATGGAATGTCCTTCTTTATCTCGTTTGATCAATGTAGGTTTGAAGTCTACTTTGTCAGAGATAAGTATTGCTACTCCTGCTTGTTTTCGGGGGCCATTGGCTTGGTAAATCTTCTTCCAGCCTTTCATCCTAAGCATATGCTTATTTCTGTCGGTGAGATGAGTCTCCTGTAAGCAACAAATTGTTGGAGCTTCTTTTTTAATCCATTTTGTCAAACGGTGTCTTTTGATGGGTGAATTAAGTCCATTAACATTAAGTGTTAGTACTGATAGGTATGTGGTGATTCCTGCCATTTAGTTTTCTTAGTTGTTTGAAGGTTTGATTGTGTGTACCTAACTTGATGTTACTCTCTACTGTCTTGCTTTTTCTTATCCTGTGGTTTGGTGCTGCCTGCCTTTTCATGGTTAAGTTGGGTGTCACTTTCTGTGTGCAGGATCCCTTGCAGAATCTTTTGTAATGGTGGCTTTGTGGTCACATATTGTTTTAGTTTCTGCTTATCATGGAAGACTTTTATTGCTCCATCTATTTTGAATGATAGCTTTGCTGGGTAGAGTATCCTGGGGTTGAAGTTATTTTCATTCAGTGCCCGGAAGATCTCACCCCACGCTCTTCTTGCTTTTAATGTTTCTGTTGAGAAGTCTGCTGTGATTTTGATGGGTTTACCTTTGTATGTTACTTGTTTTTTCTCTCTTGCAGCCTTCAATATTCTTTCCTTAGTTTCTGAACTTGTTGTTTTAATGATGATATGTCGTGGAGTAGTTCTATTTTGATCTGGTCTGTTTGGTGTCCTGGAGGCCTCTTGCATTTGTATGGGAATATCTTTCTCTAGATTTGGGAAATTTTCCGTTATTATTTTGTTGAATATATTACGCATTCCCTTCGCTTGCACCTCTTCTCCTTCTTCGATGCCCATGATTCTCAAGTTTGGTCTTTTGATGGAGTCGGTGAGTTCTTGCATTTTCTTTTCACAGGTCTTGAGTTGTTTAATTAATAGTTCTTCAGTTTTTCCTTTAATTACCATTTCATCTTCAAGTTCTGAGATTCTGTCTTCTGTTTGTTCTATTCTGCTGGATTGGCCTTCCGTTTTGTTTTGCAGTTCTGTTTCGTTCTTTTTTCTGAGGTTTTCCATATCCTGGCTGTTTTCTTCTTTATTGTTGTCTATTTTTGTCCTGAGTTCATTTATCCATTTATTCATTGTGTTCTCTCTTTCACTTTGGTGTTTATACAGTGCTTCTATGGTTTCCTTTATTTCTTCTTTTGCTTTTTCAAATTCTCTATTTTTATTGTCATGGAATTTCTTGAGTGTCTCCTGTACATTTTGGTTGACCCTATCCAGTATCATCTCTATAAAATTCTCATTGAGTACTTGTAGTATGTCTTCTTTTAAATTATTCTTGTAGGCTTCATTGGGTCCTTTGGCATAGTTTATCTTCATTTTGTTGGAGTCTGGCTCTGAGTTTCTGTTCTCTTCATTCCCCTCTGGTTCCTGTACTAATTTTTTGCTGTGGGGAAACTGGTTTCCTTGTTTTTTCTGACTTCCTGTCATTGTCCTTGGTGTTGTTACTGTCCCTGTACTGTGTGTAATTAAGTATTTTCTAGCTTGTAATAATAATAATGGTAATATTGAGAATGGAAGAGTGAGCTGAGATGGAAAGCAAGAAGTTAAAGAAAAGGGGAAAACAAATATACAGACAAGAGGGAGAAAGCAGAACAAGGTAACAGACAAGAGAGTTTCAAAGGTATAAACAGGGAGTGTTAGTGTACTAATCGACAGTAAGCTGAACAGACAATAGAGAGACAGAGAGAGGATTGAAAATCAAAGATAAAAAAATTAAAAATAAGTATATGAAAGTAATATCTATTTATAAAAATGAATTAAAATAAAATGGAAAATAGAAAATTAAAAAAAAAACAAAAAAAAACAAAAAACTTCCAAGTTTATATGCAATGCAATTTCAATCTTAATAATTTGGATGTCCATCTCAATCTCCAGTCCTGGAGTTGGTGCCTCAGATGTTGTTCTGTAGTTGTCTCATCAAAGGGGATGCATAAAGTAGAACAAAACTACACTCACACACACACAGAAGAGAAAAAAAAAAAAAAAAAGCCCCACCAAGTGTCCCCAGTTCAAATGCAATACAGTTTCAGTAAGTTTTTCGGCTTGCAGGTGTAATTCGGTTGTTCTCTCATCAAAGGTAGGGAGAAAAAGAAAAAAAAGCGTCTGGAGGCAGTTCTGAGAGTGGTATCTGCAACTGTGGCTTGCCTGCCTGCTGCTCTCAGCCTGTAGCTGGAGGCGTTATTTATGCAGATCTCTGGGGTGAGCTAGCGCTCACCTGGTCCCACAGGCTTTGTTTGCTCAGAGTTCTCCTGTGCGGTGGCCTCTGGCACAGGCTTTTCCCTTTCCAAGCACTGGGAAAGGCGACACTGCCCCGCGTTGTCAGGCCTGCGTGTTTATTTACAGTTCACGTGGGAAGTGGGTCTTCCCTCCTCTCACAAGCATCCCTGCTCCTGGTTGCTGGCGCGCCCCGCTCCCGCCAGAGCCTCTCCGGCCCGCCCGGCTCGTTTATTTACAGTCCCGGGAAGGCTTCCCTTCCCCCAATCTTCAGCGCTCAGGGCGCCCCACCCTCTTTCCAGCGTGTCTTAACTGTTCTTATTGCTTAGTACTCAGTTTCTCTTTTTTTCCCGGGTGGAGGTCAGTCTGTCCAGGGGGCTATGCTGCTCTGGCCCAGGCTTGTCTGTGGGGGAACCGCGGTACCGCGAAGCTCACCTGGTCCGCGTCTTCCCAAGCCGTATGGGCGCCGGCCCCTGGCGGCCCTGGGGGCCTCCTCGGTTCTCCGTTTAACGTGAAGTGGAGATTCTCTGCGCCGGCTGGAGATGTGGAGGAGTCAAAGTTATGCCTTTTCTCGGTGATTATGCCTGCAAAGTGTGTCTCCAGCGTCTCTCCAAGATTTCACTATAGGAGGCTCGCTTTCTGCTTCCTCCCTCTAGCCGCCATCTTGGAATTTGCGGCATCTTTCTTTCTTTAAGACACAAAGTCAGGCCCTGTAAGCCTGAAGATGAAATGACTAAAAAGTATGCACTTATTCATCTGCCTTGGGCTTTATGGAGGCCCAGAAATACAAACACATAATCCCGGGATGCCCCATAAAACATAACTTAAGTGAAAAAGGAAGCAGAGGGAAGTCAGAAGGTGTGGTAGGTGGTGGATGGTAGCCACTGGGAGCCAAATGATCTGACAGAGACAGAGACTGTCCTGGGAGAGTCTGTGTGTGTGCCTGCGTGTCTCTCTGCCTGACTCTCCTAGGAAATGAGCACAGGACATTGGCCAAGCCCTTTCTCCAATATCTCAGAAGTCCATTCACAGCAAGTCCTTCTGCACCAGTAAAGCCCTAGAAAGAGGCCAGTTTCAACAGTGGCTTAATTGGATCTGTTTTCTGAAACAAAGAGAAACCTGAATAAGCCATGTGCTCTCAGTTCTGGAATGAACCCTCTAGACTTCACCTGCTCTTGGTTACTGACTTTTATTTGTCCTTAGAGAGCACTTCTGATGTGCTTGATGAACTTTGACCCAATCACCTTCTCCCATACCTCAGCTGGTTGCTATCCCCAGCCCTTATCCCCAGAGACTTGCTCTCCCGTCCCCACATGTGGTCACCTCACCAATACTCTTTCTCGTTCATAGATTTCATCATTTCAGGGGTTGGCACACTGCACAGCAGGCAAAGCGAGCCTGCCTAAGTAACATTTCCAGAATGCCAGAAGATTCTAGCCTTCACTCTAAGTGAGATTGATTTCTCGTGACATTTTCCAAAACAAATGACTCAAAAAATAATCCCATTGGGCTGGGAGTGTAGCTCAGTGGTAGACTGCTTACCAAGCAAGACCCTGGTTCAATCACCAACACCTCAAAAAAAAAAAAAAATCCCAGCATTCAGAGGGTGGAGGCAGGAAAATCACAAGTATTTTTCTAAAAAAAAAGCCAAAAGTAATAGTAACAGCAATAATACTGTTTTCAGGTCAATAGTCCAATTTTCAATTGTAAAGAGCTTTATATATATATAAATATATATATAAAGTGTGTGTGTATAGCTATATATGTGTATATATGTATATATAGCTATACACACACACACATAGGTGGGACTGGGGTCTGAATGCAAGGCTTTGAGCTTGCAAAGCAGGCACTCTACCAGTTGAGTCACACCTCCAACCCTAAAGAGCTTTAAAATTTTTTAAAAATTAATGTCCGCCGTTAGAAAAGCATCTCATCACCCTCACCATTTTCCTCCAGTTTTAAAGTTGCTGTAACAAAGACACAAGTGCTTAGTTTTGTCTTGCAGTTCTGTGGGGAGAAGTTTTATGCAGGTGTCACTGGGCTAAAACCATAAATCTGGTGGGAGCTATTCCATCTGGGGCTCCAGAGGAAGAACCATTCTCTCTCTGTTCCAGCCACGAGGACCTCTGTATTCCTTGAAGAGGCTTCATCCTCCTTCTTCACAGCCAACAGCAGCATTCAGGTCCTCACATCCACCCTTCTGACCTTGTCCTCTACCAACCTCTTCCCTTATAAGGATCCTTGTTGTCAGATTGGGACCCACCCAGATAATCCAGAATAACCTCATAAAGACAGTTAATTAACACCTTTATTCATTTTCAACCTTCCTTCCTCTTTCCATGTCAGGTAACATATTCACAGGTTCTGAAGACCCAAATGCAAACATCATTGAAGGAGGTGCATTATTCTGCTTGTCACACAGGTTCTTGTGGGAAAAATAAATAAAAGGCATCTCGATTGGAAAGGAAGAGATAAACTGCATTCATTCACAGAGACACAATATCCATGTAGAAAAATATAAGTTTACCATGGCAGTAGGATGCAAGTCCAATTGACAAAAATCCATCGTATTCCCATATATTCCAAGTACCGTGAAGGTGGGAAACTTTCTTCTTAGTAGAAATACAATGAAAAACTGGAAAGCTAGTTTTTAAAATCCCATCTACAATAACATCAAAGAAAATGAAATAAGCTGGGTGCCAGTAGCTCATCCGTCTAATCCCAGCTACTCAGGAAGACAGAGTGAAGCCAGCCAGGAAAAATAGTTCACAAGACCCTATGTCTGAAAAAAACCCATCACCAAAAAGGTGCTCAAGTGGTACAATGCCTGGCTAGCAATGGTGAAGGCTTGAATTTAAACCCCAGAGCTGCCAAAAAAAAAAAAAAAAGAATGTGAAATAGTCAGTAATAAGTTAAATAAAAGATGCACAAACTTATAAAACAATTCCAAGGAAGATTAAAGAAACACCAAGTGAGTGGAGAGTTATATACCATGTTCATGAACCAGTGTTGTTATGCCTACCTTCCCAAAGGGACTTAGAGATCTGGTGCAATCCTACACAAAATCTCAGGAAGGTTTTTGGTTTGGGGTTTAGAAATTGAAGGCTGAAAAGACCTAGAACAATTTCATCTGTGGCCAACACAATCTGGAAAAGGAGAAGGAGGCCTGAGGACTCACACCACTGATCTGAGACTTGCTAAACAGTAATGTCATCAAGACATTCTGGTCTGAGAGTCCAGGGAACAGCATCTAGGTCAATGGATCAGAATGGTGAGTTCATAAGTACAACCAGCCTTATAATGTCAATTAACTTTTGATGAAGATGCCAAAGAGATCCCATCAGAAAATGACAAGCTGCTCAATAAATGATGCAAAAACAAATGAATAGCCACACAAAAACATAGCACTATAGAAGACCAACCTGAAATGGATCATAAATCTAAATGTAAATGAAAACTGTGAAACTTGTAAGAGAAAATCTTGGCCACTTGGGTTTAAATAAAGATTTCTCCAATTGGACCAAAAAAACCCATGAATTATAAATTAAATGACTCAATGCACTTCATCAAAATTAAAAAGCTTTGCTCTTCAAAAAGATAGTGTTAACCCACTGGGTGCCAGTGGCTCACGCCTGTAATCCTAGCTACTCAGGAGGCAGAGATCAGGAGGATGGTGGCTCAAAGCCAGCCTGGGTAAATAGTTCAAGAGACCCTATCTCAAAAATACCCAACACCAAAAACAGGGCTGGCAGAGTGGCTCAAGTGGTCAAGTGCCTGCCTGGCAAGTGTGAAACTCTGAGTTTAAATCCCAGCACCACCAAAAACATAAAAAAACATGGTGTTAACCCAAATGAAAACGCAAGCGATAGACTGTGAGAAAATATTAGCAAAATTTACAAAGGACTTCTATCCAGAATATATAAAGTACTGTTACAACTCAATAAGGAGGAGATAAAAGACCTAATTGCTTTAAATGATCAAAAGCTTTTATCAGACAGTCCATCAAAGAATATATCAGATGGCAAATAAACAGAAAAAAAAGATGATTCTACCATCCTGGGATATGCATATTAAAACCACAAATGAAAAGTAAGTACACATCCACCAGAATTAAAATGTTGGTGAAAGACAGGAAGAGGCTGAAACTCATATAGGTATAAAATGTTGCAGTCATTTCAACTGCTAGCTATTTACCCCAAAAATGAAAATATGTACCAACAGGAAAATTTGTATATGCATATTTATAGCAGTTTTACACAGATTATTTTAAAAGCTAAAAGCACTCCCAATGCCAGTAATGGTGAATGAGTAAATGAATTGCTATATACCCATTCATGGAATGTTATTCCACAAGAAAAAGGATCAAATTAGCGAGTCACCTAATGACCTGGATGAATCCTTAAAAACTCGTGCTTCTTTCTGGAAGAAAGCCAGACCATGGGATTCCACCAACAAGAAATTCTAAAGCAGGAAAAATAGTGAGGAAAGATGCCAGGGGGTTGGGGCGCTGCTGGTGGGGAAGGGGCTCTGATACAGAAGGTCTGAGGGAAGGACTGGGTGACGGAAACACCGTTACAAGACTGCCCATTTGTTAGAACTCTGCAGTGCTTCTTCAAATCATGGAATTTTATGGGGTATAAATCATACTCCAAGAAGACTGTCTCCCCAAATCAAAAGGAGAAAAGAAAGATTTTAAGGCATATTCCTAAATTGGGGCCACTAGCTGAAAGCTAAAAGGAAGACACTAGTTTGATGATTACATTCAACTTAAAAGGTTTTTAATAAAACTAATTACATGCTTTAGAAACCAAAAGAAAATTAGGGCACAGCACCATCTAGTGGCCAAAGTGCACACTTACCGCATCAATCTCGCTGACCACAGCCAAGCAAGAGTATGCCAGCACTACAGCCTTGACTTTGGAATTAAAAATGAAATAGGTACAGTGCGGGGCGGGGGGGATTTGTGGGAGGGGAGAGTGAATTAAGGAGATGAAGGTGAGGGAATATGGTTGACGAGCTTCGTATACATATACGACCTGAAATAAAACAATGAAACCTTTTGCAATCGCTTTAAGTGGGGCGGAGAGGGAGTTGGGGGGAGAGATGGTGGGGACCATCTAACCAATGCACTATGTAAGGCTATTGGGAACTGGCACAATGAATTGCCCTGTACAATGAATATATGCTAAAAAATGGGGGGAAAGGTTTTAATGTTATACATTAACATGAAAAGCTTCTACAAAATTTTCACTTAAATGCTGGACCTGAAGGCTCACGTCCGTAACCCCAACTCAGTCTGAACTACACTGAGAGATCCTTTCTCAAAAATAAAGACAAAGGGTGGAGATGTAGCTTGACAGTAAAGCCGTGTCCGACCTGTTTAAGGCCCTGGGTTCAAGCCTCTGAAACGCAAGTGAACAGAATGCTTCTTCTGTGACACATGGCTGAAACTTTGTATGGTTTTTGTTTTCCGTATTTAAGGGTATTTACTTGGCGGCAGGGCCATTGGGTCAGACAGCCTTTGAGTGAGCAGAATGAAAACCGGAAGATACAGTTAGCAGAGGTGGCAATGTTGGCTTTGGCCTGGGATGTCGTGACCTTGGGAGTACTTTGGAGGATTGACCTTCTGAATCCAGTCACTCCCCATGGGAAGTCTGCATTAGTTAGTAACAGTGGTTCAGAAGCAGCTTCATCTATCCAGAAACTGAGGACCAGAAATTCCCCTCACCAGGAAATTATCTAGATTCCAGATGAGACAAAAGATATTTGTCTTTAGGAGTGGCCATTAGAAGAATTTACACAAAAATACCAGCTTTCCTGAAGTTCCGAAAAAAGAAATCTCAGTCCAGAAAAAGCCTGTGGAAGCCTGCATGGTTGTGCACCCCTGTAATCTCAGCACCTGGAAGGCAGAGGCAAGAGGATCGAGAGTTCCAGGCCAGCCTGGGGTACACAGCAAGATCCTGCTCGAAGCAAACACATAAACAAAAATTATGTGGGAATCTAATTCCCCTGCAAAAGGTCCCTTCTAAATAAAATATCATGACTGGAATAATTATATTTAATCACCAGTGATTTTAAAAGACCTTTTTTATCAGTGTATATTAATTGTACGAAGGGGTTTCATTGTGATATTTCCATAATGCATTGAATGTATCTTGATCAAATTCCCCCCTCTGTTACTTTTCCTTGTCCTTCCTCCTCCTCTTCCTACTCTGCAGTGTTTGTGCATTTCGTTGTTCTGTTTTCATAATACAAGTACTGTACTTGGACCACATTCACCTCCCATCACCCTCTCCTTTCCTCCTCCCCTTCCACTGGGTCCCCCTAGACACCCCCCCTTTACATTCATGTCTTATTATCACTACTACTATGACTTTCCAGATCTGATTCTACATGAGATATTTGTCTTTCTGAGCTTGGCTCATCTCACTCGACATGACGCTCTCCATTTCCATCCATTTTCCCACAAATGACATAATTCTGTTCTCATAAAAGAAGACCTCTAAGGCTTGGTGGCCAGGGAGGATGTGAGTGAGGATCTCCCTTCACCTTCTCAGTGGTAATAAATAAAAATTTAAAACTCAAAATTTTTTCACTTAAGGCCCAAAAGTGACTTTATAACATTTAACACCTATAATTAATAAAAAATTGATCTAAGAAAGGGAGATCATTATTAATCTTTGAGCAACAATCAAAATCTACTTTAAAGATATTCTCATTTTATTAGAAACAAATTTAAAAAATACCTGTGGAGGACAGAAAGACAAAACAGATCCTACCTGGGGGTTGTTACTAGTGGGAGAAAGGAGGATATAAGGGAAGAGTGAAGGAGGGTGGGTATGATAGAAATATTACGTACTCGTGTATGAAAATGGAACAGTGAGACCTGTTGAACTATTCTAAGAATGGGGGGAGAGGAATAAAGGAGAATGACAGAGGGGGTGAATTTAACTAAAATATATTGCAAGCACTTCTGTAAATGTCACCATGTACCACCAGTACTACAATAATATGATAAAAAAAATTTTTTAAGCCCACTATCAATATCATTACTTAACATTTTTCTGGAAGTTTCAAACAATGCAAAGATTAAAAGTAAAGTGGAAATAGTACATATAATTATGTAAAAGGAAGAAATTAAAATATTGTAAATGGGAGGATATTGGAGTAATAAACTAAACATTTAAGAGAATCAATCATATACTTATAGTGTATTAAGTGATTAGATATAAGGCTAATGGATAAAAAAATACTAGATTCTCTTTTTTTCCTCAGTTGTATCACTTTTAATCACAGATTGCCTTAAAAAAATTCTTACAAAGTTAACATACTGGCAGCTTTGCTAGTCAAACTCTTACTGTAGCTGTGAGCCACTGAGCAGTCTCATTTGCACTGTGAGTGTGGCAGAGGATTTTTCTAATGTCTGCATCATCTTCACCCACCCAGATTTTCCAGCCTCTTCTTAGCAAACCAACTTCTGCCCAAGCTCCAGCGATCCATGCTTTACCTCAGTTCCTTTTACTCGTGTTATGGATTACATCTCTGAAGAATTGCCACAAAGTGCCATGTGGCATTCTCTCTACCACCTGTAAGAGAAAATTGATAATAGTAAGAAACATCATTTCTGTCTCAAGCCATCTGTATCTTATTTTTACTTACAGCAAATTAAAGAGAACTTTTCTTCTTCTAAATGTCTATAGCAATTATATATCTATCATTTTCAATTATTATCAAGTATGTCATATTTCTTTTCTACTGCTATGTAACAAATTAGCACAAATCTAGTGCCTGAAAGAAAAGAAATTCCCACTTCTTTCCCACAGTGGAGTCTGAGCACACGTTCACCACATTGTCTACATAGAGTCCAGGAGGCTACAGTGAAAATGGTGACCAGCTTGTGAGCTCACCTGAGGCTCAGGGTCCTCTTCTGAACTCCTCTGGCTTTGTGCTGTAGGATTGGATTGAGTTCCCACCGTCTGCTTACTAGGAATTAAGGAACTCTCTAGACTCCTAGAGACACCCGCATCTATGTAGCCCCTGCAGGCAGCTCACAGGAAGAATATTTGCTTTCTTTCAGGGCAGCATTCTATGCCTCTGTGACTCTTTTCTTTTCAGGGCTCTTCTGATTAGGTTAGGCTCACCCATGATTATCTCTCTTTAATTTAGATTCATCTAACACCACCCAGATCTTAGGAATGCTATCCTATCATATTCATAGGATTAGCCCATATTCAAGGAGAAGGAATGACACAGGCTATGTAGAACAGTAAGTGGGGATCCTGATAGCCATCTAAAAGATTTGCCTTACACAGGCTTCTGTTGTTTTCACAAACTTGTACTCAAACTTTGATAAGTTATAGGTAACCAAATGGATTGGTTCATTATCATAGGCTGTACTTAGTAAAATCACCTTGACATATGAGATATAGTCTATTGTATGCTGTCTGGATTTTTCCTTATGAAAAAATACTAGATTTTCTATAACACAACCATCACAAAAATAAGTCGTAATGGGAGGGGAATTCCATTAATAACAGCAGCAACAAAAATCCATTAAATGCTTCTCCGTGATTCTAAAAGCAGAGTATCTAAAAAACTATGGGAATTTACTGGACGAGGGACCAGAGAAGTTTAACGTGTTTCCTCATGGGAAAACTGAGTAAAATGCAGGCGCTTCTCTTCGGTCTACTTTCCAGGTCGAAATCATCACCGAATTGCGTTTAGAACTTGCTGACATACTTGCAGTTGATCTAAATACTCCACGCGTGAATATCTCTGCGTGAACAGTTAAGTCCCCTGGTGCCACTGCCTTCGTGCAGAAGATAGCGGGCATCCTGCTGCATGCATCGCTTGCCACGAGGCTTCTGTTGAGACACACGCACTGAAGAGCGTGCGGTGCTGTACAGGCGTGGGCCCTGGCTTATCCTTCTCCTGCGGATGGAGATCTACAGTACCCATCGTGTTTAGAATTACAGACTTACCATTGTGAACATGACTGAGAACAGACCGCCAGGTCACGTGGCATGCACACAGCCTCCAACAGTCAAGGAGCTGCTCTCCAACCACACAGAGCTCCCTGTCCCCACCACAGAATTACCTCTCTTGTAGTCGTCGACAAACAGAAAGTCCAGATTCTTATATCCCAGAATCCATCCAGGCCGGGTATGTAGATGTAGCAATAGTGATGATAAAAGATTTTTTAAGGTTAGGGGGGAAAGTTACAAATAGCAGGAAAGGCCAGGTATGAAACAGAAGCAGAGAGAGTTCTCCTTTACAAAAGTAGTTTTTTGTTGCTGTTGTTGTTGTTTGTGGTACTAGGGTTTGAACTCAGGGCCTTCACCTTGAACCACTCCACCACCCCTATTTTTGTGAAGGGTTTTTCTAGATAGGGTCTTGTGAACTATTTGCCTGGGCTGGCTTGGAACAGTGATCCTCCTGATCTCTGCCTCCTGAGAAGCTAGGATTACAGGTAGGAGCCAATAGGGCCTAACAAAAGTGTTTTTAAAAGGTCACTCTAGCCTGTGGGAGGGGTAAAACCTGAGCAGTTCTTGACCACCAATAATCGATGAGTGGGGAAGGGTTTGGGTGGTCCCCAGGCTAAGGTGGTGGTTTGGGCTAAGGCTGAACAATCTGGACGTATTTGCAATTGAAAGGAACTTTGGCAGCTATTAAAAAATTTTTTGTAATTGAAAGAGTGGTTCAAAGAGAGAGAGGGAGAGAAAAATGTTCAGTCTAAAATATAAATATCAAGTAATGAGAGTCCTGGTCTCTCCCTATCCTAGCAACCTCACTACTCTTGAAGGCTGGATAGATGCTGTGGTCTGAACTGTGCCCACTCTGCACCAAATTCGTATGTTGAAGCCCTACCCCTGCCAGTGAGGTGGTATTTGTGTTATGTGCCAATTTGAACTGTTGTGGGCAGTTGTCAGGAGTTATTGCCTTCACAGGCCAGGGAACTGGCTGGTGAGGCAGCTGAAGGATGAGCCAAAGCCAGTATAGGAAATAGGACTTTAAATTAGAAAGGAAAGGCTATAGCTAGAGAAGTGCATTGGAACCCGGAAACCGGTAGCTCGCTGCTCAGGTGAAGGCTAGGGCTTTTATGGACATTCTAACTCTGAGTTAGCTGGGTTTTTCTCATTGGCCGTGGATTGGCGGGCTTTCTCAGGTGAACCGGTTTGGTTTGCACCTTTATTGGGGGAGGGGAAACAATCTGGAAAGCATTTTGCTCATCAGTTCTGTGGCAGATCTACCAGACCTGGTGTCTTTTCTTTAGGCTGCAGAAATGTGGATTGACAACTCCCTCTCAGGGTGCAGGAAAGCAGTGCTCTCCATGGGGATGGGCTGCTCATCTGCCCTAGGTCTCCAGACCCAACATTTGGAGGTAAGACCTTTAGGCAGTGATTAGGGTTAGAGGGGTGGGACCCCCATGATGGGATCAGTGGCCTTATAAGAAGTGAAGACACCAGAGCACTCTCTCTGGCTCTCTCTCTGCTATCTATCTATCTATCATCTGTCTACAAATCATCTATCATCTATCTAATCTACCAGTCCTCTATCTATCTCCACTTCTCTTTTCTCTCTTCCCTTCCCTTTCTCTCTCTCTCTCTCTCTCTCTCTCTCTCTCTCTCTCTCCTGTAGGTACAGCATGAAAAGGCAACCATCTGCAACTCAGGTAGACAGCTCTCACCAGAAACCAACCCTGCCAGCATCTTGAGCTCAGACTTCTGGCCAACAGAATTGAGGAAATAAATTTCTTTTGTTTATGTCAAGCGGCTTAAGGTATTTAGTTATGGCAGTATGAGCAAACTAATACAATAAAACTCAGCTGTGTTTTTTGTAGGCCATGACTATAATGTCTCTGCCTTTTCTCCCCAAAATTGCTTGCTTCTTTCAATGAAATACATATTTTATAATAAGCTGAATCTATAAATTTGGATTACAGTAACATGGGCTTATCGATATTACTATTTTTGAAGTTCCGTTAACATGTCATGTTCAACATGTTTGACTATTTTTAATCATTTAGTAAAGAACGTCGCAGATTCTGGTGGTATTTTGTAATTTTCCCCTTTGTATATCAATATGCTTTGATGAACTGTTCCCTCAAGAACATACATCGAGGGTGGTGGAATGGCTCAAGTGGCAGAGCGCTTGCCTGACAAGCACAGGCCTTGAATTCAAACCCCAGAACCACCAAAAAAAAAAAAAAAAAGAACATACATCAAGTGCTTTATTGTGTGTAACTGATTGATGGGGTTATTTTGTTTTTCATTGATGGTTACAAAGTTTTTATATTTAAACCACAAACTTCCTCAGGGTATGATTTCCCATTCTGATAAACTATGTGCTCAATATTTTCATCTTTTTTTTTCTTCAATGTGACTGAGGTTGGAACTCAGGGCTCTGCACTTGCAAAGCAGGAGCCCTTCCACTTCTGCTACACCTCCAGTCTGTTTTCCTCTGGTTATTTTTGGAGATGAGGTCCCTCATCTAGATTCTAACCAAGATCCTCCTGATTTCAGCCTCCCAAGTAGCTAGGATTACAGGCGTGAGCCATCAGTGCCCGGCTAATACTTTCAACTTTTAATGACTTCGGAGTAACATTTTGCATCCAACGTTTATGTCATTAACAACAAAAACGATACACTTTTTTTTTGAAATTAGCAAATTATTTCATTCCAGAAATAGCTATTATCTGCTTCTTTGTAAGGTGCTGCACATTGTTGATGTTTTTGTATCTGTTACAAATTCATTTCAAATCCTTCACCAGAAATATAAATCTCTTCTCCATGAATTCAAAGGCACCACATATTCTATCAGCTTCAGTTTTGTTTTTTGTTTTTTTTTCATGGAAAGAATACTCTGGAACCCTCTTTCTGGTGCTCCCTCTCGCTCCATAACACCTCTCATGCCTGAGGTCCCCTATAACCTCAGTTTACTATGTTGTACAGGAAGTGTCTTTGACCTCCATCTTGTATCCTTCTCTTTTTTGACTTATTCCTTGATTTTTTTTTTTTCTGGAGCACATCCTGTAGTAGCTTTCTGAAAAACAGTATCTGCAAAATGAGCTCCTCAGAAACTTGCTTGACTAAAAACACCAGCTTTCAACCTCCCTGTGAGAGCTCACCCGTCTTGTCTAGTGTCTGAGCAGAGCATGGATTCCCAGTCTTTTTGTAGTTCTTGTTGTTATCACTGGTTGGTTGGTTGGTTGGTTGGTTGGTTGGTTTTTGTGACAGAGTCTCATTAAGTAGCCCAAGCTGGCCTTGAACTTGCAATCTTCCAGCTTCTGCCTCCAGAGTGCTGGGACTATAGATGAGTACCACCACACCTGGCTTAGGTTCCCAATCTTAGGCATTTCTTCATAGCCTGCTAGCTTCCCACTTTGCAGGTCCTGTGCCAGTGATCTAAGATTCTTGGTTCTTACCTTCAGTCCTATTTTTTCTCACTGCAATATTTTAGGTTCTTGATCTCTGTGTTTTGACATTTCAGGGTTTCTGCTTTGGTGAGAGTCTTTTCTCTTTCATTTTGCAGGGAACTTTGGGTGGGTTTTTTGAACTATAAAATCAAGTCCTTCTCTCCTAGGAGTTTTAAAATGTATTTCTTTGTTTCCTCATATTTGTACCACTAGGATTCCTTCATTCTGATTCATGGTGTCATGTTCTTCACTTTTCTCTCTGACTTTCCTTCATTTTCTTTTTAAGTCTATTTTTCACTCTTTGTACCCCCTAAGATTTTTCACTTCTATGTTCATATTTTTGCCTATCCAAGACCTATTTTCATCTTAAGAATGTTCCTGTTTGTTTTTCCCTGCTTTTATTTCTTCTGGGCAATATTTCCCTTTATTTCTTTATGAATACAAATCAGTTTTTAGGACATTTTATTTTCATTTTTACTTTCTTTTCTCCTTCTCCCCTTTTTTCTTCTTGAGTTTCATCTCTGTTTTTCTTGGTAGAAGCTTCCTTTCTTCAAATGTCCCATTCTGGGTTGTATTGAGATGGGCTAAAAATAGGAAAAGATGCTGTAGGACTCTTCAGACCCCATGTAACTTATTCTGGGTACATTTCATGGTAAACTCCATATCTCAGCCCAGTGCTCTCTTTTGCTGTTGGAAATTATAAGACAAGAAGCCTTGGGGTGATTCTGCTCTCCATTACCTCTCAGGTAAAAACATGAATGTTGAGCACACCCTGTGCACAATGACTAAAACACCTGAGAGCTAGCTTAGGTGCATGTGCAGAGTAACTGCCAATCACCTCAACCCCACCCACCAGAACCACCCAAATCTGTCCCCACCCACAGGTTTAAAAATGTCTTGATGTTCTCCCTCATATGTGGACATTAGATCAAGGGCAAACACAACAAGGGGATTGGACTTTGAACACATGATAAAAGCGAGAGCACACAAGGGAGGGGTGAGGATAGGTAAGACACCTAAAAAACTAGCTAGCATTTGTTGCCCTTAACGCAGAGAAACTAAAGCAGATACCTTAAAGCAACTGAGGCCAATAGGAAAAGGGGAACAGGTACTAGAGAAAAGGTTAGATCAAAAAGAATTAACCTAGAAGGTAACACCCACACACAGGAAATCAATGTGAGTCAATGCCCTGTATAGCTATCCTTATCTCAACCAGCAAAAACCCTTGTTCCTTCCTATTATTGCTTATACTCTCTCTACAACAAAATTAGAAATAAGGGCAAAATAGTTTCTGCTGGGTATTGAGGGGGTGGAGGGGAGAGGGAGGGGGCGGAGTGGGTGGTAAGGGAGGGGGTGGGGGCAGGGGGGAGAAATGAACCAAGCCTTGTATGCACATATGAATAATAAAAGAAAAATGAAAAAAAAAAGTCTTGAACCGGAGAACCTGTTCTCTGTTTCCTGCTTCTATCCCACCTGGCCAGATGGGGCCATCATTGCTTTTTGTGATGCAAACTCTGTTACCTCTCTTGCCACATCCACATGTCCTGCCTGGATGTTTCCATGTGGACTCAAAGAATCTGGGAATCTTCTGATCAGAGACTACATGAACCTACAACAGTATGATCTGAGGACAGGTTTTGAGAAGCTGAGGAGCATCTAGGGGGTGGGGATAAGGAGTGGGTTCTTGGCTGGGGGGCTTCCAGAGGCGTGACTATTACCCACCTGGGCTGCCTCACCAAGAACAGTCTTTCCTCTTAGGTTGGAGCCATGAAGTCCCTGGCTGGGAGGCAGGCACCTGGATGCCCATGATCTTGGGATGGGGTAGGAAGGGAGCAAACCAAGTCACCTTTGGGATTAACCCTTCTCAGGAATGCCTCTTCTCCATCACCCTCTGTAGGCGCCAACTGACAGGTCACCAGGCAACATGGCCTGTGGCCAGTATGTGGAACAGGGGTTCACACAGCTTCCTATACAAACTCTGTAACAATCCACATCAGGCAGCACCTGTCCCTGGTGCTGACAGCCCTGAGCCTTCCTGACATGCTGCTCTCAACACCAGCCTGCCCCTGGCTTTCTCTGTAACAGAGCCCACTCTTCTTGTCTGTCTCGTCTTCAGCACTCAAGAAGTGGGAACTACATTTCCTCTGCCTTTCCCTTCCATCTTCCTGAGTTTTGCCTTTCATCCCTTCTCAGTCTTCAATAACCTTAGGAAGACTGAGAGTGTAGCTCAGTGATTAAGTGTTTGCCTAGCATGCATGAGGCCCTGGGTTCAATCCCCAGTAACACAAAAAATAAAATTAAAAAACAATTCAATGACTTTGGGGAGAAAACAGATGTGTAAGACCATCTGTTTATTTTTGTACTTCAGACAACTTGAAATACCTTGCATTTCTTTTTATTTATTTATTTTTGCAATACTGGGGTTTGAACTCAGGGCCTCACACTTGCTAGGCAGGCACTCTTACCACTTGAGCTGCTCTGCCAGCCCTGTTTTGCATTGGATTTTTTCAAAATAGTGTTTCCCAAACTATTTGCCCAGGCTGGCTTCAAACCGAGAGATCCTCCTGGTTTCTGTCTCCTGAGTAACTAGGATTATAGGCGTGAGCCTCTGGCTAGCTTGTATTTCTTGTAATGAAATGATACACCTTGCTAATTTCAAGAACAGTTAGCTTACTTTGTCATTACTAACAGAATGTTGGATGAAAGTACTATTTAAAAGTTGGATCGTTAAAGGTTGAAAGTGGCAAACACCTTTTTCAAAATAGGCAGTGACAAAATTCGTGGCTCAAATAAAATGAGTAATCATCAAAGAGAGAACTGTAACAGCACAGATCATTTACATACGATGCAGCTTTGGGGTGGGGAGGGATAAGCTTATCAAGGAGGCAGGACAGGAGGATCCCAGTTCAAAGCCAGCCTGGGCAAAAGTTCCTGAAACCCTATACCAAACCAAGCCATGCTGCTGGCATTCACCTGTAATCTCAGGGAGGTGGATTTAGGAAGATTGGAAATGGGGCAAAGTTAACGGGAGACCCTATCTGAAAAGCAAACTAAAGCAAAAGGACTTGGATATGCTCAAGTAGAACAGCATCTGCCTAGCAAACCCTAGGTCCTGAGTTCGAACCCTAGTACTGCAAAAAAAAAATTAAAATTAAAATCTTATCAAATAGTACTGGCAATCAAATTAACATTTAGGAAGTACCATCACAATTTTAAAAGCTTCACTGTGCAGTTAGGCATTTTCAGACATAGCACATTTCTTCAAACTTCACAAATAATAATTTTGATATAGGCTTATCACTGTGATCTAAACTTTTGGAGTCAATTTGTTGCAAAATATGTTTCTGACTGCAGTAGGAAAATCATTCTGGGGAAAATATCACTTTAATACAGTAAAATCTCAGACCTAACCAGCAGAGCTTCAACTATTTGGCATAAAATTTGATAATTACCTAAAATGTAAAATTCAGAATTTCTTTTTTTATCTTTTCTTGTGCTGGGGATTGAACCCAGGGCTCGCACAAGCTAAGCATGCATTCTACCATTGAGCTGCACCCTGAGCTCCAAGATTCTTGAGATAGTCATTTGGTGGTCCTATAAATAATCTGCCACATTTTATTGAAGGGGTTCATAAAACATGGTTTCAATGAGAAATATTTACATGTACACTTTGGGTCTGCCTATGGGCTCCATGTAATATTTCAGGAGAACTATGACTTTCCAGCCAGAAGGTAGGAAAAAAGGTATGTTTAATTTGTTACCAGCCATGATACTGGATTCATTTATCACTGAAAAATGCAGTAAAAAAAAAATCTATAAGTTAGATAACTTGCTATATATCTTGCTTTACTAAGCTTTATTTATTTATTTGGGATAGAGTTTGAACTCAGTGCTTCAAACTTGCAAAGCAGGCACTCCACTCTTACCACTTCATCAGATAACTCAAACACTCTTAGAACCACACCTCCAGTTCATTTTGCTCTGATTATTTTGGAGATAGTCTTGAGAACTGTTTACCCAGGCTGGCCTTGAACTGTGATCCTCCTGATCTCAGCCTCCCAAGTAGCTAAGATTACAGGTGTGATCCGCCAGCTTCAAGCTGCTAAGCTTTATTTTTCAGCTACAAGTAAAGCTCTGAGAGCACTGAATGATACAGGTAGAAAGGGGGAATCAAAATTAAACAAAGTCCTGGAGTACGTTCCCAGAGAACAACAATTAGGTTGCGGGAAACTTTGCATGTGCTGTGTGACAACAAAGGGGGAACACATTATAGTAAAAGTTTTTGCAATCACAGAACTCTACAAGTGGGCTGCCTGACTGTGTGAAGATCAAATGTGAGCATGCATGAACAAAATGAACACAAGTACAAAACTTTCCTTCCAACAAGGACTTTTTGGTGGATTGGCTGGTCCTTTCCAAGCAGTGTCACAAGAAGTCAAGCCAGCACAGTCTGAATCAGCTTTGTCCCACCAGCAAAGCTGTGACCCCAGGGTCCCATGGTTCCAGGACTCAGCACAAGACTAAGGACAGCCCACCCATGAGCCCCATTTACCGTGCAATCATTTCAAAACTTCATCAGATGACTCAAACATTCTTAGAATGTTTGCTGAATATTTCGTAGGGCTGATTTCATATCTTAACATACAATTTTTTTTTTCAGTGCTGTAGATTGAACCCAGGGCCTCACACATGCCAGGCAAGAACTCTCCAAGACTGATGTGCTTTCTTATAAAGACTTCAGTTTATTTAGACAATTAAAAAAATACACTTTTTTGGCGGTACTAGGGTTTGCACTCAGGGTTTTGTGTTACTAGGCAGGTGCTCTGTGGTTTGAGGCACAGCCCCTGCCCATTTTGCACTGATTATTTTAGAGATAAGGTCTCACTTTTTCCCCCAGGCCTATCTGGCCTGCAGTTCTTCTATTTATGCTTCCCACCATAACTGGGATGACAGACATGTGCCACCACTCCCAGTTTTTTCCACTGAGATGGGGTCTCGGGTCTGGGCTGGCCTTGAACCTCGAGCCTCCCAATCTCAGTTTCCCAAGTAGCTAGGATTATAGTCATGAGCCCCCGGCACCTGGCTTGTTTTAATTTTGAGTTTGAGGAATGTCAACTTTGCACTCCTGTCTCCTGCCAGCCCTCTCACAGTCAGGTGTGGCCATGAACCCTTTTCCAGCTTCAAAGTGCTCCTCCTCTCTCTGCACCCTTCTCAGCCCCTCGTGGTGATGCCAATTCTCACTCCACCTTCAGATGCCAATTCAGGATCTCTTCCCTCTCCATCCACCAAAGCCCTGGATTGAAGCAAGCTTCACCCCATACAGGAATTCTGGAGTTGGTGCCCATTCTACCTTCAAACTGGCTTCCACCGCTTCTAACTGGGGGAGACTCCCTTCTCCAAGGCTCTGTTCCTACTTTATTCCCAAGACTGATACCTAGGAATTGTTCTAGAGGCTTCTGTCTTCCTCACCAACCAGATCTTACAGGCTTCCAAGCACCCCTGGCTGAACCTTGGCCAATACAAGCTGCTCTCCAGCTACACATTCTCCTGTACAGAATCTTTGAGCGCCTCTGAAGATATGTGTGTGCGTGTGTGTGTGTTTATAGATACTTTTCTTGCTTCCAGGAACGCCCAACCCCACTCCCATGCACCTGGCTAACTCCTACTTTTCATCTGTCTCAATCTGTTTTGCATTGCTATCGCAAAACACCTAGGGCTGGGTATTGAGATTCATTTGGCTAATGATTCCGGTGTCTGGGGAGTCCAAACAGCATGGAGCTGGAGTCCTGATGAGGGTCCACTTGCTGCATCTCACTGTAGTGGAGAAGTGGAAAGAGAACCAGTCCTGTGCAGAAGGAGTCAAGGTAACAACCCCCTCTGGCAATCACCTGAGACTCAACCACTCCCACAAGACAGGGATTAATCCATTCATGAGGGCTCCACCCTCCTGATCTAATTGCCTCCCATGAGGCCCCACCTCTTAAAGGCTCCACCACCCTCCCAACACCATTATGCTGAAGACCAAGACTTCAACACATGAACCTTACCATGACAAACCAGGGAACGAAAAACCATGGTATCCCCCAAATTCCAGCTCAAATATTGCTGCTTGATACTTATTGACTTCTCTAGGAGAAAATGCTACCCCTAGGGAGAGTGTATATGTAAGTATGGCTCTTTGATTGCAAGGCAGAGAGACTTAATCTATTGAACTTAAAACAGACAAAAAATATGGAAAGCCTATTTGGTGGATCACAGTAATGGAAAAACAGGCCATCCATGCTTTGAGTAGCATGGGTCCTGAGGGGAAGGGTCACCTAAACCAGCTCTTTGCAGTCTCTCCTCGTGGCTCAGCTCTCTCTCCATTTTTGGGTTTCTGAGAAAGAATCTGACTGGCAACCTGGGGTCCCACATGCACTCCTGTTGTTAGGGGAGGTTTGCATACTTGACCCAGGACTGGAGACAGGGTGCCTCTCTTGCCCAAAGAAAGGTGAAGGGGTGCTGAGCTCACTGTCCATGGGAGGTGAGGAGGGTTTTAATGGCCCTGGGAGATGAGCAAGGGTTTGGCCAACAGATGCTAGAGAACTATAAATGGGACCACCAGATAAAGCCCAGAGCCCTGGGAATGTTACAAACTCAGCTACAGAAGCTACCAGAAAAATTCACCCACTGGTAAAGAAAGGCAGCAAGGAAGCGTGTTTTTCTTGGTCCCAGGTCCCTCCCCTGAAAGTGTATAGTCTCAGTCTTAGTGTCTATTTGAATATTGAATGTGTACTGTCCACATGATTCAGGGAAAGAATGGCTCTGGCTTCATGGCACCTGGGGACCAAGACAGAAGCAAGCTCCTAATCTTTCTGGAAGCAGACATCTCAGTCCAGGCCCTAGAGAGTTCCCAGAGGGAGGAAAAGTCCCAGAAAATATGAGCTCACAGTCCAAAAATCACAAAACAAGTGATCACTGAGCCTCCCAGGCAAGAGTCCACAGAAACACAAGCAGCAGAACCAGCAAACTGCGGATTTCACAGTGCCTAAATCTAGACATAAAGGAAGTTTGATGAGATATAAAAAAGGGAGTTGGAACATGAAGAGGAAACAAAATTCTATGAAGAAAGTAAATGGCAGCCAGGTGCCAGTGGCTCATACCTGTAATCCAAACTACTTGGGAGACTGAGATCAGGAGGATCGAGGTTATACACCAGGCAGGGCAAATAGTTGCCAAGACACTATCTTCAAAATAACCAGAGCAAAATTCAACTAGAGGCATGGCTCAAGCTGTAGAGCACCTGCTTTGCAAGTGCCAAGTCCTGAGTTCAAATCCCAGCCCCACAAAAAAAAAAAAAAGAAAAAGTAAATGGCTATTCAATTTAGATATTGAATGGTTTTGCCATTCAGGCCTAAAGAGTTAGTTGGGAGATCATGGAGATAATTTTTGATGATAGATCACTGTGTTTATCTGACATGTCACCACAATACAAATAATTTAGTGAATTACTATTCTGAAGAGACTATCTTCATGTGTTTATTTATGTGAACAAAGTTTCTTAAAAGATATGGAGGAAGAGACCAAGAAAGAGATGGAGATGGTGAAAGGAAAGGGCGGGAAATGGAGGGTGGGGAGGAGAGAGAGAGAGAGAGAGAATAAAGATAAGGTCACAAATGATGGAGAATTATGGAAATAAAACCTATTCTGCCTCAGACATCTGGACTAATTGAACAGAACAAGCCCCATCCATCTCAAAGGCTGTTAATTTCCAACAAAACTTACTTCTGTACTTCAAATACTTATCAAAATTTATAATACATTTTTATTGCTTTGCTCTAATAATTGTACTACCAACACAATCCAGAAGAAATACAATTTTTTTTTTAACTTTGGGACCTATGATGCTAAGGAATTTTACTTTTACTGAATTATGGCATATGCTCCTATATTGTTTGATAGGGCTGCCATCCCAAATAACCACAAAACCTGTGTGGTCTAAAACAACATAAATTTATTCACTACCAGTCTAGAGACCATAAGTCTAAAATGAAGGTGTCAGAGGCTCCAAGGAGGATCCTTCCTGCCTCTTCCAGCTTCTGGTGGCTCCAGGTGTTCCTTGGCTTATATAAGCCACATCCTTCCAATCTCCTCTCCATCTTGACACAGTTATCTGTCCTCAGCACCAGTATCAGTTTCCCAAAGCTCCCGTCTGTTCTCTTAGGAGGATGTCAATTATTTGACTTAGGGTTCACCCTAATCCAATGGTCTATGTTAAGATGCTTAACATAATTACATCTGCAAAGACCCTACTTACAAATCAGGTCACTAGTAGTAAACATTGATTATGAAAAAAAAATAAGGTCACATTCACAGATATCAGGGATTAGGGTTTGGACATATCTTTGCAGGGCTGGGGGCGGGAGGGGAGGGTGGACACAATTCAACCTAATTCAACTTCTAAGCATTAAAATAAGTGCATCAGGAGCCAGGTACCTGCCATCTTAAGGAGTCTGAGATTGGGAGGTTCAAGGTTTGAGGTCAATCCATCAAATAGTTTGAGAGACCCCACTTTCAAAAATAACCAAAGCAAAATGGACTGGAGGTGTGGTTCAAGTGTAGAGCACCTGCCCTGCAAGGGTGAAGACCTGAATTCAAACCCTAGTAACCCCAGTCTCACCCTCCCAAAAAAAAGCATCAGGACACAATTTTGTAAGAAAATCAAGACAGAAACATGAGTTCAAGTTTTTCTGTTATTAAAGCCCCTCCCCAAAAAAGAAAGAAATATGAGTTCAAGGAAAATACTAACAACGTAAAGTTTCTGACTATTAAGTTTATAAATTTTTTTTAGTGGGACAGAGGTTTGAACTTAAGGCTCAGTCTTCACACTTGCAAAGGAGGTACTCTACTGCTTGAGCCACACCTCCACTCAATTTTGCTCTCATTATTTTGAAGGTGGGGGGTCTCAAGAACTATTTACCTAGGCTGGCCTCAAACCACAATCCTCCTGATCTCAGTCTCCCAAGTAGCTAGGATTACATGCATGAGTGGGCAACTCACACCCAGCTAAGCTTATAAATTTTTTTTAAGATATGGTGATGCATTAATAGAAGCAAAGACAAAAAAGACTGATCATCCCAACAAATGCAAAAAAACTCTTCAACAAGATCCAACACCACTTCATGATAAAAGCTCTAAGAAAACTAGGAATAGAAGGAAAGTTCCTCAACATTATAAAAGCTACATATGACAAACCTACAGCCAGCATTATACTTAATGGTGAAAAACTGAAACCATTCCCTCTAAAATCAGGAACTAGACAAGGATGCCCACTATCTCCACTCCTATTCAACATAGTACTGGAATTCCTAGCCAGAGCAATTAAGCAAGAAGAAGGAATAAAAGGAATACAAATAGGTAAAGAAACTGGCAAAATATCCCTATCTGCAGACAACATGATCCCATACCTTAAAGAACCAAAAACTCCTAGACATTATTAATAGCTACAGCAAGGTGGCAGGATACAAAATCAACTTACAAAAATCATTAGTTTTTCTGTACACCAATAACAAACAAACTGAGAAAGAATATATGAAAACAATTCCATTTACAATAGCCTCAAAAAAATCAAATACCTAGGTGTAAACCTAACAAAAGATGTGAAAGACCTCTACAAGGAAAACTATACACTTCTGAAGAAAGAGATTGAGGAAGACTACAGAAAGTGGAGAGATCTCCCATGCTCATGGATTGGTAGAATCAACATAGTAAAAATGCCCATACTCCCAAAAGTAATCTACATGTTTAATGCAATTCCCATCAAAATCCCAATGACATTCATCACAGAGATTGAAAAATCTACCCTAAAATTCATTTGGAAACACAAGAGACCGCAAATAGCCAAGGCAATACTCAGCAAAAAGAGCAATGCTGGAGGTATCACAATACCCAACTTTAAACTATATTACAAAGCAATAGTAATAAAAACAGCATGGTACTGGCACAAAAACAGACGTGAAGACCAGTGGAACAGAATAGAGGACCTGGATATGAAGCCACACAACTATAACCAACTTGTCTTTGATAAAGTTGCCAAAAATATACGATGGACAAAAGAGAGCCTCTTCAACAAATGTTGCTGGGAAAAGTGGTTATCTGTCTGTAAGAAATGGAAACTAGATCCAGGTCTATCACCCTGCACTAGTATCAACTCAAAATGGATTAAGGACCTTAATATCAGACCCGAAACTCTGAAGTTACTACAGGAAAGAGCAGGGAATACCCTGGAAGTAATAAGTATAGGCAAGGACTTCCTCAATAGAACCCCAGCAGCTCAGCAACTAAGAGAAAGGATGGACAAATGGGACTTCATAAAATTAAAAAGCTTCTGCACAACAAAAGAAATGGTCTCTAAACTGAAGAGAGCACCCACAGAGTGGGAGAAAATATATGCCAGCTACACATCAGACAAAGGACTGATAACCAGAATATATAGGGAACTTAAGAAACTAATCTTCCCCAAAATCAATGAACCAATAAAGAAATTGGCAACTGAACTAAACAGAACTTTTTCAAAGAAGAAATTCAAATGACCAAAAAACACATGAAAAAATGCTCACCATCTCTAGCCATAAAGGAAATGCAAATCAAAACCACACTAAGATTCTACTTCACCCCTGTTAGAATAGCCATTATTAAAAATGCCACTAACAACAGGTGTTGGTGAGAATGTGGGGAAAAAGGAACATTTTTACACTGCTGGTGGGAATGTAAACTAGTGCAACCACTCTGGAAAAAAATTTGGAGGCTTCTTAAAAATCTAAACATAGATTTGCCATATGATCCAGCAATCCCACTCCTGGGGATATACTCAAAGGAATGCAACACAGGTTACTGCAGAGGCATCTGCACACCCATGTTTATTGCAGTGCTAGTCACAATAGCCAAGTTATGGAAACAGACAAGATGTCTCACTACTGACTAATGGATTAAGAAAAATGTGGTATTTATACACAATGGAATTTTACTCAGCCATGAAGAAGAATGAAATCTTATCATTCTCAAGTAAATGGATGGAACTGGAGGACATCATTCTGAGTGAGGTCAACCAGGCTCAGAGGACCAAAAGTCATATGTTCTCCCTCATATGTGGACTCCAGATCTAGGGCAAATTCAGTAATGTTGTTGGACTTGGTCACATGCTAAGAGGAGAGCACATACGGGAGGTATGGGGATAGGGAAGAAACCCAAAACATGAAAGTGTTTGATGCCCCCACTCCAGAGGAGCTAATACAGAAACCTTAAAATGACAGAAGTTAACATGAGAAGGGGTCAGGAACCGGTGTAAAGATCAGTTAGAGATGAATCAACTTGGGTTGTAACATTTGTACATGGAAGCAATGCTAGGAATCTCTCTGTATAGCTGTCCTTATCTCAACTAGCAAAAACGCTTCGTCTTTCTTATTATTGCTTACGTCTTCTCTTTAACAAAATTAGAGCTAAGGGCAGAACAGGTTCTGCCTGGAATTGGGGGGGCGGGGGGGCAGGGAGTAGTGGGGAGAAATGACCCAAACAATGTATGCACATATAAATAAATGAATAAAAAAGAGAGATGGTGATGAAGGTCAAATGGTAAGAGGTTCTACATCCTAGAAATTGCATTCTTATAACTGTTTAAGCTTATGATAAAAATGTTTAGCCAGTAATTTTATGATATGAACAAAAAAATACATGATTTTTTAGTGCAGCTTTTCTTTTTTTTTTCTTTGCAGTATTGGGGTTTGAACTCAGGGCCTCACATTTGCCAGGCAGGTGCTCTACCACTTGAGCCACTCCACTAGCCCAAAATACATGATTTTTAAAAAAATTATTGTGGGAAATGTATACATTACCTATTATTTTATCTAATAGTATAATTTATAATAACATAATCCTTATATTATTATAGGCTATATATTTTCATAATTATATAAATATGAGAAAAAATTTAAATATAATTAAATTATAGGTGTATGTTAAATATTAAATATTTATGTTCTAATAATGTGATTATTATATAAAATGAATATAATTCTGTGTTATAATAAAGAAAAAATTGGCACCCTCCATAGGTGCCCCTTTCTAGGGGTCAAAACAGAATTTAGTGAAGTGAAATAGACAATTAATTAAACTAATAACTTGGCCTTAAAGGAATTCTGTGACTATGAACCCTAATTTTTTTTAAAGCCTACATCTGGCTTTTTTTTTTTTTTTCCTTTTGCCATGCTCGGGACTGAACCCAGGGCTTTGCACGTGTTATGCAAGTGCTGTCAGTGAGCTGTATCCCCGGTCCAGCATCTGATCTTGAACTCCTTTTCAAATTACCTTCTAATTCTCTAGAATCCCATCATGTAAGAGACAAGAGCTATTAGGATACATCAATGTTTACGCTGACCAACGTGAGGACCTAAGAGACACTAAGTTTCATCAGGAAAGGAGGAGCTCCAAGAGCTGAGGAAGGAAAGGCCCCCAGAAAAAGGTTAGCAGAATCGACCTCCTTATGCTCAGTGCCCTGTGCAACCCTGGGAGCCAGGAGAAGGAAGCCACCCACCGGAGCAGGCCACTCCAGACCCAGTGTTGAAGATGGGTCCTGGGCGCCCAGAATGCAGCGTGTGGACACCGTATCCACCCACACTGATCGGAGAGGAAGGGCTCCAGAAACACTGATCAAATGATAGCGCCTGATGCTTTAGTGATAGGCCTGGACCCTTCCCACGGCACATGCTGGAACCCACAAGTTCTTCAGGCAGCCGCATGGATACGCTGGAGTTCCCGGGTGGCAAGGGTCCACCGTTCCGCGCTGAGATGGACGTCAGAGGCAGACTCAGCAGCAAAGGTTAGAGAAGTTTCGTATGGAGAGAAGAGAAAGAAAAGGCCTCATGGAGGGCATGCCTCAGGACCCTGAAACCGGTGGCCCCCGAGTTGCAGGTTTTATAGTTTTTTATTGCAGTGGGAGAAGGTATGTTTCAGTGCAAAGATTTTGGGGCCAACACGTGTTTCTTGGGAAGGCCAGGGGGCCTTTCTCCCTGGCTAATCGCCATCTTTGGGGAACACTTGGACCTCCAGCGGTCCTTCCAATATGCACAGCACTGAAAACTACTATTAGAAAAAAAAAAGCATGTCCACAGAAGACTGAGAACTGGGAGATACTCATGCTGATTACAAAAGACAGGAATCAAAATTGACCGTAGTACTGACAGGTTTTTGTTGTTGTTGTGTTGTTGTTTGGGTGCTTTTTTGGGAGGCACTACTGGGGTTTGAACTCAGGGCCTGTTGCTTGCTAGGCGGGCACTCTGACACTTGAGCCATTCCATCAGCCCTGCTTTTTGTGGGGGGTATTTTGAAAATAGGGTCTCTTGAACTATTTGCCCAGGCTGCCCTCAGACAGCAATCCTCCTGATCTCTGCCTTCCAGCGGCTAGGATGCCAGGCGAGCCCCCGGCGCCCCGCTGCAGTTTTATCTGCATACATGTGTACATCCTCCTGTGTTGGATGGTTTGGAAGGAACTACAGCAATATGTCCTAGTGGGTTAAACTGCATAAAGAATTTTTGCTTTGTATCCTGAGGCAGGTTAGAAACAGGGACTGTATTGGTCATTTCACTTAGTCTTGAGCATTTCAGATTCAGTATTCTCCCACAGACTCTGAGTCCCTTTTCAACTGCAAAGCCTCTGCTAGCTGCAGAATTACGCAAAAAACCAAACCACCACCACCTATGGAAACACTCACCCGGTTAAAGAGGTTAACCTAGGGCACCTGAGAACTAAAATAAGTGCATGCGCAGAGTAACTGTCAATCACCCTAGCCCGACCCCCCCAGAACCGCCCAAATCTTTCCCCACCCACAGACCCTGGAGGTTTAAAAAGGCTTTGAAACAAAGAGCTGGCCCTTCATTTTTCCTTTTTTTTCCAGCGTGAGCTTCCATCCTATCTGGCCCACCTGGTCGGGTGGGGTCCCCATTGCTTTCTGTGGCGCCTTCCCCTCACCGTTAATAAACCCTATTACCTTCCTTACATGTCCTGCCTGGGTGCTTCCACGCAAGACGCAAAGATTTTGCAAGTCTTCTGATCAGAGATTCATACGCTACAACAATACTATCCTCGATTTTTTAGGCATAATTTACTTTTTCAGGAAATAATAAACATTCCTTGTTTTTTCTAAAATTACACTGTCCAGTGTTCAATGCACTTTTTTTAAAAAAAAACAAACAACTGTCACAAACATGGAAACATCCCGATTGTCCACACCAGTAAATGGATGGACAACTTGCAGTGCACGCACACAACCAAAAACTGCTCGGAAATAAAAACGGACAGGTGACCCACACGAAGCAGCGGCAAGGAGTGCCACCGTCTGCTCCCATGGACCCATGGACGAGAAGGTCAGAGGAAGGAAATCGGCTCCATGGCGTCTAGGACGGGCTGGAGGTGACTAACACTAGCAGAAAAGAAGAAAATGTTGAGATCTGGACCCCACGTGGAGGTGGCTGTCTGCCAGAAGCCATCCAACTGAATATTTTAAACTCAGGCTAAACATCCCTAATTCAAAAACCCAAAATGTGCGATGTTCCAAAGTCGGAAACTTTCTGATCACCCAAGTGATGCCATAAATAGAAAATTTCCACATCCTGAAATTTCTGTTAAAAGTTCAAAAAAGATTAAAAATATAATTATATTTATATATTTCAATAATATAGTATTGTTATTAATAACTTAAATATTAAAATACTGCGAGAGCACACAAGGGAGGGATGAGGATAGGTAAGACACCTAAAAAACTAGCTAGCATTTGTTGCCCTTAATGCAGAGAAACTAAAGCAGATACCTTAAAGCAACTGAGGCCAATAGGAAAAGGGGACCAGGAACTAGAGAAAAGGTTAGATTAAAAAGAATTAACCTAGAAGGTAACACCCATGCACAGGAAATCAATGTGAGTCAATGCCCTGTATAGCTATCCTTATCTCAACCAGCAAAACCCCTTGTTCCTTTCTATTATTGCTTATACTCTCTCTACAACAAAATTAGAGATAAGGGCAAAATAGTTTCTGCTGGGTATTGAGTGGGGGAGCGGGAGGGGGTGGAGTGGGAGGGGGTGGAGTGGGTGGTAAGGGAGGGGGTGGGGGCAGGGGGGAGAAATAAACCAAGCCTTGTATGCACATATGAATAATAAAAGAAAAATGAAAAAAAAAAAAGAGAATGTACACACACAATAAAAAAAAAAATAAATAAAATAAAATAAAATAAAATACTGCATAAAATGTTTAAAAATTTTAAAAGCATTAAATACTATTAAAAATATTGTATTAAATTACCTTCATGCCATGTGTGCAACATAAATGAAGATAGCTGTTTTGGATATTCCAAATCAAAAAAAAAATCTGAAATTCAAAATACATCTGGTCCCAGGCTGACAGAGTGGCTCAAGCAATAAGAGCACCTGCTTAGCAGGCATGAGGCCCTGAGTTCAAACCCCAGTGCTGCAAAAAAAAAAAAAAAAAAGACTAAAATTTATAATACAAATACAGTAATATTATGGAAACCAGCTCACACTAAACAGAGGTCACATAGGAGGGGAGAGGGTAAAAGAAGGAAGTTAGGAAGGTAAACATGAGTTGATGTACTTTCTAAATAAGAATGAATGTGGAATTTTTAAACCTGTCGAAATTACCATAAGAAAGGGACTAAGGTAGAAAGAAGAGAAATAGAGATGGAGATGAACCATTTGGGGTTATAACAAAAATAGAGGAGATGAACTTTGGGGGGTTATAACACATATATACGTGGAAATGTCACAAGGAAACAAGCAAAAATGTCATTTTTTTTTTCTTTTACAAAATTGGAGCACAGGAGGGTGGAACAGATCTGGGACGTGGGGGGGATATGAGAGGGAGGGGGAAAGATGTGGCGAAGGCAAAAGGGTGTGGGAGGGGGAATGTGGTACAAGTGCAAATACTGTGTACACATGGATGTAAATGCAAAAACGATACCTGTTGAAACTGTTCCAGGAATGGGGGCGGGAGGATAAAGGAGAAGGATGGAGGGCGTGGATTCAAGAATGATGTATTTGACATATTGTAAGAACTTTTGTAAATGCCACAATGTACCCCCACATTGCACACAACAATTAAAAACAAAGCACAACAATTAAAAAAAAAGCATCTGTCCCAGGCACTTCAAATAAGGGTGCCCAGCCTATACGTGTGATTTACTGTGTGAATATCAGACTTTACCGATGTCAATTTTAGAAAGCAAGCATTGCTTGGTTGTAAATGCAAGTGAATGAATGAATGAGTGACTGTGCACCCTCCAGGGTAGCAGAGGCAGTTCTCTGCCGAGCAGCTGGCACCACTGCCGGGCCTGCACTGCCACTCTGTCCTGGTCAGAGGTCTGGGCCAGGTGTGCAGCTCAGGCCTGCCCTGGCACTCCTCCCTCCCAGGAGCAGTGTCTGGCCTGGGGACCCTGTCCCTGAGGGTGGCCAACTACAGGTCCTCCAGCAACCTGCCACAGCAGCAGCTGGGGGTTAGTGCCCGTGGGATCTGTCAGAGGGTCCCAGCAGGGACCAACCTCGCTTGTCCACCAGTACTTTCTGGGGTCTGCTCCTTAATAAAAGTCGGGCCTCATCCCATGGCTGAGGGTCTGCCACTGTATGCAGGACAGCTACCCATTCCCCACCACCAGGTGGCACCCATGCAGGACAATCCTGTCCTGGCCCTTTCCCTCTGAATGTCATGCTGGAAGGGAAGGTGTCCCTCTGAATGCTGGACTCTAGGAGCCCAGACCAGCAGCATGCAGGGTTCTAGAAACCCAAAGGAGACTCCCAGTGACATAAGGAAGGAGCCTGACCACCAAGGAGACTTGGAGAGCAGTCATGTTGTGGTGGGAAAGGGGCCATCAGACTCCACTGCGGCCTGACTGCTCCCTTCCCCACTTTGTCATGTTGGGTTACAGGGGCAGACAGATCCCCCTTTGTGCCTGTACTCGGGTCTGTGGGGTCCTGCAAATTCGGGCTGGCTTATACCAAAAGTCACCAGAAGAACAGAACTGTCTGCCTTATTTCAACACCAGGAAACATGGTGCACTATCTGAGCCTCTCCTGTTAATTAGCAGAATTCTCTGTCACTCTTTCTTTTGGCTGAATGTTGTCTGTCATTTACTTTAGTCCTTCCTGAAATGATGGGTGTGTCACATACAGAAACTTTAATGCATTTTTATGAGTTTGATGAAAGTGCAATCTTATGTGTACACACAACAGCGAGTGATTCAAGTTCATTTTGACTTGAAAACTGGATTGCTGTAAATGTATCTCAGATGAATAACGGTCCCCTGAATTAAATGACTTACACCATAAAGGTTAGCATCACTTTCCTGAATTCTATGTATGGTGAAAGGCAACTAGGTACCACTCAGATAAGGGTTGGGTTTTGGGTTTGGTTTGGTTTGGTTTTGGTTTTGGTTGTTACGTTTCTTTTTTTTCCAGACAAGATCTCACTGTGTAGCTGGGCTGACCTCAAACTCATGATCCTCCTACCTCAGCCTCCCACATGCTGAAATTACAGAGATGAACCATGATGCTCAGTCCTCAAAAAAGTTTTTTTAAAAGAAAAAATAAACTGCTTATATTGCCACGTGAGCACTGGTGATATTTCCCTGTTTTGGTGTGTGCACGCACACACACTTTTATGTGTGTAGCCACACTTTTCACACTGATTACACACATAAAAAAGTGTGCACCTTCAAATGTACAGTGTACATTTGGTTTGTGTGCAGTAGATGTGGGATATTGAGGCAGTTTTGCCTGTGATTGCATGGCCTTCCATGTAATCCCTTTGCCCTGATCTCCCCCACTGTGGGACATGCCAGCTATGTGACCTGTGACCTGGTTTCCCCATTATTAAGAATGCCACAATATGTGTCTTCCTGTACTTATTTCCTTCTTCTTTCTCTTGCTTCTTTGGTGTAACTTCCCAGCCCCCACGTCCCTGTGTGGACAACTAGCAATGGTGTCCGTGGTTCTAGGTCACAGGCTTGCAAACAGCCGCCCGATGGAGGCCGTGAGAGGAAGTTGGAGGAGATGCAGCACCCACAGGGGAAAGATGGACAGAGGGACTGAGAGAGCCTCACCCAGAACCTGCAGAAACTGCTTCAGTTACACTTCTATGCATTCAGTGCGTGCAATCCTGCCCGAGACAAGTCAAGAGTTTTCGTCTTTGTTTTTAAGAGCATCACCAGGACTCAAACTCCTCATGCAGCTATGTGAGCACCCTGCAGTACTGAAAGGAATCCAGGGAATAGAAAGAAAGACTAGGTTTTACTGGGCACATTTCTTTAATATGCACGTGGCATTTTTACACTGATGCATCACAATGGAGCTTCCTCTTAACTTTCTCAGAAATTCTGGCAGCACAGCTCTTTCCTGGGTGTCCTGCACTGCACACCTGGACAGCCACTACACCTGGCCACCTGAGAACCCACTCTGATAGGGGACAGGGAACAACACCAGGCCTGTCTTCCACACAGCTCCCTTCCTGCCTGTGGGCAGAGATCTAGTCTAAGGCACCTGCTGATGGGCTCAATAGCTCTGCGAGTTTGGTGGCTCCTTGTAGAAAATAGAGCTTTTCTCTCGATGCAAAACATTCTGCTGGAGGATGCTACATTTTAAAACAAAGGGAGACTTTGACCAACCCTCCTGGCCTGGCAGATCTCCTGCCTCACCTTTCACAACTCCTCACTCATTGTCCTTCACTCTGTCCCAGAGTTTCCTCCACCTCAGGGCCTTTGTGCATGCTCTTCTCCCAACTAAGAGTCCCACCTCTGCCCTCTCTCCTGACATATACCCCATGTATGTCAGAATTCAGAATTTACTGGATTTCCAAGTCCCCTTGCAAAAGAACTTATCTCTCAAGTCTCCTTTATGATGACAGCACCATTGTCATTTAAACAGTGAGTTGAGTCACTCATTGCTTAGTGTGTCTTTCCCCAGCAAGAATGAGACTCATGGGACACCTTACCTGGCCTCAGATCGCACCCAGAACTGGTGTAGTACTTGGTACACAGTAGGAGATAAATAATGGTCAATGAATGAGTTTACAAGCCGATTCCATTGTGAGTATTAGGAGGTATTAACCCCTGGCATGGGGGAGGGGAAGATGTTCCTCAATTCTGAACTCAGAGCTGAAGCTCATCGTGAATCAAATGTGTTGACTGTCTGATGTCCACTCTGTGTGACATCTGTTCCAAGGACCCAAGAGAGGAGAACGCCTGCTGAGCAAGTGCCTGTGATCTAACAATACCTCCAGATCAACTTTTTCCCCAAAGCCTAGGTAATGAACAAAGTTCCTTAATTCCTGAGGCCAGAGCAAGTCTCTGGCACAGGCAGGCCATGGTCACAGAAGGCTTTGAACAGGCATTGTGTCACGGCCATGGAGTGTCATGTCCTTATACATTAGGGCAATGGAGTGAAGGTCTGTGTCCCCACTCCCCAACCCCAATGTGGTGATATTGGGAAGTAGAAGCTTGAGGGGTGTTTAGGTCACAGGGCATTAGTGCCCTTGACAAAAAAAAAAAAAAAAAGGCCCCAGAGAGCTCATCAGTTCTCTCTGCCATTTGAAGACAAAGCAAGAAGGCACAGTCTATAAATTAGGAAAACCAGACACCGACCCACCAGCAACTTGACTTGGGTTTCCAATTTCCAGGACTGTGGGAAATAAGTTTGTTGCTGAAGTCCCCAGCCTGTAACACTTTGTTATGGCAGCTGGAACTAAGATACTTAAAGATCCACACTGGACTACATTCAGGTGAAAGGGCAGAAAGGTGTCAGTGTGGATAGATGTCCATAAGAAAAAATGAACAGTGACCTCTGCCTCTCATCATGCCAAGATAAATGTGGGTTGGAGTGCAGACCCATAACAAAAATAAGCTTTCTCAACAAGACCATAGGCTATCTGCATTATTTAGGTGGAGATGAAAACCTCCTAGGCAGGAAAAAGTGAAACTTGTAGCTGCTGGTGCACAGAAAATTTCAGATCCTTATATCCCTTGTGGATGCATCCATGCAGGGTACTTAGACTTAGCGAGGGTGACAATAAAAGTATTAAAGGTTAGAGAAAGAAGTCACAAAAGGCCTTGGTGGGCCAGGGAAAAGCAGAGAGAGAGAACTGAACTGTGTTCAGGATAAACAGGTTCCTGCCAGCCTCAGGCCACAACACTTTCATCAGTCAATGTGTAATCTTTTTACATGTCATGCTACTTAAATGCACCATACTAATATATACTGTTGATTCATTCACATTGAACATGGCCAGCAGCGTAACTCATGCCTGAGTGAAGCTTTGTCAACACAAGACTTTTCTCCACCAGCCATACCACAGCCATCTTGCATCTAGAACCAGACAGCATTTCAGCACTCTACTTGGGCTGTTAAAACCTGTGAAATCCCATCATCCCTCCCTCACCAAAAAAACCTCAAAAGACAAAAAGTGACCAGGAAAAGATCAAAGAGCATCACTTTGATCTCCACGGGGAACAGGTGCATGTCAGATGATTCAGATCTTTCATTGCTATGCTTATATCCGTGAATGACCACAAAATGTCAAAGGTGTTCATTGGAGATCATGAATAAATTTTATCCAGTAGATAAACTTGAAAATATGGATAAGAATATCAACTGTGTGTGATAAAGAACTGGTATCAAGAATACATAAAGAACTTCTACAACTCAGTAATCAAAAGACAAACTACCAAATTTTTTAAAGGGGTCAAAGATTTGAACAAAGGAATATGCACACATGGCACATAGGCACATGAAAAAGTGCACTGTGTGAGTACCCATCAGGAAAGCCCAAATTTACACCTCTTCAAGGTGCCACTGCACATGGGCCACCGGGCAAAACGTAAGTGATCGACAACAGTCAGTCTCTGTGAGACTGCAGAACACGAGTGGAATTCTTTCTCATATATTCTTAGCAGAAATGTGACATGGTAATTCCTCTCAGAAAAGGTTCCAGAAATTTCTTAATAAACTAAATGTTACCCACCCTCTGATTGAGCCATGCCACTCCGAAGTATTTACCCAAGGGAAATAAACCATTCACACACATGCAACCCACACACCCTGAAAACTTGTAAAGAGAGTTCATAGTGAGGCAGACTAACATAGGGAAAGTTCAGGACTCTTGGAACATAGATGGCTTCGTATTGTATTTCAGGTTGAACAGTCTCCACTTTCTCTGAGCCTTCTTTTCAATTGCAAATGTGTGTAGGTTATTCACACCCTGGCATAAGGACCACTTACACCCGTCCCCACTCATGGTTTATTGGTGGTTGGAAATCACCAGGTCTTCCCTTCCCATGGGTTAGCATAGATTATATATATGTATTTTTTTATTATTCATATGTGCATACAAGGCTTGGGTCATTTCTCCCTCCTGCCCCCACCCCCTCCCTTACCACCCACTCCGCCCCCTCCCTGTCCCCCCCACCCCCTCAATATCCAGCAGAAACTATTTTGCCCTTATCCCTAATTTTGTTGTAGAGAGAGTATAAGCAATAATAGGAAGGAACAAGGGTTTTTGCTGATTGAGATAAGGATAGCTATACAGGGAGTTGACTCACATTAATTTCCTGTGCATAAGTGTTGCCTTCTAGGTTAATTCTTTTTGATCTAACCTTTTCTCTAGTTCCTGGTCCCCTTCTCCTGTTGGCCTCAGTTGCTTTTAAGGTATCTGCTTTAGTTTCTCTGCGTTGAGGGCAACAAATGCTAGCTAGTTTTTTAGGTGTCTTACCTATCCTCACCCCTCCCTTGTGTGCTCTCGCTTTTATCATGTGCTCAAAGTCCAATCCCATTGTTGTGTTCGCCCTTGATCTAATGTCCACATATGAGGGAGAACATACGATTTTTGGTTTTTTGAACCAGGCTAACCTCACTCAGAATGATGTTCTCCAATTCCATCCATTTACCAGCGAATGATAACATTTCGTTCTTCTTCATGGCTGCATAGAATTCCATTGTGTATAGATACCACATTTTCTTAATCCATTCGTCAGTGGTGGGGCATCTTGGCTGTTTCCATAACTTGGCTATTGTGAATAGTGCTGCAATAAACATGGATGTGCAGGTGCCTCTGGAGTAACAGTCTTTTGGGTATATCCCCAAGAGTGGTATTGCTGGATCAAATGGTAGATCAATGTCTAGCTTTTTAAGTAGCCTCCAAATTTTTTTCCAGAGTGGTTGTACTAGTTTACTTTCCCACCAACAGTGTAAGAGGGTTCCTTTTTCCCCGCATCCTCGCCAACACCTGTTGTTGGTGGTGTTGCTGATGATGGCTATTCTAACAGGGGTGAGGTGGAATCTTAGTGTGGTTTTAATTTGCATTTCCTTTATTGCTAGAGATGGTGAGCATTTTTTCATGTGTTTTTTGGCCATTTGAATTTCTTCTTTTGAGAAGGTTCTGTTTAGTTCACTTGCCCATTTCTTTATTGGTTCATTAGTTTTGGGAGAATTTAGTTTTTTTAAGTTCCCTATATATTCTGGTTATCAGTCCTTTGTCGGATGTATAGTTGGCAAATATTTTCTCCCACTCTGTGGGTGTTCTCTTCAGTTTAGAGACCATTTCTTTGGATGAGCAGAAGCTTTTTAGCTTTATGAGGTCCCATTTATCTATGCTATCTCTTAGTTGCTGTGCTGCTGGGGTTTCGTTGAGAAAGTTCTTACCTATACCTACTAACTCCAGAGTATTTCCTACTCTTTCCTGTATCAACTTTAGAGTTTGTGGTCTGATATTAAGATACTTGATCCATTTTGAGTTAATATTGGTATAGGGTGATATGCATGGATCTAGTTTCAGTTTTTTGCAGACTGCTAACCAGTTTTCCCAGCAGTTTTTGTTGAAGAGGCTGCTTTTTCTCCATCATATATTTTTAGCACCTTTGTCAAAGACAAGTTGATTATAGTTGTGTGGCTTCATATCTGGGTCCTCTATTCTGTTCCACTGGTCTTCATAGCATAGATTTTAAAAGCAGCCAGAAAGGGAACATGCTCTCTCTGTTTCTGTTTCATGATGGGCTCACCTGGCCCATCATGGCTTTTGTAACTTTTCCCCCTAACCTTTAATAAGCTTTTATTATCACCCTCACTACATGGGATATAAGTCTGGATTTTCTGTTTATCAACAATTACAAAGCAGCTTTATTCATAGTAGCCACAGTAGCCCAAAATAAGAAACAAGCATCAGTCAACAGGGAATGGATAAGCTGAATCAGGTACATTTCCAAAAGGAATGCTACTCAGCAAAACAAAGGGACAAACACAAATGATTGCAAAATCATGACACTGAGTAAAAGAATCTTTTACAAAAAAATGGCACAGTATAGGCTCTATCTATATGAAAATCCAGAACAGGCAAAATTAATTTGCAATAGAAAAAATGGTAACAATGGTTCCTTCTGAAGGGCTGGGAGTGGGGTTGACTGGGAAGGGCCTGAGGGGACCAGTGATGTTCCACACCTTAAAGGAATTTGGGTCACACAAGCATCTGCATTTGAAATTTGTCAAATCTACACTTGAGATTCGTAAGTTCACTGGATATGAATTTAATTCACATATATATTGAGTGTATATATATATATATATATGATATATATATGAAATGAAAGCATTTAACACACATGCACATAGATAATATGCATATATCTACATATAAATACATTTAAATTAGCACTACATAGACAATGAAATTTTATCTATAATATGTATAACATAAATCCATCCATACATTTGCTGTATATACAGTAGGGGAAGTGGTGAGTGTATAGATGAAGCCAGGTGAGTCATGAGTTGATTGTAGTTGAATATAATAAGGGTTAATTTTAATATGTTTAAAATTCTTCCTAACAAAACATTAACAGATTTGAATATTCAGGCCTGAAGTGCCAAGGCAAGACCCCCTTGGACTATCAATATATACTTAATTGTAAAACAATGAAGGACAGGAAGGTAAAACAGTTCTTTCTGGGGTTGGGTACCAGTGGGAGGGGACTGGGCATAAGGAAAGGGAGAATGAGGAGGAATAATATGGATGTGTTTTGTGTCCATATAAGAAAATAGAAGAATGAAAGCTGTTGAAATTGTTCTAAGAAAGGGAGAGGGAAAAAAAGGGAGGATGATAGAGGGTGTAAATCTAGCTAAGATATACTGTCAGCACATATGTAAATATCATGATGTATCCCCCTGTACAACTATTATATGCTAATAAAATTTAAAAATAAAAAAGTGTAGATTTGAATCATAAAGCTCTGGGAGTCTTCCAGGGCTCACTTCTTAAATCTTCAGTAATGTTCTTCTTGGAAGTTGGCTGGCTAAGGTCAGGGGCCGCTGCTCCTGGGGGAGTTTCATATCCTCACACTGCCCAAGGACAACACCCAAGAGCAGAGGGCAAATCTTTCCCAGCCTTCCCTGTGTTCTGAGGGTAGAGGATGGACCAGTAAGAAGGGCAGTCTCCTCTCATCCTCTTGGGGCTCTGGAGCAACCTAGACCCTGTGGCTCTGAGAAGTTGTCTGATGCTCTAAGCTCGTTCCATGCCTGAGCATGGAACACTTTAACATGAACTTGCTTCTCCAACATCTTGTCACTTCAGCCCCAAAACAAGGGCATCAATAGGTTTCAGAGACAGTAAATGCTCAGACAGTAAATGCATCGTGGGAGGGCCAGGCATGGTAGATTACCCAAACCCTCTACTCAGGGGGCAGAAGTAGGAAGATCACAGTCTAAGGCCAGACCCTATCTGAAAAATAAACTAAGAGCAAAAAGAACTGGGGCACGGCTTGAGTGGTAGAGCACCCCAGTGTTCAGAAGCTTATCTGGCATACAAGGTGCCCAGCAAGAACGTACTACTAGCCTGACCAAAGCCCACAGGAGCGTTTGCAAGGCTTCCACTAAACTATTTAGTATTTCTGCCTTCTGCTTCTTAATGGCCTCAGCCTAATGCAGAAAGATATTCAGACAGCTTCAGACTGGCTGCCTTTATGGAAGGTGATGCCTCTTGCCACTTGGGCTTCTTCCAAGGAATTTGTCACCGACTTGGGCACAAGTGGCTATTTCATTTCAGGTGGGTCTAGATTGCCTCATCTCTTAAGGCAACCCCCAGTGCCTGACTTAGCACTTAGGAGGCTAATTCTAGAGCTAGAGAAAAGACTACTTGACCAAACCCATGTAGCAAATGCTGGGATACCCTGCATTTGTGAAAATTAAAATGTCCCATATAGCTATGTCAGGAAACCAGGGGAAGGGGCTGTCTAGGGCTAGGCACAGTCACAGAAGCCAATTAGACAAGTGACTGCAAAGGAGCTGGCTCCTGGGGGTCAGGTGGACCACCAGAGCTCAGGTTGTTGTTTGCCTCCACAAAGGGCTCTTCCTGCCCTGCTACTTCTGGTATCTCCTCTGTGAGGCCAGAGAAACCATACTGAGGCCTCTCACAGAAACTAATGAGGACTCATGAACACCAGTTCCAAAGCCTTCAAGTTAGGCAGGGCTGAAGGCATGGCTCAAGTGGTAGAGCACCTGCCTAGCAAGCACATAGGCCCTGAGTTCAAACCCTAGTATTACCAAAAAAAAAAAAAATCAGTCATTCAAAGCCTTCAAGTGCTTTAAAATATCCTCTGCCATTTTGGAAGCAATTGGGAGGTATCATGATAGAATCCTGACTATAACTTTTCATGGGGCCAAAGGCTTCACTCAGCCTTTGTCACACATTGGATGTGTGACAGCACATAGTCCTGCTCTCAATGTCCAGCACAGTGCAAGACGCCATTCCCCTGGGTCCCCTGCAGCCCACGCATGGTCCAGATCACCCACACTGAAGGAGAAACGTGGGGAAGAGCTGGGCATTTGCACATTTATTACACCCAGGGCCAGGGGTATACCTAACTGACTCCCCCTCTCTAAAGCTCCCTCCCCTTGGTCCCTTATGTATATCCCACTCTCCTTCCAGGACCACTTCCTCCAGGAAGCTCGCCTGCTGACCCTAGGCCACCTCTGGCCTGCCCCCAGCTTCCCTCCAGGGTGGTTCATCCCCACACAGGCACATCTACTCCCTCCTAACTGTGTCTGTGTCCATCGGTTGTTCTTTCTATAGCCAACATGAACTGAGCCCTTGTTACCTCTAAGGCTCTGAGTTAAGCACCTCAAGAGTATTTTCTCAATCATCCTCCCAGGACCTGCGACACGGCATTAGGGTTCTTCTCCTACAGATGGGAAGACCAAAGCAGGGAGGAAGGTCTTTGCCCCTAGTGGTCCAGCTGTTTAATCAAGGGAGCAAGGGAGAAAGGGAGGAAGGGGCTGCCTGTAACTAGGCTGGTTCTCGGCATCCAGAAGGGCCTGGCAGGAGCATCCACAACCTGTCCCAGGGTGCCTGCTGTCCAGGGAGTACCAGGGAGCCCAGCAGCAGTGGATGGTGAGGGATGTAGTGATTCTGCAAAACTCTAAAATGAGCCTAAGTCCAAAAAAAAAAAAAAACACACAGCAATGCGCAATTCCTTGCTCTGAAGAGTCAAGGAGGAAATCAAAGCAGAAGTTATACCCAGACAAAGGGCTCTGTAGTTCAGTCTTGCATAAGTCACCTTTACTGGGGGCCTTGGTGTGTCAGGGACTGCTGTAATGAATGGGGGACAGAGGTGAAGAAGACAGATGAGGTCCCTCTCATGCACCAAGGCAGGCGAGAAATAATACACAAACACATAATAACGTAATAATAACCTGGGCGCCAGAGGCTCACACTGTAATCCCAGCTACTCAGGAGACAGAGATCAGAAGGATCGAGGTTTGAAGCCAGCCCAGGCAAATAAATAGCTCCATGAGACCCTATCTCAAAAAACCCTTCATAAAAAAAGGGCTGGTGGAGTGGCTCAAGGTGAAGGCCCTGAATTCAAGCCCTAGTACTGTACCAAAAAAAAATAATAATGTAATATATACACAAATAAACAATAAACAAAACACAGACAAGAAAGATCACTGAAATGTAGAAAACTAAGGCAGAGTGATATCCATTAACACACTCCCAGCTCCTTTGGATAGGACAGCCCTGGGAGCCTCTAGATGGAGTTTTAAATCTGACAATCAGAAAGGAAGTAACAACTGGTATAAGGTCCCCTGGATGTCAGCCAGGGCTGTCCAAGAAGTGAAAGGGCAGGAGTCTGGGGGGCAGGGCAGAAGTCCTGGAGGAGGGTGGGAGGATAGAGAGAAAGGCGAAAGCCTGGTGAGGCCTGGGGAAGAGGCAGGCTGGGCCAGTGCAGATGGTTTTCATTCCAACACATTGGGGGGCCTTCTGGGGGTTCTAGGAGGAGGATGCTGTGATTTGACACAGGTTTTCAAAGGACCTTGGCTTCTTTACAGCCTGGGATTGCATGAGTGGGCACCAGAGCCAAGTGGCCTCCTGTAGTGTCCAGGGACAGGTGAGAAAGTTGAGGAGGACAGATGGATTTCAGACATATTTCCATCTAGAGAAACGAGAGTCATGAAGGATTGGAGAGCAAAATCAAGGTGATCTCTGGAGTTGTGACCCTGCCATAGGCAGAGGTAGGGAGAACCCCACTCACTCACATTCAAGATGAGCTGGGCAGCAAGGGAAGAGCTTTGTCCCCCTCTTCCCTGAAATTTCTGGATGCCAGGCTTCTGCCTGCTGCCATCTGCCCCTCGGAGAGCGCAGCTCAGTCCTATCTGGCTGCATCAACAGACATAGACCCTGCCCCACTTGCAGAAGAAAGGAATGCATTGGAAAGATGGAGGAGCAGGCTCACAGCCTGGGGAAGGGAGGGGCTGGCACTCCGAGTCTCCACTGCAGGTGGCAATGAAGGAGTGCTTCCCCTGTGAAGAACACCCCCAAGAAAGGTTGGCAGACAACAATCCACATGTCCCAGGTCTCCCTGGCCAAACACGATCACAGCAGGACATTTTAGACCTCAGAAGTCTAGGAGAGGGAATGGATGCTGATTTGTCAAAGCTGGCTGTGGACCCAGCTCCGGGCTCTATTTTCAGATGCTTTGGATGTAGGAATCCTGGCTCTGGAGCTGTGGAATGGGGACACATTAATTATCTTCTCTGTGCCTCAGTTTCGCTCTCTGGGAACATTGTGTCTACCGTAGAGAGATGGTATAAAGACAAGATGTAAGATGTTTAAAAGGGACTCTGACATCTGAAAAATATTCAATAAACATTACTGCTATTGCTAGCTTCGTATGCCTGTCATTCTTCTCAAAGCAGCAGGGACAGAGGGGAAGGAGCACATTGGAGACTCTGAGCCCACATGTGAATATCCTCCAGCTTCCTACTAACCCGTGGCTGTGCAGGAAGCAGGATGTTTACAGATGGTTGGGATCCAGAATGCAAGTTCTTGTGCCCAGAGCTGGTGGGGGTCAAGAGCAGCATCATACATCTATCTAGTTCAAGTCCTGTTCAGCTGCTCTGTGCTGATTAAAGACCCATTCTCCGTAGCCAGAGTTCTCATGGTAAGATGCTCACTTAGCACCTCCAACCCCAGGTGGCTGACAAAGTAAGGGACCTCAGCTCTAAATGACCCTCCCCACCAGCTTCTCCCAAAACAGAAATAAGTATCCCTGTAGTTACAGGATCTCTGGCATCCTGGGGCTCCAAGGAGGAATGTGGGAGAGGGGCTAGAAGGAGGAGTGAAGAGGGACTGAAGGGGCTTCTAGAGAGAGGGGTGCTGGAGCCCCAGGGCGAGGGGCTACAGGAAGGACAGCCACCATAAAGGCAGCACTGGGGAAGGGAAAAGGTTGGGTGGGTCTGGGCTCCCTGCTGTGGGAGGTGGGAGGAGCTGAGGGAGGCTGGGAGCTGCAGCCCAGCCCCACTTCTGTACAGATGAACGAAGAAAACTACTTTGCTAACTCTCGGAGCCGTCCTCAAATGAAAGAAGCCAGGTGCCACTGCTAAATGCAGTAGTTCCCAAAGATCTCAGGACAGAATTAGGGAAACAGCACCACAGGGTGGGGCTCAGCTGTGTTTGGGATCATGCCTGTGACATCACCAATACCATTTACAACACCCATTCCATGAGCAGGGCTGTGGCAGGGCCAAATCAGTAGCCAATCAATAGTCATACATGCCCCAACATCCCTAGGCAGAAGATCATGTGCTCATTAACTGGGGAGAGGAGAAGGGACAGTCCCCTTGGGAACTGAGACACCACTCAACATGGCTGATCAGCATTGTATGCAAGGTCAGAGCCAGAGAAGGGCAAGAAAAAGAAATAAAAATGTAAGAATTGGAAAGGAAGAAATCAATCTTCTGAATAATTTGATTGTTTAGGACAAAAACCCCAAAGGATCTACAGGAATCACTAGAATTAAAAAGTGTGTATGACCCGTTTGCTGGATAAAGGTCAAAATTCAAAAATCAGGGCTGGTAGAGTGGCTCGAGTGGTAGAGTGCCTGCCTAGCAAGCGTGAAGTTCTGAGTTCAAACCTCAATATTGCCAAAAAATCAAAAATCAAAAATCAACTATATGTCTGCACACTAGCAACAAACAGAAGATTATCCTTGAGTATATCATTTATTATGACACCGGAAATATATGAGAAGTTCAACAAAGATGTGCAAGATACTATGTAGCAAAATACAAAGCAGCTTTTAAAAATGTGAAGGAGAGCTAAATAAATAGAGCTATACCACGTGTGTAGATTGGAAAACTCATTATCATTAAGTTGTAAATTCTCTAAATTTGCCCTGTAAATTCAGTACAACTCCAGTCACATTTCCATCGTGTGTGTGTATGTGTGAAACTTGACAAGCTGATTCTAAAATTCGTGAAAATGGAAGAGCCAGAACATTCTGGAATGTCCTAGTGGGTATCAAGATTTATTAAAGGCTTGGGAATTAAGCCAGAATGGAAGCACAAGTTAAAAAGGAAAATCTACTGATGAAACAGGCTAGAAAACCCAGAATGACATCATTCCTTGGTTTCCAAGGGAGGAAAGCAAGGAAGGGTGAACTCTTCCCAGTGAGACCTCCTGTGACCATCAAACATGGCCCTGCCTTTGTGTCAAACAATTTCAGCTGTACTGAGAATCTATCTGTAAAAGGCAAAACAGTAGAGCTTTTAAAAGTAGTACAGGAGCGTGGAGTCAGCACAGGCCAGACATAACAAATAGCAACTATCAAAGAAAATACTGAGAAATCTTCCCTGAAGAATCGTGTTCATCGAGAGACCAAAAGGAAGCCAGATCAGCAAAACTGGTGAACACGCTCATAGATGGTGCTGAGAGGAGGTGAGGCAGCAGCTTCCATGACCCCTGGAGCAGCTGGTGGAGGTGGGTGTGTGTGGAGAGTGGGGAGAGACTATGATTGGCAGGAGGCCCCAAGAGAGGGAGGAACAGCTCTTGGAGGCTGGCCGCTGGCCACACTTCTCGAACCTGGTGTTGCTTACCTGGAGATTTGATTTATAATCATTAATCAAGACATAGTTTGGCTGTTCTCTGAACTTTTCTGAATTTGTATCATATTTCACCATAGAAAAAAGTGACAATACAGAAACAAATACTTAGCCATTCTTAAAATTCCACCAGATGGATTGAGTGGATTCACTTCTTCTCCTTTTTTTTTTTTAATGGGTGGTTTTATGATTTGGACCCTCCAAAGCCATGCTAGTCTCTCATCATCTCTCATTATGAGAAATTGAAGGGCAGAAATCTCATCTAACTACAGTGTTTAAAGATGTGGCCTTTGGGGATCAGATTAGATCAGGTTATTAGGATGGGACCTCCATGATTGAATCCTGGTAGCTCTATAAGGAGAGGGACCAGAGGAACAGAGACATACACATGCTCCTGTCATGTTGTGATGTGACCAAGGAAGACCCTCACCAGAACCTGCACCGTGTCATTTGGACTTCCAGCATCCAAACTGAGAGCTAAATTAACTTCTTTCCTCTACAAAGAAGACTGCCTCAAGTATTTCATTATAGTAATGAAAAATGGACCAATACAGATGGGGATATTAGGTGAGTACAAAGACATAGTTTATTCTCAATGTAGAGAGACTAAAATTTATGCCCTAGATTATACTAAAATTTATATCCTAGAGATTCTAAATGGTGTCCCAAGAATGTCTCCATTCAACTCATCTGTTAGTTTCCACTACTGTGACAAAATAACTGCAATAAGCAACTTAAAGAAGGAAAGATTTACTTTGGTCATTGGCCCCTTGCTGTGGACTGAGGGGGTGGTGGCAGGGAGCATGTGGTGGAACAAGATGCTCACCTCATGGTAGCTAGGAAGTGAGAGAGAAGGAGGCTGGGGAGGATAAATCCATACCCTTCCCAGGCACCCCCTCCAATGACCTACTGCTTCTATCACCTCTCACTAATGCCATCAAATGCCTCATGATCTGATCACTTCTCAATAGCACCAACAGTTAAGAATCAAGCCTTCAAAACATGAGCTTTTTTTTGGGGGGGGGGATACTTCATATGTAAATAATAACAAATGATAATGGAAATTATTTATTGAAAGGAAAAGTCTCCAATTTGCCTTGGCACCACTATCTTTAGTTGTAGAAGGATGAGTGATAGAAATAAGGGTTCTATCAAAAGCCACAAGGAACACAACTCACATACTTCCTATATGTATGTGTATATAAGTGTCACTTCACTATAAATAAAAATGTCACCAATGCTATGGTTTGGATCTTGAATGCCCCCCGCAAAGTCCATGTGTTCAACACTTGCTCACCAGTCTGTGGTGGTAGTGGGAGGTAGTGGAACCTTTAGAGGGTGGGGTATAATGGGAGGAAGGAAGTTAGTCATTGGGGGCGTGTCCTTAAGGGGGGTTATTTGTTCCCTAGCCCCTCCTCTTCCTCTTCCTGGCCACCATGAAGGGAGCAGCCTCCTCCAACATGCACTCCCACCATGATGTGCTACCCCTCCACAGGCTCAAAAGCATGGAACAACTGACTATAGACTGAAACCTCCAAAACTGTGAACCAAAGTAAACGTTCACTCTTTTTATTTTTATTTATTTATTTATTTTTATTGTGGGCCTGGGGTTTGAACTGGCAAAGCAGATGCTCTACCTCTTGAGCCACAACTCCAGTCCATTTTGCTGTTGCTATTTTGGAGTTGGGATTTTGGAACTATTTGCCTGTGCTGGCCTTGAACCTTGATCCTCCTGATCTCAGCCTCCCAAGTACCTAGGATTACAGGCATAAGCCACCAGCTCCCAGCTTCTTAGTATTATTACTACCATTATTTGGTGGGTGTACTGGGGTTTGAACTCAGGGTCTTGCATTTGTGCCATGCGCCCAGCCTTTTTGACTTCAGTTATTTTTCAAATAGAATCTCATGTTTTAGCCTGTGCCAGCCTTGAATTGCAATCCTCCTACCTCTGCCTCCAGCATAGGTGGGATTATGGGCATCCAACCACCATTCCCAGCCCTCCTTCCTCTTTTTAAGTTGAGTCATCTCAGATATTTGTCACAGAAATAGAACGCTGACAAACACACCCAGAGGTAAATATTTTTTTTAATTTTAAGAAAAGGAGAAACACTTCTGCACAATTTATGAAAATCCTCCTGCAAATCTCTAAGCCTACCCCTGGAACCTTGAGCAAGAGAGTACACGTGTGTCTGTGCCAACCCACTGCCCTTGTGAAGCTCGACTTCAGTACCTCTAGTTAAAAACTTCCTGCACATCTGTGTCTGTCTGCCTGGTGTCCACAGGACTGCAAAAACCAACACCAGCTTGTGCAGTTAAACATTCCCTCTCCTGACTGCTCCCTGGTGCTCCGCAGGCTACAGTGAGACGTCTGAGTGTCCTGAGATGGCTGAGTCAGACACGGTGATCAGAGACAGTCACGTGACCTGGGGAGCTCATGTCTGATTCTTCCAGTGAGACAGCAAAATAGTCTAGGGAGAAAAAGCCACTCCCAGTGAACAATTCCATTCTGCACAGTGGAAAAATCCAGTGTTTTCAAGGACACTGCAACCAAGCCAGCCCACAGTGCCGAGAAGAGGAGCTGGTGAGACTAGGAATGGCCAGGCTGTGGACCAGGCAGACGCCCTGCATCTCCACATCCTCTGGCTCCTGGTCCAGGATTAACTGCTGGAGACAGCCAGACGCTCCCAGCAGTAGCTCCAAAGCTGGGGAAGGGTCACAGAGCAAAGTACTCAAACAAAACCCCTGAATGATTAACATGAGGAAGGCCTTGCTCAGCCCGTATCCCAAAGGACTTTGGGGACTTTTAGAGTCGGGGGTCATGAGGACCTGGCAGAGAGTTCTACACCGTCATCATCTCCAAAACCCACAGAAATGAGTAACTACGAGGCTCAAAGGACAAAGTCAGACATTACCTGGCTCTCAGTTCAGATTATGTTTCAGGCATTGGGCAGGGAATGGAAAACAAACGTTGGACATTCCTTTATATTTTATAGGAAATCAGCTTTCATGGGAGTGACTAGGATCCAAGATAAACACACATTAGGAAGGGAAGCAGTTGTTTAGAATTTCCTTGCTATTGAAAGAACTGATATCATAGCTCCTTTTAAAGTATAGCCCTGACAATGAGTGGCAGCTATACAACTTAAAATAGAAAAGAAAGAGATTGGGTAGGCATGATGGTGAATATCTGTAATCCCAGCTACTCTAGAGGCAGAGGTAGGAGGATCAATGTCTGAGGTCAGCAGGCAAAAGTGTGAGACTTTACCTGAAAATTAAGCTAAAGGAAAAAGAGTTGAAGGCATGACTCCAGTGGTAGAACACTTGCCTAGCAAGTGTGAGGCCCTGAGTTCAATCCCCAGAACTGCTAAAAGAAGGGGAAAAGGAAGGAAGGAAAGGAAGGAGGGAGGGAGAGGGAAGAAGGAGGGAAGGAGATAAGAAAGAAGGGAAGGAGGGAGAGAGGAGACGCCTTATTTACAATGTTATCCATAATAGCCAAAAGATGGAAACACCTCAAATGTCCATCAACTGGTAGATGGGTAAATAAATCTATACATTCATATAATTGAACGTTATTGAGCAACGAAAAGGAAGATTTTACTGAAAGATGCTACACAATGGATGAACTGCAAAACCATTACAATAAATGAAGAAGGTAGCAAAGATCACACATTGTATGACTACATTGATAAGAAATTCCAGACAGGGCAGGTCCATACACAGAAATTGGATTTGTGGGTGTCTGGGGTGGGAGAGGGGCGGGAGGCATCCAGGTTTTACAGCAAATGGACACAAAGTGCGATTTGGAGAGGGATGGAAATCTTCTAAAATTGACTTGTGATAATGGCTGCATATTTACTAAAATTGAACGCTTAGCTACACTTAAATCGGATGGATTTTATGGTATATGAATTATAACTCAAAAAAGCTGTCTTTAAAAATAAAAAGAAGCAGAGTGCACAAGTGAAGAGGGAATGGGTATTACAACACAGTGTTGGGATACTGACTAAGTATTTAGGGGAAAGAAGTCAGCTTAAATTTGGGTGTGTGGAGCCCCACGTGTAGCTCAGCGGTTGAGTGTCTAGCATATGCAAGGCCCCAGGTCTAGTCCCCAGTACCATAAAAAATTTCTTTTGACTTGTATTGCCCACACCAAACTTAAGCTAGTTTTATATTAGCCAAACCATAAAAACTAATAGATGAGGAAAAATAGTTAATAGATCACTAATTCTATTAAAGGTCAAGCATTGGAAAGAAACCATGAGGAAAAGATATTGCTGACACTTGACCATGGAAAAGGTTTTTATGTGCTTATCTATATGCAAAAAAAAATCAAATAAAGTTATAAAGGATAAACCAAAAAGATATATCTAATGGGGTTCACTTCTTTGCTGTTTAAATACAGAAGTCAATAGGAAAAGTACTAAGACTGGCAATTCCCAGGGGGGAGCGCGCCAGTGTGCAGCAAGCTAAGCCCGGAAGGCAAGCTCATGTTTTTGGCCCAGCACCTCTGTTTCTTTTGGGGTCTTCTCCAGTTTATATATGTTCATGCACAAAGCCCCATGAGAATAGGGGTATCATGGTTACTTAGGGCCCTGGCCACACAGATGCTGGGATGTGAACCAGCTTGCACCTCTGCCCTTTCCTGCTGAAGCTCACTGAGAAGGAAGGGCCGTACCAACCAACATGCAGAAACCACTTCTTAACTTTTTTTTTTTCCAGTGGTACTAAGGCAGACTAAATTAGGGAAAGTTCACGACTCAGAGAAAAATACTACATCTTAGATTAATCACGCTTTGGCTCAGGGACCGCCCTCCACGCCCTGATTATTGGATGGGAATCACCTGCGTCTTCCCCTCCCACAGGGAATTCTAGGTTTTAAAAGTACCTGAAGAGCAGAAATGGTCTCAGCTTCTGGCCTCTACTTGGGCCCCACCACACTCCGCTCTGTATTTCCCTTCCCTAACTTTTAATAAACTCCCTGAAACCCATGTGTCCTACCATAGATTCTTCCCAGCAGGATACAAAGAATTTGGAAGTCTTCTAATCACAGACTGCGCTAGTGCCATGAACAGTACTAGGATTTGAACTCAAGACTTCGTATGTGCGAGGCAGGTGCTCCACAGCTCCAGCCCTAGAAACTACTTCTTAATTAGAGATGTCTCCCTGGATGAGTAAGGTTTCAAACAGTTAATGGATTTTTCTTTAGCCCACATTTGTTTCTAACAGCCTTTCAATCCAAAAGTAGGAAGGAGAAGGAAGAGGGTGAGCCAATGTGCTGGGCGTCCCCCAGGGTGATATATGTGGGTGGAGAGGAAGGAGGATCAGGATGCATAGCTAATGAGGAAGGCATAAGGTTTCTGCTCTCCCGCTCAGACACAGGAGATGCTCCTATTGCTTCATTTTCTCAAGCCCCACTTAAATCTAGTTCTGTCCACCCTATGACGAGTTCCATGACTCTCCTTTTGCCTCTGGGTAGTAGGTTTCCAGCATTTCTCTTGGGCTTTAATTTGCTAAATCTGTGCACATATGTAAAGGAAAAATTAGATTATGTTAGCAGAGATGTAGGTGCAGAATTATTTGTTATGTCATTTCTTAAGCAGGTATGCTCCTAGTGTTAAAAGAAGGCTAGCACCGTTTGCACAAAAAGTTGGTGATTCCCTCCCCCAAATAGTAATGAAATTACTTCTGTTGAGTACATTTTTTATGTCATCTTATAATAAAAACTGAAAAAAATCCCTTTGTATTTGTTTATTAAAAAATGCTTTTCTATATGTACCCTTGATAACAGATTTTGAGGAAACCCTGTAAGATGATAAAGTTTTTGAATGGTACAATAAATGTAAAAAAAATTCAGTTTTTCAAAAACGTTTGTTTTTACATTAAATGTTTATTTGAAATCAAAGAATTTTTGTACATAAAGTTCAATAATATAAAAAAAACTCTAGTCCTGAACTGTCATTGACAGGGCTGTAAGGAAATCATTCAACCTCCCCGCTCTGCCGTGTGGGAAGTGGGTGGTGTCGGGCTCACCAGGCATGGTGCCCATGCACAGCCACAGTCACCTCACTGCAGTGGGCACCCAACCCTGGGGAGCAGGGACAGGCAGCATTTCCCCTCAGAGACCTCGTCATGGTCCAAGTACCGTGAGGCCAAGGCTATCATTCCCAGTAACTTGCTGGCACCCCTGTCCTTCCCCGGCAGGGCTCCCTTCCCACAAGTACACGCAGCATCACAGCTTCGGTGAGCTCAGGACTTAGCCTTACCCGCACCCCACACACGCACGCACCCCACATGTGCACACTGAGACAGATCAGAGGGGCCACCTCTCCCTGGGGCACTGGGGCAGGAGTTAGGACACTGTTAAGCGTTATTAAATACTATTAAGCACTGTTCAATGCTATTAGACTCGTCAGTTCTGTGTTGAGATTTCATTAGGCCTTTCTTATAAACACCCTTTTAATGCTTTCCGTGAATGATTAAACTGTTAAGAGGGGACCATGTGACAGTCCCTTCTCTTAACCTGGCAGCCCTGAGCTGGGAACTGCCACCTGAGCAACAGGTTGTTGCCAACTGGCTGGACTCAAGGCCACTCTCTGCAACTCTCTCGTTGTCCTTTAGGCCACTCCTGCCCAGTAGTGGCCCTCATGGCAGTCCAGGTGTTTGGACACTTCACGGTCACTCCGAGGACCAGGGCAGCCATGGCTGAAGACACACTATGGTTTAACCACCTACAGCCAGCCTGCTCCAGCCTTGAAGGAAGCACTCTGAGCAAACAAGCCTCAGTGAACTGCAGAGGGCTCTGCTCACCCCACAGCCCTTCTCACTCAGGACACAGGGGGAGCACCTCCCCCGGCCAACAGGACAGCTGGAGAATTCCAGAGAGTGGCCAGGGGCAGAGATGGCAGCAAGCAGAAGTGGCAGAGATGACCAAAGACAGTGGAAGTGTAGAGAAATCGATAAAGAGCTGAAGACAAGGGAAGAGTCCCAGGGAGCCTCCAAGCCCCAAGAGTCAAGGGTCCCGACACCTGACACCTGGGAATTGTGACACTGGCTGACCCTGCCACTAGCTTCTGCTAAGAGCTGAGGCTCACGCTCCCCACCAAGTGCTGGGAGGCTGAGGATCGAAGCTCAGAGCGACAGCCTCCAACCTGAGCGTAGAGCCATAGCGCCTGCTTTCCAGAGCCAGAGCCAGGAGTCTCTGAGGGGCCAGCCCAGCCCCATCAGCCGTCTGCTCAGGTCCGCCAGCGGTAGCAGAGCCAGCCCTTGCCTACTCACATTTCTAAGTAGAGCAGAAGACCCTGGCCAAGTGACTCCTAACAACACTACACGTACACACCACACACCCAATCATAAATACCACAAGCAGCAAGCCACATACACGTGCCATACCCGTCCCCAACCACATACACTACACACGCATGCTGTAAACACCAAATCACAGCCACACACCATACACAGTACAGGTACATACACACACACTACACACCCCACACTCTACAGAAGCTGCACACACCATCTGTGCACGCCACACGCCTGCCACCCACACATGCACAAGTGCAAAGTGAAGCTTTGACTTAGCAGCCCCGTTTGCCACCAGACAGAAGATGGTAGAAAGCACAAGAGCTTGGGGTTTTGCTTAGAACCAGGGCAAGGGAAACTCAGGGAAGGAATGGGAATTTGTGTCTGATCTGCCCTGGCACTGGCATGGCCTAGGCTTGTGGCAGATTGCAGTCACAGAGCCATTTCCCAGACCTCCAGGGGAAATGGGACAGGTTTGCCTGCTTCATTCCGGACTTCAGAAGAAAGGGGCAAACGTTGGAAGGCCGGAGGAGGGTGAGGCCATTGGTGGGAAATTTCCAGAGGAGTGTTGATAGGTCCTTAGGCCATGGTCTCTGTGCGCTGAGGACCATGTGAACATGGGTAACGTAACTCACTCCCAACTGCGTGCTCAAGGAGCAGGCATTCCCCTAGGGACCAGTGGTTCTCAAACGCAGGGTCCCTTAGAACCCCTTGACTGGCTCGGCAGCGAGTGGGTGGGGACCTGTCCTCACCCCCAATCCCAGGTGGGACCTGCTGTGGAAACCCCACAAAGAAGTGGCTCTAGTGACAGTAAATCCAATCCCTAAAGTCTGAAACATTGATTGCAAACTCAAACTCTTCCAAACAGCTCATTAAAATTAGAAAACAAATCCATCAGATGGTATTGATTATTTCGAATGCTTTAAACAGCACATGAAATCTTACGGCAGCCTTAAGCACAACAACCACCATAGGGACTGCAAATATTTACAGAAGTGGCAACTCCTGGCATCTTAACTGGTTTTTATGGGATCTCTCTGTTCTGATTCTGGTACTGGGATTTGAACTCAGGGCCTTGTGCTTCAGCCATGCCCTCAACTTTTTGTTCTCTTTAGTTGTTTTTCAGATAAGGTTTTGTACTTTTTTTTTTTTGCACTTTAGAAGTTGCATTTCTCAAAGCTTCCCCACCCCCTCAAGTCCTAAGTGAGGCCTCCACTCTGTCCAGGGCATTTCAGACCACAATCCTCCTACATATGCTTCCTATGTAGCTGGGATTACAGATACGAACCACCACACAAATCCTGTTTATTGAGATGAGATCTTGCCAACCTTCTGGCCAGGCTGGCCTTGAACTTTATCCATGGTGGTATGCACCACCATGCTTGGCTTTCTCTACTACAATTTTGATTTCTATTTCTCTGTCTTTATTCTCAGTTCCTTCCAGAGGTATGAATGAACATTTGCTCTTCAATCTCTGTGCCAACCTGCTTCTCCAGGTAACAGCTGTGGCAGGGGCTGTGCAGTCTACACGCATAGCACATGCACACACAATCCTGCTTGCCACAGGAGGGCTGGAGGGGCCTCTCCTCTGAGCACCCATCGCAGCTATTTTGGCCTGAAGTTGCCTGTCTTTGATGGTTCTGTGCACTCCTCACCTCTGGCAGGAATGTGCTTTGTGTTTTAGGGCCCCTGATTGTCATGTCAGGCAGCCAGGCAGCTGTATCTTTGTTCCAAGCCACCTGACAAAAAAACGTGCTGGCACCTAACATGGGCAAGAAACAGACTGGTCCACGTCACACCTGCTGTCCTCTGTGTGATTCCCACTTTAGTTAGTGAGGGCTGAAGGCAGGCGGATGTGCAGTCTGTGCTGTCTTCATGGGGACTCAGTGCAGTGAGTGATGAGGGTTCCCACACCTCCTTACTTGGCCAGAGAGGCAGAAGCATTTTGAGGCAGAAGTGTTTCCAGACCACTGGGAACTTGAGCAAGAACTACCCTGGATGCATGGCTGATGACAGTGCCAGCCCGCTGTGCCCTGTGCACCTTACCTCTTGTCTGTCCCCATTTTAATAAGCACTTGTGTTGCCCACCAGGCCCATCTTGGCAGGTGCTGCAGAAGCTGGGGAAAACTCCCATCTGGGCAGTGCAGCCAGCCTGCCACCTGGCTCAGTTGTCACACAGAATGGGTAGTTTGGTCAGACGGGCACAGTCTTGCAATTGGGGCTCTTGAGCACATCAGTGATAGAATTCATCCCTTCCCTTGAGACGGATTTGTCTAGTTCTCTCACCACCATCAAACAAGCCAGAGCGCACACATCAGACCCAGTCAATCAAGTCATCAGCCCAACCTTTAACACAGACAGCGTATCAGTTGAACCAATTTTTATTCTGTGCACTCTCTCTCTCTCTCTCTCTCACACGCGCACACACACACACACACCCCTCTTCAAATGTCACTCCAGACCGTGGGGGATCGATGGCCATATGGAGTGACAATTTAGGACAACGAACAATATCAAAATGCAAACTCAGAGTGTTCATTATACTGTCTCATGACAAATCGTATGCTACCCATATTTTATGCACCGCCTTAAATCCTTCCTGGAAAGAAGCAGGTGGTTCCTATAAAGCAGAACTGCTGTGCTCAGAACACAGCCCCATGAAGTGAGACTGGGAAACCTGAGAGCCTGCTTCTGAAGACCGTCAAGTCCAGGAAGAAGAGGCAAAGCCCTGGGACACCACAGCACAAATCTGTGACAACAGCCTAAGGCTGGCTGAATCTCACCTCCCTGGGGTCACAACCTGCTGGAAGGAAGGGCTGCTCCTGTCCTGGGTCCCTGGGGCCCCGTGCTCACACTCTGCTGAACTCACCAAGAAGGTCTCATTTTGTTCCTTTTTAGTGACCACTCTCCAGAAGGCTCTGAGGTGTCACTCTTAACTATAGAATTTATGGCTCGCAGGCAAAAATAGGTGTCCACATAGAAGGCTCTGAGCAGGCAAGTTGCATTTTGTTTTCATCTTGGATATGGCTCGCTGCTATTTTAGGTATCAGATGAACACATGTGTCTAAATTCCCTTTCCTGCCATAGCTTACAAATGACATCGTAGCATAGAAACACACTGGTGTGCTTTTCAAAAGAGGAGGCACTGTATTTTTTTCCCCTCAACATGATGAATGCCAAAATAAAGAAAAGCCAACCCATAGTAACCGCCCAGAGACACGTGCGTATTTCTGGTCTTGGTCACACGTGTGACAAGTTTACAACAGCTCGTGGGCTTCTTGATGTGAGGACAGCAACCAAAGGGTGGGGCTGGATTCTAGCTCTGTGCTCTGCAGAGGCAGGTGCTGCCTCTGTTCCTGTTGGGGACATTGCTGATGAGAGGCCCCAGATGTGCCTCCAAGGAACACATGGAGCACAGCAAGGAATGGTGGCCCTCCATTCGAATGGCTGGCAGCCTCCACAGGGTCTTCAGCTGTGTCCCCATGGCAGCCTGCTTGGGCACAGCTGGTTTTCTCTGCAGCCGAAGCCTGCTGGGAGTCACAACAAGGGCTGGGCTTCCAGACTGTCCAGGTCACGGAACTGACCATGGACCTGACAAGGACGAGAGCACTACTGCTTCCCAGCAGCTTCCAGGGGACAGTTGGATGCTGAAGCTTATGCTGTCTGCTGATAAGAATAGTTGACAATATTCCTGAGAGCTGCAGTGAGGGTGAGACAAGATGGCAGGCAGGGCCCGTGGCGTTGGCCTGCATCGGTAAGCATGCAGATGACATTGCCCAACTGCTCTTCAATTATTTTCTGTAGGGGCTGTTAGAGTGACTCAAGTAGCAGCGCCTGCCTAGCAAGCATGAGGCTCGGAGTTCAAACCCCAGTGCTGGAATAAAAAATTCCTTTCCTTATTCCATACCTATGTATACTGATGTACATGTGTGTTATACATGTACTCGTTACAAAAAAAATAACTGCAGGTGAGCAAAAAATTTTAAAAGAGAGAGAGAAAAGAAAAGCCACTGTGTTCCCACATCTAATCATTTCTAGCAATTTTGTCACTTCCTTCCTGCCTCCTCTCCACAGACACGCCCCATGCGTGGGGGAGGCAGTTTCACCTCCTGCAGTTTCATGTAATATTGAGACCATCGATCCCGTTCTCCAGCATTGCTCCACACGCCTGGGACCCCGCTTGACAGGGCTGCACCAGAATTTATTAGCTAATTCCTAATTTTGGAATCTGACTTCTTGCCTTGTGGTCACTCTGAGGACCATATTTTAAAGCTCTCCTCTATCTGATGATGTCACAGTACCCCCCCAACTTCACACAGACCCCTGGGTGACTGGCTTTTTTTCGCTCCCGATATTTTTTTTTCATTCTTCTGCAATTGAAGATGAATAATGGTGTCTTTTCTTCAAGAATTATGTATGGACTCCTCAGTCATCTGAGATCTTCCTCCTCCTCCATTCTTCCCACCCACCGAGGCCCTCCTGAGGGGCATGGGGACATCTCCCACAACCCCTCCCTGTCACTCTTTCTCACTCTGTTCAGATCCTTGAGAGCCAGCATTTGTCTCCTGGCTCTTTGAAGTCGGCAACTTTAGTACACCCTCATCCCCAGGAGCTGGCAATGCCCTTTAAGGACTTTCTCTATCATGTACAAAGGCACAATTGGTGTCTTCTCTAACCTGTTGCCTCTCCCTACCTGCCATGCATTTGAAGGCCCCTTGTTAGGGACAACACAAGGTCCCTAGGGACCACCAGATACAGCCCTGGGCTTGAACTCCCCCATGCCAGGGCACTAAGATTGCATCTTAAACCCACAAGCCTCACCTAACCAAAGCACCAGAATATCCATGCAACTGTTCAGGGGACAAAAAAAAATGTGCCAGATGAGAAGTTAACAACTGTTAACATCACAGCACTTTCAACAGAAACTAGGACACTCATGTTCCCATGTGCAATTTTCATCTCAAAGGATAGTTAACTTTCACTGTCTTAAGTATTCTGCATTATACCCGCAACTTCAACAACACTCAGACATACACAGGGTCCTGCACACAACTGCACACAGCTCGGCACTCACACACAAGCACAGCCCTAAACACAGACACTGACACAGCGAGGCACACTCAGAGCACGCACACATGCCACAGAGACACACACACTCATACAGACAGCCTGACACTATAGACACACATACATCTACCTACACACAGCTCTGCACGCTGCTCTTACACTTCCCAGGCCCCGAGGGAAGTGTGTCACACTGCGTGAGTAACAATTGTGCAGGCCACTTCATCTCAGAAGCAGCCACAGCCCTGAGGAAGTCACGGCCCTGGATGGCCACACATCACTCATGTGTTATGATACCTCAGCTTTTGGAGGCAGAGACGGGGCTGGCCAAGTGTTACTAGAAGTGAGGGCTAGGAAGGAAAGGCAAAATCACTACACATCTCCAAGATAAGAAAGGACAGGGTCCTGGAACACATGGACCACACGAGAGTCCAGTTCAGCCTGATAGAGGGCAGTGCTGGGGCCCACCTGATAATTACAGGGCCCCCTGGAGACCAAAGCCACACAGAAACGGGAGCCCTAGTATGTTGGAGCCAAGCGTGACATGAAGAAAGCTGTGTTTTCATTCTCCAGTATTCTTTTTAGTGCCGTCCATTTTAGCTGTTGTAAATTCTAATCTAAGGAAACCTATGTGGAATTGTGATGTTAAAATATGCTGGTATAGCTCCATCCATCCCTACTCCATCCTTACTCCTCACGGCCACACACAGAGCGCTTCTTGCCACTTACCTGCTACACTTAGCAGAGCTGAGCTTACCCACCACCCTCATTAGCATCCACTGTTCCAGGCAGCTTAGTTAGTCATGACCAGAGCTTCCAGAAAGACCCACCAGCTTCTGTCAATGGAACATATCACAGATTGTGCCCGAGATTCCGGGATTCCTCACTTCAAGCTCCCCACCTGGTCACTCCATCACCCAGTCACTTTCAGTCGCACCTCAAATCAGACATCCAGGCCTAACTAAATTGTGCCTTTGCTGCCCCCAACCCACATTCTGTGAGAAAACACAGCTCTTCTTATCCACCGGTGGTGTTGATGGTCTCTAGGCTCTGGCATCCGACAGCCAAATGAAGATCTTGAGTGACTGTGATTATTTCTTTACCAGTCTCCTATTTTCTAATTGATAAATATCACTTATAAATCATAAGACCTTTGCCTCATGAAAATGAGGCAAGAAAGGGAAACTGAATTCTGGAAAACATTAAAGAATAGATCTAAGCTGTGCACTGGTGGCTCATGCCTGTAATCCTAGCTATTCAGGAGGCAGAGATCAAGAGGGTCATGGTTAAAAGCCAGCCTGGGGGTCTATTTCATGAGACCCTATCTTAAAACCCATCACAAAATAAAATGCTGGTGGAGTGGCTCAAATTGTAAGAGTATCTGCCTAGCATGAGGCCCTGAGTTCATATCCAATGCCAACAAAAAAAAAAAGAAAGAACAGATCTAAACACAAAACCAAATACAGCCATGGCATCAAAACAAGGAAGTCAGATGTGGTGGGGGTGGGGCTGAGGCAGGAAGACCAACCCGGACACCATAGTGAAACCCCATCTTAGAAAGAGGAAAAAAAAGAAAAAAGAAGTAAATCAAAACAAAACAGACCCAGTTAGCTGAGAGAAAGTACTTCTTACAAGTAGCTCCAAAATGATAAGGCCCAGGTGAGCCTAGTGACAGCTGTTAAGAATCAAGCTGCCCAAATACTGCTTGAAAGAGAGAGGGAGGCGGGAGGGGGGTTAAGGGAACAGAACAGAAGGGGTGAGCTGGCAGAGTGTCTCAAGAGCAGTAAAGAGTGACTGCCGAGGAAGCATGAAGCACTTAGCTCAAACCCCAGTGCTGCCAAACAGAAAATTATAGAGAGTTAAACTTGTTCAAAGTACACTATGCAATCTATGGAATTATCACAATGAAATCCCCTTGTACTGTAAATGTATGCCAATTTAAAAATAGTAAAAAAAACACCCACAGAGTGGGAGAAAATATTTGCCAATTATACATCAGACAAAGGACTGATAACCAAAATATACAGGGAACTTAAAAAACTAAATTCTCCCAAAACTAATGAACCAATAAAGAAATGGGCATGTGAACTAAACAGAACTTTCTCAAAAGAAGAAATTCAAATGGCCAAAAAACACATGAAAAAATGCTCACCATCTCTAGCAATAAAGGAAATGCAAATTAAAACCACACTAAGATTCCACCTCACCCCTGTTAGAATAGCCATCATCAGCAACACCACCAACAACAGGTGTTGGCGAGGATGTGGGGAAAAAGGAACCCTCTTACACTGTTGGTGGGAATGTAGACTAGTACAACCACTCTGGAAAAAAATTTGGAGGCTACTTAAAAAGCTGGACATCGATCTACCATTTGATCCAGCAATACCACTCTTGGGGATATACCCAAAAGACTGTTACTCCAGAGGCACCTGCACATCCATGTTTATTGCAGCACTATTCACAATAGCCAAGTTATGGAAACAGCCAAGATGCCCCACCACTGACGAATGGATTAAGAAAATGTGGTATCTATACACAATGGAATTCTATGCAGCCATGAAGAAGAACGAAATGTTATCATTCGCTGGTAAATGGATGGAATTGGAGAACATCATTCTGAGTGAGGTTAGCCTGGTTCAAAAAACCAAAAATCGTATGTTCTCCCTCATATGTGGACATTAGATCAAGGGCAAACACAACAAGGGGATTGGACTATGAGCACATGATAAAAGCGAGAGCACACAAGGGAGGGGTGAGGATAGGTAAGACACCTAAAAAACTAGCTAGCATTTGTTGCCCTTAACGCAGAGAAACTAAAGCAGATACCTTAAAGCAACTGAGGCCAATAGGAAAAGGGGACCAGGAACTAGAGAAAAGGTTAGATCAAAAAGAATTAACCTAGAAGGTAACACCCACGCACAGGAAATCAATGTGAGTCAATGCCCTGTATAGCTATCCTTATCTCAACCAGCAAAACCCCTTGTTCCTTCCTATTATTGCTTATACTCTCTCTACAACAAAATTAGAGATAAGGGCAAAATAGTTTCTGCTGGGTATTGAGGGGGGGAGCGGGAGGGGGTGGAGTGGGTGGTAAGGGAGGGGGTGGGGGCAGGGGGGAGAAATGACCCAAGCCTTGTATGCACATATGAATAATAAAAGAAAAATGAAAAAAAAATAGTAAAAAAGAAAGAAGGAAGGAAGAGAGAGAGGAGAGAGAGAGAGAGAGAGAGAGAGAGAGAGAGAGAGAGAACCACTACTGAATCATTGCCAAGGCTGACTGCCCTCCAGGCAATGTCTGAATTTCTTCTTCATCAGAGGTCATGAAGGTTTTTCATCAGAACCAGGGCTGCCATTCATGGATGACCCGTTGCACACTGTCATAATATCAACTCCATCTCTCCTGATCACAACCTCCCTCCTGGTGGCATCCTTGTCACCCTCCTTCCACATACAGGAGAGACTCCAGGTGTGACCAGTCTGATTGGGCTGTTGCAATGTTCTCACTCCCAGCATGACAAGATTACTCAGTTTCCCATCACTATAATGAAATACCTGAGATAAGTAACTTATAAAAAGAAAAGACTTATTTTCACTCTCAGTTTTGGAGGTTTCGTTTCAGTCCCATGATCGAGTGGCCCCATTGCTTACAGGTTCTACTACCTGGAATGTTTGCCACCTGAGACCAAGCCTTTAACACATGGGCCTCTGGGGACACTTATCTGCACTACAGCAATAACCTTCTCAAGCCCACTCTCTGCATACCAAGCCACAGACACTTGATCAATCAGAAAGACACCAGCCTGGACCAGTTCCTGCCTGTGACAACAGCACGCTCTAGGTCTTGTCTACTATCTGAAGCATCACTACTAGTTTGACTTCTCACCATGGTAACTGAGACATTCTGGGAAATTGTCCTTAATGTATTTCCCCTGATAAATCCTCCATCTCCGCAGCAGCCGTAATGTCTCCAGCACTAGTCAGGCTGAGGACAGTGGTACAGGGTCAAGGTTGCTCAGCTGGAGTCTACAGCCTCCTGGGAACCAGCACTGGCCCCTGATGACAACCTGCCAGGCCTTCTGAGGACAAAGGCTAGATGACGTCTCTTACATCATGAGCAAGGAAAGCGGCAAAGACATGGACGGCTCTGATGGAACACTAGGCCTTAGTCACAGTCCACCCAACACAGTGGTGACCCCCTGTGCCCCCTTCATGCGTGTGATCGGGGGAGAGTCACCTCCTGGGACTGATCAAAGCAGCTCTGCTCCAACACTGACAAAGTGGCACCCTCAGGGAGAAACCGTGGCCTCAAAGATGAGCTGGATTGAACTGGGTACAATTGTCCCTCCATGTCCTTGGAGGACTGGCTTCAGGACCCCAGGGACAGCCAAATCTGCAGATGCTCAAGTCCCTTACATGAAATAGCATAGGACTAGCTTCTAGCTTACACAGATCTCCCCACGTCTGTTACATCATCTCTGCGTGACTTATACTACCTATGACAATGTGCAAGCATGTAGATAGTCCTATGCCATATTGGTTAGGGAATCGTGACAAGAATGTACCTATTCAGTAATGATGCCCCCATAGTAGGCCTAACTACAAGGGGACATCATCAACAGTAGTTGAATCTACGGAAGTACAACAGTATATACAGCAGCCTGGACTCCTAGGCGGGGGTGGGGGGTGGGGGGGATGGTTCCAGACCAGGATCAGAGACCTGCCCAGGGGCTCCTGGAGCTGCTTTCTATGTCTCAGGAACTCGTGGCCCACTTCCATTTTCTGCAGGAGGAAGTTCTTAAGAACTGGTTACTACAGGAAGTTTTCCATTTTGCTCCCTGCCAATGAAGGATCTCCATTTCATGGCAAACCCCAACAGAAAAGATGAGCAGACTAAACTCAAGCTCTCCAGGTCAACCTGCATGCAGAAAGAGCACACAGTGGGCTTACAGGTCTCCAGGGTTACCAGAGTGGCCTCACCGGCTGCGAACCCCAGCTTCTTTCCACCCGTGATCTGAAGAAAATCACCAAGGGAGTTGCTGGTGGGGAGCAGGGGTGGGCAACAAGAAACTAGCAATTATCCACCTGGGTGATTGGAGACAGAATAAGTACCCCCAACAAGACATCTCATTTTCTGAATGTAGCACTATTATGGAAAACTTTCAACATACATTTACTTTGTGTGTGTGTGTGTGTGTGTGTGTGTGTGTGTGTGCGCTCACACATGCGTTTTTACAGATGCTTCTCATCTTAAGGTGGGGTTATGTACCAATGAAAACATTGTAAGTCGAAAATGCATTTCCTGGACCCATTCTACTGAATGTCATAGTTTAGTTTCGCCTACCTTAAACACGCTCAGAGCACTTCCAAAACCATCTTGCACAGTCTACTTTATAAATAAGTATTGAACTGCTTATGTAATATAGTGAGTATTGGAGTGAAAACCAGAACGGTTGTATGGGCACAGCCTTGTACCATTAAAAGTTGAAAAAATGTAAAGTCCCATCATGGTAAGCCAGAAGCCGCCTGCATTACATACAGATAACCACTGGATTTACATACTATAATCATTAGAAAATACGCCAGAACTTTCAAAGAAGGAGATAAAGTGAAAAGAATATTGCTAAATGTTCAGCTAAACCTGCTGGCTTCTTCCACACGAGCTAGGATGCCGTGGACAATGTACCCAGGGCAAGGTCCACACTGATGACCCTGGGTGCCAGTCCTTCTCTCAAAGTTTCCTTGCCCCCATCATTTGTGGGGCTCCTATGAGATCCAGTCGATAGTGGCTGCTTTTGCCCTGTCAGCCCTACTGTCATCTGCTTGCCTGAGAAATGGCTTATATAATCCTCGCTCTGCAGTCTCTTAGTGTGAGTCTTTTTAAGCCATCTGTCCTTTATGTGAGGGTGAGTGTAGTTAGAATGAGAAGGAAAAGTTCCCATCCCAGGATGTGGGACGCAAACCAGAAGGGCCCGTCTCCCCTCTGCCAGGATCACAAACCCTCTACTGTGGAGTCCTTAGACACAACAGGTGGAAGCCACCCTAACAAGGGTACAGGTCCATGTGACTTCACCATTCATGAAGTCAGGAAGGTCGAGACACAGAAGACATGGCTACCCTTTGAGAACCGACCACTTCCCCCTCTGCCTTTCCATCTTCTGGAGATCACAGCTCATGAATCACTAATAAGCACACACAGGGCCTGAGTCATCCGAAGTAATCACAGTGCTAGAGTTTCAGGCCCCTCGCTGGATCCTCCCAAACAAAACACAGCTAATGGCAGTTTCCAGCTTTGAAGTCGCAGGACAAATGGGAAAACAGGGCTCTCCACACCCAGTGCCCTCAGATCTCAATGGTGGCTGCAAAGCAGGCCAGACCTGGCCCCATGCCCCCACCCCACCCTCCTCGCAGCAGGTAATCACCAAAGGGGACACTTTCCAAAATCTCAAGTGACCGAAGCGTGCCTCCAGCAGCTTCCTCAGCACCACCTCGTCTGTGTCTCTCATCCCGTCTCCCGTCTCCCTCCTTTTCCTTCCCTCTGTCCTTGGCCTTCGTTTGTGTCCCTAGGACAGGCAAATCTGTGCCCAGGGAGATGGGGGATGGGGACACCTGCCACAACTGCTAGACCTCAGGAGGGCCCAGCACTTCCTCCCAGGCAAAAAGAGAATCTGCTTCCTGGATGCATTGGGGGTTTTGCTGATTTTATGGGGTTGCTTAAATCTTCATTGTATTAGGATGTTAGGAGCCCATGTGGGGATTTGGGGGACACAGGAGGAAAATGCAAATGTGAGGCACCAGCATATCTCACAAATGCCAGGTAAATGTGGATGGCAGCCATGAGCTCCTGCACAAACACTGTGATGTCTCTCCTGTCTATCACTCTAGGTGACCACGAGGACATCAATAAACCCAAACAGCCCAAGATCCAAACAGAACTCTGTCTTCCCCAGAGTGGATACCCCCTGTCCAAGTCTCTGCCCACAAGACTGCACCCAGCCAAGTGCTCTCCACAGTGGCGGCCATCGCTATGACCTCCACACTCATGAGTCCAGCTGGAGATGGGGAGGACCCAACACCGGAACAGCTGGACCTAGACCATCCTCAAGGTAGGTCCACAGGTCTGGTCTCTCTCTCTATCTCATGCTTTCTCCACGTGGCATCCTTAGAACCCATACCTCTTCCATGGCACCCTCAGAGAAAGTGAGCACAGCTATATGGTGTGGGAGGAAACACAGTCTGCATCCCTTGGGCAGAGGAAAGTCAAGGAATTTGCAAACATGTCGCCTGCCCTCTGTGCCGCTGAGGGAGTTACGGAGTTCCCAGAAGGAAGAATCTTAAACCCCAATCAATCAACTGTCCATACAGAGGCTCTCTGCTCTTGGCTGGCCAAGCAGGACCCTCTGCCCTGAGCAGAGGGCACAGCAAGCAGCTCACCTCGGCATGTCCCTCCCTCTGCCACATGCTGCCCCTGCCCCCTTACCCACCCCAGTGGAGCCCAGTGTTTTGTGGGGGGCGGGGTAAAGTTTCAATTTCCTGTCTGCACAGCTGGGACACCCCTGTCTGCAGACAGACAGGATCTGCTGAGACAGGAGTGAGAACCACACAGATTTAGTTTGGTTGAAAAGGAATACATCTGTCTGTATGCAGTAACGCTTATTCGGGCTGAAATTTTGTAAAAATATTTCCAAAAGAATGGTTTTGGTTACAAATATAATAAGAAAGCTCATGTAAAAGGGTGTAGTAATGATACTTAGGTAGTGTCACAGAAGCCATCTGGACATGGAGCATCAGAGCCAGTGCCAGACACTATGTTGCAATCTAAGCCAAATTCATCCTGCCCTTCAATTTCCACTCTCACCACAATTACTCTTTATCTTCATGCTGGTCACCCCCGGTCACAAAATAGCCACTATAGTTCCAGACATCACGTTAGCATCCCAAACTGAAAGGAAGCAGGAGGGAAAAAGCTTCAGGAGCCTCCATCTGACTTCTTTTTACCTCTTCTTGTGCAAATCAGGGGTCTGTGCTATCCCCTAGAATAATCCTTGCCAAAGCAAAGCAGAGTGCAATGACTAGTTTAAGCCAAAAGGATTGGGGGAAGCCCACCTTCTCTGAGATCAAGAGCTCTCTGGCTAGATGTTCATGCATAATTATTTGCTTTTGGCACAAAAGGAAAGGAGAAATAGTCTTTGAATAAGAAAAGAACTGTGTATTTTATGATTCTGACTAGTTGCTGAAGTCAACTGGCAGGGTCTGTGTCTGCATTTCCTAAAGTCATGTCTCAATTATCTTTGGACTTAGGGAAAAGAGAAACACGAGTAAGCAATGGAGCTAACTGGAGGCCGGCATCCAATCCCTTTTCCAGTGCATGCTTTTTATGATTTTGTAGCACAAAGGAAAACGACCTTGAGTGTTTCTACCCAGCAGCTACACAACTGAATGCTGCTGATTCATTGATTGCCTCCAAGACCATACCAGCTCCCATGCTGATGTAAGGTTGATCAGGTAGGTGGGTGGACCCAGGGCTAGCAGTGGGATCAAACAAGGGCCAGCAGTGGGATCAAGTGAAGGCCAGCTGAGGCCCCAGTGACTGCCAGCTGCACTAACTGAGAGCTCGTTGTATTTTTGGTCCCCCAATCAAGTCTAAGCTTCCCCTCACTGAGTTGATGAGTCCAGCCACGTGGACTTACCCCTGGGGCAAGATGAGTAAATTCTCGCAGGTATCTGCCTCTCTTCCAAGGGGATGGGACTCAGCCAGAACAAAAGCAAGCCACTTCCTGCAGTCCAACGTCACAGGGTGCCAAGGTCACAAGGAAGTCTGAGTCTAGCCTCACTTACTTTTGGTTGCTTGGTTTCAGACGGCTTTAAAATCACTAATTCTGCCAGACATGGTGGCATATACCTATAATCCCCAAACTTGGGAGGCCAAGTGAGGAGGATCTCAAGTTCCAGACCAGTCTGGGCTGCTAGTGAGACCCTATCTCAAAACCAGAACCAACTCATTAAGTTTGGAGACCATGGAACCTCGCAATACACTGTTCGTCTCCACTGATGTGTGGGTCGTGATAGTGGTTGTTGCCTAGGTTACTTTTCAGGGACTTGAAGGCCATTTTTGTCAAAATCACCAATTCTTTTCTTTTTTGGCTGTATCGGGATTTGAACTCAAGGTCTCACACTTTTTGGGCTGGTGTTCTACCTCATGAGCAACACCACCGGCCATTTTTTTGTGTATTGGCTATTTTCTTAATAGGGTCTTGTGAACTATTTGCCCAGCTGGCTTCGAACCACGATCCTCCTGGTCTCTGCTCCTGAGTAGCTAGGATTACAGGCGTGAGCCACCAGTGCCCGGCTAAAATCACCAATTCTTTATCGAGTCTGTGCAGGTGTCCAGTGGATGACCTTGGGACATCAGGAGGCCAAAAGCTCCACTGCCATCATGCTAACCACGCCATTTTCTGATCTCAAGTCCCTTGAAGAGCCATGAACATCGGTCACATCACCTCCGCTCACTTGGGGAACGTGACAATGGCACAACTGGCCAGCTTGTTCTCAGGCACTCTTCCGAGGCTGTTTGGGCTGCCCAGAGTCACAGCGTCTTATGCCTCCAGAAGGGGGTGACGTGTGATCTTTTTCTGCATGATTTTTGGCACTACCGTCTTGTCTTCAAAGTCTTTGCTTGGACTTTTGAAGCAACAGCAAAAGCGAAGCTTCTGTCTTTCTTTTCTTTCTTTTTTTATTTTTGGAGGTACTGGGGTTTGAATTTGGGGCCTTGTGCTTGCTAGGCAGCCACTCTACACTTGAGCCACACCTCAACCCTTTCTTGCTTTTTATTTTTCAGGTAGGTCTCACTTTTGACTTGGGCTGGCCTCAGACTGCAATCCTCTTCCCTCCCTTGTAACTGGAACCACAGATGTGCGCCACCACACTTGGCTTGTTGATTGAGATGGGGGGGGTGGTCTCACTAACTTTTTGCCCAGGCTGGCCTCAAACTTTGATTCTTCTGATCTTCACCTCCCAAGTAGCTGGGATTACAGGCAGGTGCTCATACATCCGGCTCCTTCACTTTCTACACTATCTTGGTCAAAAGGCCACCCTGCTTCTTTGGCCCATACGTATCCCCAAACCCCACCTCAGAGAAGCAGATTTGAAACTTGAGTTTCTCCCCAATTATTTCAGATTAAAGCTAATTTATGCTACGAGCTATCTCTCCAGTTTATAGATGGCAGATCATGGGACTTTTCAACCTTCATAGCAGAGTGAACCAATCCATCATAATAAACTTTTTCTAGACCTCTACAGATCTGTTATTTCTGTTGCTCTGAGAATCCTGCCTAACACGGCCTGAAACCAAGAAGCTTCCCCATCTTTGCCAAGGGACTCGTGTATGTTGGGACTCAGCTCTGCTGTAGCCCTCGCTTCCTGCAGACACAGGCCTCAAGGTCAGCAGAGCTGACACTCAGGGCCTTCTTTAGTCTTTCCTGAGGCTGCTGTGTCCTGAGGCTGTGCCTGAGCCCTACATGCAACAAACTATCCCAAGCTAGTAGCTTAAAATGACACCACTGTGTCACAGCACATTTCATAGCTCACAGGTCAGGGGTGTGGGGGGGCACCTGGCCAGGGGCTGAGTTCCTTTGTGGAATCTCTCCTGTGGTGATGGTCAGATGTCAGCCAGGGCTGGAGTCAGTCCTCTGAAGCATCTGAGTGAGCCGCACCTGGCTGGGCATTGACGCTGCTGGCTGGGAGCTCATGAACTGCTGAACGGCCCCTTCATGGAGCCGTGCCACCCAACTGGGTCCTTCTACAGTGCCATGGGAAGATTCGAACACCTTACTTGGCAGTTCTGAGGTCCAAGAATGAGAGCTTCTGCTCAAACACTGAGGGGGCTGCTTGGCCCTTTGTGACCTGGCCTTCAAGTTTCAGAGGACCACTTTGAACAAAAGGCTGAGACAGAGACCTCTCCCTCCCAAGGGGAAGTGTGTCAAATATTTCTCAGTGTCCTAAAACTGCTACACATGGCTGGAACCTCTTTATCACTTGGTGTTGGTGTGCACAGCGCCATCTCAGAGAGATCATCTCTGACTAGATCCCTGTCTGTTTTTCCCCATCTCCTCAACGGCTTCTTTCCTCTCCTCTCCCCTCCCCTCCCCTCTTCTCTCCTCTCCTCTCCCCTCCCCTCCCCTCCCCTCCCCTCCCCTCCACTGCCCTCCTCTCTCCTCTCCTTTCCCCTTTCCTCCCCTCTCCTCTTCTCTCTTCTCCTCCTACCTTCTCTTGTTTTCCTTCTCTCTCCTTCCCTTCCCTTCCTTTCTTTTCTTCTTTCTTTTTCTTTCGGACAGAGTCTCCCTATGTAGCCTAGGCTGGCCTCAAACTTGTGACCTCCTGCCTTAGCCTCCAGGTGTGTACCCCATGCCCAGTCTTCAATGGTGTATTTCCATCATGAAGCATCACTACACTTCATTGTCTATTTGTTTGTCTGTGCTCTCTTTTCTTCTGTTCGTGTGCTTCTCTCAGGGTGCAGGACAACGATTTTGCCTGCCTGGCTCACCTTGTACTCTCCATGAGCACAGTCAGGGCTCAGTAAATGCACGCCGGGGCATGGACACATATGCTTCCATGAACTGTGCTGTGGTGTGATTTCTCCCGTGCCCGTGTTCGTCCACTCAGGACACTGTGCAGGCAAGCCTGGTTGTTGGCCCTGCACAGCCCTCTCTGTGGGTTGACCCTCCCTGAGGGCCTCCTGGCTCACAGGTGGGATTACTGAGATTGGTCCCTGGGTGTCTTAATCTCTTTTATATTACTTAAGCAAAATACTTGAAGCTGGATACTTTATCAAGAAAAGAGGGTTGAACTGGATATGGTGGCACATGCCTGTAATCCCAGGCTACTGAGGAGGCAGGGATAGGAGAATTGAGGCCCCAGGCCAGCCTGGGCAAAATGAGCACAGACTATCTAAAGAGCAAGAAGATGGGGGCTCGGGTGGTAAGCACTTGCCCATTAAGCACGACACCCTGAATTCTATCCCTAGTCCTACAAAAAAAGTTGCCACCACTGTACCACTGTCACCCTAGGGACCAGACTTGCAGGTCATGAAACCTGAGGGACACAGGTAAACTATATGGAAACCACAGCACCACACCAGTCCCAGAAGAGGGCTTGACACAGGCCAGATGTTCTGCACCCGATCATGGGGACACGTGACATGTATAGTCCTGAGCAGTGAAGTTTGTTTTATGTTTTTAGACAGGAAATAACCGGTTGTGCATTGATAATCTGGGGGACTCCTCTGTTTGTCCTCCCCCCGCCCCCGAGAACTGGGATTAAGCTTCACTGAGGTTCAGAAAAGCACAAAAAGGAGTGATCTCTTGGCTAGAGGCCTTACTCTGGTCCCAGAGCACGCTGTTCAAACCCCATCCCCTCCCTCACATACAGACAGTTTGGGGGCTGATGTGCTAAGCCTCACATCACCCTCCCTGGATGGTCACCATCCTTCCTTACAGCCTTCTTAACCTAGAATTCATAATCACTTTTCAGAGATCTAGCATTTGGTCACAGTAGCTATGCAAAGATCAATTACTTCTGGTAAAAAGCAGGGTGCATTTCATGCTGTGCAGGTCTAAAAGACCTGTCTACAGTGAGATAATCATCGGGTGTTAATACCTGTATTAGCCTGTTTTCTGTTGCTATAACAAATTACTGGAGGCATGGAGATGTACAAAGAAAAGAGGTTTACTAGTTTGGCACAGTGGTTCATTCCTGTAATCCTAGTTTTGCAGGAGGTGGAAATTGGGAAGATTGTGGGTTCAGGCCAGCCAGGCGAAAAATTTGTGAGACCCTGTCTCATACAATAAAAAGCTGGATGTGGTGTCATGTGCCTGCCTCCCCAGCTACTCAGGAAGCATAAATGGGAGGATTATGGTTGTCATCAGCTTGAGCATAAGTGTAAGATACCATTCGAAAAATACCTAAGGCACAAAAGGCTGGAGTGGCTCAAGTAGTAGAGCACCTGCCTAACAAGCACAAGGCCCTAAGTTCAAACCCAGTATCGCCAAAAAAAAAAAAAAAAAGAAAGAAAGATTTACTACCTGGTGCTGGTGGCTCACACCTATAAATCCAGCTACTTGGAAGGTAGAGATCAGGAGGTTTGCGATTCAAAGCCAACCTGGGCAAAAAGTTAGCAAAACCCCATCTTAACCAATAAGCCAGGTATGGTAGTGTATGCCTGTGATCCCTGCTTCCTCTACCACATGTTCACACCATGACGTACTGCCTCACCACTGCCCCTAAAGCAAGGGGGCCAACTGACCATGCACTGCAACCTCCAAAGCTGAGTCAAATAAACATTTTCTCTTTTTAAGTTGAATATCTCTGGTAGTTTGTTACAGCAATGAAAAACTGGCCTACGCAATCCCCATCACCTTCCTCTTCATATTTGGCCACCACCTACATCCAAAGAGAGAGGTACAGGCTGTGCATTTCTAACCCAAAATCCAAAATCCAAAACCCAAAATGTGCCAGAACCCAAAACATTTTGAGTACAATATGATGCCACAAATGGAAAATTCCATGCCATGAAACTTTGAGTCATGCACAAATTTACTAAAAATATTGACTAAAACTACCTTCATGCCACGCATATAAAGTATATATGAAGCATAAATGAATTTTCATGCTTTGACTTGGGTCAGATCCCCAAGCAAGCTCATTATGTATATGCACATAATAAAAAAATCCAAAATCCAAAACACTTTTCATCGCATTTTAGATAAGGGCTGCTCAACCTGTAGGAAGATTCAAGTGTAGCTGGGTGCTGGTGGCTCACACCTGTAATCCTAATTGCTCAGGAGACAGAGATCAAGAGGATCTCGGTTCAAGGTCAGTCCAGGCAAACAGTTCCCGAGACCCTCTCAAAAATATCCAACATAAAACAGGGCTCGCAGAGTGACTCAAGTGGTAGAGCACCTGCCTAGCGAGAGTGAACCTCTGAGTTCAAAACCCCAGTACAACAATGGCAAACGATTCAAGGGCAGACACTCTTAGAAGTGTCAGCACTTTTGAAGTCTCAAAGCCTGAGCCATGAAGAAATGAGTTTCTCATGTGGAGTGTCAAGCATCATGCCAGGAAGAGGACATTTTCCTGACACCCCTCAAATTCATTGCTGCAACCCTGCCACTTAGATTGGGCCCCAAGTGCTCCAGGCCACATGGCTAGAATGTCCCCTGGGAGGCTCCTGCCCAGGTTTCTCAGCCCCACTCAACACTGATGGAAGGAGGGGACACAAAGGGAACGCTCTCTTTTGCATCATGATGAGAACAAGTCTAAGTCAAAAGTGGCATCAACAAGAAACCCCTTGTCTCAGCCTGGGACTGCATCAGCCAGCTTTCTGTTGCTGTGACAAACACCTGAGACAGTCAACCTGAAAGGAGGAAAGGTTTATTTGGGCTCACAGTTTCAGTCCCTGGTAACTTGGCCCCATTGCTTTGGGCCTGTGATGAAGCAGCACATGATGGTGGAAGCACGTGGTAGAGCAAAGCTGCTCACCTCATGGTGGCCAGGAAGCAAAGAGAGAGACAGGAAGGGGCAGGGCCCCAATATCCCCTTCAAGGGCACACCCCCAATGACCTCACTTCCTCCCACTAGGCCCCACCTCTTAAAGGTTCTACTTCCTCCCAATAGTGCCATAGGCCAGAGCCAAACCTTCAACACATGGGCCTTTGGCCCATTCCAGATCCAAACCATAACAGGGCCCTTCAGTCATTTAGTCATTTTATGAACAACACATGACCTTGGATTTAGGAGGAAAGGAACAGGAAGGAAAGAGGGACAAAAATCATAATATGTACTGGCTGAAGTTTCACATAATTAAATGAAACCAAGAGTTGGTAAGTGCACAATGAAAGTAAAAGTATAAAACACCTGAATAAGGGGGGGGGAGATGAATTTTCAGAAATCACCAGTGAATCTATATTTTACTCTGACATTGAAGCAATAAATGACTTCAGGTGACATTTACGAGGGGACCAGTACCACATGCGGTAGCAGCACAGGGATCCTCTTGGCCTCCAGGGCGGAAGCCAGGTGACAGGGCAGCAAATGGAGCCGGGTGTCCCTGGTGGGAGAGGAGGGAGCAGTGAGCAGTCCAGGCCATGACGGAGGCCGGTGCTCTGTCTCTCCAGGAAATTACATTGAGACAGAGGGCTTCTGTCTCCTCCCACAGTTGGCTTCATTCCGGTGCAGCCTTTGCCACACTCAGCATCTGCTACAGTGGCTGGAGATGTCGTCGTCCACAATAAAAAACACCCATCAGGTCGGAGGAGGAGGAAGAGCTGGAGTTCTGTTACAAACAAGAGTGACTCTAGCCCACAATCAAGAATCGTGGATTCTGACCTAGCTAGGAGAGAGGATTTGAACGCTCCCAATAGAAAGAAATGACGACTAGAAGGTGAAATGAATCAATACGTCACATCACACCCTGTAAATCTGTACAATTATGCATCAATCAAAGCCAACCACACAAAACCAAAAATAAGACAGCTATTATAAAAAATAGGCTTTGTGAGGGTCCCTTTTCTCCTGGCTCCACTTCACTACCTTGGCTGGAGGTCCCTCAGCCTTGATGCTGTTAGCACCTGACCACAGGGCTTTCAAAACCACTTTACTTAATGAAGGAGGAACCACAGCTCTCTGCCTAATGGGACAGGGTCACTGAGAAGCAAGCCCACTGTGCCTGCGTGAAACGCAGGCAAGAGCTCAGGTATGTGGCATTTATAGCCTTTGAAAAGGAATAGAAATGCTGTATTTTGGTTTTTTTCTCTGATCGGAGGGTTTGTGGTTAATAAAAGAAAGAAAGGGCTGAGGACACGTGGTCCTTTATTAAATATGGTTATGCTATGGGGAAAGATTTCAGAATACTTAATACCACTGTGCCTGGTTTTCTGTTACACACTACAGACCCCAGAGGAAAACAGTAGTTTTTCTGCACTTGGCATTTCGTAAGAAGATTCACAAAGTAGTACTACAGACCCAAACCCTGCCCATCCCAGGTCTGGCTGATGCTCGTCCACTCCTGCCTTTGGCCGACACAATTTCCTGTAGCTCTCTGAATGTGATGGATTGAGCAGATTGTGGGAACAGATGGGGAAAATAACCATCTGACTTTGAGAGGCTGCTGGGAAATAGACTCGATGAACAGTAATTAGAAGAAGCGCTACATAGCCAGAGAAGACAGGATCAAAACAGCCAGTCTTGCTGCAGGTCTGAGGCAGCTTAAACACACAACGGAGGAGACAGTCTCCTGAAAGAGGTGTAGCAAATGGATCCTGAAATGGAAAAGGCCTTGCTGTCTTTCTCCGAGAATGTATGCTCATTGGCAACCTTGACCTTCCCAAGGAATCTCTGAGCTAGATCCATCAACCAAATCCTGCAGCAGAGTGGCTCAGGGCACATACATGGGTAGTGACAATGACATCACAATATGTAGACCTGGGAATGCCCGGCTGTGTGTTGTTGTCAGGGGGAGAGGAAGGGGGTGATGCAGCAGAGTGGCTCAGGGCACATACATGGGTAGTGACAATGACATCACAATATGTAGACCTGGGAATGCCCGGCTGTGTGCTGTTGTCAGGGGGAGAGGAAGGGGGTGATGCTGAGTTACTGTGTAACCATGGACCCGAGAAACAGGGCTAAGCCAGCATGAACTGAAACCTCTGAAACTATGGGTCAAAATAAACCTTTCTTCCTTATAAGTTGTTTATCTCAGGTGTTTCGTCACAGTGACAGAAAGCTAAACTCTCAAAGATTCCTAGGATGGGCTTGTAGCTTTAGAACATGGATTGAATCTGAACAGAGCCAAGAGGAAGAAGGAGCTGTAGTGAGGCACAGCAGGAACATGGGCTAACAAGGGGACACACATCTTGACTTGTATGAGCCTGGAACCTAGGGCCCATCATTTTAAAATAGGAGGGAGTCTTACAACTGAATAAACAGGTCTTCAGTTTCAGCTGGCAGTAAACGCCTTGCGTCATCAGTAGTATCAGGTGCATTTAATTAATTTAATTATAAACACAACAGGAATAAGGCCACCATGTTATGTCTGAAGAACACAGGAAAATATGTAGAAGTATGTTTATGAGGAGGAACTGCAAAACTTCCCCAGAGGTTCAGGTGGCCCAGAGGACCCCATGGGAAACACAGAGCCACTCGTGTGGTATCCAGCACAAATCCCAACCCACGGGAGGCTGCTGTCTCTGGAGCCTGGGGGCAGGTCTTGGATGGGAAGATGAATGTAAAGGGGAATGTGACACCCCAGGGATAGAATGACAACACGGTGTGCCCTTCACCTCTGGCAGCCAACCTCAATGATGTGGATATCCTGTGAGAGAAGGGAAAACCTTCACCTCAGAGGCACACAAAGGATGGAGAAGCTGAGGGTGTGCAGCTGTGGCCACTGTTCACCCCCACCAGGCAAGCCAGCAGACCAGCCAGGACAGGACAGGACAGTGAGTCACAGCGTTTGGTGGTCCTGCCATGCCATTCAAGCATCAAAGGAACATTCTGTGCTTTACTTCTGCTCCCCTGAACAACGTGAGGAAGCTTAGCTAAGGTATCCATCAAATCACATCTTTCCACAATTCGCTGGTGCCCAGCCTAAGAGCTACCCCTCCTCCCAACCCCTCAGACTACCACACCCATAGCTTTCAACCGTCACCACGCTCCTTTGTGCCATCAGCTCCAGGAATCATTCCCTATGGGAGAAGCAGACGTATCAACTCAAAGGCAGAAGTAAGTTGGCTCAGTCTATTTGGATTGCTAGAACAAAATGCCTGAGCCTGGGAAATTTATAAACAGTGGAATGTTATCTCTCGCCACTCTGAAGGCAGGTTTGGTGTCTGGTGAAGGTTCCCTGCTTCCAAGGTGGTGCCATCTGGCTGTGTCCTCACATGGCAGAAGAGATGGGGGTAAGCCTACCCCCCCAAGTCTTAATCCCGTAGGTGATTAGATATGGATTTATTTCTCATCTTTCTATCGATCTATTTTTTGGTGGTACTGGATATTGAACTCAGAGCCTCAAATTTGCTAGCTTTAGTTATTTTTCAGATAGGGTCTCCTGTTTATGCTCAGGCTTGCCTGGACATAGTCCTCCTGTTTATGCTTCCTGCATAGCTGGAAGGACAGGTACACTCCACTGTGCTCAACTTTTAGTGGTTAAGATGATGGGCTCACTAAATTTTTGGCCAGGCTGGCCTTGAACCATGATCCTCTCACTCGCCATATCCTCAGTAGCTGGGATTTCAGGCATCGGCCTCTGTGCCCGGCTCTCAGACTGCTCTTCATGCTACCTATCATACTGGATATGATGTTTCAATATACATTCAGACCATAGTACAGGCCAAGCCAGCTGCCTAGATCAGTCAGCTCAAGTTTCCATTCTTAAAAGTTAAGTCAATCAAGAATCACCGGACACCCGGGAAAACTCATGATGGAAGAGAGGAGCCAGGGGAGCAGCTGAACAGTTGATCACAGAGCAAACTCTTGCTTCAGAAACAGGATGGAATGACATAAAAACTCCAACTAATTTTCCCAGACATTGGAGAAGGCATTGAGACTTTAAGAACCAACTGCTATTTTAAAAAATTAAGTATTTAAGGGACGTGAACCAATGTCTGTGAGCCAGAGTGTATTTTTTAAGTGAGATGGATGAAATGTTGGATGCATACAGATCTCTGGATGGCCAGACGTGTGATAACACACTCATGGTAGAATTAATGGTAGATAGCCACATGTTCACTGTCCAAATCTCAAGTTTCTCTCCGTTGGGAAATTTCCGTAGTAAAATGTCAGAGGGGTGGGAATGAGCAATCAGGAGAATGGAAAAAGAGATGGCAGTGTTGAAAGATGTCAATGAAATTTTGGAAGGTAAAAAATAGATGTTTGGTTCCAAGTTAGCAGACCAGAGAGTGCTATGTGCCTGGAGGGCAGAAGTCAAGAATTAAGACAGTCCTGCACAGCACCCAGGAAAGTCCTGGGATGGTGAGGGCATCTCAGCAAGTGGGGATGAGGTGGGTTCCCAAAATGGGAAAACTGGGTGAAAACCTGAGCAGCACAGAGATTGTCATGTTCATTCTCCATTCTGTGCAGCCAGGTACAAGGTGTTCCCTCCTGTCCTCAAAGATGCTAGGGGTGGGAGGGGAGGGTCCTGGAGGTGAAAACCTATCGGGTGGACAGGAAATCCTCTGGCCCCTCTCCCAATTCTGCAGGAGAATGGAGCAGCCAGGTGACCCCAACTGCTTCCCCATCCAGGTAAGAGACAAGACTTCCCAGGAAAGTGCTCAGCCAAGGAGAAAGGATTTATTGACAGAGAAAACCAAGGTCCCACAAAATTGCCTGGCACTCTACAGTGAAGTTACCAATGACCCACGGAGACTCCCCAGCTCCCAGTAGATTTTGAGTGTGTGACTCAGGGTCACCATGAGGGAGGATTTGAGCTAAAAGAAGGAAAGAAACAACCAGGCACCAGTGGCTTGTGCCTGTAATTCCAGCTACTCAGAAGGCAGAGATCAGGATTGTAGTTCAAAGCCAGCCCTGGGGCAAATAGTTCATGAGACCCTACCTTAAAAAAACTCAACACTAAAACAGGGCTGGTGGTATGGATCAAGGTGTAGGCCCTGAGTTCAAACCCCAGTAACATACACACAAACACAGAGAGAGAGAGAGAGAGAGAGAGAGAGAGAGAGAACAGAAAAGAAACAGGTAGACCATCCAGGAGAGAAAACCACAGGAAATGAAGAAAAACATAGAAATTTCAATATTTCCTGAAACTAGAACTAAGATCCTCAGAGAGAAGAGATACTAGTGTATCCATAAAATAAAAACGAGGTACTGTAAAAAAGGAATCTTTTCTGACAAGGAAAGAGCTCTTGGAAATTAACATTCAGGTTGCCAAAATAAAAAAACAAACTAGAAGAGCTAGAGGAGTGGTTCAAGTGGTAAGAGAGCCTGCCTAGCAAGCATGAGGCCCTGAGTTCAAACCCCAGTACTGCCAAAAAAAAAAAAGTATAGAGAAAAATGAAATAGAAAAATTAGAGAAAAATAAGCTAACCAAAAAGGCACATAGGATCAGTTCTCTAAGGGGATTGGTTCACCCAAGACCAATATCTAAATGACAGGAGTTACAGAAAGAGAAAAATTAGAGAAAAAGAAATCACAGCCCCTCTGTGGTATCTGCAGGGGACAGGTTCCAAGACCACTCCCCAAGGGATACCAAAATCCTCATTTGCTCAGGCCCTTACATGAAATGCCATAGGTATTTGCATAGAACCTGGACACTTCAAATTGCCTCTAGATTTCTTAGATTACCCAGTACGACGTAAATGCTGCAGGAATTGTTGTTATACTGTATTTTTGAGGGAATAATGACCCAAAAACGCTGCATGTGTTCAACAGACTGGAGCATCACAGGCAAACTAGCATAGCACACGCTCTGCCGTTGGTTGAATTATCACACAGAACCAGGAGACATGGAGGCCACTGGTACTGGAGAACCAGTCACAAATTGATCCACAGAGTTTTCCTACAGTGTGCAAACAACAGTGAGAAAAATCCACTCCAAGACGTAGGACGAAACTTCAGAACATCAGGGACAGAGAACACTGTGTTTCAAAGTCCTGGTCTTCAGTCTGGCATGGGAAGTGGTGGGACCTTTAAGAGGCGGGGTCTAGTGGGAGGTTGTTAGGTCACTGGGGTGTGCCCTCCAGGAGGGTTGTGGAACTCAGTCCCTTCCTCTTCCGTGTCCTCTTGGCTGCCTAGCCTTGAGGTGAGTAGTTTTACTCTGCTGTGTCCTGCCTCATCGCAGGTCAAAAAATTACAGGGCCACTCAATCGTGGACTGAAATCTCCAAAACTGTGAGTGAAAATAAACCTTTCCCTTCCTTTTTTTTTTTTTTTTTGATGGTATTGAGGTTTGAACTCAGGACCTTGTGCTTTCCAGGCAACCTCTTTTTGTTTTAGTTGTTTTTCAGATAGGGTCTTGTACTTTTTGCCAGGAGCCAGCCTCAGCCTGCCATCCTTCTGATCTCCAGCTCCTGAGTGTCTGGGATTAGAGTGTAAAGCACCATGCTTAGTCACCTTTTTAAAAAATGTTAATTATCTCAGGTATTTCATTATAGTGATGAAAGGCTGACTGACACATTGTTGTTTATCGCTTCTGCATGATCCATAATTGAACCACTGCTTTGCTGTTTTCATTTTCATTTTCCTGGCTTCCTGGTGCATGTTCCTACTGAGCACACACCTCCTCCATAACACTGAGGTTCTCTTTCCTGATGGTTCCATGCTGGTTGCTACTAGTGACCCCAATAGTGCCATCTTGAGGACCAAGTCTCTAACACACGGGCTTTTTAGTGGACATTCAGATTCAAACTATAGAGATAAGAAGAGTCCACTTGTTCTTAGTGTTGAGATGTTCTTCTCTGAGGGAAACTGAGTCAGTGACTAAAGACACCATTTCCTTCCTGAGGACTGGCTGTCACCTTACTCAAATGACCGTGATGGAATTAAGATCCTGTATGTGTTTTTCTAGGTTGTTCTATGTAGATTACAATATAGAAAATTAAAATGGAAAACATAATGCCTTGATGGATGACAGAAAATGGGGGGTGGGACAGTGGGAGGGGTGGGTGCCAGGGATTTGTTTCTCATCTGACTTGGTTTGGTATGATGGGTGATTGTACTGCCCACTGGACTGGAGCGGACCACGGGTGCCCAGATTAAACAGATTAAACACTGCTCTGGCTGTGACCGTGCATGCATTTCAGGATGAGATCAGTGAGCTCAGTGATGTGGGTGGCCCTCCCCAGCATGGGTGGGCATCACCCATGCTGAATAGAACAAAGAGAGGACAGAGGGAAGACATGTCCCCTCCTGCCTGTCTGCTTGAGCCGGGGGACATCACCCTTCTGCTCTTGGACTAGGATTTATGCCCCTGGTTGTCAGGACTTTGTACTTGGACTGAATTCCACCAGCAGCATTCCTGGACCTCCAGCATGCAGAGAGCATGCCTCCCATAATCAGGAGAGCCAATCCTTTGCGATAAATCAATCTGTCCTTCTCTTGGCGGATGATCATTTATTGATTGTTTCTCAGGAGAACACAGTCTATCAGAGAACCAAGTGAAATTGCCCAAAGATGTGTGGAAAAGATAAACACTAAAACTTTGTGCTTGTCACACAGTCATGCACTGCATAAGGCTTTCTGGTTAACAACGGGCCACATAGCCAGTGGTCTCAGGACCACCATGGCACCGAACGTGGGAGCTGTTGGAGCATTGAACTGCAGTTCATCACGTGCATGGTGATGATTACCATGCTCCCAGTCCTACAAGAGCACAAGCCAGGCACTGGTGGCTCAAACCTATAATCCTAGCTATGTGGGAGGCTAAGATCAGGAGGATTGTGGTTGGAGGACAGCCTGGACAAAAAAGTTTGCGAGATGTCATCTCAATGGAAAAAAGCTGGGCATTATGATGCTTACCTGTCACCCCAGCTACAGCAGGAAGCATAAAATAGGATGCTGTGCCATTGATTAACCTATGCATCCAGGTTTGTGCAAGGACACTCTCAGATGTCCACACAGCAAAGCACTGACCTTCAAGAGGGTGTGTGGACAGACAGCCTGGTGGTACGGCCAGAAGACGATGGGCTTGTGTCTCCTGATGCTGACATGCAACCTGATAGGAACATGCTTTTTATTTCTGCTTGCAAATGCAGAGCTCTTAGAGCGGAGTCTTCACTTAGTCTACGACTTCATAAAACAGCAGGAACTATTGTTACTTGGGACTGTGTGGGGTTTTCCCACCACACACTATTTCCTTTACTGCATTGGGTAAACAGCTCAGCATTGGGTTTTTTTTGGTGGCTCTAATCAAATGCAACAGTTTCTTGACTGAAGGAAAGGCGGGTGCAGAGTTTCCCTGGGACAGAGAGCAAGCGAAGCCCAAAAGTGTGTAAGTAGGTGTCTGATTGCCAGGCACCTATGAGACTCACAGACAAAGAGAAGGGAAAATCACAGGTCATAAGCTGGGTACCAGTGTCTCAGGCCTGTCATCCTAGCTACTTGGGAGGCTAAGACCAGGAGGATCACGATTTGAGGCCAGCCCAGGCAAATAGTTCTCAAGACCTCATCTCCAAAATAACCAGAGCAAAATGGACTAGAGGTGTGGCTCATGCAGTAGAGTGCCTGCTTTGGAAGTTCAAAGCCCTGAATTCAAATCCTGGTCCCACCGGAAAAAAAAAAGAAAGGAAGGAAGGCAGGCAGGGAGAGAGAGCAAGAGAGAAGAAGAAGAGAAAGAAAGAAAACCACAGGTCATAAAGATGAGCGTCCTCTTCAAAGAATCCAATGTTTCTATGGCAGAGATGCCACAGCCAATGAGTTCAGACACCTTCCCTGCTGGCAAGTCCACAGGTGGCCGAGTCTGTCTCCCTTACCCCACCCTGGCTCAGTGTCGCTGCCAGGGTTTGTCTAGAAGCTTCTGGTACATGTGCATACAGCATCGATCATGGCCTCTTGCAGCACGCTGGAAGTTGTGAAAAACAGTAAAATGGGTGGTGAAAGGCTCTCCGGAAAGTTCAAATGCTAGAGTGCAAGAAATGACTCAGACAGGGAGGAGAGCCCAGCAGGCCTGTTCCTCTATACAAGGAACGAATATGACCTGCCCGGCACTGCCTTTCTGTGGGGGAACTCAAGCCTTGGGGCCATCAGGGCTGTGCCAGTAGGGTTTTTGTTTGTTTGCTATAACAGCAAAATATGGGCTGGGCATTCCCAACCAGGAGCAGAGCCTCTATTTGACAGCTGAGCACACTGCATTTTTAATTACATACATTTACCTTTACTCCCTGCATTTTTGTGTTTTGGGATTGGTGTAACTTACAAACATAAAAGAGCAGAGTTCAATGCATTTTGACATATGTATGCACTTTAAGTAACTATCACTCACCCAAGTCAACCCATTGTGCCTTCTCAGTCCCTAATAAGAGTAACTACTACTCTGACATCCATCACTTGGTTATGTTTGCCTGTTTGATAACTTCATATGAACAGAATTATATAGAGGAGGACTCTTGTATCTGAGAGATTCACTCATCTTGATGTGTGGGGTTCTTTCTTTTTCATTGCTGAGCAGTATTCTATTCTGTGAATAAACCAAAGTCGATTTGCCTGTGCATTAATGATGGAATTTGGGATGCTCTATGAACACTCTTGTGTATGTCTTTTGGTGAACATATGCATTTAATTTTGTTAGTTATATACCCAGCAGAGGAATTGCTGGATTGTAAGGCTTTAGAAGTACTGCTAAGCATTTTCCCAAAGTGGCTGTACCATTTCACACTCCCAACAGCAATGTCACTCCAATCCTTGCCAACACTGGATATTTTCCATTTCAGACCTTCTAGTAGGTGAGCAGCTTTCCACTTACATCCATAACAGTACCAGTGCTATAGTGTGTTGTAAAATCTTTTAATTGTTCACTAACATCTATTTTCCCGTCCTAATATAATAAGCTTTCATCAGCTAGTGACTGCATGGACAAACGTTTCTTGAAGCTAAATGTGGGTCCATGAGTAGGTTCTGGCCAAGGGTATGTGACAGAAGTGATGAGTGCCATTTCTGATGGTGCCCTTGAATCTATTGCTCATTTCCTCTAGGTGTAAGAATCTATTGATCACATCATTTCTGGTGTAGCAAGTGTACTGAGCAAACTACTTCTGGTGTACAGGACCAATTGGTTGTGCTCTTCCCACCCTCGGAGATCTGCTGCTCAAGGTCTTCCTGGTCCCTGCGATCTGTCACATTCTTCTCTTTCTTGCTGAGCAGATGGGCTCATCCAGATGAAGGGTGACAAAGTTGCCTGCCAGTCCTGGTCTACCGTGGCTAAATAAACTTCTACCTAAACACTGAATTTTAGGTTATTTTATTACAGCAGGGAACTGCACCCTGCCATTCCTTGTTTGTCCCCCAGCTCTCTCACACACCTGGGAATGTGTTGTTTTGTCTGCTCAGTACCCATCGGTCCTCTGGTAACTGTTTCCCACCCAGCCGTGGGGTTTGGGACCATGCACCACAGGCAGGACCAGGTCTGACAGCTGTGGGTCCCAATCCCCGTTTAGAACCATGGGTCCATGGGATTAGCATGAGTCCTTCCGTGGGACTTGGAGCATGGAGAGAACCTTTGACGTTATCATTTTCGATTTTGGCTGTCAGTGGCCCTATGGCAGGATGGAATAAAACCAATATTCAAGCAGAACCAGAACCAACTAGGGAAAAAGAGGGAAGGAGTCAGAGAGAGGAAGGAAGAGGAAGGCCTGGCAGTGGACTCTCGGCCCTAGATTTAACTGCACCTCAGCACCTTCAGATGCTGAATTTCTGTCACTTGCCACCAAGAGTCCTGTCTTCTGCATGACACAGTAAACAAGTTTGAGGACAATTTTACATAAGCATCGTGGAAAAGGCTGAGGGTACAAAGTGCTTTTCCTTTTAAAAAGCATTCTTAGGGCTGGGATGTAGCTAGAGTACATAAGGCCCTGGTTCGATCCCAGCCCTACACACACAAGGAACTTTGATAGTCTCTGCAGAGCCCATTCAGATGGGCAAGATAAGAAATCCAGAACTAAATTTTTTCTACTAACCCCTAACTGAGACAAAGCATTTCCTTCAAGTATCCACACAGGCAACAAAATATGGTCACATTGGCAGGATGAACTTTTTTTTTTTTTTGGCAGTACTAGACTTTGAACTCGGGACCTCACACTTGCTAGGCAAGCACTCTACTGCTTGAGCCACTCCACCAATCCTTCTTTATTGTTGTTGTTGGGTAGCTTTGAGATAGGGTTTCAGGAACTATTTACTGAGGCTGGATTTGAATTTGGATTCTCCTGATCATGCCTCCTGAGTAGCTAGGATTACAGGTGTGAGCCACCACCTGACTAGGATGTACACTCTTGTCCCCAGTAGAAATCACAGCAATTCTCGGGACATATGTCAGTTGTCACAGAGCCTACAAAATCGGGTGGTTTATCACCACTTGAGACTACTTGTCACTTGCCCTCCCCTAGGGTGTATTATTCAACATGCAAATAAAGGAGCAAGTGGATCACATTTAAAAATATTTTGATAACTGGATTTCAGTATAATTGGTTTTCTTTCTAATCCTGCATTTGGCTTTCTGCAGTTAAGAGCGTCATTCTGAGAGGAGGTTTGTAGAGTTCTCCAGACTCAAAAAATAAATAAAAAACTCAAGAAGTAGACCAGAGAAGTAGAAAGAAAAATAGCCAGAAACAATTTTAGTAGAAGCCCAGCACAGGCTCCAACCTTAGATGAGAGATGTGCAAAGTGACATCACAGTGCCTAGTAGAGTGGGGACACTTAGCTCTGCTGGGGGCTCGTGGGGAGGTGCTGGAGGAAATGACGCTGGGTTTCTGACAATAGGCAAGAAGTGTAGGCAGGACCCGTGGCTCTGGCAGCTGGTGGCAGCTGTGGCCTTGGAGGCCAAGGGAGGAGGGGTCAGCACCGATTAGGCTAATGGTGAGTCACTGTCACTGATTTCAGATCCCCCCTGGTTGGACAGAGCACTGCACAGCTCCTTTGGAATATTTACAGTCCATTGGTGTGACAAAAGATGGCTTCATAATCCATGCTGTGCGCTCAGGGACCTGGGAAGTGTGCAGGAAGAGCGCTGAGAGCTAGATTACAGCCTTGACCAGATTTAGTTAGTGCTCAGAGCTCTGACAGCTGAGACGCAGCCCAAGGAGCAGAGAACAAGAGTAATGTCTGAACGGCTCAGCAGGCCTTCATTTATATTCTGCTGCCAGTGTGGTGTCTAATTTCCCAGGGCAGGTTTTCGTAAAAGAGCCCTCCACGGCTTGTGGGGGTCACAGTAATAGTGGGGACACAAGAGGGGGCCAGGGGCATCTGGAAGCCTCAGTGTTCTTTGCTTGTCTTCGAGGTAAAGCACATGCTCTGAAGGTGCCTGGGACTGATGAGTGAGGACTCTGTTTTGGAGAGGCTGGTCAGGTAAGGCCTATTCTGGGGCCAAGGACAGGATGGAAGTGGCAGTCACAGTATCAGAAGCCACTATGCAGGTAACAGGAAGTGTCCTGCAGGCAGAACACATTCAAATGACATCCCTCCAGTCTTCCTGAAGTAGGGGTCAATCTCTGGGGAGCCCCATTCCTCTCCTTTTTGAGTTTAGCCTGGACACAAACACCAGCAACCACAACTGAACACAAGGGGCCAGCTCTTCCAATCCCTCCCCTCCCCCCATTAATGGCCTGGACTCAGCTCCCAGCCAACCACACACACGGCATGCACACATGGGTTGTTGCACACTGTGAAACAGAAGCACAGAAACCTGTCTCCTGCGTGTCTGCTGGAGTGATGGTGGAAGTCAAGTATTATTTGTGCCATTTAAACTGCCACACCTGAGATTCTTTTAAATATGGGATTTAAATATTATCTCTTCAATATCCTTGCTCATCTGCATATAGGTGAGGTTGCTATTCTTCTAACAGGGAAATGTAGAAAAAAACCTGATGTAAGTATCCAAACACTTTGTTTCTGAGGGACACTGGATGACAAATTGGCCATTAGGCATCAGTGATATGCTTGAAATTAACATCGCAGGGGAAGGTAAGTGGGTCAGAGGAGGAGAGAGATACGACTTATTTTGCTATGTTACACTTATGTTCCAAATATGCCATGATAAAATATTCAACAACAACAGGACAAGCTGAGATGCCTTGGGTGGGGTCCCACACCATCGATTGTGCTGACAGAAGGGAACAGGGAAGGCAGCCCTCCCACAGGCTGGGTGTGTTTGAGAGCCATTTGGAGGTTTCACTTTTCTTTCCCATTCCCCCGGCATACACCAGGAATCAGACTTGAGAGGCTTAGGATTCTTGAAGGTCGTGAGGACAGAAATGTGGGCTCCAGGACAGCCAAACCAATGTCTCTTCTTTGCGCTGGGCTGCCATCTATCAGGTTCAGGGCATGTGACTCTGAAGCCAGGAAACATTTCCATTGTCATTGAGAAGCTCCTCTAGTACGTTCCCAGGTGGCCCCAGACCTGTCTAGACACTGGTTCTAGAGGGCTGGCTCCTCCTCTGGCAGAGACATCTGTCAGAAGTGCTCACAGTGGGGGGATACCCACTTTCTCCTCTAATTTCCACCTGTCTGTCCTCTCGTTCTGCCCTTCATAATCCTACAGGATACTGCTCTTCTCTGAACAACTTTACAAATGTCTGGATTCTTCTGTCTTGTGCTTCATACGTGGATTTTCCAGGCTGAAGTCTCCCAGGGTGACACCTACTTCCTCAAGCCATGTTGGCTACCTTAGACACTGAGGAAGGCACACTATTCTAGATGTGCCCCAATGGTGAAGAGTAAAGGAGAGTCCCCTTCCATCTGTGCCATACATCCTGAGTGTGCATCCCTTCCTGGCCATGGGGTGTTGTCAATCAGACCTGGCCTAATCCAGTTCTGTTAGGTTGTAATCCAGACAGGATCAGGGCTTGGATTCATGGACTCCTACAATCAGAAGAGAGCTTAGAGAAGAAATTTCCACTACTTTTTCCCTGTAACAGTAACGGTGCCCTATGCACTGTTCTCAGGTGAGGCAAGCCAGAGAGCTGAGGCCCAAGGTCACCTTGGAAGCAATGGAGCCAAGCATCAAGTTGAGTTTTGTTAGATTTCCACTGGAGGGTCATGATCCCCACCCACTAGAAGGAGAAAGGGTGGGCCTCACCCCCAACCCCCCACCCCTCTTGGCTGGAAGTCTGCATCTTAACCTTTGCTAGGTTGGATCTTGCTCTTTGAGCCTGGACACAGAGAGGCAGAAGCCTCCAGAAGGGAGCTCACAGGCACTTGCACCTTTTATCAGCTAGGAACTGCTTGGTTTGTTAACTCTCAGCAGTTTGTGTCTAAGCAGCCTTAGCCCCACCCCCAACCCCTAAGGACCATCTGTAGCTCAGACTGTCATGGCCAGGCCTGGAGAGAGAGGCCTGGGTCCTCACATTTGCAGAAATTCTGGCCAATTCATTAGGGAGCTGGGTTCCTTTCCTGGGGGACTGTGTCTCTGGGTAGGACTGTCCACCTGGCCAGTCACTGTGTGAAGCATAGTTACTGGTTACTTCTCTCTCCAAGGAAGGACAGAAGGAACATGGTCCTTCTGTAGCACCAACTTTTGGAGGCCCCAGTTCCCCAAATCCGCGGGTTAATTACAAACGTGTCTCACCAGGACCCTCGTGGGGGAACCCTTTGCCCCATGGAAAACTGAGGAGCTGAGGATTAGCATGGAGGGGAGAGGGTAGAAAACCCAAAAGCTCAGTAGGACCCTATTCACCTCACTCTGGGAAACTCGAGGGGCTGGGGGGCTGGCTTGGAAAGTTCTTGCCCCAAGTCAAGAGCCCAGTGTCCTGGGTGCCTGTGTGCTTTGCCTACAGATAGGTCAGGTCCCTGGCAGAGCTGGTATCAGGGCCTGGAGTGCAAGAATACCTTGGGGATTTGGGGGAGCCTGGAAAGGATGGGGTCAGTTCAGGCTCCCAGCAGGGCAAGCTTGAACATTAGGAGGTGGAGGGGATGGGGGCCCCTCTTATGGGGAATCTGTGTTTTACCCAGCAGAGACCAGGCCAGGGTAGGGGGCAGCCTCGGCCAGGCCCCTGGGGCCTGGTATGGGGGAGGAGGTGGGAAGTAGGGTGGAAGGGGGGGTTGTGGAAAGAAGGAGGGAAGGAAGGTGGAAGGGGGTCGGGGAGCGTTGAAAAGGTGAAGAAGGGGGAGGGGAAAGAGAAGGGAGGGAGTGAAGTTGGGGGAGATAGGAGGAGGGAGGAAGAAAGGGGAGGGACCAGGGGAGGGAAGAGAAGGCGGGAGGGGGAAGGGGAGGAGGCGGGAAGGGAGGGGAGGGGAGGGGAGGGGAGGAGGGGCCTGCGCGCCCGCTCCGCGCCCTCGGTCCCGGCGCCGGCCTCCGCGCCCTCGCGCCGCAGCATCCCCGCGCCGCCGGGCCTCCTCACCGCCCCCTCCCCGAGCCTTTCGCCTCCGCCGCCGCCGCCATTCTTGGCGCGGAGCTCGCGGAGCCGGGCCCTGCCGACAGCAGCCGCGCTCTGGACGCGCGTTCCAGGTAAGCAGCCGGGCCGGCGCGGGAGGAGGGCGCGTGGGACTGGGCAGGTGCGCGGAGCCCCCTATCCGCACCCCAGACCCCTCTCCGAAGCCCCCTTCTTGGATCACTGGACTCCTCCAGCAGCGCCCTCCCGGGACTCCTCGGCCACCCTGGACTCCCCTGGGTCCCTTCCCGAGCGCCTCCTGGAGCGCCACCTGGAGCCTCCAACCCAGCCCCTTTCCCGGACCCCACGGGCCCCCTGGAGTCCAAGCCGGATCCCTCCTGGTCCGCTCGGCTTCCCGGTTCCGGCCCAGCCCCGGCGCGCAGGTGGCTTCGGGCGCGGGGACGCGGGGCGCGCAGCCGACCTGGACTGGGGAGGGGGCGGCGCTCTCGGTCAGGCCCCGAAGCGGCCGGCGGGGTCGGTCCCCGTGGGTCAGGAGAGCTCGGGCCCGTCCCTGCTGCAGCCCGCCGGGCTCCCGTTCCCTGCGGGCTTCTATTTCGGTCACCGAGGCTGAGGCCTCAGCGCGCCGGATGCGGCGCCGCGCACTCAGACAGGTGGGGCAGGCAGGTCGGGTCGCCCGGTCGTGCCACCGGGCGCTGCAGGCCTCGGCTTCCTTTAGGATTTGGACTGCGTTTTTCTAGAACCGCCCTGAACCACAAGCCTTAGCTTGGGCTGCACCTGTTGCAGCCGCCCGGTGAGCTGCAGGAGGCTGGGTCTACTGGGGCTTGGCCAGTAAAAGCAAGGGTAGGATTGCTGAGCACGCAGTTGGTCTCTATTTATTTGATTTAGGCTTTTGGGAGGTGAGTAGGTGAATGGAAGTGTGGTTGCTGCAAATGAGGCCTGTTGCGGAGGGCCTGGCTCTGCTTTCTGGAGCGTTTGCCACTTGAACTTGCTCTGCTTTTGTTTTGAAAACCTCTCTGTATTAAGCACATCCCAGGCCCGTGGGTGGCCAGGCCCTGGCTGGACCTGGGGCCTCCAGCCAGCCATTTGACCCTGCTGTTCAGGTCCACCAGGCGCCACCAAACGGAAGTTTCCTTTCCAAGGGGTGAAGTGACATTAGTGGCCTGTCACCTTATATGTGCCCCAGGCCTTGGGTCTGCCTCCTGGCTGCCCAGCGAGGTTATTTGGGAATGTGTACTGTGTCCCAGAAACAGGCATCTTCAGCCAGTGCCCAGAGAAGATTGTGATAGAGACCGTAATGCTCCAATTGTCACTTTGACCGTTGGTGTCTGCACATCATGCCTGGGTAATCATCGCTGAGAAGCAGGACTGCCCCAGTACCCCATGGAGGGAGGGGATGGTGAGGGAATGTTTCTGTGAGCAAGGACTGTCTTCCCAGAAGGCCAGACTTGCAGACTGATTTTTTTTTTTTTAAGTGTCTGTAGTCAACATAGCAAATAAAACTAACAAAGAAACAAAAACACTTTGCTGGTACCAGGAGTAGCTCTGCCCAGGGTCCTTTTCTTGTGCCTTGTTGCTTAGCCCTGCAGCTGGCACTGGAGTGGGAGACTGCCTTCCACTCTTGAAAGTCTTGTCTGTCTGTCTGCACTCTGAACTAGAGTCAGTGAGTCTCTCTGTTGACAGATTGTGGTCTACTCCTGACTGGCACAGAGTTTGCTGAAAACGCAGTGTTGCAGAGACCCCCTCCTTAAGATGACCTGCCCTGGGCTGAGGATACCCAGGTGCCTGGCATGGGCCACGCTGACCCAGCTGTCTGGCAGGGTGGGGCCAGGGAGAGGTCCTTGATGACATCATCCACTTGTGGACAGTTGCCTGTGGACAGTGGATTGTCCTGGGTGGATGCTATCCAGAGCTGCCTGGTGGGTGTGTGGCCAGTGCTGGGGAATGCATGCTAATGGCTGGTGAGGGAAGAGGGAGGAAACCAGGATTTGGCCAGCAGCAGTATAATCAATAATGCATTGCAAAGATCAATGGTTTTCTCCACTCCTCCGCTGTGCTTCTGGAGGGAACCTGCCCAAGGATGGCTGGGCGGGGCCTGGAGGGTGGCTGGAATCTCTTGATTGCCTTATTTTGTGGGGTGAGCCTGGAGCCAAAGCTCCCCAGCTGAAGTGGGGGCCTGGGTCTCCTCTCAGGGCATCTCTACTGCCCCTGGTTAGGCCTACAATGCCCTGGAAGGGAATTCCCTTCCTGAATATTTAGTAATTTATAGCAGCCTTTCCCTTCGTGTTATGGATTTGCTTTTAAGGATTTTTGGAAAGGTGTATTGGTCCTAGGGTGCCTCTAAATCTCCCCGCTCAAGCTTCCTCTGCCCCAGTGCTGTCCATCTGTGCCAGTGCGCAGATGGATGACTGTCCAAGGTGGTTGCTGGGAGAATAGCTGCTGTCTGCAGCTCCCAACCAAGGGCAGTTCTCTCTCTCTTCTCTGTCAAGCAGGGTCTCGGTACGTAACCCAGACTGGCCTTGAACTTGAGATCTTTCTTCCTCATCTTCCTGAGTGCTGGGAGTACAGGTATGCACCACTTTGTCTGGCTTATTTCTCTCCTGAATGCTGACATTTCCAGAAGGTGAGGAGGAAGGAGGCAGAGGCTATCAAGGAAGGGTCCTCTTTCCCCTTGGCCCTGGTCCATTCTGAGCTTGGCAGGTGCAGTTTGGGCAGCTCCACCCATGCATCTCCACTGAGGGAGATGGCTGACCCTGGTTGACTCAGGGCGTGGCCCCAGGGCTGGGCTGGTCAAGCAAGCTCTTCTGCACGTGGCAGGAGAGGTCTGCCTGGGCCTCTGTGCAACTCTGCTGTCAAGAGGTGACGCAGGAAAAGTGGAGTTTTGTTAGGAGGGATCTGCTGACTCTGTCTGTTTTGGAGGGGTGCACCTCCCCTGAGGCTTGGGTGGTGTCCTCCAGAACGCCAGGGAGGAGCAGAGTGCTCTGTGCACCTTGCTTTCCGACTTGCCTGCCCCTCCCTGAGTGCATTTGTGTGTCGTGGGGGGTGCCACGACAGAGCCTGCTTCCTGCTGCCCTGCTGTCATCCCTGAGCTTGGACAGGAGCCCCATCACCACTTTGCTGCTGGGCCCTCGTGAGTCTTGGGGGGACCAGGGTCCCATCTTTTGTTTAAACTCTCAAGATGCTGCCCATGAGAGCAAGGACTACCCCTCCCCTAGGTCCTTTCTAAGTAGCACCCCGAGATTGTGGTTTTGGGACAGAGTGTGACTCAGAGTTCCCAGTCAGATCCACATTTGATTCAAGAGTCACTGCTTTCAGTGACTCTTGAGCTATTAGCAACACAGTTGGATGGACATTGGTCGAGGGCATGATGGTTTTAAGGAATTCCTTAATGACTGCAGTGCAGCTATCTTTACTTTTTAACAATGATACCAGCATTGCAGATGGAATCGTAGGGTGTTTGGGATCTGCCCAGGTCAGCGTAGGGTAGGAAGGGGATGAGGTTGTCTGTGGCAGACAGTTTGGGGTCTGAGTGTGAGAACCTGGGTTTATTATTCTGTTCTGGACACTGGTATGTACTTTTGAAATACTCTGTAATTAAGATAATCTAGGAACCTCAGTTTCATCCCCAAAACACACCATTGGATCTTTTACTTATGAAAGCATTCAAGGGTTTACATCAAGCACCCTGGTCTCCCTTAGCACAGAATGTATAAATGGCGTCCCTTAATGTGCACTTATGTAAGTATAGGCACTTGTGCATGGAAGCTCGCACTCCTGCACGCACACATCACGCATGCGTGTATCTGGAAGGACACACTTGTGTATCCATCTACACACTTGTGAAGAGCATCTGTGTGAGTGAATGTGTAACTTCAGTAGACTGAGCATGTGGAAGTGTGTGTAGTTCTGTGTGTGTGTGAATGAATGTAAGTGAGTGCATGTGGAGAGTGTGGAAGTGTGTTGAGTGTGGGGTGCCTGTGAGAAGGTGCATGTGCAACGGAGTGTGCAAGTGTGTGTGTGAGGTTGTGTGTTGGGGAAGGAGGAAAGAGGAGGCAGGAACCCATGCATTTGCTCGGCCTGTATTTTTTTTTTTTTTTTTTTGTGGTATCTGGGTTTGAACTCAGGCCCTCAAACTTGCTTGGCAGGTGCTCTACCATTTGAGTTACTCCTCCAGCCCATTTTTGTATTGGGTATTTTCAAGACAGAGTTTCACCAACTATGTTCCTAGGCTGATTTCAAACTGCGATCCTCCTGATCTCTGTCTCCCAAGTAGCTAGGGTCACAGGCGTGAGCCACTGATGCCCAGCTCTCTGGTTTGTTTCTGTTACAGTGGAATTGTTTTTGTAATTGTACCATTAGGTCATCTTAGTTCCTCAGATCGTTAAGTAGAAGGTGGTTGCAGCAGTTCACGTTCCTGTAGGAGTTACTTATTTGGATTTGGCTTTCCTGAGGCGGTGATCATGGTTATTGACCCTCGAACATGGGGTTTGTGGCACTGAAAGGAGAGCTGAGGAGGCTTTGAAGATGAGCTAGTGTCTTCTGGGGTAGGAAGAGTGACTTGAAGGCAGCAGAGTGTGGTGGGAGCCTGTGGGCCTACCCCCAGGGAGGGGGCCTTCCTCCACCTCAGCAGGGCTGTGCCTTCTCCTCCCATTGAGTGAAGGATCTGCCCAGTGACCTCGAATTCTAATTTTCTTAAATTTCTTGCCTGGACAGCCAGAGTGTAGGATTTGCTGGAATCTGGAACCTGGGGGTTGGTACTTTGTTGTTCTGGCCATGTGTTCAGGAGCTCTTGATGTTGTCTTTGTGGTCATTACCGTTGGCCTATGTTTTCTGAGAGAGCCCAGCTGGGCACGACAGTGGTGTGGGTGGCATGCCCCAGCTTGACCACACCTGTGAGGGTTATAGCTCGGGTTCATCAAGGTGCTGTTGTATGCCGCCTGCCTCTGGACTTGGCATGATACTGTTCCCCGGCTTCTTTTTCCCCACTCAGATCCTTCTACACACATCCCCTTCCTGGTCTGCGATCCTGGTCACAGGACCCAGTACTTCTGGGCCCTGGTAGCTGACATTCACATTTTGGGTTCTTGATGTGAAGGAACTGTGTGGGTCATCTCCCCTCCCCTGCCCTTATCTTCAGGTGACAGCTTTCAAGACCTCTGTAGTGATGTTTGACTTACAAATCAGGCCCAGCAATAGATCAAGAGCAATAACTAATAATAAAATAGAGTTACCATGCCAGCTCCTTCTCCAAGCTTCTGTTGACTTGCAGTATGGTTCTGGGCCTCTACTTGTTCCTGGGCTCCACAGACAGCTAGGGAACCAGGCTTAGCAGAGAGTGAGGGCCTGGGATGGTGACCTGTGACTCCCAAGGTTTGAGTGCTGCAGCTGGAGCTCAGGGGCCATGGGTGGGTGGCCTTCCCAGCTGAGAGCACCCGTATACAAGGCTTGGAGAAGGGAGACGGGCCTAAGGTGATCGATCATAATAGGTCTGGCCAGAAACTGAAGCAGACACTTCTGCTTCATTCAGGGTGAGCATGGGGGTTCATCCTGTGTCCATCAGACTGGGAGCGTCTTTCTGATGCGGGCTTGCCCTGAGCAACAGCCACAGGCTGTTTCTACCTGCCCCATGCACTAAGCAGTGGAGGACTGAGAGCTTCTCCAGGTCTGGTTCCCACCTCTGCCGTCCATCCCTGGGAATTTGTCAGAATGCAGTGTCATCATGAGTCAGGGACTGGGACCTCCAGGGCTTCTGATGTGCAGATACAGTGGAAGAACCAGGGTGCTAGGACAAGCCACCTTCAGGAGCAAGTGCCTGGTGGCAGGGCAGGCCAGGCCTCCATGAGGTCCTTGTTCTAACTGCACAGTGGTGTCATGTGCCTGCCACCATGATCAGGATGTAAGTCAGTGGCCTTAGACTGCCGCCTGCAGGTCAGATACGCCCCACCTGGTCTCCATCCCACCGTCTGTGGCTCTTCTGCCACCTGCAGCAGGACCGAATAGTTGCCCTGGAGACTGGCCCTAAGTACCCCCAGAATTTCCTCTTGACCCTTCGTACTTGGCCCCCACAATCCCTGACCTACTTAATTAGATTATTACAAGTGAGGTTTGTTTCTTCAGGAGGTTCATAGTGGAAGCTTGCAGTCGTCCACCCTTGACCTTGGGGGATCCATTCCAAGACTTGAGTGGATGCCCGAAATTGAGGGTAATACCAAGTCCTGTAGATACTGTGTTTTTTCTTATACATACCTATCTAGGGTAGAGTTCAATTTATAAGTTAGACAGGGTAAGAAGTTAGCAACAATAACTAATAATAAATGATATATGCTGTTAAAAGGCACGTGAATGTTCTCTCCCTCCCTTTCTCTTTCTCCTTTCCTTCCTCCTTCCTCTCTGCCTCCGTCTGTCTCTCCCTCTCCTGTGATAACTTACTGTACCTTATTAGCAACTCAGCAGATGATTTTTCATCTTAATTCTAGAACTTTCACCTTTTTAATTAAAGGAAACATTTAATGATTTCTCTTTGGCATATGTGAACTGTCTGCATCTTTACCCTTGCACTGGGGGCCATTAGTAAGTAAAGCAAGGGTTGCTTGGACACAGGTGCTGCGGTATCATGAGTGGATCTTATAACCGGGGCAGACATTAGGTGACTAACAGGAAAGACGCACTGGACTGTGGATGGTTCATGGCCCAGGTGAACAGAGCGGAATGGCGGGAGATTTCATCATGATGCTCAGGATGCCGTGCAGTTTAAACCTTATCAATTGTTTGTTTCTGGAAATTTTCCGTTTAATATCTTTGGATCCTGATTGACTGAGTAACTGAAATGCAGAAAGTGAACCTGCAGATCAAGGGGGACTACAGTATATTTCACACTCTGTTGTGTCTGCCTCCTTTTCCTGTGATGCTTTTAAGATTCTCGCCTGTTGCTGTGACTATCAGTACTTATGTCTTTGTATTGCTGAATGAATAGTCTTACATTATTTTGCTGTGGTTTGTTTATTTACCTGTTGGTAGATGTTTAGATTGTTTCCTGTTTAAAAGGTTATGAGTTAAAACTCCTCAACAAAAGGAAAATAACTGACAAGACATGGGTAAACCTACAGCACCAAAGAAGATGCATAAATGATAGCCAAGAAACACGTGAAAAGATTTCACCATTATTAATCACTAGGGAAGTGCAAATCAGATCCACTTTGGAATACCCACTAGAATGGCTTTCTTTTTTTTTTTTTTTTAAAGGAAAATAACAAGTATCAGTGAGGATGTGGAGAAACCGAGCTCTTAGACATTGCTGATGGGAATGTAAATTGGTGTGGCTGTTTTGGAAAGCAGTTTGGAGAACTGTTAAAAAAGTTAAACAGAAACAGGTACTCAAGCAAAAACTTAAGTACAAAAGTTCATAGTAGCAATATTGACAATAACCCACAGGTGGAAGTAAGCATCAGTGCACGAATGGGTAAACACAAAGTGGTACATGCACACGTGGAATATTATTCAGCCATAAAAAGGAACGGACCACTGATTGCTGTTACGATATGGATGAGCCTTGAAGCATTATGCTAAGTGAAAGTAGCCAGATCCAAAGACCAAATGTACACTATGATTCTATTTTTGTGAAATGTTCAGAATATTCCAGTCCATAGACAGAAGCACATGTTAGTGGTTGCCAGGGGCTGGGAAGATAAAATGGGGCTTAATTGAACAGGCTTTTTTTTTTTTTTTCTTTTCTTTCCCCTGCAGTGCTCGGGGTGGAACCCAGAGCCTGGCACACGCTAGGCAAACACTGTGCTGCCCAACTGCACCCCCAGCCCCAGGGTTTCCTTTTGAGGTGATGAAAGTGTTGCTAACTGTGAATAACTAAATGCCACGGAACTGCATACTTTAAAATGGTAAATTTTACCTTAGGTGCATTTTCCCACAGTAGAAAAATGATTTGCAAAAGTGCTATGAGCACGCAGAGGCAAACCTTACCCCAGGCGTGCTTTCCTTTCCCCCGGTGTACCTGCCAGAAGCGGAATTGCAGGGTTTGGTGGTGGTGTGTGGAGCTTTGAAGAGCCTGGCAGTGTTTCCCAAAGCACTTGCATGGCGTTGGCCTTCCACCACCCAGGCAGGAGAGTGGCAGGGGTTCCCATCACTTTATTTTGGCCATCCTTGTGAGCACCTTGTCCTGCAGCACCGCGGAGGCTTTGGTATTGCTTACTGCCTATCTGTGCCTATTCTTTGGGGAAGTCCCTGTTGCTCACCTGTTAGTTGGCTCATTTATTTTGCATTTGAGTCGTAAGAGTTCTTTATGTGTTGAGGATTCAAATGTCTGCCAGATATCTGTATTGCAAGTATTTTCTCTCAATCTGTGTCTTGCCTTTTTAATTTTATGAATAACGTCTTTCAAAGGACAGACTTTTTAGTTTTGACTAATCTGTTTTGTCAATTAGTTTAATATTTTATGGGTTTTTTTTGAGAGTGTGTGTCCTGTCTCTGCCTCTAACCCCTTGTCATCAAGATTTTATTCCATGTTTTCCTCTGAAGATGTGATAGTTTTAGCTCATATGTTTAACTCTTATTTCATGTGATTTTGTTGTTGTTGTTTTGGTGGTACTGGGGTTTGAACTGAGGGTCTCATAATTGCTAGGCAGGTGCTCTACTACTTGAGCCCCGCTGCCAGCCCAAATAGACATTCAACAAATCGTAACTATTGTTAACTTTTGTTTTTTTTGTCTGTTCCTTTTTGGTAGCACTGGGGTTTGACCTCAGGGCCTCACACTTGCTAGGTAGGGGCTCTTACCTCTTGAGCCACTCCACCAGCCCTTCCATTTCACATTAATGTTTTCACTAGGAAGCGCTAAGGACTGAGGTCCTATACATATTTTTCTTTTTGTGGCACTGGGGATGGAGCCCAGAGCCTCTGGCATGTAGGCAAACGCTGTGCCACCGAGCCACACCACTAGCCCGAGGCTCGTTGTGCGTGTAGATATCCAATAGTTCCAGCACCAGTGGCTTGACATAAATCTATTCTTTGTCTCGCCGGAATATCTTGGCCTCGTGACTGGAGTAACTGACTATATCTATGGCTTTGTTTCTGGATTTTGTTTGTTCCATTATGGCCGACTCCCCGGAGGCCCCAGTACGGTGTTTTCTGGATGGCTGTTACTCTGTAGTCCCTCTGGAGGTCAGGTAGTGTGGCAGTCTTCATTTTCAGCATTGTACTGTCAGTTGTTGATCCTTTGCACATCCCTGTCTACTTTAAATCACTTTATCAGTTTCTGCAGAAAGCCTGCTTGTATTTGACTGTATTTGCATCAACTCTTGGGTCCATTTGGGGAATTGATGCTGTAGCAATATCAAATCTCCTGACTGTGATGATGTCTGAAGGCCTTCATCTGAAAAGAAAGAAACCCATCTGCCTGGGTTTCTTTTAGTGGAGCTTTGTAGTTGTGAGGGTACAGGTCTTGCATATGTCTTATCTCATAAGTATTTCATGTTTTTTAATCTTATTATAAATGGATTTGTAAAAATAGCTTCAGTTTTACTGCTAGTATATAGAAATGTGATTATTGTTTGCTTATCCTCAGGCCTTTCCAAATTCACATGTTTAGCATTTTGGTATTCTCTTAAGCTTTTTAATATTTTCAGTATTCTCAAGGTTTGCTCATAGATAACCCCAACAATGACAAGTAAAGACTTTAATTTTTCTTCCCAGTTGGGTTCATCTTGCTGTAGTTGTGTTGGGGGGATTTATAAGCACATTTGTGAAGGTGCTGTTTCCTTGTTAGAAGTTCTTTCCTCGTTATTTGTTACTTTTTAAAAAGTGATTTTGTAGGATTGGTATTATTTTTTTCTTAAAACTGATAGAATTTAATACCGAAGCAGTCAGGGCCTGAGGTTCTCATAATGGGGAGCTTTTAGTAATATAATTGATTTCTTGACATAGGGCTGTTAAGATTTTGTATTTCTACTTGATTCATTTCTAGTAATTTCTATGATCTGTTGAGATATATTATATATACAGTAAACTCCACCTTGTTAACTGTACATTCTGAGTTTTGGTAAATGTATAGAATCATGTTAACTATCACCCAGATCAAGGTATATGGAAAATTTCTGTAATCCCAAAAATTCTCTTGGACCCCTTTGAGTCAGTTCCTCCCCCCAGGCCTGGCAACCAAGGATCCATTTTCTGTCCTTCTTGGCTTTTCTAGAATGTCTTGTAAATGGAAGCACATGCTGTGGCCTGAGAGCCAGCTTCCTCCAGAGCAGGTTGTGCAGGTGTTTGTGCAGGAGCTACAATGCTCAGGTCCAGGTGTAAGAGTGACCTTGCAGTTCTGAGGGATGACTTGGAACGAGGGGATCCAAGATAGGGGCAGCAGTTGTGGGACAGGAATGACACAGTGATATTCGTGGTGGCCTCTTCGTAAACGCTGGGCCAAGTGCTTTCTATTCGTTGCCTGGAATCCTGAGCACAACCCTTAAGGTTGGCACCGAGGGCATTGAACAGAGAAACTGTGTTCTTGGGGCCCCTCAGCCAGGAAGGAGTGAAGGCGTGATTTGAACCCAGGATTTGCCATCTCAAGTCCTGTAATGAGGCAGTATTTATTGCATACCCTGCGTCTGGTGGCAGTTGGTCAAGGTGTTTTAAAGATTTAAAGATGCGTGTACCCTTTGCCAGTGAAGTCTGAATGAAACTGGAAGTTAGTTTATCCTAAAGAATTATGAGAGTAAAGAAGCATTTGCTGAAAAGGGCATTTTTATTGTTTATAAATAGAAAGTCCCGAAGAACTGGTTGGGTGTAAGGGGTGTGGAGACATTGGTCAGTTGTTAAAGGTAAGAGTGTGATGTGCGTGTGATAAGGTTGTGATAACACACGGCAGGTGCTGTGGACAGTCGTGGGCGATGCGTTCAGTATGTACAGCGGGGACCTTAGCTTGCCGGGCTGTGACCGAATGAATGGTGGCCAGAGGTGTTGCTGGTGATGGCACATTTTTCTTACGGTGTTTCTCTGTATTTTCCTGACTCCTTGCAGTAGCACTCGTTTAAAATCATAAGGGCTCCAGTGACTCACACCTGTAATCCTAGCTACTCAGGAGGTAGAGATCAGGAGGATCGTGGTTCGAAGCCAGCTCAGGCAAATAGTTTACAAGACCCTATCTCAAAAAACCCATCACAAAAATAGGGCTGGTGGAGTGGCTCAAGGTGTAGGTCCTGAGTTCAAGCCCCAGTACTACACACACACACACACACACACACACACACACTCAAAATCGTAAGGGTAAAATCAAAGAAAAAGGCTGAAAATATGACCCTAGATTTCACACATGTGCACAGACACCACACAACACCATATGTAACACACAGCTATGTGTGCTACACATAGGCTCACCATCTACCTCTGCACCATCCCACACTTAAACACCACACCCCACCTAGAACCACAGCAGCCTGCACGCACACCACACCACACCACACACACCCCCCCAAACCACATGCAGCATACGTACATACATGCATGCACCCCATACACACATGAATACCACACATACATGTCATGTTCATGCACCTCAAAGAAACCACATGCCATGCAGCACACGTGCCGTATACATACACGCACACAGCACTTATCAGGCCACATATGAACCACAGCACGCACTCCACACCCTGTACACACCATGCACAACGCACACCACAATAAACCACATACACACCTGCATACCTACCGCTGAAACACACTTACTACATACACACTAAATGCCACACACACACACACACATACACACACACACACACACCATGGAACCCTACAACACAAACACAGACACACACATTGCGTGTCTTGAGAGCCCAACATGGTTTAGCTAGACTTGGCACAGGCTTGCTCACAAAGCAGGCAGAGTCTCCTAGCACGCTCTCCTTTTAAAGGGCACGCTTGCAGTGAGGCGAGCCAGCTGCTCCTGCCTCTCCCACACGCAGCAAGGCAGCGGGTAGGGAGGAGTGTGTGTTTGTGGGGTGTCGTGATGAGGAGGTGGCCTGCAAGGTATGAGTGGCTGTGGGAAGCCTCCTTCTGTGCTCTGGATTCTGGGTGGGGGCTGGACTGGGATGGCCAGGAAACCCATCTGCAAATGGGTTGCCCTCAATTTTTTTTGGGAAAGAGAGATGTTGCAGGGCGATGAAGTGATGTGTCTGCATTTATGTCCTTTGGCAAAGCTGGGATACACATGGAAGTCAGTGTCATTCAAAGCCAAACTTCCCAGAGGTTCCGGTGCATGTATGGTCTTGCTCAAGACTTGTTATTGCAGTATAAAAACCTCATGAGCATAGGAAACTTGGCTGTGTAGGTGGCTTGTGCCTGGTGACTTTCAGACTCTGATGGTGACCCCTGAGCAGTGTGTGGGGGCATCGTGAAGCCCACGAATACTCAACATCTTGCACTCATCCTGCACCCGGCGTGTACACACCGCTAAACCACCGTTTTGCTTGATACAGCCATATAGGATGCTCACTGACATTTTTAATCAATTGCATTTTATTTAAAAAGTGTGTTTGCACTCCCACATTGAAAAATCCTGATGTCACATATGGCGTCTGATCCTGTAGGTGACTTTTAGCGTCAAGTCAGCCTGCGCACGCTGGACCCCTTCACCCTTTGGTTTTCTCCACGTCCTGCTCATCCTCATCTTTGGGGTCTTGGGGTGGAGCACGGGCTGGAGCCTCCTGCACAGATGTCCAAGTTGTTCTGTCCACTGTAAGTTGGGGTTGACCACACACCCAGGAGCAGCCGGGCAGAGAAACTAGGTCAAAGCAAAGCTCTTGAGCAGGCAGAATTGGATATCTGGCCTGTGTTTGAAAGCTGAGGGCAGCCAGTGGCTTGGGTTTCAAGTGTGGAATCCTGAGAAGCTGCCAGCTCCCTCCGACTGCCCCTGTCAGCAGTGGGCAACTTCCGTCATGTCTGATGAGGACAGGTCTCTGGACGGGGACCCACATCCTCACAGTCCATCCACAAGAGCCCCGACCAACACTGCTTGTTTTTCGCCAGCTCAGCAAAACCAGGGAGGTGGTGAGAATGTGATCTTTAAAATAGATACCAATCACGGAACGGCCTGGAAAACAAGCCTTGGGGGAGTCACTGATCCCCATTTATTTGCAAGCAGCTGCTCTGTGACTCTGGAGCCATTGGGCACAGGTTTGATTTCAGTGGGAATGAACCGTCGTGTATAATGAGCACAGTTATTTCTGCAGAAAGGATGGGAGGCTCACAGACATCTCACTGTGAAAACGAGCAGAACTGAGCCCTGCTCTCTTCCCCTTTCAGAGGAGACACAGCCCAGTCCTCATCACATCCTCTGGAATAAGTGCTGATGTCACTGGGGAACTGCCCCGAGGTTTTGTGTCAGGACTATTTTGAGGCATTTTCTAGTAGTTAGGTTGTAGTCATTAAGTATGGAGAGACACTTTACCCAAACGCAGCTCTGTTCATCAGCTGGGAGGCCATGAGTCCCTCTTCCCTGGTGTCACCCTCTTTACAAGGCTCCTGCATGTTCTGCAGGTGACTTTTGCCAGTCTGGTGGTGGCCTTAGCCACATGGGACTAGAACGGTGTGGATGCCTCTGTGAAGTCAGAGCTCTGGATGCTTTGGATAGTGCCTTGCAGGTGTGATCTGTGTTTTTCTTTGCATTTTGAATTTCACAGTGCCTCTCAGTGCAGAGCTGATCTGAAGGTGGATTCTGTGGTCTGAGACTGTGGCTTCAAAGTTGTCTTCTGCCTGAGAGGGTAACCGGGTGTGGCCACTCCTTGACCGTCCCTCTGCTATGTACATTTTCTGTGTACCTGCCCCAAGGAAGTAGCAGAGACAGAGACAGGTGGTGGACAGTGGTGCCCAACGTGAACTCCTGGGAGCCAGAGTCTCTGACCTAGGAGAGGCCACGTGTGTTCTTGTTGCCTCCTCCTCAAGTAGCCAGGGCCTGCCACTCTTTCCTACAGGCTCCTAAGGCTTTACAGTGGCTCTCCTCACCCTGCTGGGTGGTGACATCTCTCCCAGCTTCCTGTCCCATCTTGCCCAGGGATGGACGTTTATGGAGAGGCAGCAGCAGAGGCTGCCAGTACCTGGTCCAGTCTCCATTTTCACTTTTCAGCTCATCCTTCCCCTCACAGGGAGGTGTTTGCCAGTCCCTGTGCCCCAGTGACCCCTGGTGATCACAGCAGAGTTAATTCTGGCTGGTTTCACTTTGTGTGCATCAGACGCTGCTGTGTGTCCCCACGCATGTCACCATCATCTGCGTGTGCCATTGGACTCAGCGCATGAAGGGCCTTTTCTTCCCTTGCCGTGTAATACGGGCTGAATATCCCTAATCCAACACTCTGAAATGCTCCAAAGTGTGAAGCTGTGAGTGGAAAGTTCTACACCATGAATCTTTTCTTTCATGTACAAGATTATTTAAGGTATTGTCTAAAGTTTCCTTCAGGCTCTGCATAGAAGGTGTATATGAAACATGAATGAATTTTGTGTTCAGACTTGGGTCCCATTCTCAAGATACCTCATTAAATTTATATGGTATTCCCAAATAGAAAAAAAGTCTTGTTGTTGTTGTTTGAACTTGGAGTCTTGCACTTGCTAGGCAGGTGCTCTACCATTTGAGCCATGCCTTAGCCCCCCAAAATATAGTCTGAAGCATTTCCGACCTCAGGCATTTCAGGGAAGGGGTCCTGAGCTTTGTGTTCTGTCGTGTCTGCCCCCACAGTTCATACACACTTATATCCACCACATGGACATGTGTCGCCTGCTAGAGGCCAGTTTGTGGCTGTTGTGAGTGAGGCTTCTGCATACAGGCAGTTTGATTCCTTCATTTTCCCTTTGGGACACCAGGAGCCCTTGGGGTTTTCTGGCTCCTCTTAGAGGGGTAGCCGCTTGCCTCCATCTGTAGTGGTGGTACCTGTGACTTAGGTCTCCATTCAGGGCTTGTATGTGGCACTGTCTTCAGCCTGCTCTGAACAGGAGCCTCTGAACTGCCTCCCACCCCCCCACTGGCAGTGGGACCCCCCCCACCTCTCCCACGGGGCCCTGAGGTCTCCCCAGCTGTACCCTCTGCCCCTCTCCCCAAGGCCTGTGGGAACCTTTCTGCCACTACTCCTCCTGAGTGCTTTTTTTTTTTTTTTTTTAATTTTATTTTACCGTTTTTACATTTTCTTACATGTGTATGTATTATTTGACCCCCACTCCTGCTTCTGGGCAGAGCCTGTTTTGCCCTCTTGTTCTCTGACTTTGTTGAAGAGAAAACATAGGAGATAATAAGAAAGACATAGCGTTTTTGCTAGTTTGAGATAAAGACAGCTATACAGAGAGATTCCCAGCGTTGCTTCCATGCATTGCAACTCACATTGGTTCATCTCTACCAAACCTCTTCACTACTTCCTGGTCCCCTTCCCATAGTGGCCTCTGTCAGTTTAAGATTACTTGATTCGCTCTTCTACAGTGGGCACATCAACCACTTTCAAGTTTTTGGTTTCCTTCCCTTTCCCTGTTCCTCCTGTATGTGTTCTCCCTTAGTGTGTGACCCATGTCCAGTAATATTACTGTATTTGTTTTAGGTCTGTAATCCACATGAGGGAGAACACAATGAGTTTTGGTCTTCTGAGCCTGGCTAACTTCGCTTAAGATGATGTTCTCCAGTTCCATCCATTTACTTGTGAATGACAAAATTTCGTTCTTCCTTGTGGCTGAATAAAATTCCCTTGTGTATAAATACCACATTTTCTTGACCCATTCGTTAGTAGTGGGGCATCTTGGCTGTTTCCATAACTCGGCTATTGTAAATAGAGCTGCAGTAAACATGGGTGTGCAGGTGCCTTTGTAATGACGTGGGTCGCATTCCTTTGGGTATATCCCCAAGAGTGGTATTGCTGGATCATATGGTAGATCTATGTTTAGTTTTTTAAGCAGCCTCCATATTGTTTTCCAGAGTGGTTGTACTAGTTTGCATTCCCACCAGCAGTGTATGAGGGTTTCTCCGCGCTTTGTTGTTATTGGTGTTCTTCATAATAGCTGTTCTAACAGGAGTGAGGTGGAATCTTAGTGTGGTTTTGGTTTGCATTTCCTTTATGGCCAGGATGGTGAGTATTTTTCATGTGATTTTTGGCTTTAGACTTCTTCCTTTGAAAAACTTTTGTTTAGTTCAGTTGCCCACTATTGGTTCATTGATTTTTGGGGAGTTTAGTTTTTGAGCTCCCTGTATATTCTGGTTATCAGTCCTTTGTCTGATGTATAGCTAACAAATACTTTCTCCCCCTCTTTGGGTGGTCTCTTCAGTTTAGAGACCATTTCTTTTGTTGTGCAGAAGCTTTTTCATTTCATGTAGTCCCATTTGTCCATCCTTTCTCTTAATTGCTGGGCCACTTGAATTCTGAGGAAGTCTATGCCTATACTTATTGCTTCGAGTGCATTCCCTGCTCTTTCCTGACTAACCTCAAGGTTTCAGGTCTGTCTGATATTAAGGTCCTGAATCCACTTTGAGTGATACCGGTCCAGGGTGACAGGCATGGATCTAGTTTCAGTTTTCTGCAGGTAGATAACCTCTTTTCCCAGCAACATTTGTTGAAGAGACTGTCTTTTCTCCATCATATGTTTTTGGTGCCTGTGTCAAAAATAAGGTAGGCATAGCTGTGTGGATTCATATCCGGGTCCTCTATTCTGTTCCACTGGTCTTCGTATCTGTTTTTGTGCCAGTACTGTGTTGTTTTATTGCTATGACTCTGTAGTGTAGTTAAAGTCAGGCATTATGATACCTCCAGCATTGCTGTTTTTGCTGAGTGTGGCCTTGGCTATTTGCAGACTTTTATGTTTCCAAATGAACTTTAGGGTAGATTTTTTTCATTCTCTGTGATGAATGTCATTGGAGTTTTGATCGGAATTGCATTGAACATGTAGGTTGCCATTTTTACTATGTTGATTCTGCTAATCCATGAGCAAGGGAGATCTTTCCATCTTCTGTAGTCTTTCTCGATCTCTTTCTCCATTGGTTTGTAGTTCTCCTTGTAGAGGTCATTTACATTCTTTGTTAAGTTTATTCCGAGATATTTGATTTTTTTTGAGGCTATTGAAAATGGAATTGTTTTCCTATATTCTTTCTCAACTGATTTTTGTAAGTTGATTTTGTATCCTGCTACTTTGCTGAAGCTGTTTATGGTATTTAAGGGTTTCAGGTAGAGTTTTTTGGGTCTTTAAGCTATAAGATCATGCCATCTGCGAATAGGGATAGTTTGACTATTTCTTTACCTGTTTGTATTCCTTTTATTTCTTCTTCTTGCCTTATTGTTCTGGCTAGGAATTCCAGGACTGTGTTGAATTGGGTAGTGGGGGGAGTGTCTTGTTCCTGACTTTAGGGAAATGGTTTCAGTTTTTCCCCATTAAGTATGATGTTGGCTGTAGGTTTGTCATTATAGCCTTCACTGTTTTCTCTTGCTGCACGGTGCTCATCAGCTGGCTGGCCACCTCCTCTCCTCTGCAGCAGGTGGCGTGTAGTAGTGTTCCTGGGCTCTGGATCCGTAGGAGGCCATGCGCTAGAGGACCTGCACACCAGAAGTGGCCCTAACAGTGGGAGAAGGCACCTGGATGCTTCTGGGGCATAAGGTGTCCTGGGAGGAGACCTTGAGAGTGGGGATCATCCAACAAGGATGAGGTAGGATGCTGAAGTCAAGAGCGCCAGGCTGTAATGCAGAACAGCCAGTGGCTGAGCGGAGAGAAAGCAGTGGCATTTTAAAAACACCGCAGCATTGGTGCCTCCATTGCTCTGACTGGCTGTGGGTATCTGTTCCTCCCCACAGACCTGGTTGGCTTCCTGATTGCTTTGGTAGACTGTGGCAGTCACAAGGCCGAATAACCTTCAGTTGTGACATCCATCATTTATTGGATGCTTGCTCTGGGGCCTGTGCAATGCCAGGTGATAAGGGGCCAGTGGTAGCCATGCAGTGGGGAAGCTGGCTCCACAGAGGCCTGGGAAGGGGATCCAGGATAGTCTTGGGGTTTGGCCCTCCCCACCCCCCCACCTGGGGCCCTATGTGAGGGACAAGCCTTTCAGTGACTGTAGCCTGCACCTACTGGGTGTCCCTGGATTTTGGAACAGAGATGAGTGATGCCAGCTATGGCCTTTGAGGCCCCTCACCCACAGAACTGTAAACAGTAACATGGGCTGCTGGGAACAGGGCAGCAGGAGCGGCAGAGGCCTCTCATGGGCTGTGCTGAGGATGACTAATTTTGCTTTGTGTAGCAGGGTCTTCCCTGCTAACTACCCTCAAAGGAAGTGTGCTCTGTCCTCACAGAATCTCGGAGTCACCGGTGGGCATGTTCTGAGGCTGCTGTGACAAAGTACCCCAAATTGGAGGTCTTATACAGCAGACACTGGTTCTCCCAGTTCTGGAGGTGGAAGTCAAAATCAAGTAGTCAGCAGGGCAGCATGTCCCTGCAGAGACACTGAGGAGGACCTGGCCTGTCTGTCAGCTTCTGGTGGCCCCAGGCTTTCTTTGTGGCCTGGTCACTCCAGTTGTCACTTGGCCATCTTTTCCATTGTTTCTGTCTTTTGTTCTGTGTGTCTCTTTTAAGGTTACTTAGTGTTGGGGTTAGGGCTCACAAGGACAGGCCATTTTGAGATCCTTCGCTGAAGCACCCTTTTTGCAAGTAAGGTCACGCACACTTGCAGGTTGTGGTTGCCCTGTCCCTTCAGTCTCCCATAGCATAGAAAACACGGGTGAAACGCTCATGGGGGCTGGACGCCAGGCTGGTGGCCTGGTGAGTGGAACAGGGCTGGCATGGGGTCTGGCAGGCAGTCACCTCCCCCGGGATGTATTCCAGCGGGATGGGGCTCTATCAGCAGGAAAATGGAAACCACTGCTCATCTTGTACTCATGGGAAGCCCTAGAACGGGAGGCCACGGGAAACCCGCTTCTTTGTGAAATAACGGTCCTGGCTTGGGGCAGACAGGAAGGGAGCCTTCTATCTACTCCTGTCAGTTTCTTGCCCTTGGTGGGGCCTGGGCTTTTAAGCAGTATCTCTGCAAAGATCCTTGTGAACTTTTCAGCCTAAGCAGGAAGGGATGTGTGCTGACTCACCTTTTCCTTTATTTTGATGGCATTTTTATTGTTTAGAAAATGAAGAGAGAAAGCAAAGAGCTTCCTTCTTGTGCTGGGTCAGTGCCACTAACAGCTTGCCTTTCTGAGGTGTTTTTAGTGGTGCCATTTTTCAGACACACACACATACTTGCTTCCATGAGCGCGCACACACACACACACACACACACACACACACGCACACACACACACACACACAGCCTGCCGATGGAGCTGTGGTCACACTGTGGAGAGTTTTGCAGCTTGCTCTGTCAGATCACACCTTGCCATAGATTTGCATGTTCTGAGTCATGCCTAGAGGCTTTGTCTGGCCCTCAGAGACAAAGATACCCCTTGTGGTATCTCTCTGATCTGCCATGCACCTGTCTGGTTTTCTTGGTGGGTATTGCTCTTCTTCAGACACTGATAAACATGGGAGTGCCAACCTGGCTGCCTGCCTGTGAGGTGTGTAATGGCCCCCGTGATTGGTGGAGCCTGAAAAAATAAACTGGTGGCTTCTGTGGCACCTGCATGTATGTTGGTGTGTGTGTGTGTGTGTGTGTACATGCACATGTGGACAAATGTTGACGTGCACATGTTCATGTGTGAATGTGTGTATGCGCACGTATCTGTGCACACGAGCACTTGCCTGCACGTGTGCACACAGAAGAGCAGTGCACAACAAGCAGAAGGTGTGTATTCTGGAAGGCTTTCCTAGACCTAAGAGGCTGTGCTCATTAGGAGGCCAACTAAATTTATTTTCCAGAAGTCGTAATTATATTCTTAGCCAAAAGATAAGGCTCACCCTCACTCGTCTCCTGGGCATCTAGTCTATGTACATTAAGAGCACGTAGGGGACAGCTATGATTGAGTGATGCCATTATCTGGGAATCACCCAGCGGTGCTCCTGTCCCAGGTCACATTAGCTGAGCGCCCCAATGGATGCTGTGTATATTCCCAGATTCTTTGCAGGCATGGTCTTCTGTAGGTGCTGTGTGTTCATTGCTCGTGGGATTTCCCTTCCAGTCAGGGTTTGACCTGAAGGGGGCACAGGCCTGGAGGTCTCTTGTGAGCCAAGGGTGGTGGCTTTGCCATGTCCCCAGAGAAACAGCCAACAGGGCATTTGTGGATAAAGAGAGACAAAATGTATCATGAGGAACTGGCTCGTGATTGTGGAGGAACAAGGCCAAAATCTGTGGGCTGGGTTAGCAAGCTGGAGACGCTCAGAAGTGGTGCAGCTCAAGTCTGGGGGGTCTGGGAGCAGGATCCCTTCTCAGCGGAGGTCAGTCTTTTGGCATTCAGGCCTTCAGTAGTTAGACTAGGTGCACCCACATTGTGGAAGGTCATCTGCTTTGCTCAAAGTCTCTGCTTAAAATGTTAACCTCATTCGAAGACCACCTTCTCTGAAGCATCAAGAGTGTCTGATGCTTCCACGGCTCAGCCAAGTCAGCATACTCGTTAACGTCGTACGTCAGCATTCCCAATTGGCCCACTGCGTTCTATCCCTTACGCTGTAGGTAATATAGGGAACTTACTCAGGGCTTGGCCTCCTTCTGGAAGCCTGTCCCAGGAGCAGGCAGGGCTTGGAGTTCGTCCCCAGAAGTCACCGGCCAGTGTCAGCATGGACGAAGGCTGATATTTCTTGCTCTGGCCGCTAGTATCAGAGTTCTGGTGCTCCTGTCAGTGGGGCCTCCCCCCTCAGCTGGCCTGTCATTTAATTGGTGCCATTGCTTCATGCCTGTCACTCTGGTTCCAGGTTTAGGCATGAGTAACTCCTTAGGTGTCCCCTGCTGGAAATGGCTTTGTCTTCTTGACTGCCATCGCAGTGCTCAGACATGCTAAAGTGTTTATTAGCAGAAAGCCTCTGAGTGCTGCCTCCCTGATGTTTCTTTTTTCTGGGAAAAAATATTTGTGTAAGTTGCGGTCTTGTTATCATTTTCCCTCCCCTCCGTGAACGGCTGAAGTTGGCCTCCCGTCCACCCCGCCTGCTCTTATCTGACCTCTGTGTCACATTGTTAATTTGATGATAAATAATTCCCTTACAAGAGAGAAACCCTGTCTGGGCATTCTGGTGTCTGCAGAGGCTCGGAAAGGAGCTGCCTGATGGTGCCTAGATGGTAGCGGAGAGGGTCCCCAAGATTGAAGAAGGAGGCTGGTTCCCCACTGGAAGTGAATGAGTGACAAATGAGTGAGTGGTGGAGCTGAGCACATGTCAGAAACTAGGTGTGGTTGCAGTGTGGAGATCGTTATTTGGGGGCCCTGTGATTGGAGTGTGTCCTGGGTCCTCTGTGCAGGTGGACTGACAAGACTAGGCTTTTGCTTATGGACTGGTAGTTGGTATGGGCCCCATGTCTTGCCTAAGGCTCAGAGAGGTGACACCCTGAGGAGGCCTGTCCTTACCCCAAGGCGTATGAGGGTGCACACCTCAGCACTGACTGCTCCCCAGCATTTGGGGTTTCCTGCCAAGCCTTGTCCGCCTGCTTTCTCAGAAGGCCAGGTCTTTCCGGGTAGCCTGGGCAGGCTGGGGTTTGTGGCTGGCCCACCATCTGGCTGCAGGTTCTTCTGCATACTGGCAGGGCTGCTGGAGATGGCTGGCACCTTGCCCCAAGAGCTTCCTCAAGGAGTGGCCTGGTGACAACGTGGGTCAGTGGGGTGGCTTCACACCTGCCTGCGCCTCCATCCTCAGGGCCTCCTGCTGTTCTTGGAAGTGCTGCTTGGTGTTTTCCGAGGCAGGGCACTTGTGACCGAAACCAGAAGCTCCAGTCTGGACCCAGCCCGACCTTCCTCTGCAGAAGGGTTTGGCTGGGAGGATAGGGTGGCATGGCAGAGGTCCTGCCCAGCCTGTCTTTCTTCTTTGAGATCCCAGGAGAGGCCTGGCAAGATGGTTTGACAGTGTACCACTTTGTAGCCCTTGGCCTCTGCCAGGAGGGTCGTGGAATTGTGAGACTTGAAAAAGAGATAAAAAATATTGAAGTGAGCCCATTTTGAAGGTAATAATCCACAGGTCTTGAAGCTTACTAGGTTTCACGGTTCACTTGAGGGCTTCTGACTGGAGAGAAAGAAAACAACTTGATATGCAGTTTACATAGACTATTTATTGGGTTCTTTCATTTGTGTATACAAGGGAAGATGGCTGGAAATCAGAAACATGGCGACATGTGGATCTATTTATGTTTACTTGTCCAGCATAATCTCTGGGTTGCTCTTATTTGGATTAAAATGTGAGTGATTTCTTAACCCAAACTCCCAGTTTAAGTGAAGGGTAATTTCTGGTGACATGTCTGCCCTGTGGAGAGCGGACTGTGAGTCGGCCGTGTTTATCCTTGGGTTTTATTGCTGCCAGGTGTCTAGAAGCTGCAACTTGCATTTGGACATCACGGGCCTGAGGTTTCTTGGCAACCAGTGAGGGTGGCAGGAGGACTCATGTGGAGCCTGGTGCCTGCGTGTCTGCCGAGTGGCTGAAGCACCTCTGTGCTGGAAACAGGGACCATGCCCATTTTTGAGGGAAGCCCAGGGAGGACCTGAGAAAGAGGGGCCCTGCTTTTGCAGCCAGGAGTCTATGTAGCTCTCTGTCCACATTCATTTCTTTTTAAGATTGTGGTCAGCCCAAAATATAGTATATGTATTATTCCCCCAGTGGATGGCTGAAACCATGGGTATTACTGTAATCTATATATACTGTTTTCTTCCTGTGCATGGATACCTATGATACTGTTTGTTATAAATTAGGCACATTGAGTTTAACAGCAGTAAACTACACACCAGCAAGCAGCTCACATTGGTAATCCTACCCACTTGAGAGGCAGATTTTGGGAAGATTACAGTTGGAGGCCAGCCTGGGCAAAAAGTTGATGATACTCCATCTCAACTAATAACTGGATGCTATGGCATGCCCCTGTCACCACAGCTGTGTGAGGGGTTGAGATCTGGAGGATTGTGTTTATAGGCTGGTCCAGGCAAAAGAGTTTGTGAGACCCCCATCCCAAAGGAGAAAAGCTGGGCAATTGGGTATGGTACACACCTGTCATCCCAGCTACCACAGGAAGTGTAAAATATGAGGAGTCTGTCAGCCTGGGCAAAAAGCACGGCCCTATCTCCAAAACATCCAGAGCAAAAAGGGCTGAAGATGTAGTTTAAGCAGTAGAGCGCTTGCTAGTAAATGTGAAGCCCTGAGTTTAAACCCCAGTACTGCCCCCCCACGCAAATTTAACAATAGCCAATAATAAAGTAGATCAATTTTAACAACACAATGTTATGTGAATGTGGTCTCTTTCTCTCTAAAAATATTGTACTGTACACCTTAGCAAACTCAGCATACTACCTTTTGTCTTCCCTTGTCGAGAACTTCCACTTTTTCACTTAGAGGAAGTACTTGCCAGCATCACGACTCCTGTGTTCCAGGGCTATTATTAAATAGAAGGAGGGTTACGTGAACATAAGATAAGCACTGTGATACTGTGACAGCCCATCTGATGATCAAGATGGCTACCAAGTGACTCTCATGACAGTAGTCTATACAGTGTGGATACACTGGAAAAGGGGCGATTGACACCCCAGTGGGATGAGACAGGTGATGTGCGATTTCATCATGCTACAAAGAATGGTTCATGACTTAACATTTATGAATTATTTTTAGAATAGTTTTGGCCCATGACTGAAACTGCAGAAAGTGAAACCTGAGATAAAAAGTGTACTCTGCTTGTTCAGGCCAGGGATGTACTTTTATTACTTTTTGGCTGCCTCTGTTTCTGTGGAGAGCAAAAAACATGATTCTTTCAAACTCAAAAGGATTGGGTAAAGTGCCTGGAGGTCTCTGTTTCCTGTGTAATTACTGGATTAAAAGCTTCTATTCCCGTGTGCACCTGAGCTGTGTGCACAAAGAAGGTTTGCACGAATGCACTCCAGTTGCTGGCCTCTGGTATTCGGGGAGGGGAGGAGGAGAGGGGGAGCTTTAGCCTTTTGAATTTCTTTTATTGCTTTTCTTTTATACATAAGTAGTTTTGAAATCTACTTTTCTGATAGAGAAACAGGTTGTTTTCTTTTTCTTTCTTTTGTTTATTTTGGCTTTTGAGACAGGGTCTTCCTGTATAGCCCAGCCTCCCAAGTGCTGCGATTACAGGAGTGAAGCCCATGCCCTACTTGGGTTGTTTTCTTATTGTGGGAAAGTATACCTAACAATATTTACCATCTAACTGTGTTTGAGTGTACAGTGCAGTGACACTAAGCACATTGATGTCACAGTGCCACCATCATCATCCATCTCCACAACTCTTCCATTTTCCCAGACTGGAATTTTTTCTTCAGCAAATAGCAGCCCCCAACCCCCTCCCTCTGCCCCTGTCACCTGCCATTCAGCTTTCCACCTCTACAGATTTGGCTCTGCATCTCAAGTCAGTGGAATATCACGCAGTATTTGTCCTCTCGTGTCTGGCTAAAAATAATTTTGTCATTATCAAATGTTAATTGTATTTATTTTTTAGTTTTCCCCCCCACATTTGTAGGTGGAGGTACAACTGGAAGTAGCCCTCCTTTTCTCAGGGAGACATGATATTCTGAGGAGGAAGTGTTGAGTTCGTGTTCTCTTCCCGTTTTACGTAAAGCATTCGTCATTGGGGTGTGATTGAGTCTTGTCCCTTTTTGTAATGCAAAATCTGGCAGCCCTAATAAGTTATTTTTTTATTAATTAGTCAATGTCATCTAGCAAAATAAATAGTCTTTTGGTAAATGAACACTTGACTTGGGTACACTGTGGTAGCAGAAGTTAAGGCATGGCTAATTGTTATTTCCCTGAGTACATTAAGTGAAATTAAAACCTCACATTTGGTGTATGTATACACATACCCAAATAAAGTAGTTAAAAATTGTAAATTATCATCCCTTTTGTGTATACAATGTGCTAATGAAGTTGCATAAAAGGTATATCTATTCTTAAAAAGTGGATTTTTAAAAAAATCCATCAATTTGGGCTGGAATGCAGCTCCGTGGTAAAGCGCTTGCCTGGCATGTGTGAGGCCCTGGGTTTGACTCCAGCATCAAAAAACAAAAGACAAAAATTAAATTAAAAAAAAAATAATGCATCAGTTGCAATATTAGATTGTATTTTTTCGGCTTTTATCCCAGGTGAAATTTATCCCTACATCTGTCAGATCTTTTTCTTTTTTTTGATCTTTTCTTTTCTGGTGCTGGGGATGGAACCCAGGGCCTCACGCACATAAGTTAAGTGCTCTACCACTGAGCTACATCCCAGCCCTCAAATCTCTTTCTAGTGACTTACAGTGAATCAAATACAGAGGTATTTTAAAAGATATTTTAAATTCCTTTTAATTGTTCTTCAAATTAATAAACAGTAAGTGATTATTTTGTTATCAGGTTAATGCTAGCTTCATTTAACTTGGGAAATAAATGTTTCTTCCTTCTCTTCTTTTTTTTTGGCAGTACTGGGGTTTGAACTCAGGACCTTGTTCTTGGTTGGCAAGGGCTCTCCCACTTCAGCTATTGCTCCTAGCCCTTTTTTTTCTTTTTGTTATTTTTCAGCTAGGGTATTGTGTTTGTGCCCCCAGCCTACCTGGTCTACCATCTTTCTACCTGTGCCTCTCGCATAGCTGGGATGACAAGCGTACACCACCACTCCCAGCTTGTTTGTTGAGATGAGATCTTGCTAACTTTTTGGTTGGACTGGCCTTGAACTGTGGTCCTCCCAATCTCTCCCTCACTAGCAGCTGGGATTCCAGGCACCAGCCATTGTGCCTGGCTCCTTTTCTTACTTTCTAGAAGAGATTATGTATAATTGCTGTTACTTCTTCCTTAACATATTGGGCAGAATTTGCCAGTAAAACCATCTGGCACTTTCACATATCTTTTTCTGAGGGTTTTAACTACACATTCAATTTCCTCTGTAGTTTATGGTATTATTGAGGTTATCTGGCCCATCTTAGGTGGGTTTTGTTCATTTATAGTTACTGAGAAATTTGATTTTTTCCCTTTAGACTGTGGATGTTATGTGATAGAGTGTTTAGTGTAAGAGGAGCCCTGGGAGGCATGTGATCAGGACTGGTAAGTTAATATGTGACCCCTTATTGACCTGCATGACTTCCGTGTCTCTAGAAGTGCGAAATTGCTGCCTGGGAGCAGCGATGCACTGGGAACGTCAGGTGGCTTTGGGCTAGAGCAGGAAGAAACCTGCAGCCTTCCCGGAGGGCTACCAAGATTTCTGCCTCCATTCCTGGTGTTCATTCAAGGCGACTGTTCTGAGTGGCGTGTTAATAAGTGCAAATCATTTATGGTATGTCTCTTTCCAGTAAAGGAACATGTTAGCCTGTTTGCAAAAGCCAAGCAAATGAGGCCAAATGGAGTGGTGTGTTGGAGTGGGATATTTTATTTAAGCAGAGTGCTTTGCTGCTTTTTATTTGGTGGCGCTGAGATGGCTGACAGTATCTCCTTCTCTGACATGTTGTCCCCTTTTGTTACAAGTTTTAAAGTAGAAGCTATTTGAATGACAGGAGCTGTAGATTTTGGTTCCTGGCCTTGACAGTACTGTAGCATCTTTCCATGTGAGGGGAAAGGCCACAGGTCTTTAGTAATTCTTTGAGCAAGGTTAATTTTGCTTCTTTTAATTAAAAAAATCTGTGTCACATTGGGCTTTAAGATAGGAGAGTGGTTTGTGAACAATAAAAGGAAGGTAGGTTTCTGCAAATGCAGGTTTGGAAATGGCTAATACAAAGGGAAGTGTGGGCTGTTGGGGACCCTGAGCCACCATGGGGCGCCGAATTGCAGTGACCACAGACGGCGGGGCGGGGGGGTGGGCAGCCAAGCCCCACGTGGTAACCTTCATGGTCTCTCTGTGTCTTCCTGCAAGTGGTTCTGTGTGGCTGTCGTCCCAGGGTGTTCCGTCTCAGGCTGTGCTCATCAGCTGCAGGCTGAGCGTCCTGCCTAACTGGCCAGGTGTGTAACTTGGGCATCAACAGTCTGGTTAGTCACACAAATTCTAGGTGACCCCAGGCTGTGTGAGGTGTAGTTCTGATCCCAGGTGCTCCAGCAGGCCGTGGCAGCTGGAAGTGAACCTGCAAGAGGCTAGCCACCCTTCCTCCCTCGTGGTCATGTCCACGCAAGGGTTGAAGAGCATTGGGACTTCTAAGTGTGGCTCCCACCTTACTATACAGTAAGCCATGTTTAAGTACAGTGAGTCAAAGGAGGGAGATCAAAACACCATTTGTCCCTCTGTGTGAGAGGACTGATTCTAGGAGCCTCTGAACACCCAAATCCTCAGACACGCAAGTCCCTTATACAAAATGCACCTCCTCGTGTATACTGAAGACTAGCTACAATCCCTAAGTTGGTGTGCATGCTATGTAAGTAGTTGTTTTTGCTGTACTGTTTAGGAAATAATCACATGTGTTCATCAGAGGTGTGGTTTTTCTTTTTTTTCTGAATATTTTGAGCTGTGGACGTATGACCTATATGTGACCTTTTGAGTCTCCTTTGGTGGGAGCCAAGTGCCCAGGAGCTGTAAGAAAGCTGCCGTTCCTGATGGTCACTAGACTTGTAGGTTTTCCTTTCCTTGATTTTGTGGTGGGATCATAAGGTCGCACCTGTTCTGGAGTGTCAGGAGAGGGCAGTTGGGGCTTGAGGGGACAAGCAGATGGGACCAGGCAGGTTCACACATCCACATATGGCTGCCGGGAAGGAGGCGAGTGCTACGCACCAGCCAGAGCCATGCCAGGAGCGGGCTGTCTGCTTCTGCTCATGGAAACTTTTCAGTCTCAATAACAAGGGGAAACCCAAGTTAATCTTCACGGTAGGGCTGTGAGCTCTGAAGATTAATAATTCACTTTCTTTCCAGGAGCTGCTGACATTTCAGGTTCTGTTCTGATTATTGTTAAAGAGTAACGAAACTCTCTTAGGGGCCTGCCTTCTGGAACTGTGGCCCAGAGCCCTCTGGCTGCATGGTAGGGAGAGTGCTGAGGAAATGGAGCAATGTCCTTGAGGAAGGTTCCAGTAGCTGGTGTTGAGTTCCTATTTGGAGTGGCCGCAGGAGTGCAGTGGTGAGCGTTTATGACCTGGCTGCACAGGACAGGCTGAGCTGCAGCCACCGACGTGTTCGTGTCACTGCGCAGTGGGTGCTGATGGCGAGGAGAAAGCACAGCTGGCTCAGCCTCGAGTTAGGCCATGCCCATGGGCGAACAGTGGTTCTCAAGTAAGACCGGGTGCTCCCTGGCTGACAGTGTGGACCCTCGCTGAGGGGCAGCCATGCACGAGCTCATGAGGTCTGTAAGCATTAGTGTGTCCCGGTGCTGCGTGCACACTGGAAGCCGTATTGCAGGCTTGGCACCCGGGTAATGCATCGTGGCTTCCTGCACCTGTGCTCTAACTTGGAGAAGGGAAGGTCCTGGGCAGCCACTCTTGGGTGCTCAGGCTTGTATTTTAGGAGCCCTGGAAAGAATCCAGATTTGCAGAAAGACAGGCATTTCTGAATACGTAAACTTAGCTATAGTAAAGTGAACAATGCAGTGATATTTGGAACCTTTGGTGTTACCACCTCCCTCTCTAGCTCTAAGACATTTCATTACACAAAAGAAGACCCTCCCACATACACCCATTAAGCAGCCACTCCCCATTCCCTGTCTCCTCAACCAACTCCATGTCTTTTGTGATTCTTTGATTTCTCCTTTGAAGGGGTCGTAACATCTCATTGTTTTTGTTTTTGGCAATTCTGGGATTTGAACTCAGGACCTCATGCTTTCTGAGCAAGGGGCTCTACCACTTGAGCCACTCCACCAGCCTCATAACACTTCGTTGGTTCTTTCAAGAATAGTGAGTTATAAATAACATTTTTAACAGAGGTCATTTTGTTTAAGCAACACTTTAACAGCCTGGCTGGCCCTCAATGCTCTCTCTGGCCCGTGGTGCTGGCTTCCAGGTCCCATAGCTGCCTCCTCCTGTCCCTTCCCCACGATGTGGTGGGCCGAGACCTCTCTTAAAAGTGAGAAGCGTGGCTTAGAGCGCAGGAGTAACACTCATGGGTGGTTCCTCCAGTCAGAATGGGGGACTGCAAGTGAGGCAGTAAGAGTGAGTCCTCTTCCCTGGCTCGTCCTCTTTGCCCAGACATGGCAGGGCGCCATGTATTTATTAATTGGCATGTGTGTACACAGGGCTGTGTTAAGCCTGCACAGTGTGCACAGCGGTGAGGGGAACATGGCACCAAAAGCAGAGATGCAGCCGAACAAGGAGAGGACTCCCAACAGAATTGGAGCCCCTGTGTTTGCTTTAGAGTTGTTCGTGTGAGTTGAGCAGGGAGCAGGGTCCCCTTCTCAGAACACCGAAGCCCCCTGTGGTCCTCTTGGGGCACTCGGACCCCTGGAAGCTCAGGCATCCTATATACCCTGTTCTCCAGTGGGCTTTAAGGATGAGGTTGTGACTTTTCCAGTGCCACTGCTGTTGGCCGATCTCCATATCACAATCTGTTTCCCTTGTGAGCTTTGCCAATGGTGGGACCAGCAGGGTTGAATTTGGGGTCCCTAGCTTCTCCTAGTGGGGAAAGGCCCTCCCCTGGCTGGGACATTGTATCCTCCTCTGCGTTGTATCTTTCCTTGTTGGCATATTTTCATCTTTTCCCCAGATCCCAGACACTTGGGGAACACACAGTCAGTTGCAATAGCCCCATAGTTAAGCTATGAACTGAAGTCAGCAAGACTTTTTCAGTGCCTATAATTGGAGTAAATAAGTTCCAAGCATTTGTAGGACAACAGTGCTGAGCCATTTCTGCGATTTCTTTCTGGGTATGCAGTCTGTCCTGAGTAGAGAGAGATTTTGGCACCATGTTCTGCAGTTTGGGAATCAGCAAAGCCCCAGAATTACCCTTCCTATCCCAAACCAGTTTAAGGAGCTGCTAGAAAAAGAGAATTGTCCCAGCCTTAACTCATTCATTATTCATAAAGCACTTTGGCCCAGGACCCAGGTGTCTCTGGCCACTGAGGTTTGATGATGTCTTGGCAGTTTCCATCTGTGTGCTACTACCCCAGTGTGAAAAAAAATGACTAGAGGTTTATTCTGACACTTTTCCTCATAGAACACATGCTGTCCTCGGGTGCTGGATCACCCTTGTCTTCCCGGTTAGTTGAAGACAGTACAACGCAGGCTGTAGCAATCTGCAGTGTAATTAGTTGTGTGGGTGTGTGATGTGTTCTGAGCTCCAGTGGTTTATAATTTATAAACAGTTCAAATGAAAAACAAATTGGGACTTGGTAAGGAAACTTTCATAGAAAGGTTATGGCAAAAGGGGGAAAGGATGTTATGTCTTTGTTATGTGTATGTAGATGTTACACATACATGCATGCATATTCATAGATGCTCTGACCAAGTGATCAGTGTCCCAAGGGTTAGACGGACGGTTTTGTTTTGTAGGAGCAGAGACCAGGCTGACAAGAACCATGTGTGGGTACAGGGCGAGTGTGGAGTGATCACGGGGTGCTCACAAGGCCAGGCTGTTTCCCCAAAAGGGACTCGGGGGGTGGGGAGGGAGGGTCCGAGGGACCTGGGGAAGGAGAGAAGCTAACCTGAGGGTGGACCTGAGGGTTTTTTTTTTTTTTTTTGCGACCCTTTCAGGCAGTTCCACTGGTCATTAGGAGGCACCAAGCAGGACCTGTAGGGTTCCGTGCCTGCCCTTGTCCTGCGTATACAGGGCATTAAGTCTTGGCCAGTCATATGAGGGAAGGGGTTTTCTTGCAGTGGTCTTTCCAGAACATAGCATGGGGTTTCTTATCTGTCACTGTTGTCCAAGACCTCAGGGCTGGTGTGAACTCAGCTCTGTCCCAGGTGTCAACCAGAGTTTTGCACAGAGTAGGGTGTGTTGTTGTGGCTGGCCCCACTGACCTCGGCTCCCTTACTTAGTCAGGTGGCCCTGACACACCCTGCCTAGGCCTCTGGGGCAGGGACTCCATCCCTGCTTCCAGGGGGCAGAGAGGAGATGCCTGTATGTGGTCCTCCCCAGGTTGCAGGGGAGAGGCTTGGGGTCTCAGCAGGGCTCTCTTCCCTCCAAGATGAGGTTCCCTGGAGTGTTAGAAACAGAGTGTGATCAACCCTTACCCTTTGGCAAGGTCTCAGCTAAAGGCCTCCAGTTTTCCTCAGGTCTCCCTGCAATCTCTGACTTCAGCTGTTTTTTCCTTGTGTCCTGGAGGTGGGGGTCAGGGCTTTCGATGCAGCCTGGCACGGCCTTGCAGGAGCTTGTCGTTGACAGAGTGACTGAGCTCATCCACTCCCTGACTCCCCCGTGTGTTCCTTGTCACCACAGGGCCTGCAACAGCTCTCCCAGGAACCCCTTAGAAATGCACGTTCCTGGCTGGGGTACCTCTGGGGCCCATAGATGCTCTGTTCACACCTGTGCTGGATTCTGCTGCAGGCGGTCTGTATGAAAACCAGTGCCCGGGGCTCAGAGTGTGTATCTGAGAGGCAGTGGGTGGGGGTAGAGTATTGCCCAGTGCTGTGGGGAGGGCATGTGTGTGTGTGTGTGTGTGAGTGTGGCATATGTGTGTATGGGTACGTACGTTTGTGTAGCTGTGTGTGGGTGTGCACATGTATGTATATTTGTCTGTATATACGTGGGCATATGTTTATACATGTATGCATGTGTATGTGTGCCTACATGCTTGGGGCGGGGGTGTGTGTGCCTGTGTGGCATGGATGTGGCTGGTGAGTCCTCTCACTGGGCTCAGGTGGAGAACCTTGTGACCATTCGGGAATCAGCTTTTCTCTGTGGTGTGCACATAATTGGTTCCCCAAAAGAAAAGTGGGGGCTGCTAAGTAGAGGACCGTGACATGTCTGTTGGAGAGCATTCAGGGTAAAAATGTCCCCAACACAGAAGCATGTTAGTGTAGTGACCAAGCTGCTGTCTGAGCCCCAGGCTGGCTCTGCAGTGTGAGAACCTGTTGCTGCCACCTTGACTGTCCCCCGCTGCTTACTGCTCCTGGAGAGCTTGTTTACACATTGTGTGACGACACACATGGAGCTGTGGCCCCACCAAAAAAAAAAAAAAAAGTGGGGTTGAGGAATCCCAGGCAGGGGTCCTGGCAGGCCCAGGAAAGGACTGTCCGGGACTTGGGGCCATCTGGGTGATTCTTGTGTTTCTAACTTGTCTCCTTTCTGGGGTGGAGTAGAGAAGAGGGCTCAGGAGGGAGGTAGCTTGACTCGGTTGGGGCGAGCCACCCCCTGGGTCTGAAGCCCCAGCTCCTGATGGGTTAGGTCACGGAAACAACTTGGAGATGCAGCCACTGAGACCTCACACCATCTGTGGCTGGTCCCTGAGGCTTGGACTTGAGGTTTACACAGACATGACTGTGTTAGATGGAGTTTCCAGATGTGACTTGTGTTGTAGCACACAGGATAGTCAAGTCTCTGAGTCCTGTCCAGGCCGTTTGCACAGCCTCCATCTCCTGCCCGCAGGTAGCTCAGCCCCCCGCCCCCATCCTGTTCCAGGCTTAGGATCCCCTCTGGTCTTGGCCTTCACATCACAAATACAGTAGTCCCCCATTATCTGTAGCTTCAGTTTGCTCATTTTAGTTCTCACAATCAACAAGAGCCTCAGTGCAATGAGATGTTTAGAGAGAGAAGAGAGACCACATTCACATCACTTGTATTACAATGTGTGGTTATAATTGTTCCATTTTATTACTAGTGATTGTTAATGTCTTACTGTGCTTGATTTATAAGTTTAACCCGAGCACAGGTGTGTATAGGAAAAAGCACTACCCACGGAGGCAGGTATCCACTGGAGGACTTGGAACATATCCCTGTTGATAAGGCGGAGACCAGTGCAGTCTGAATATAAAAGGCCATTTAAAGATGAATGCGAAGATCAAGACATATATTCTAGATGTGCATTGAAGTGGAAGCAAAAATAACTCTTTTCAGGGAACTTTTTCAGTGTGAAGTGGTCCATACAGACAGCTTTGCATTTTGTGGGTCCTTGGCATGGGGACAAAGCAGGCATTGTCCTTCCTTTTGCCCCTGTGATCCTGTCTGTATAATGCCATGCTGGAAATTCAGCAAGCATCAAAGGGTGGTCTCTACACGAAGCTGGTGTGTGTCCACCCAGTGAGGGCAGCGTCCAAGTGGCTCTGCGAGCCCAGCTCCCAAGAGTGGTCTGGGGTGCTGAGGCCCCCCTGCTGGCCTGATGGGTGGTGCTGGGAACACAGGGCACATGAAGGGACAGAATGCAAAAGGCTTGCAGGTCTTGGCTTGATGGGGGACAGGCTTCATGTGGACTTGTTTGGGAAGCCAAGAGTGGCAGGACACAGGCTATGCCTTACCCATGGCTTCATCTCTTAGACCCACACTGTTCACCCTGAATGTGCTCGTGAGGACACCAAGTGGAAAGTGAAGCACTTTGAGCTGTGTTGCTGTTTTATCGCCGCTTAGTTTTTCTTTCTTTTCTCCACCCATGCTAGCTTATCACAGTCCTGCAGCGTTAAGCTGTGGGAGTGTGCCTAGCCCCCGAGGCTGCTTCACCTGCAGTGAGACATCCCTCTAGGAGGTGTGCTTTATTTTTAGCACGTGTCTAAAGTACTCACAGAGCTGAGAGTAGAACGATCGTAGATTTAATTAAATGACACTGAAATGGGAGAGAATTATTTCTGTGTGTTTCACGAGGTCTGGGAAGGTCTCTCTGGTCCCCGGGTGCAGCCCTGTGAGGCTGTCACCTGGAAAGATGGCCAGGATCCTTACCCATGCCGCTCTGAATGCTCATGGATTCGTGAACAGGTCAGTGGCCTTGGCCGAATGCTGATCTGTGTGCCATGTCACCTGGAGGCACTCAGTGTTGCTTAGGAGCACCAGGTCATCCCATGAGCCGTGTGTAAGTGAGTGGGTCATCAGTTACATTCTGCGAGGGTCTGTCTTGCAGTATGTACTGGTTAATGAGCTATGAGCTATGTGACTAAAATGAGCTTCACCTGGTGACGTTTACCTCTAACGTGGCTTCTAGGAAACGGTGGCTGCAGTCTCGTGCTGCTTGCCTGCTGTGGCCGGACAGCGTAGACCTGTAGTGCTCTGGCTGCGCTGGGGTTTGAGTTTCCTCCCATCCAGACTGGGTTTCTGCAGACAGCTCCAGAGCAGCGTGGGATCTCCTCAGAGGAGTGGGCTCCCCACACACTGCGTTTCTCCTAGGGGCACCCCGCTCAGTCAGCTGTGCCCTCAGTGAGTACCCACCCCCAAGGCCCCTGTGTTGTCCAGGCTTCTGTCTCTCCTGTTTCTGTTGGCAAAGACACACAGCACGCTCACTGGTTTGTGACTGATTTGCCATGCCATGGCTGTGTCCTGAACACATTGGTTGGGGTGCTCAGCTGAGCTATGTCCCGTGGGAGGAGGGCCACCACATAACCCTCACCAAACCCCCACGTGCACTTGCCTTGGCAGCCTCTGGGGTCTGGGTGGAGGGGCTCTGTCTACACAGCTGGGAGGCACCCGATGGAGCCCTGGGAAAAGACCCCGGGCGCTCCACATCTGGCTGAGCTATGAATACCCCACAAAGGGCTCCTTTTGCCTTGCAGAGAGTGGACATGTGGCGATGCTGTCATGCACACGAGTAGAGCTTGTGAATGAGCCTTTCAGCAAGTGGCCTTCTGGATCATCCACACATTCCCCTCCGTGTGCTTAGGCCTCAGGGTGGGGAGCACGGAGCAAGCATTAAACTGTTGGTGAAGACAGACCCCAGGCATGGTCACTAGGCCAAGTGTGAGTGAGTTAGAAGGTGACGGGTAGCCAGAGGAGAAGCAAACTGAAGAAGGGAATAGAACACAATTCTAGAAGGGAAACCCAGGCGTCTGGCTGAGAAGTGATGGTTGATTGCTATCTGGGTATGGGGAGGAGCGTTCCTCACACAGGGTGAGGAATAGCAAGTACAAAGGCCCTGTGGCAGATGGGAGTGAGATAGAGGTGTTCAGGGAAGATTGCAGGGGCTGTGGGCTAAGGTAGAGGCAGAGAGGGCGTAGGCAAGAGGAGATGCAGTGGGTAGGAAGCTTGTTGGTGCTCGGGATGCTAAGTTGGGAGGGTTTGTGGAAGTTGTGGGTCAGGTGTGGGGGCCCCAAGGCTCAGCTTGAGCAGCTGGAAAGATGGAGGTTCTGCTTGGCCTCTGCCTGGGCTTGCCAGGAGACATCCAGCTTTGGGGAGGTGGGGGTAGGCTTAGGTTACACCAAAGCTGAAGATACTTCCTCAAGGGGAGGGAGCCAGCGGGTGCCAGGCCTGGGATAGGGGATATGCCCCAGGACCAGCCCAAGGGCTGGGTCTCTCTGAGTTCAGGCCTCCCCTGGGAATGCCTCCTTTACCTGTCCCTCAGGTAGAGATGAACCAATGCCTAGTTTTGTACTGTGCAAGCCTGGGAGGGCCCTGGGGGGGGGGTCTTTGTCATAGATGATGATGTTCGTGTACAGAGTAGAGGGATGGGGTTCAGAGTGGCAGCCAGGCTGCCAGGGAGTGATGGGCTGCAGGTGCCAGGTGAGATGGGCATATGGCAGGGTGAGAACAGGGACTTTAGGGAGTGTCATCCACATCTTAACTTGTTTCCTGAAGTCTTGGGGCAACAGTGGTGGTCCCATAGCACCTCCAGCTGAGCCCTGCCAGTCCTCTGAGCTGGACAGGAAGGGGGAAGAGCATGCGGGAGGAAGATGAAGTAAGACACAGGGAAAAGGTGTGTGTGTGTGAAGATGAAGTAGAGGCTAGAGTGGTCGACTGTGAGGAAGGATTTTCCTGTCCACTTGCCTGGACCATGGGGTGCCCAGATATGTGGTCAGACATTGCTCATCTCATCATCCAGGGTCTAAACAGAATAAGAGGGGCGGCAGGAAAATGCCCCTGCCAAACCACCTGGGAACTGAAAGGTTGAGTCTCTGGTTTCCAGCTTGCCGATCTCTTTCTCCCTCTCCACATCCTGTTGGTTCTGTTTCCCCGGGGAACTCTGGCAAACCAGGGACCCCCAAACCAGGGACCACTGGAGCCACCAGGCATGGGAAGAACCTGGAACAGGTTGGTTTTACTGGGACCTTGGCTTTGGTTGAATGACACTGATTTCAGACTTCTGCCCTCCAGGACAGAAAGGATAAATTTCTGTTGTTTTAAGCTGTGCGGTTTGTAGTAATTGGTTAGAGCTGCCATAGAAAAGCAGAAGGTAAGTATAAACAGTACTTTCATAGATACCCTGGCCACACCTCAGCCGTCATCTGTGGCTTAGACTTCAGGGCATGGCACCGCTGGGTCTCAGGGTGTGTGTGTCTCTTTATTTCAGTAGATCTCGCCAGATTCATTTCTGAAGAGATCTGACAGTTGGTCGTGGTGGAGGTCCCTGTTTCCAGCATCCTCTCTTATGGTGGCAGGCAGAATGACACCTTTGCCATACTCATTGTGGTCTCTCAGACCTGGTAAGTTTGGTGTCTTTGCTCCAGTCTTTGGGTCCTCCTTTGACTGGCCAGTTGTGTTTCTTGTGCCCATCTCTGTGGGGATGTTCATCCCCCTCTTGCCTATCCCCCAGGGCTGTGTTGTTGTAGAAACTGAGCCTGTGCCTCACTTCTGCTCTGAGGACATTATTCCCAATTCTGTCCAGCCAGATGACATTCCTTGATGATCAAATATGTCTTTCCTTTCTCTTTAGGCTTACAGGTACTGTGTTGAGATTACATGGCTGCCTTTTGATTTTCTGGCAGGAGTTTTATTCAGTGGGTTTCAGTTAAACTCCTGAGTGTGTCTGGAATACTTCTGCATTACATGGGTTAAGATGTCTGAGGGAGGCTATGCTGTACCTCAGTGGTACAACACTTGACTAGCATGAGCAAGGCTCAGGTTTCCAACCCAAGCACTGCTTAAAAAAAAAAGATGCCTGAGGTAGGGAGAGTCCAATCTTACTTGCTCCCAGTGTGCTGTACCAGTTACTCAATCATCTGTCATTTGGTCTGTGAATTAAACTTCACCTTCTGTGTTTTGTTAGGTTCTTGTGTTGACTGGGTTCCGGCTAGGGAGCTCTGCCCCATCCTGGTTGTTTGCCTTGCCCAGTGCCTGAGCCACACTGGTGGCAGTTTTACAACATGCATTGACAGCGGGAGAAGGAACTCCTCGCTGTGCCTTGAATTTGTGAGTAGAGGAGAGCTCCTGTACAGGAACGTGGATGATGCACATTTCTTCCAGCTCCTAGCAGAGGACAATAGGGGGCTGCCCAGGAGCCATGCTGGAGGGGCCGCCAGGGAGGAGGCTTTGGAAGTGGGGAAAGGAGCCAGGCGAAAAGGAAGACACTCACGTATGCACAGAATTACCCCAAAGATCATGTAACAAGTGAGCATCCCATGCAACTGGCATAGCTGTGTTAGGCACCTGCCCCCAGCTTGGGTGCCTCAGTGGGCAGGTATCGCACTTCCACATGGTTGGGTGCGTGTGTCACTGTCACAGATGTGTGTGCCTGACCTTGGCTGCCTGGCCCTGGTCTCCCTCAGAGTGTTATACTGAGGCCTTTGGCTGGTGACCCATGGTCTCTGAAAGCTTCCTGTGCTGCCTGAGCCCGGTAGGCCCCACCTACTCTGGGAGCAGGGTGAGGTCGGGGCCTGTATTTGTCTGTGTGTGATCCTGACCCCGCCTGAGCTTCAGGTGGAGGTGTGGAGAGTTTCAGATGCCTGACACCACACAGGACTAACAACTGGGACCTAAGGAGGCTGGGTCTCAGCTCCCCACTCCAAGGTGCACACAGGGTGAAGTTGACTAAGGTGCTGCAGGGTCAGAGCCATTCAGTCACTTAGCAGGTCCTCCTTAGGCCAGCCTGCTTCTGGGGTGGCAGTTAGGGGCAGGTGGGTTCAGGTGTGCTTTGCAGGGAGAGATCATTGTCTCTTAGACACCTGACAGTTTGTAGGAACAACCAGCCTGTGGCATCTGCTCTGAGGTCAGCGAGAAGGTAAATGGGCAGCTGGACCAAGTGGGCAGGTGAACACAGTAGTCAAGCCCCAGCCCCATAGGAAGGTGGACAGAGTGTCTGGTTCCAGGGGACAAGTGGACGTCACAGTTGCATCTACTACTGACCTCTTCCCAGGCTGGACACAATGATGAGCCCACCAGAGGTGTTCCGTGTTGTGACCCCCCCCCACCCCCCACCACCACCTTGTTGGCGCTCCTGGGGTTGGGTTGCTTCTCTGCCAGCTAGTGGAGTCTGTGGAAGTGGAGCGCAGTATCTTTTCAAAGTTTACCTTGGGCCTCAGGTGAAGGAGGCTGATCCCAGCAAGATTCATGCCTCATTTTTATGCACCGTTTCATCTCAGCCCTGCCCTTCCTCCCCTCCTGGTTGCTGAGCCTCTTGTGGGATTTGCCACCACCTGGTTTACTCATAATTGGCGTGCTCCTGTGACTTAACGGATGGGTCCATGCTGTCCTTGGAGAGCTGCTTGCGTTGAGTGGAGGACTCTTAGAGACTTGACAGCTCAGAGAGACCAGTCAGCTCACTTCTCCTTGGGTAGGGTGGCAGTGGGTGGGGATTGGGGCTCAAGCAGCCTCCAAGCCCACATGGCACCGTCTCTCCCAGCCTCTCCCATTGCTTTGGCTGGTGAACCTCACCAAGGCCACATCTGGGCAGCAGAGAGTCTCAGGCCTGAGCACATGGCCTGGGCCATCAGGAAGGAGGAAAATGCAGCCCCAGCTTGCTAAGTGCCCATGGTGAGGAGAGGACAGGTAACAACTGAGCTCGTGGCCTTGCTGGGTGTTGTTCTACACACCTGCTCTGTTCAAGATGTTAAGTAACAGGGCCTTGTAGTGTGCTGGGGAGGAGCTATTAAAATGCAGCTGCCATTTCCTGCACATCTGCCACGATCTGCTCCTGTGTCCCCGGGGAAGGGTAGACATGTCCTTTATCCATGGTGCTCAGCTCCCCTCTCACCTAGATCTGAGGCTGAATTTTAATGAGGATTTAGTCTGGTAGCAAAGCAGTTGCACTGGTGTTGGGGGTTGGAAAACAAGAAGAGCTGGGCACCCAGTGACAAGGCAGCCCCAGCCCCAGGTGGGACCAGTGGAAGCCAAGAGCTGTGGTCTCCAGATCCCCAAGGAGGAGCCACAGGACAATGGGATGTCCCCTGCCCTCCGTCTAATTACAGGTAGGAAGGAGAAACTCACATGATTGAGTCCTGCATGTGGAGGGAAAGCCAGGGGAGTGTTGGTGAGGTTGGTTTAGTTTAAGACAGATCTGTGTGTTAGGGGGGTCAGATTGGGCCACATTCACGAGGTGAAGTTTTGGGCTTGATGGGCACAGCAGAGGTTGAAAAGCCAGCCTATGTGTAACCCCAGCTTCTTCTTGCCGAAGAAGCAGTTTGCTCAGGGAGGTGGCTGTCATTCTTAGAAGACCTTGCTGCCCTGAGTGACTGGGTGAGCAGGCTGCATGTCAAGTGAGACGACTTTCAGGAACTCATAGCAAAGCTGTGTGCTACTTTTTCTTGGGTGAGTATTTGCCACCAGTGTGCTTGTAGGCAGTGCTGACCCTTTCTGGTTCAGGTGTCCGTTCAGGGTCACCTCCAGCCCTCTGACCAGGCCGGCTTATTTTTGGCACCTGTGATTCCCTGCATAGAGCTGATTACAGCATGTCCCCACATGCATGCACCCAAGCTCTTGCATGCTCCGTGGCAAGTTTGGATGTCTCTTCCTCTGGTGACTCTAGTCAGGGTAGATCCAGCCCCATTCTGCTCTGTTGCTACTTAGCATGGTGCCTGGCAACAGAAAGTGCTTAGAAAGTACTCCAGGTAGATGTGAATAGGTTTTGCACAAGGTGCCAAGTAGCTCAGAGAGGGAGGTGGTCTCCTTTTTTCCAGATCAGATGGAAGGGAGCAGCTGATGATTAGGGCATGGGTGGGAGGCAGATCAGATGTGACCTGCACCATTTGGAGCAAAGGGCTGAGATTTTAATCAGAAGGTAGCAAAGGACAGGTTGACAGCAGACATGTTGGACCAGATTTGGATTTTGGAAATGCTCATGCAGATGCACCATGGAGGGGTGGATGGACGTGTAGGTGGAGAGAAGGGTGTGGAGGCTAATGAGGAATTCACAGGAGGATACCATGCCATCAGGAGCAGGGGGGCATTACCAATCTGTTGGCCAGGGTCTTCTGCTCTACTTAGATAGAAATGTGAGTAGGCAAGGGCTGGCTTTTCTACCGCTGGTGGACCTGAGCAGACGGCTGATGGGGCTGGGCTGGCCCCTCAGAGACTCCTGGCTCTGGCTCTGGAGAGCAGGCGCTATGGCTCTAGACGCTCAGGTTGGAGGCTGTTGCTCTGAGCTTCGATCCTCAGCCTCCCAGCACTTGGTGGGGAGCGTGAGCCTCAGCTCTTAGCAGAAGCTAGTGGCAGGGTCAGCCAGTGTCACAACTCCCAGGTGTCAGGTGTCGGGACCCTTGACTCTTGGGGCTTGGAGGCTCCCTGGGACTCTTCCCTTGTCTTCAGCTCTTTATCGCTTTCTCTACGCTTCCACTGTCTTTGGTCATCTCTGCCACTTCTGCTTGCTGCCATCTCTGCCCCTGGCCACTCTCTGGAATTCTCCAGCTGTCCTGTTGGCCGTTCCTGTTGCCGCTGCCTTTACTGCTCCTTGGTCTCCTCTTGTGCTACCAGCTCAGCCTGCTCCACTTAGGAGCAAAATGAAAAGTAGGCCAGTTAGCCTTTTATGGAGCTTAAGGTTGCCACACCAGGGGGCAGCATAGGAGATGTCTCCCCATGGAGGAGCTGGTGTGGCCAAGGCATCTGCACCAATCGCAGCCTTCCGCTGGGTCACCAGGGGAGGTGCTCCCCCTGTGTCCTGAGTGAGAAGGGCTGTGGGGTGAGCAGAGCCCTCTGCAGTTCGCTGAGGCTTGTTTGCTCAGAGTGCTTCCTTCAAGGCTGGAGCAGGCTGGCTGTAGGTGGTTAAACCATAGTGTGTCTTCAGCCATGGCTGCCCTGGTCCTCGGAGTGACCGTGAAGTGTCCAAACACCTGGACTGCCATGAGGGCCACTACTGGGCAGGAGTGGCCTAAAGGACAACGAGAGAGTTGCAGAGAGTGGCCTTGAGTCCAGCCAGTTGGCAACAACCTGTTGCTCAGGTGGCAGTTCCCAGCTCAGGGCTGCCAGGTTAAGAGAAGGGACTGTCACATGGTCCCCTCTTAACAGTTTAATCATTCACGGAAAGCATTAAAAGGGTGTTTATAAGAAAGGCCTAATGAAATCTCAACACAGAACTGACGAGTCTAATAGCATTTAACAGTGCTTAATAGTATTTAATAACGCTTAACAGTGTCCTAACTCCTGCCCCAGTGCCCCAGGGAGAGGTGGTCCCTCTGATCTGTCTCATGGTGGCCACAACCAGGTCCGAGAGGTGAGACTCCCACTGCAGTTTGTCCTGGGTGGCCATGGATGTTGGTGCCACAGCTCTGGTGGCACTCAGGGTGTGGTGGTTCAGGGGGAGGACACTGACACTCTGGTCCCGGTTCTGTTCTGTGTGGACTGTTCTTGGTGAGCCCAGAAGCAAGCTGGTCTCCAGTATCCTGGACTGCCCCTCCCATGGCTGGCACGTGTACTTTGCAGCTCTGATGAGTTGGCCAAAGGGCCGGACACAGATGTAGGATTATTATTTGGCGTACTCTCAGGCTAAATAGGGCGAATTAATGCTTAAAACTGATGTTGGAATGTGGTGAGCCTGCGAGCTTGATCACCAGCCAGCCGGTTTTCATTCAGCCAAAACTTGGGCAGTAGATTCTTCAGTAGCTTTTTTGTCAAGAGAACATGTAGTGCCCGTAAATAGGCTTTAAAAATAGATACCTGCTCTTGCTTTTTACCATAAACAAATTGACAATTTGTCTTCTTGGAGAGGTTGGTCTGGTGCTCTCTAGATCTTCTATTCACTGAATGTTTTTAGACAAGTGGAATTGAATTTTGTGTCATGTCACGTCTATAGATAGCACAGGTTGGTGTTTGTAACCAGTAGCCTCTTTTTGGCTAATTAAAAATCTTCATATTTGTTGGTGTTAAGTCTCTAAGCACAGAAGAAATATTTTGCCCTATTACTGTTGTCTGTGCTTGTCCGAGATGCCTGGGTCACCCCTGCATTCAGGGCTGGACCCTGGTGTGGACAGAGGGGCTAAGAACCTGACCCAGGGCCTCACAGGCCATGTAAGGGGACCCAGTGGGATTCCAACATGTCTGTTTCTGGGATGTCCCCCAGCCTCATGTTCTCATGGCCATATGCTGAGAGAGCTGGGAGGTGGCCTTGCCTGGGAGCCCCCAGGGACTCAGTAAAGCTGTGGCCCACAGTGGCTCCCTGGATGAAGTGGAAGCTTTGTGGGACCCTAACCTGGTGGGCTATGGCATGTGTGGTGTGGGTGCTGGGCCTAGTGGCCCCTTTTCCCTGGATCTGACCCCTAGTCTCTAAGGTGGCCTTTCTCCTAACTCAGCCCTAGGCTGGTCCTGCTCAGCACCCCTGAATCGGCCCACACGAGAAAACAATCGGGCCCACATATCAGAACAGCCGTGCTATTTACAGAGCAGAGAATGGGGACAGACTTGTTCCAAGACCTTCAGGGAAGACTCTCCACTGGGCCTTGTTCCTCTGCTGAAGGGTGCCTTGTTGTGGCTATAGTGGGCCCAGCTGCCTGAGGCACATACCCCACACCCCACCCCAGAGGTGCCCCAACTGATAACAGAGCCCTTGAACCTCCGTGGTTAGCCCAGACAACCCAGACAGCCCTGCGTGAGTGTGGAGTGGCCACAGCAGATGTGTCTGAGTGCCCATCTTCCTGGTGGCCAGGGACACGCTGGTTGGTAGAGGATCGGGAGCCCTGCTCTAGAAAGGTGAGCTGTGTGACTGGGTGGGTGGGAGGGCTGGCTTTCCCTCTCCTCTGTGCAGATGGTTCCATTGTCCTGTTCCTCACCGCGCACCAGGGCCAAGTGGGAGCCTTTCTTCCAAACTGAGGTATCCAGACTCCGATGGCCACCTCCCTGCTGGAGCTTAGGAGGACAGAGTTGCTTGGGTGAACCATACAGGATTTGCCCAGGAGCTTGATCTGTCCCTGCTTTGAAGGTCCTAGACACCAGGTCCAGCTGTGGAGTCAGTCCACCCTCGTGTTGATCCTTGCAGTGGTTGGTGGGCATCAGAAGCTGAGCCTGGGGAGAGAGTGTAAGCCCCTTGGTCCACAGCTGACTCTGGGTCTTTCTAGGCAGTGATTCAGTGTCCATTGCGACACATTCAACCAGATAGGGATGCTGGGTGGTTGGCTGTGTGTGGACCCTTCTTTTATTGTTTGAATGCGTTTATGTTTTGGGCATCTCTGTTTTCACTTGTGTTCTGTAGGGAAAGGCTGGTGGCCATGGGTGCCTGGCCTGCTGCCTGTGTGGTGTAGACCCGTTATGGGCTTACCCAGACTGGGCAGTCCAGGGGCTGGGCCTTCAGGGCTGACTCCACACTCCTAAAGCTATGAGCATGACTGCTGTGCAGGATCCTGGGGGACACTGTTGGACTGGCCTCAAATAGCCAGGTTCTATAAACTGAGGTCCATGCTGGGCACCCTGTCCTGATGGTCCCTGTGTGTGAAAGTCAGAGGACTGGGGCGTGCATTGTCCTGGAGGTGGGAACAAGGAAGGGGAGGGGGGGAGACCAGAAACAAACCCAAAATAAACCAGAAAGGGCAGGGCCTGCCCTAAGGGAAAGAAACCTTGGAGCCCAGACAGAGGCTGGGAACTGCTGGGAGCCCAGAATTTCCATAGGAATGAGGGCTGTGAATGGGGCGCTGTAATCTTTCCAAAATTGGGGTAAAATTTGCATCTGAATGACTCATCAAATCAAGACTCTCTTGGAATGTGAGGTTCCTTGTAATTTCCCAGTGCCCTCCAGGGCCATGTGCTCCTTACTCAGCTTGCATTCTTCACATCCCTCCTCCAGGGACTTCCAGCACTGAGGGCAGTGTTAAACCCCACCCCCCACCCCACTCTCCACTGCATGGACCCAGGAACCCAGGTGGGTGCTGAGTGTTCCAGTGACCAACTTGGCCCCGAGACGGATTTGGTGTGGGCTTTCCGGTTATTAGAAAAACAGCAAATCAGTTATAGCCTGAAGAGACCTCACCTCAGAATACAGTGTTTTCTCTTAGGAAAAAGTCAGGAGTTGTGCCCACGCTGGGCATATTCCCAAAGCTGGCAAGTACAGCTGCCCTACAAGGCAGGACCCTGGCTCCGCCATTGGTGGAGGCTCAGCTTTCCTGCCTCCCATCACCTTTTCTGTCTAGGCTCTAGAGGCTCAGATTTGAGGGTTCACAGCAACACTATAGGGTCTGCAGGAGGCTAGATAATGACCTCATTCCTGGAGCCTGTGGATGTGCTAGGTTACATGACGGTGGGGCTTTGGGGCTGAGATTAAGTCGAGGACATTGAGGTGGGCAGTTACCCTGGATAATCCAGGTGGGTCCTACATGGAATCCCAAGTGTTCTTAAGAGAGACAGCCAGGGCAGAGAGGAGGAGAACCTTTACTCTTAGGTTCTGTTAGTGGAGACTGTTAGTTAAACTAACAAAAGACAGATCAACAGGGGAAAAGGCAGGCAGATTTTAATATTTTTATGTATGTTGGTGCTGCTGAGAAAAGAAGTGAAAATTAAAAGAAGCAGATAAATCAGGCTTACCTATGGGTGATAGATAAATTGCAGAGAAGTGACTAGACCAAGGGAAGAGGTAGTAATCATGTGACAGTGATGAGGAAATGTGTGGTGAGTGAAAGCTGCTTGTTCGTGCAGACTCATGTAGGTGCCATCTCCAGTTTCCTGGTGTGGGAATAGAGAGCCACTTGCCCAGGTGGAAATTGATGTCACTTTAATTACCAGAGGGGTCAGCACAGCCATCTCTTACATTCTAGGAGAGATTTCAGGCAGGACACAAAACTGGGTGAGAGTAATAGCAGTGAGTGAGGATAAACAGGTGAGAAGACAGGGAAGTTATATCTGCCATTTTTGTAGATATTAACACAACCAGGAAGCAAAAATACAAAAACCAGAGCAGCCTGCTCCCCTCCCATCACCTCCTTTTAGATGTGTGTTACCAGAACAGGGAGACAGAGAAGGGCTGTCTGCTTCTGCTTTCCCCTTTGAGATGTTAAGAAGCTACAAGGCCCCCTGAAGAGTAGAGAGACAGAAAAATGGAAGGCATATCTTGCAAAAAGAAGTCCTAAAATTCACCTTTCTGTTCCTGTGTTTTGGATCACTTCTCCATGTTTTAAAATAATAAATAGCAACCATTTAGCCACCTAGAACCATTGTGTAATGATTAGTGACTGCAAGAAGACATGACCACATGCGTTCTACCATCGCCCACCTCCTAAAATATAAAGGCCACAGATGAGAGCAACCATTTTGAGTTTCTAGTCCCAGTTCTTCTGTGGGGAGCAGGAAATGTCTCTCCCTTTCTCCCTCCTTCTCCCGATTTTATTTGTTATAGTAAAATAAATCTTTGCTAAAACTTCTACATTGTGAGACTCCTTGTTGACAGACATAGCTTTCAAGTTCCTGTGATTTTGTATGAAACTAGGAAGCCGGGGGATCCCCCTCACACCTCATCCAGTGACAGTAAAGTTTATACAGAAGGTACTTTCAGTGGTGAAAGTGGGTTTGTTAACGGCACTGGTGCAGTCTGTGATCAGAAGATCCTGATTTTTGTGCTCCAAATGGAAAAAATCCAAGCAGAGCACGTGGAGGGGTGAGGTAGTTGAGAAAAGGGGAGTCAGCTGTTCTACCAGGTGAGGAAAGGGAAGAAGAAGAAGAAGGGTGCATGGTGGGTGCAGGTGGAGTCCACCAGCAGGGAAAGAGTGCTTGTCTCCAGGCCCAGGAGGTTCCCACCCAATAATGAGTAATGAATAATGAGTGGGGAGGGGCATGGGGGGGTCCCCAGCCAGGTTTGGGTGGTCTGGCCCATCCCCAGGCAACTACATGAGCCCCAAACTTTTCGTACTTCTAACCTGCCTCAGGTTGTCTCGAAAAGAGACGTCAAGAAGGACCATTATGCCCACCCCGGCACAGGTTTTCATTGAAGCTTTAGGGATTGGAGCATCAAGTCCTTCCCCAAGACCCGCTCCTAGGGAGTGATTGACGTAAAAATTGTGGAAGAATTACAATATCTCAAAAGTCCCTCTGCACGTGCGATTACCCATGACCACCTAAGAAAAACCCATGGGGGGCCGGATTTAAAAGTACAATGACATTACAATGACATGGTAATAGACAAAAGGCAACTAATTACCTCTTGATCAGAGTAGCCCACTTTAACCTGATTAAATCAGAACTTGGTTTTCATTTGGGACCATGTGCAGAAATTTGGTCCCCCAAACTCGATGCCAGTTCCCAAATAATGAGAGCAGGGTTTCAAGGAAAAGGAAGTAAGGTTTCTTATTGTTTGCCAGACAAAGAGGAGAACAGAGAAATCCCTCTTAAAACTCCGTCATCCTAGTTCTGAAGGAAAATAGCTGATGTTTAAAGGAGAAGCTCAAAGCTCACTTTGGGGTACGTGATGGGGTGCAGGTCCTAGACCACACGTTGGCCTTGGGTCTTTTCAGTTGGTTGGCACCACCTCTCTGAAGCTGTATGTCTTGGTTGACAGAGGTTTTGACCTTTCCTGATGGTCAGAGATAGATAAAGAGGCGGGAGAGGGAGAGAGAAGATTGCCTGGTTTAGTTGGAGAAAAAGAAAAAACAAGTATTAATCTGGGGCTCCCCAGCATGGGGAGAGGGAGAAAGGAGAAGAATGCCGGTTTGAATCCTTGAATAACTAAGCCCAGCAAGACTGACGAGCACACAGGCTGGCTCCAGCCAAAAGCCTTTTCCCTCTTACGGCCCCAGTGACAAGGCAGAGCGAGTAATAGAGTAATATTCCGGAGCAAAGGTGATCTCCAGACCTCCTTATCTCTCCACATCAGGCCTCCTCCCTGTTTGGTAAAAGTCTGGTATGCAGCGTGTGAGCGAGAGGACAGGGCTCCCCGCACGTCTGCACTGAACCAAGGATCGTCTGGTGCCTTAGCACCACCCCGTCACTCGTGTCTAACTGTTGCCTGGCACTTTTATAAAGGGAAATTTATGCCTTGCTTTGAGGTAGAAAGGAGGAGGGCAGAGAGCCCCGCCATACACACCCATCTGCTGTTTCTCACTCGTCGTCAGCTCAGAGTCATCCTCGTGCCAAAGCAGCCTCTTTGGCATGTCATATTTAGATCCAACTATCTGGATTTGAAGAAGGAGGAAGGGGCCAGGTGCCATGGAATACAGGCAGCCTCTAGAATGTGGAAAAGGCAAGGAAATGTATTTTTCTCCCCTGCCTTGAGGAGGATCATGGCTGTCTCTTGGATTTTAGCCAGCCCTCTGCCAAGGTCTGACCTTCACAACTGAGATAATTTATTTGCTTTAAGCCACTGAGTTTGTGGTCATTTTTTACAGTTCCTCTAGGAAACCAGTGCTGCTCCCTAACACTGGGTCTTATCTTCAGAGGAGCTTCTTGGCCACTTAGAAACAAGGTCAATGACACCATTGTTGAGCGGCAAGGTGTTTAATGTAGGGCAAAGTGGCACAAGTGTTATACAGACTGCAGCATGTGTACAAGTCACCTGGAGGATGTGGCACAAGTGTGCCTGCATGCTGGCCTTGCCACAGGTCCCAGGCGGGCTCTGTGTAGACTGCAGGCATTGGAGGGCAGCTCAGGAGGGGCTGGAATCCTTTGGCCAGCAACAGATGGATAGAACTTAAGGATAGGAGGAAAGGGGGGCACTGCTGGGCGGGGTGCTCTCTGGCTTCCATTTCACTAAAGGAGACCCCTGCATCCTCTGGGGACTGGCACAGTCCAATATGGCTTAGCTCAGGAGCCCAGTGCAGTGGCACACACCCGTCGCCCCAGTTACTGTGGAGGCTGAGCAGGAAGGGTCACAGGAGTTCAACACCAGCCTGGGCAACATAGCAAGACCTTATCTCCCCCAAAAAAAAAAAAGGAACTCACATTTGCCAGACAAAGAAGGTCCATAGACTGGGTTTGCCTCCTCCCTCTTTGCACTGTCTCTTCCGCTGGGGCCTGCACTGGATGTGAGTCATCCATGCTTCCACGGTCAGGCAAGCAGCCACAGGTACTGGGCCTGCAGAATGGAGAGGTCATTGTGAACAGGGCGTAATGAACACCTTTTTCTTGCACTTGTGTTGGGCATGCTCAGTGTGGGAGGAGCTAGCAACAGGAGCATGTGGCCTGCTGTCTGGGTAGCTGTGGTTTCAGTGACAGGTGCCCAGGTTCAAGGGGCTGCTGCCTGCAGTGGCAACTGCTGTGCCCTGGACTCCACGGCAGCTCAGCCTCTCCCTGCCAGCTCTGTGCCCATCCTCCACCACAGAGCTGATACTCAGCTCCTCCCCCCAGCACACAAGGAACGTGATTTTCAGCTACATCAGCAACAGATTTGCTGTGTGGAGGGGCAGCAGGTCCTCCCCTCCATGGGTGGGTTCAGCCTGTGGGAGACATTTTGTGGAGTCGCTGTTGGATGCCTGTCTGTGTGAGGCACAGCCTGCCTGTGGTGAGATCAGACTCTGGGTCCAGGGAAAGAACAAGCCTGTGGAAGTGACTGGCAAGGTGCTGTTGGCCTGTCTGCGTGTGTGCCCTCCAGAAGACCACCCAACACTGCCCACAGCCTGTGCTGAGGACCTGCTCTGCTGGAAGCCTTGGGGACCACCCGGGCCAAGCCACCTCTCCTAGACCATGGGCCACTGGTCAGACTCATCTACTGACTTGGGGCTCTTCATGTGTTTATCGCCTCTGGTTTTCTTTCAGAACACACATGTATGTGCACACACGCGCGCACACACACGTACATATTCATAGTTGGCCATCTTCAGGGCTTTCCTGACAGTCAGCCTGGAGTTGGTGGCTGACATATATCTTGATTGAGAAAGTGACTTTTAGCCCAGGAGGTGATCAGTACCCTGCTGCAGAGTCTTCCCTTCTAGAAGTTTCCTTCATCCTGGCTTGACCTGGACCATGGCTGCCCTCTGTCCACTTGTTTCCTGCACATTAGCTGGTGTTGGGCGTGCTGTGGAGCTGGAGCCAGAAGGTCACTGTCGCTTAGCTGGCTCTTATGGCCTGTTCCCTACTGCTTGGGTTGAAGACTGGCTGGTCTTGAAGTGTAAACACGTGGAGACAATGTCAGATCCAGTGTTAAATCCATTGCCATGGTCATTCCTGTGTGTCCGTCTGACCCATGTAACCCACAGGGAGGTAGTGCAAGCACTCCTTGGATTGTGTGGTGACCCCTGCCCCTGTTTAGGGTGTCTCTCCAGTTCACCATCACGCCATGTGCATCCACCCTGAAGTGTGCTGTGGTACTCTGCCTGGTGTGACCCAAATGGTATCAGAGCTAGTTGACTGCAGGGCCTCTAGAAACATCCCCACCAGGTCTTCTGGGGCCATGCTCTGGCATGTGTGTGGTAGGGAGGGGGCTTTGTGTCTCCCCATCTGCAACAATCTAGCTTCTGTCCTGGGGTCTTGCCTGTCCTGCATGCCTTACCGGCAGCCACATGCAGGGTCACAGGAGCCTCTCCTCAGGGGCATGGAGGGGGCTCTTCAAAGTGCCACAGTTGGCTGTGTCTGAGTAGCTTCGCCAGCCCACAGGCCAGTCCTGACAAGCTCCCCAGCACATGGGGCAGTGGTTGTGTTGACTGTGCAAGTGGCCAGTGGCTAGACACCAGTCATGAGAGCTCCTTCTCCCGTTGAGGACTTCTCCCCACCAACAAGGCCCACATCTGCACATCTGTGCAGAGGTGATTCAGTGTCTCCTGACCGTGTGGTCCCTTTCTGGGTTCCAGGGCTTCAGGGCCCCACATAAAAGCCAATCATGACCAGGACGCTGACACAGAGAGCTGCTCTTTGCTTCTATGCTTGAGGCTAGGGCCTGCAGCGACTCTCAGTCCTACCCACATGTCTCTGTGTGAACCTGGAAAAGAATTGCCAGAGCCCATGTAATTCTGTGTTTCATTTCTGTTGCCCCTTCACACTGTTGCCATGGCAGTACACCATCCACATCGCCAATCAGAGCTACAGTTTCTCCAAGTCCAGGCTCACACTTGTGCCCTGGGCTTTGGTCATGGCCACCCGGATGGGTGTGAAGCAGTTGTTCTTGTTTTCTAAATAAAGCTTCCATGTGGACACCTGCTTTTGTTTTTTCGCATGGCTCCTAACCTTCGTTCTCCTACAACACCTAATCCCTCTCTCTTGCTGGGGATCTGCAAGTCCCCAGAGGCTGTGAAGTGCTGCCCTAGTGGCCATACAGGATGAAGGACCTTGGTCCTTGCTCCAGTGTCAGGGGAGGCCATGACCAGGGCTTCTGGTAGCCTGCTTTACTTGGCTTCGAGGTTCCTACTACAGTAGCTTGACTGTCTCGAACTTTCATCATCAGCCATCAGTCAGCCTTGTGTTCTGAGATCTTGGCTCCTGAGTCCCCTGGAGGGTCATGTGTATCCCCAGCTCACCAGAGAAGCATGGAGGAGCCACCTGGTTAGTGCAACCTCTGTCTGAGCCTGTCGTTGGCCACAGCAGTTCTGCTGTGGATGTTGTCACAGTGTTTGTGCAAAGCTCCTGTGCAGTTGTCTCCACGTTTGAGTTTGTACCTTTGTACTCGTGAGGTTATAGACCTGTGTGTCTTTAAGACATCTAGACTGTCCATGTCCTGGGAGTGGGCACTGTTGGTTATGCTCTTTTCCCACCACTGAACCTCTCCATTGCCTGGCACAGGGTTGGTGCCAGGTGGAGGATGATAGGCCAGGGCATGGCAGGAGCTCTGAGCCTCCACTTAGAAGCTGTGGTGCTGGGTGTTGGGCTGATGGCTTTTGCTGTTTCCTTTCCCTTTATTGGACTCTAATGGAGGCTTAACACTTAAAAATTTAGTAATCCAGATGACAAACACAGCCAAGATTGCAGAAGGCTCTTCCTCCCCACCTCCTTTTTCTTTTTTTAATTTTTTAAAAATTTTATTATCATATGTGCATACAAGGCTTGCGTCATTTCTCCCCCCTGCCCCCACCCCCTCCCTTACCACCCACCCCACCCCCTCCCTCTCCCCTCCACCCCCTCAATACCCAGCAGAAACTATTTTGCCCTTATTTCTAATTTTGTTGTAGAGAGAGTATAAGCTATAATAGGAAGGAACAAGGGTTTTTGCTAGTTGAGATAAGGATAGCTATATAGGGGTTGACTCGCATTAATTTCCTGTGCGTGGGTGTTACCTTCTAGGTTAATTCTTTTTGATCTAACCTTTTCCTGGTCCCCTTTTCCTATTGGCCTCAGTTGCTTTTAAGGTATCTGCTTTAGTTTCTCTGCGTTAAGGGCAACAAATGCTAACTAATTTTTTAGATGTCTTACCTATCCTCACCCCTCCCTTCTGTGCTCTCGCTTTATCATGTACTCAAAGTCCAATCCCATTGTTGTGTTTGCCCTTGATCTAAAGTCCACATATGAGGGAGAACATACGATTTTTGGTCTTTTGGGCCAGGCTAACCTCACTCAGAATGATGTTCTCTGATTCCATCCATTTACCAGCGAATGATAACATTTCGTTCTTCTTCATGGCTGCATAAAATTCCATTGTGTATAGATACCACATTTTCTTAATCCATTCGTCAGTGCTGAGGCATCTTGGCTGTTTCCATAACTTGGCTATTGTGAACAGTGCCGCAATAAACATGGGTGTGCAGGTGCCTCTGGAGTAACCTGTGTCACAGTCTTTTGGGTATATCCCCAAGAGTGGTATTGCTGGATCAAATGGTAGATCAATGTCTAGCTTTTTAAGTAGCCTCCAAATTTTTTTCCAGAGTGGTTGTACTAGTTTACATTCCCACCAACAGTGTAAGAGGGTTCCTTTTTCCCCCGCATCCTCACCAACACCTGTTGTTGGTGGTGTTGCTGATGATGGCTATTCTAACAGGGGTGAGGTGGAATCTTAGTGTGGTTTTAATTTGCATTTCCTTTATTGCTAGAGATGGTGAGCAATTTTTCATGTGTTTTTTGGCCATTTGAATTTCTTCTTTTGAGAAAGTTCTGTTTAGTTCACTTGCCCATTTCTTTATTGGTTCATTAGTTTTGGGAGAATTTAGTTTTTTAAGTTCCCTATATATTCTGGTTATCAGTCCTTTGTCTGATGTGTAGTTGGCAAATATTTTCTCCCACTCTGTGGGTGTTCTCTTCAGTTTAGAGACCATTTCTTTTGATGAGCAGAAGCTTTTTAGCATTATGAGGTCCCATTTATCTATGCTATCTCTTAGTTGCTGTGCTGCTGAGGTTTCGTTGAGAAAGTTCTTACCCATACCTACTAATTCCAGAGTATTTCCTAGTCTTTCCTGTATCAACTTTAGCGTTTGGGGTCTGATATTAAGATCCTTGATCCATTTTGAGTTAATATTGGTATAGGGTGATATACATGGATCTAGTTTCAGTTTTTTGCAGACTGCTAACCAGTTTTCCTAGCAGTTTTTATTGAAGAGGCTGCTATTTCTCCATTGTATATTTTTAGCTCCTTTGTCAAAGACAAGTTGGTTATAGTTGTGTGGCTTCATATCTGGGTCCTCTATTCTGTTCCACTGGTCTTCATGTCTGTTTTTGTGCCAGTACCATGCTGTTTTTATTGTTATTGCTTTGTAATATAGTTTGAAGTCAGGTATTGTGATACCTCCTGCATTGTTCTTTTGACTGAGTATTGCCTTGGCTATTTGTGGCCTCTTGTGTTTCCATATAAATTTAACAGTAGATTTTTCAATCTCTTTAATGAATGTCATTGGAATTTTGATGGGAATTGCATTAAACATGTAGATTACTTTGGGGAGTATCAACATTTTTACTATGTTGATTCTACCAATCCATGAGCATGGGAGATCTCTCCACTTTCTATAGTCCTCCTCAATCTCTTTCTTCAGAAGTGTATAGTTTTCCTTGTAGAGGTCTTTCACATCTTTTGTTAGGTTTGCACCTAGGCATTTGATTTTTTTTGAGGCTATTGTAAATGGAATTGTTTTCATACATTCTTTTTCAGTTTGTTCATTATTAGTGTATAGAAATGCTAATGATTTTTCTATGTTGATTTTATATACTGCTACCTTCCTGTAGCTATTGATGGTGTCTAGGAGCTTCTGAGTAGAGTTTTTTGGGTCTTTAAGAGAATGGAGTCTTACTATGTTGCTCAGGCTGGCCTCCAACTCCTGGATTCAAGTGATCCCTCACCTCAGTCTCTCCAGTAGCTGGGATGACAGGCACACGCTACCACACCACTGGAGAGGACCCTTTGACTTGACAAGAATGTCAACAGCCAGGGCTGACTCATCCCCTTACTGTGTTTTAGAGTCCAACTCATAAAGTAGTCACCAAGTGAATACAGGTGTCAGGTGACCAGTAGCTGCAGGCCATTGGTAAGGAGGTGCTCTTGAGTGGCAGCTCCCTGGGGTGGCTGGAGGTGCTGAGTGGGTTGGGGTGCAGCTCATCTGGGACTTCTGTGTATGAGCCTGGGAAGGAGGCCCTGCTTCCTCGGGTGCCCCACCCTCCTGGCTCTGTGTGCCCCTGACTGCTTGTTCTCTCCTTTCCTCTCCGGGTCTTTTTCCCCTCTCTTCTGTGGAATGTGACCTTAGATCTTCTCACAGAGAAGTGGCAAGCATGGTTCCCCTGGAGGTCACTCTGCATGAGTCAGGGCAGGTGGTGCCTGTGGTCAGGCACTACCCTTCAGGACAGGGTGAGGCTGGAGCCACCTGAATTTCCTTAGGCCCCTGACGACAATCTCTTCTTGTCAATTTCTTGGTGTGGGAGTGGGGTGTGTGTGGGGGGTGGGGTGTGTGTTTGTGTGTGGGGGTGTCCATCGTAGAAAGAACAAAATGGCCAACTTGAGAGTGTTGTGTTATTTTTCTTTTTTGCCAAACTGTGTTTGAATTTAGGGTCTTGCACTTGCTTGTCAGGTGCTCTACCACTTGAGCCACACACCTTAGCCCTTTCTTATTTAGTTATTTTCTGGATAGGGTCTTGCATCTTTGCCAAGGGCTGGCAGTCACCAAGTGAATGCAGGTAGGAGGACTGTGATCCATCTATGCCTTCCACATAGCTGGAATCATAGGCTCATGCCACCAACACCCTGCTCATTTGTTGAGATGGGGTCACACTTAAGTTTTTGCCCTGGCTGGCAAAAAGTGATCCCCTTGATTAGCTAGGATTATGGCCGTGAGCCGCTGCACGTGGCCATGGTTTTTAAGTGATTGCTTTTGGAAGGATTAAAGGCTATCTTGATGAAGGTAAAATTTAATAACATTACAGCTTGGCACCTTCGGAGGCCAGCTACAAAGTTGGCTGACCCTGGGTTGCAGCTGGTACAGGGTGGTCAAGCATGTGACCCCTAAGTGCTGTGTTCTAACTATAACTCTAGTTGAGTAATGAACGGGCAAAATTTGTGAGCGCAGAGCAGCACAGGTGTGCAGGGAATGAGGCACAGGCCTGAATCCAAAGTCACACTGGGGCTTGAGGATAGGGGTGGATGTGTGCCTCTAGGGACTCAGGAATGCCTTATGCCACTTCGCCCTCCCCAGCGAGGTACTGGGGGCAAGACCATCAAAAGAGAAAAGGGAGGGGTGGATGTTACAGTTGGAAAAAAAAAAAACCCATCATCCTTTCTAAGGACAGTACTGAAAAATGCTCCCAGTAAAATAATTACAAGAAAGTCCACAGAAGAAATTTAAAAAGCCATAAAAATTCTACTGCCTGTAACTGAGTGCTGGTGGCTTTTTAGTTCCTCCTGGAGGTCTGTCCACCTGTGTATCCGTCCACCCAGCTCAGTACTCCCCATGCTGAGACCCACATGCACTCACTGGGATGATTGGAGGTGCTGAGTGGAGTTGAGTAAGGGGGTCAGCTCACTCTGCAAATGCAGGAGCCACTGCTCCTCAAATGAGGAGAGTGCGGGGAACTATGTGCAGGCTGGGCCCTTCCTGATGAGATCATCATGACATACTACAGCGAAGGGCTCATTTACTATCTCCTCTGCATTTAATGACACATGTGTTCTTCTGGACTTGTCAAGAAACATCAGCTACATGCTATCATCATTTTCTTAACCTGTTCCTGATGGGTGCACATTTGCCATGATAAACTTTCACTATGGAGGCACCTTGTAGATAACCCTCCCTAAGGAGGCATGCTCTTGAACTTGTGGGACTGAGCAGGCTGAGCAGGTAAGCTCCTCGAGCAACTCGGGGTCCCCCACACAGCAGAGTCCTGCTTCCACACTCCCTGGTGAGCCACAAGTTGTGCTGGTTTTCTTCTCTGCCTAGGAAGATGTGGCCTATTTGCCTTTGATGCCAGGGTGGCTGTCACAGGGGATTGTCTCCTACTGAGGACTTGGGCACCTCTCATCAGTCTGGATGGTGGGATCATGGCCCTGTGTGCCGAGCAGTGTGAGGCTGGCAGTCCAGAGGGCCACCGTGCTTTGGCTTTTTGGTGGAGGAGGGAGATGGCTGTGCGAGGTGAGGTGGGACACAACGGGCTGGGTTGGGCAAGCCCCTGCCCGGTGGTTGGGATCATATTACTGAAAACTTCCTTTGGTTCTGACATTTTGCAATGTGGATGCTGCTTGTGTGTCTTGCCATCTCTACTCCCAGCCTGTCCTTCTTGGGTCAGGACAGAGTAGCTACTTGGAAACTTGGGTACAGATTTTATGGCAAGAGTTCTCAACAAGGTTTTATTATTTCGGTTTTCAGGTTCCCCCTCCCCTGCCACAACTTGACACTGGGCTGAAACCTGATGCTGCATTCACCCAGTCCACTTCAGTCTTTGAATGGGCTAACTTCCTCTTTATACTCTTTATAAACCGAGCAAAAAAAGGAAGAAGTACCACACTCAGTACTCAGTATGCTGAGCAGTGGGCACTGATCTGGAAAAACTCCCCAGACTTCCCAGATGCATGAGGAACATCTTCCCACAGTGACCCACACCCCACAGCAGGAGATCCTCACCGTAGCTCAGCAACTTGCTGTTCAGGCAGTGCCCCTGGACTCCTGGCTTGGAGCAGCATGAAACTTTTGATGAACTGGATGAGAAGGAGCTGAGTTCAGCTCAGATGGGATTCATGGGTGATTCGCTCTTCTGGGCTTATCTCTGAGTTAGAAATGGGAGCTTTCGCTTTCTGTGTCAGGCTCTAGGTCAGATGCAGAGGGTCAGACGATGGCCTGCCCTTTGATTAATCCCAGCAGGCTTTTGGAAACATCAAAGCTTTGAATTTCTTACCTTCAAAATAGGGCTGATCCTGGCTCCTAGAGTTTCTAGAAACCTTACAAGGAAGTCTGGTGCATGTGCAGAAAGTGCCAGCTGCTCCCTCCATCACCCACGTTCTTGGGGATGTTCCTGTCACTTAGGTAGCCTGAACTGTTCTTCCCAGCCTGAGAAGGCTTTTGCTGTGGTGGGAAGTTGACGCTCCCTCAGAGAGTCCTCAAGGTGACTCCAGCATGGGGCAGCTCCTGGGGGTATGTGTGGGAGAGCTGGACCCACACGGGGCTGCCAGGTGGGTGACCATCTCTTGGGGCCTGTGCTGACTGGGGGTGCTCTTGGACAAGTTGCCTCGGGGCCAGTGACCCAAGGCTGGGATGGTATGAGGAGTGATCCTGCACTGAGTCCTGCGTGCATCCCCTCTTCACCCCCCCTCATATGGCTAGATCCTCTGGACTTCTGGGTCAGGGTTCTGGAGCCCGTGGGTGACCAGACGACCCAGAGGGCAGAGCCCGACTGAAATGCGGTGCACTGCTCTGCTGCATACTGTTGTTTGTTGGTATCTGCACATTGGTTCCAGAACACCCACAGACCAAAATCCACTGATGCTCGAGCGGCTTACAGAAAATGGCACAGGGTTTATACCTGTGGTGCCTGGGGCTGAGCCTGTTAACTTCTGTTTTTGGAGGTACTAAGGGTTGGACTCTGCCTCCTTGCACTGGCCAGATGGGTGCTCTACCACTTGAGCCACTCCGCCACCCCTTTTTGTGTTGGTAGGCCTGACCTCCATCCTTCTGTTTATCCTTCCCCGTGTAGCTGGACGACACACACAGCCATTGGTTGAGATGTGGGGCTGCCACGGAGCCTGTGTTTGGGACCCCACTCTCTAGCCTGGCATCATGCAGGACAGTCCTGGCCTGGGCTTCAGGAGTGGACACCGAACTCTCTCAAGGCCAAGCCATTGTTCTGAAGCCAGAACGAGATGGCAGAGCCATTGTCCTGTAGGTGCAGCCTAGCTGATCTTGGTGTAATGATGTTCTAGAATCTCTTTGGATTCTTTTTTGGTAGATATGGGTTCCTGTGGATTCCGAGGCTTGGTGCTCTTGGCTTGAGGAGAAAGCTCTGTCTTGGCCACATGTTATTCCTATCCCACCCCTAGCAGTGAGTCCAGCTTCTTCCTGCCCTGAAGGAGACATGTTTCTAAGTGTCCCTGCGGGAGCTGTAGGGCCTAGGAAGTGTGTGTTGGTGTCCAGTGACCGTGACTCACCGGTTCCCCTTAACCTCGAGGTGACTTGCTGTATCTTACATGTTCTGAATCATCGACACACAGCATAGAAAAGAGGGCCTGCCTCTCATCTGGCAGGACAGTGCTTGTTGTGGGTCAGCCAGACCACAAACCCAGGGCTTGTGAACTCGGCTTACGGAGTTCCAGGCCCAGGTACCCTCCCTTGCCGGGGGACCTGGATTGCCCGGACAGGTAGGCTCTGGTTAGGGGTCCTGTTTGTAGTGTGCAGAAGAGTCCTTGGGATTGGGGTCCCTTTGATTACTGCAGTGGGTGATTCCTCTGTGGCTCAGCAGAGCTCTTTCCCTGGGCCCTTCCTGCCACTTTGGGGACTGCATTTCTGCTAGAGCCCAGATCGCACCTGTCTTTCTACTGACCTTCTTGCAGCCTCTGCTGCAGTATGGGATCAGGCAGACTTGAGTACCCCTTTGGGTCATGTCTGTATCATCTTAGTTTATTCTCTGCCTCTCATGACTCCCCTGGGTGGAAGTTGAGGAAAAGAAGACCAGCTCTGCAAGGCAGGGCGGATGGTGGATGGGAGCCATGATTGGGTTAGAGGGCTGGTTAGAATTTCCTGGATTATAGTGTATTAAACTCTAATCCAATATTGGATCATTTGGGTATTTGGAAACTAGAAACTGATGGAAATTCTTGCCATAACTGTGACAGTGGTTGTGCAGTAATTGCCTTAGGGGCAAAGGGAACACTGGTGCTCCCAGATAGTAAAAAGCTTAGACCTTCCAGGGCCAGGTGCGGTCGACCAGACAGGTGCAAGGTTGTCGTGTTGTCTTGTTTTTAGCACTTTACTGATGCTGTTCCCACTCACCCACAGTGACCACTCGGTGAACTATTAATGGGATGTGGGTTGGTTTGGTTTGATTGTGGTTAAGAAGTAAAAGAGTTATGCACCTACTCGGAAAACAGGGGCAGGAAGATGGCTTGGGCCCAGGAGTGAGGCCAGCTTGGGCAACATAGAGGGACCCAGACTCAAAAAGGAGCAGTCTCAAAATAACTAGCTGTGTTGAAGCTGCTTCCCTGATACCAAGGACCAAGGTGCAATTTCCAGGGTCTCTGGATGGAGGCAGGGCCGGTGAGAGAGTCAAGGGGTGATGCACATGAAGGGTGTGCACAGAAGAGTAGCAGTTGAGTCGGCAATAAGGTGGGACCTGGCAGCCTCAATCATGACCTCGTCCTCCTAGGAGGGGTGCAAACCCAGGCCCTACACAGAGTGTGAGCTGCAGCAGGTGGCTCCTGTCACAGGCATGCCACGTCATAGGGATGGGATCACAAGCAGAGCCTGTGTTGACTTGGGCTCCTGCCCATTCAGTCCTTGGTTATAACCTGTGGTCAAGCTGGCCTGACTTTGTAATTTTGCTGTGTATTTCCAAGGAATTGTTAAAGATGAAAGTATTTTACTAAAGGGTAGTATTTTGTGGTTTTGAGACTTAAAAAAGAAGTCCCCATTTGGGCCTGATCCTCTCCCCTCTTGCTGTGCCTTTACCATGGCCAGGAGCATTGGTGGGAGAGGGGGGTTTTGCAGCTGGGTTGGGCTTGGAGTGGCAGGGCAGGAGAACCCCCGCCTGGAGGAGATGGATTGGTGCCCTGGTGAAAGGTCATGATCCCCTAACCACCCCCGCCCCTCCCCGTGGACAAATGGAGGTGATCAGGAGCAGGGCGCAAGGCATCCCAGGCAGCTCAGGTGTCCCTGTGCTTTTGGGGACAGGAGGCATCAGCTCAGAACACAGCAGGAGAGCAAACACTCCCAGTCTCCAGTCACAGTGGCTGGAGCCCACAGGAAGCATCTGGTGTCCCTGCCACAGCCTTCACCATGTACAGTGGACGTCCCAGGGCCTGGGATGTGCTGTAAAGCCTGGGTTCATTGCAGGGCCTGGAGGGAGCCTTGGCTCTCACAGTGACTCTAGACCATTGTTGTGTTTCCCTCTGCACAGCAGTGCCATCAAACCTGGTCCACCAGGGCTTGGAGCAGATTCACTGGAGTGGGGGCCCAAGGGACAGAGGTGTGGCTGCTATTCCAGAGACAGCCAGCAGGCCACACATTCATGTCATGATCCAAGTCTCTAAGGTTGGGGCAGCAGGTTTGTGGTCTTCTGTTGCTGAGTCCTAGGAGGGTTCTTCTCAGATGTTAAACACTGGGGTCAGTTAGCTTGTACACGAACAGTGCATCTGTGTTGTCGCCAATGCCCCATGCTTCTGTGGAATACAGTGCTGAGGCTGCTGGAATCCAGCAGGAGCCTGTCTGGCTCTCTGAAAGGTCTTCACTCCCTTGCTCACCTTTCCTAAAGGTGGACGTTAATGTCTTTCCTGCTCAAGTTTTCCCCCACACCCAGTACATGAAAACTGGCTGAGTGGAGGTTCCTTGATCTACAGGACAGGGCTGTGGTGGCCCTGACGTGGGAGCTGAGTCACTGTGGCCAGGATTTCAGCTGGTGGCTTGAGGGTAGGGAGATGTATGGTGGAGAGAACGCAGAGGTCTGTGGGGTACAGGCTGGCTCTCGCATCTGGCTGCCTGTTATGAGGCTCCTGCAGACCCTGGATGAGCCAGAAAGCTGCTTGGTCACTGTACTTGGGGGCAAGGTCTATTCTGTAGCATATTCTTGGAGCTGCACAGGAAGGATGGAAGAACACCTTGCAAATCATAGGTCACCCTTCAGGGATACCAGATTGGAGATTGGGCCCATCCTCTGCAAGCCCCAGAGAGAAGAAGCAGGGTTCAAACCAGTCAGTAGTGTGATGCCAGCTGCCCTGTGAGAAAGGGTGACATGAAGATGGGGGACTCAAGACAGGTGCTCTTAGAAAGCGACACTCCTTCCCCTTGGGTGGCGGGTGCCAGATGGAGGCTGTACATAAGGTTTTGATGGTACGCACTGTTGGGTGGATGGAATGGGGGGTGTTCCCTGTGGTACTGTAGTCCAGGCCCTCCCCACCTGCTTCTGGCCAGGGTGAGGCACTTGAGCAGGAGGCTTGTAGCCCTTTCCTGCCCAGCTGTGCTGGCTCATGTTGGTGTTGCTACACCCTGTCCGCAGGTGTCTGTGCATGTGGACATGGGTGGCCCTAGCTGGCGGAACCCAGTCACTGGGCCACATCAGGCGTGGGACAGTTAAACCCTGCTTCTTGTTCTATCTTGCCATGTCATCTTAGCAAGGCAGGTGTAACCAACTGCATTTCATAGGTAGCAACACTCATAGTTAACACTCGCTAGTGTTCCACTAGGTACCAGATGCTTCTGTAAGCTCTTCACATAGATTAATCTTGGACCCTCATAACAGCCAGTGAGGCAGGTACTGTTAGTTTGCCCACATTCAGAACAAGGAAATAGAGGCCCAGTAACTTCCCCCAGAACACTCAGCTTGGTGAAGCCAGACTTGGAGCACAGATGGTTCTGATCCCAGGGCCCCTTGCCTTGCTCCTTTCCAGCTGTCTCCTCCAGGGGCTGAGGAGCACCTGGCCAGTCCTTCTGGGAAAGTGAGGGCGTAATGACAGAATGGAGGCAGGAGGAAGGCCTGTTGTCATCTACTGCTCTCCAGGCCTAGGTGTGGTCCTCTTTTGTGTTCTTGGGGATGTGGGAGGGGGTATAGACAGGACTTTTTGCATGTGTGGCAGGAGCCAGGAGATGCAGGGGTTGGGACTACACAGAGGGCAGTTACACAAGGAGGCTGTTTTGCATTCTTCTGCAGGGTGATAACTAATTATAACTTTTGGGGTTTTGTGTTGAGGAAGCAGAAAAAATGGTCTGAGTGGAGGCTGAAGACAAGCTGGCGGCCCCGGGGCCTGGGTGAAGTCCCTTGTGATTTAGAAACTGTTGGAGGCTGGATGTGGCCCCTGGGCTCCCGGAAGGCAGGAAGTGAGGACACTGACTGAGGAAGGCTGTTGGAGGCCTCTGGGGATCAGATATATCCTGCTGTCGTGTGTTGTTTCATGCCCTGACACGATGCTGAAGATACTGCTCATCTTTTCTAGCCGTAGAACGAGCAGTTCTGGACCTTCATTTGCTGGAGAGACGAAGATGGATTGAATTTCGTGAAAAGAGGTTTTCAGTTTCAGAGTTCTTGCCCTTCCCGTTACTTACCGAAGCTTCTCTTTGATGTCTAGCACCCTCTTTTCCCACTGAAGTGTTTCAGACCTGTCGGCGTGGGTTACCATGTAGCTTTCCCAGACGCCCATGGCTGTGGACTTGCTGAGATGCTGCCCAGGGTGGGGTCACAGTGCCTCTGCAGCGAGTCCACTGGGAGCACTGCTGCTGGGCCCTGGGAGCGGGCTATTCCCAGGACCCTCCATGTGCCCCCTTGGGCCCCCGTGACCCATTTGCTAGCTTGAGGATTCTGTTCATGCTTGGGGTATGCCAGACGCTGAGAGACCGGGCCGGCCTCAGGAAATGAGCAGTGGTTGCATTTGCTCTGAAAACAAGAGGAAAGCCTGCAAGGATGGAGCAGTGAGGGAATCGTTTATGATCAGGGAGCATCCCTGTCACTGGGGCCAGCCTCCAGACTGTCCCCAGTCCTGCATGAGGCCTCTGGCTATGCAAAGTGGAGTAGATCAGCTCTCAATCTAATTGTTGGTGACATCACTGGGCTTGGAGACTCCTTTCAGAGGGCTCTGTCACACCCTGTGTAGGGTGACAGACACGCTCCAGAAACCGTGCCCCACTGCAGGGTGGACATTTTCATGTTTGTCTTAAAAACTACCATGATAAACAAAGGGAAGGCTGGGAGTGTGGCTCAGTGGTAAAGTACTTGCCTAGTACTTGGCCAAAGTCCTGGGTTCCATCCCCAGCATCCCCCCAAAATAAAAAAGATGAGTATCAGTTTTTTTCTTATAAAGGTGTTGTCTCTATTTATCCCTTGCTGGCCTTATGCAGATGAAAAGGGTCTATGTCTGGCATTTATAGCCAGTCAGATGGTGCTTTTCCTGATATGTGAACTCTGCTGCCTGTCAAGGTGGGTTGTATTCAGACGGCTCATGTTGTGTGAAAGTGGCTGTAGTAGCCGGGCATGGTGGCACATGCCAGTAATCCCAGCACTCAGGAAGCTGAGGTAGTAGGAGCCGTGAGTTCCAGCCCAATCTGGACTACATTGTGAGACCCATCTCAAAAATGAAAAAGAAAGAAAGAAAAGAAAACGGAAGTGGTGAAGGCTTGAGGCCATACTTCCCCTTTGCTGGTGGGTATTGGCTGGCCAGCTGCCTTTCTTCCATCTGTACCAGGGCCTACAAACCACAATGGTCCCAGAATGGAAGGTCATCTGTGTGGGGTCCACAAGTTTAGAAGTGTGGCAAGAATTTGTTGTTGGTGCCTTTCTGAAGTGATGCCACGTTCAAGAGGATAGAGTGTTAAGGGCTTGGCTGTCTTTGTTTCAATGCGAAGTTTTCTGAGGACAACTGTCTAGAAGCCCTAGGAAAGACCCCAAGGCACACAATATAGGTAAGTCATGTCATTTCATGATCTGTGTTCCCAGGTTGGTGAAGCTCATACCCTCTAGAAGCCTAGTTGGATCTGGTAGACAGTTGGATACTCGGTGCCTAGATGCTCCTTGGGGCCAAGGTTGAGATCTAGCTGCTGTTCCTTGGTGTGGTACTCGGCACTGGAGCCCCTGGCCCGCCTTTCCCTTTACTTCTCCCAGTTCCCCACCTTCCTGGTTCCCTTGGTGGCTCCCCTCCCTGCTGTGTGGTGCCTGGTGGCCGCCCTGCTGCTAGAGCCTTGATGGCCCCCGTGTGGCACCAGAACGGTCACTTTTCTTTCGGGGGTTTAGGGAGGTGCTTGGAGAGATGCGGTGTGAAAGGAGGTTCTAGGTATCCTCCTGCCTTTGATGTGGGCCAGTTTGTGATTCATCTTAATTTTGGTCATTTCCAAGCCAAGCCTAATGTTAGAACAAAGAGAAATAACCAGTTTGAGATGTAAAAGCAAGAGGAAAACCCCATCTTTCCTTCCTCCTTTCCAAACCCCTCATTCACGGTGGCACAAGATAATGGGCTCGGTCTGCTTGTAGAAGTCCTGCCAGACCATGCCTGTGTGCTTGTGATCTGGGTGCCATCACTAGAGCACATTGCCTCTTTGGCAGGGCTGTTTTATGTGTTTATTTTTGGCAGTATGGAGGTTTGAACTCAGGACCTGGCACTTGCTGGGCAGATGCTCTCCCACTTGAAGCATATCCCCAGCCCTATTTTGCTTCAGTTATTTTTCCTCCAGGGTCTTGAGTTTTTGCCCAGGACCAGCTATGCCTCTCACATAGTTGGGATGGCAGGCGTACACCACCATGATCCTCCCAATCTCTACCTCCCAAGTAGTTGGGATTACAGGTATGAGCCACCGTGCCAGGCATAGGGCCATTTTAATCAGCACAGCCTCACTTCTCGGGTGGCCTTTGCACTTCTGATGTGAATTTGCTGGGTATATAGGTGTATATATATATATATATATTATACAAATTACTTGTACCTTGGGCTGGGAACTCTGTTTTTCTACTGGTCACTTTATTTAGGAACAGTTGTAAGTGTTGGCACTTGGGTTTCAATATCACTTTCCTAGTATTTTCCTCCCCCCCATAGGTCATTTATCTTTGAATTTTCTTGGTCTCTTTGAAGGAAAGTTTTTGAATGTTTGGGTATAAGGAAATTGAAGGGCTCTGTGCTATTTAAAGCAGTAAGAGAATATTCTAGCCGAGCCCATGGGGAACGGCTCTTCCACTATTTTCTATACTGCTGTTGTAAAAAGTGTGACATTCTTTCAGAGAAAAGAAGCACTTTTCATTTTTATAACATGCAGAAGAGTCAAAGAAATAGCAGGCAACCATCACCTATACCAAGAAACACGCAGGCGCTATGTGTGGGCATAAATTGTTGTTGTGTTGACTTCAGGATAGTATAGTATGGTGAAGACATCAGGTTTTTAATGAATGAATGAATTTTTGTTTTATCAAAGTGTATGTGTTTAAAAACAAACATTAAAAATTGAGTTTCTTGCCCATTCTCCTCCCTGTGTCCAGAGATGACCTCTTAACAGCTAGACGTGTGTCCATGTCTGTATGTGCTCACATCTGGTGTCTGTGTGAGTATATCCCTGTGTACACTTGTATCCTTGTGTGTGGCGCCTGTCTCTGTGTGTATCTGTGTGTGTAGACCACCAGAGACATCCTGTGTAGACCCAGTATGGAGCACGGCTCCCATGTTGCTCGGTACCTGCCCTCGCCTGTGGCAGAGGCATGAAATGTGCTCACGGTGGTCCATGCATACCTGCCCTGCTTTGTAACAGTGCGTGCTGACCTGTTCCCCCACCCCCCACCCCACTGAGGACTCAGCCCTGAGGGTCAGTCCTTGTCCATGTCCCCTTGCACACTGGTCATAGAACTGCCACCTGAGAGTGGCCAGGGCACAGGAGTGTGGACAGTGGGGATTTCTGAATGGCTCTCAGAAACCCTTCTTCCCACCCTCTCCAGCACTAACTTTCTGTTTGCCTTGTTGTCAGTGCGTGGTATTTTTTTTTTTTTTGATTTACATTTCTTTTGTGGAGTTAAGCACCTTTGGAATTATTTTTGAAGATACAAAAGTTTTATAAGATAGAATTAAGAATGCAAATAAACTCCAATTACAGCAGAGCTTCAGTGCAGTGTGTTTTATGTAATTTGGTCCTCTGTATATTCAGGCATGCCAGTGGCATTTCAAATAACTCCTCTGAGTAAATGCTGTCCTCTGGCATTCTGGAAACATCCCTGCTGTATTGTATGTGGTGCCCGGCTCCCAGGGGCCTAACAGCCCCTGGATTGAGTTATGGTTTTGGTTGGCTCAGGCTGCTGTGACAAAATTCTATAGCCTGAGCAGGTTTTGAATAACAGACACTATCTCAATACTGCAGGCTGGGAGTCCAAGATCAAGCAGATTCAGGGTCTGTGGCGGCCCACCTCCTTGTTAGTTGCTGATGCTCTCTGTCCTCAGTGGTGGAAGGGGTGAGGGAGGCAGCTCTCTGGAGCCTCTGTACCCCTCGTGACCTCACCACCTCCCAAAGCCTTCAACTCTTGGGCTTAGGCTCCCTTAGAAATTTATTGGTTGACAGAAACGTTCATGACAGCCACCACCAACACACATGATGTTGGTGACCTCTACAGGGCCATGGAGCATCAGTGACAGTCCTCCCTAAGGGTCTGGTCAGCCATCCCCCTCACTGCCTGAGAACCAGGTCACCTGGATTCCTTTTGACATCCTGGAGAGTAGAGTGGGACGACATTAGACCAGTGGAAGAGGGCTATTTTATTTGTCCAAGTGCTAGCCTGACCGGGCCACAGGACCCGTTCCCAAGCCGAGCATACATTCTGCACACTCTTTGCCCCTTCAAGGTGGCTTGAGGTGGCATACCTTGGGACAAAGGGTGCTAGCCAGCTGCCTGTGCTGGCTGTGTCCAACCTGATGCTGTGGCAGGGCCTGTGAGCTGGAATGTGGGTGGTGTGTGCTTTGCTACAGGGCTTTTTCAGTACTAAGATGCACTATGTGCTTGTTGCAAAAGGAAACGAAGCACAGTGTCACCAAGCCCTTGGGGACTGGGACTGGGCCTGGACGCGGCCATCGCAGCCTGGTGCCTGCTGATGAGATAAACGCACTTCAGACCAGGACAGGAGTCCCAGGGAGGGACAGGGTGGAAGGGAGAGGCCACGCTGCCCTGAGCACCAAGAGTGCTCCTGACGGCCGTGTCAGGGTCGCTTCAAGGTGGAACCTCTTCACATGGCCTTTTTCTTTCCCCATGCCAGTCTCAGAGCCCCAGTGGACACCAGCGTTTCCCACCATCTGTACAAGTCACTCACAACTGCCTGCTGGCTGGGCTTCCTGGGGCATCCACTGACACCTGTTGAGCACTTCAGGACTGCATGGCCCTTCTGCAGACCAGTCATGAATGCAGAACAAGATTCATCTTGACTCTGTTCTGTGACATTCTGCCATTGGGGTCTTTATCCTGTCTGTCCTGCCTTGTTGGTTTGGGTGCCATGTTGGATTTCCTGGTCTCTGTCTTGCCTCTAAGGGACTCAATCAGGAAGCCATTTTCATGTTCTTTACCACATGCTCTGAAAGCCACAGAGCAGGACGGTGGGGTGGACTGCAGGGGTCAAAGGGTCAGTGCAGGAAGGAGCCACCAGCCCTCAAAGCTTCTGGAAGCTTCTGAATGTTCTGGAAGAGGGATAGCTCATGCAAAGCTAGTGCAAAAGCAAAAGTAGTTTGCACAGTAGGGAGCAACAGAGCCAGGTTGCTGGTGGCTCCAGGAGCTCGTACCACTGCTCAGCCCCCTCCCTGTCCCCTGCTTGATGACTCGTCCCATTCTCCTGAAAGTGACCCTAGGGTCAAGGCTCCACGCAGACTGCTCACTGCCCACTCTTACCCACACTTGGGAGGCCACCTGCAGAGGTTGTGTGAGCTGTGTCAGGACCCAGGACCCACCGAGCTGTTTTATTCCAAGCTACAGGAACCAGGACACTGATTTCTTTCTAAATTCATTTCATCACAGTAACTAGTGCCCTTTATACGGCCTGCCAGGCTTGACTCTCAACTCCCATTCCTGCTGCCCGGAGATGGGAGTTTAGCCATCCCTTCTTCGTTCTTTTTCCTTCAAATTTGTTTTACTTTCGTTTCTTGACTTCTCCAATTTTTGTTATTTGGGCAGCACGTAAGACTCCTGTAATCCACTCTGATTGCATTTCTGTTCATGGACTGCTCTGCTTCCGCTGGCGTTATTAATTGCTTCATTTTGAGTGTGTGCACCTTCATCCTTAAAAACCTGTGTGTCTGTTACTAATTGATGCTCAGAGCCTGCCAAAGTCATAAAAGTTATTTCTGCAGACAAGCCAGTGGAAGCCATCAGTAACCCATGAAACCCCCTTTGGGGTCTGTGCTTCCCCACTTCCCAGCTCCCTACCGTCTGTGCCTCCTCAGGCCACACAGCCTGCTTCGCAAGGAAGGAAACCTGGGATGCAGCTCCCTTGTCCTACTGGGGCATATCAGTAGCTTTCTGAGAAAGGATGGGAGGGAGGTAAGAATTTTGAAAACTTGGGGTGTGATGAATTCTGGGTGAGAGGTCATCTTCCCTTGGATTTAGAGGCATCGCTGCCTCCTGGCTTTCAGCAGGGTTGAAGAGATTTCCGGTTCAAGTACTAACCAGGCTTGACCCTGGTTAGCTTCCAAGATCAGATGAGATCAGGCGCCTAGACAAGGCTGAGGAGATTTCTGTTACCTGTTTTCTTTCTGGAAGCTTTCAAGACCTTCACTTAGATAATGATCATTGTGTCTGAATGTGTGGGCTTCTCTCATTCACTGTGCTGCTTGCTGCATCCTTTCATTCTGAAACTCATGTCCTCTTTTTATTCTTTCTCTTCAAATTCCTTTTTTTCCCAACTCTTTTTTAGAGCGTCTGCTAGTTTAACATAGGACTCCAGAATTGACCCTCTAGTTTTCTTGTCTTCTGACTCTCTCTCTCTCTCTCTCTCTCTCTCTCTCTCTCTCTCTCTCTCTCTCTCTCTCTCAGTGGTACTGGGGTTTAAACTCAGGGCCTTGTGCTTGCTAGGCAAATCCTCTAACACTTAGCCATGTCCCAGCCCTTTTCTCGCTTTTAAAATATAATATTTCTGTCATAGCTAAGCACAGTGGCATAAGCTTATAATCCCAGCTATGTGGGAGACTGAGTGAGATAGGAGGACTAGGGTCTAAGGCCAGCCCCAGGCAAAAGTGTGAGAGTCTACTTGAAAAATAACTAAAGCAAAAAGGATTGGGGGTGTGGCTCAAGTGGTAGAGCTCCTGCCTAATAAGCATGAGGCCCTGAGTTCAAACTCCGGTACCACCAAAAAAAGGGGGAAAAAGCCTGACACATCATTCAATTTTAGGAAACCTGTTTTACCACTGGGTTTTCAATCAATTGGATATTTTATTTCTTTCATCAAACTTTTTTTCTAAGCTTTCAGTTCTGTTTCTTTGTGACTTCTCCCCTCCCAGGCTCTGGTTTCAGCTCTATTTAGTCTGAAAAGTCAGTTAGCAACTGTGTTACATGTGTGAGAGTAGCTGGCAAGCATAACCCTTACTGAAAATCAGATTGTGCAGGATAAAATTAAATAAGTTAATTTAAAAATCGAGGTGAAATATTCAAAACCCATTACTTTCTAATAATTATGCAAAATAGTAATTGCATCATTGTTTTTTGCATTCCGCTATTATGCATATTTTGGGGTTTTTTTTTTTGTGACTTGTCCACTGGGTCTGTGTGGTGGGAGTGCTGGGCACTGGAGTGTGGGGTTCACCCGCCCCGACACCTGTGGGGAGCTGACACCAGTCAGTGCTTTGTAGAACAGATCCCCACCCCCACCCCAAGAGCCGGCTGTTAGAGCCTGCCAGCACACCACTGGTTACCCTGCACCTAGGGTTTTTTTTTTTTTTTTTTTTTTGGGCATCTGTTTTCAGCCTTACAGTTTATGTCCTTTAGAGTGCCTTTGCTCTGAATTTGAGGAGATTTAAGATACATCTCTGTGTCCTGGGTGCTAGTTCATAGGAAAAAAAATCCTCCAGTCTCCTCCAACTCTTGGTGGCAGTGTGTTCCATGGGACCCTGGAGCATGGACTGTTCTCAAGGCCCTGAACAGGAACTGGACCTGAAAAGAACGATGCCTAGTGGGGCTCACATCTGCTCCGTGGCCGGGGATCGCCTGTGGCGTGGGTACTCGGTCAGGTGTCCAGGCCCTGAGGCCCTCACCTGTACCCCTATGTGACCCAGGAGTCCTCCTCGGGCTGTTTATTGGTGTTTGGTTTGGCAGTGGTAGGGATGGAACCCAGAGCTCTACCACTGAGCTACACCCCGAGCACTGTTGTTTTTTAATAGACTTGTAGATCTGTTGTAGGGTCCCAGGTACAATAGGCCTTACAGGTCCCCTGCCCCTCACGTACAGCCTCCTGCATTCAGCAGCTCCTTTGTCCCAGTTGATGAACCCACACGAACTGGTCCTCAAAACCTGAAGGCCATGGTCTCCCATGGGAGTCACTCCTGTGCTGGATGCCCCATGGGCTTGGGCATATGAATAAGGACCTGGGTCCACCAACACGGTGTCCTGAGCAGATTTCCCTGCCCTGACAGCCGTCTGCATCCCTGCCACCCTGCCTAGCTCCAGTTCTGCCTTTGCCAGAGCATGCCAAGCTGGAGCAGGAATTGCTCACCCTGACCTCGAGGTTCCTCACAGCTGTGATGTGGCTGGTGCATTTCTCCTTAGTGCTAAATAACATTCCTTCCTCTGCTGTAGCACAGTTGGATTGTCCACGTCCAGGCCCTTGCCACCGCCACAGCTGGCTTCCCGTGCCATTTACCGTCCTGTCTCTCAGGCTCACGTCAGTCTTCAGAGAGGCGTCCCCTCCATGTGCCTTGGCCTCTTGTGGTGACTTCCCTTGTTTTGTCACAGCTTGGAGCATCTCTTGATGTGCCTGACCCTTTGTCTGGATAGGGTACACAAGCCACCAAAGGGTCTGTGCCTGTCGTGTCCTCACTGATGCATCAGGTGCCCAGGTCAGGATGTTGGGGTGAGGGCACTCTGGCCGGGCCACAGTGTCCTGGTCATATGTGCACCAGAACTTTCCAAAGATGTTAAGCTGTTGGCTTCCTCCTCCTCTGGCCTGCACGTCATCTGTGACCCTCTCAGCTGAGTATCACCCTCTGCTCTGAAAGGGCCACTTCCAGCTCTCGTGGGTGGGGTGACTCCTGTCACATGGACCCTGCCAAAGGCCGAACTCCTACATAGCCAGGGGACCACCATTCCAGAAGGTGAGTGAAGGGCAGTAGGTGCAGAGCCTTCAGGGACTCTGCGGCCTGCCAGCATCACCACCACTGCCCTTTCCCTGTGTCTGGAGTCACATGCCAGGAACGTGGGATACCCAAACCACCGGGGCCATTCACGGGGTGTCTCTGCAGCCGGCTCACCAGCTCCCTGCACAGCTTCTGTGGGGTGCGGCCGGCGAGTTCAGACTCACCCATTGTATTTGTCAGAGAGTGGACACTGTCGTGATTAAATGCTTGTTAATTACATGTCCTGATGATCTGATACCGCTGTCTGTGAGACATACTTGTGTAACTGCATGCAGGCTGGGTGTGGCCACTTTTGTCTCACAGAGGAGAGTGACTCTGTTCTTTCAAGGAACTATAACCAAGTGTGGAGTGGAGGCCCTCTGAGCGTGTAAGCCAGTGAGTTCTCTTCGTTGGGGGCTTAGGTGATGACTGCTGCCTGTTCGGAGCTCCAGGTGGAGACGTTCTAGGAGCCACACTTGGTAATGGGCAGTCTCCAGACCTGTGGATGACGTGGGGCATGGGTCCATGTGGGAGACTTGGGGATAGGTACATTGGGAACATTCTTAGTGCTGGAGACCGACAGAGGGTGGCTGGTACAAGGCCTGTCTCGCCATATTCTGGTAGAGGGAGTGGGAAGAGGAACGGACCCTACAAGAGGCATAGCTAGGCTGTCCACATCCTGTGGCCCTCATTGAAAGCAGGTTTATGTCTGAGTGGTGGAAAAATATGTCATGTGAGAACTGACACAATCTGGTTTACAGTGACAACTTCTCTGGCCACTGCTGCTGTGTGGCGATTGGATTATGGGGAGTTTGTATCAGTTTGGAATTGAATCAGTCGGTAACATAAATCTGAAAACAAGTCATTTAAAGAGATTAACCATTTATGAATAAGTCTGGGATGGCCAGTTGAAAGTAGAAAGCAGGTGCAAAGCCTCCACCATATTGTCAAGGTCCCAGCTCCTGTGGGATTCCACTTGGTAGCTCATAGAGTATGATCCTGATTTTCCTGTTCAAAAGGTGGTTGCCAGAGCTCCAGCCATCAAAATTTGAGCTCTAGGCAGCACCACGGGAGGAAGAACTGAGGGCAGAAATGCAATTGCTAACTGAGTCAGCCTCTTTTCAAGAGCTTTTGTGGAGTTCCTATCTAATAACTTCCTCTTATAGTTCTCTGACCAGAGATAGGGAAGCTTGGAAATGTGGTGAGCTGGGCACACTGCCAACCTAAGGTAGTTCTGTAGAGAGAGTAAAGGGACAGGAAGCCAGTGGTCACCATCAGAGAAGACAAGAGTAGGGCGGGGTGGGGGGGTAAAAGGCTGCTGGGGAGGCTAGGATAAGAGGCTGTTGACTTAGGTTGGGGTGGTGGTATATCCGAGGCATGTTCCAAGTAGGGCAGTGCACTTGTGGGATTCACTGTGGGTTGGGACTCGAGGGGTGAGATGGCCCCTGGAGGCGCCTTTCTTGGGTGAGGATAGCTCAGCGTATTGTCATGAGCAACCCAGGCTGCAGCTGGCTTGGGGTTCCCCCAGAGCCCTTCCTATGTCTGAGACCCTGGCTAGCCGTGTGGAGTTGCAGATCTGGCCCCTTCATTCTGTGCTTGCAATGTGCAAACTGGTCTTCTCGTTCCTAACTAGTGATGCTGTGTGGACACTGATGACTCTGGTTTGGGGCAGAGGACCCGTTGGGTTCCGGTTACTGGGTCTTGTATGCCAGCGGGCTTAAGGAGCATTTTCTGACACTATTATTAATTGCAGTAGAGTTGGAAAGCTTGCAAGGTGGTACCCTCCATTGGGGCTGACCATCCTCGGGCTCAGGCTGATGTGGCCCATGTGTCCCTCTGCTCCTCCCTCACAGCTGGGTTTTAAATGGAGGGAAACAGCTACATGAGGGCCTTGTTTCACAAATGTCCCTTTGAGCCCACGCGGCGATGATGTGGAAAGCCTCTTGCAGCCCACGGCTCCTTCCCTGACACCTGTAGGTGCCAGTGCCTTGCGTGCAGACTGAGACCCTGTTGCACTGAGTGCCCCACTGGGTGGCCTGAGAGTGGCATCACTGTCCTGGTCACCAGCCCTATGGTGAGAGGGAGCAGCATGGATTTAAGAGAGTTATGTGGACTGTGTCTCAGTGCCTCATTCCCTCACTGTGGTGGAACGGGGCCTACCGAGTGGACACATTTGTGAGCTCGCCCAGCACAGGGGCCTCCGACTGCCCAGGGACACAGCTGTCCCTTCCTCCTTCTGCTTCAGTCTTTGGCCTCCTGCCGTGCCTGGTTTCAGGGCTGAGGTTGCCCCTTGGTGCTGGGTGTCCAGGGCTGTGTCATTGTGAGTCCCTAGCCTTGGCCTCATGCGCATGCGTGAATGTGTGTGTATGTGTGGCACGAGTACACGTTTGTGTAGGCACGTGCACCTGTATGCATGCACGTGTGCACTGCAGCTCTGTGGCCCTCTGGTCTCTCTGGACATTTCCTTCCGTCAGCACTAGAGGAATTGGGAAGGCAAGTCTCTGAGGGACCCACCCAGGCTCTGTGCATCTGGTTACCAGCCGTGCAGCAGCTGTGTGCTGGGCGTCTCCACAGTCTGCGTCAGGCCCCTCAATGAATCTGCCCCACAATGCAGGGTTGGGCTGGGGCAGAGGAGAGGCACTGAGTCCTTTGTCTGCATGGGAGGTAGCAGGAGTGGCGTGTGGCCTCACATCCCAACGTATGACCTTTCTTTTCCCTTTTTTTTTTTTCCAGTATTTGATGCCCAGGCAGTGAGAGTGGCATCCAGCCAGCAGGAAGATGTAGCTTCTGGGGGACCCTGCCACTCACTGGCTCCAGGCTGTGCTGCCAGTGCCCCAGCTTTGAGCAGCGTCCCGCTGATGTGACTCCTCGGTCTCCTACTGCCCATGAGCCTGTGCTGCTGAAGACCCAAAGCAATTGCCCCCCCCCCCGCCTCCCCAATGAGGATGTGTGGCTCTGTCGGGGGGCTGCTCCTGGCCCTGGTGTTGGCGTTTGGGACAGCAGTGGCATTTGCACCCATACCCCGGATTACCTGGGAGCACAGAGGTGAGACCCAGGGCTGTGCAGGTGCTGAGGATGGAGGGAGGGGACAGGACAGGATGGGATGTGCTTGGATGCTGGGATGGACTGCTGGATACCCGGCACTGGCTTTGTGTGAGCCAGAGGCCTGTGTGGCTGTTCAGAGGGATGCTTGCTAACCGGAAGCCTTCCCTGGCTTGCTCAGCCCTCTTGCCGGTCCTGCAACGTGCTGTTTGAATTGGGGATCCCTGAAGGGAAGTTTGCTTCCTTGTGACTGATGACAGCTGAGGCTGCCCGTGCACTTGGGGAGAACCTGGAGGAGACCAGGCCAGCAGGCGCCAAGCTTCCTGCACTGATGCACATGTGCTGTACACTAGTTTCAGCTGTGGTTATTTCCCGGCTAGGGAAGCCAGAGTGTAAGCATTGGATGCTGCTTCCAGGCAGGACCCAAACTCTCTCGGGCAACATTCCAGGCCCTCGTGACAGAGCCGGGACCTGAGTCTTGGTGCATCTTGCTTTTGCAAGCCTTCCTGGCTCTTCCTGTTTTGTTTTACACCTACTGTGTGCTGGGCACCGTGATTGGTGCTGGGGGATTTCAGTCCAATGCTATTACACTCATTAAACTATATAATAAGCACTAATTATAGATCAAGCAATTGAGCGACAACAGACATCAGCTCTGTTAAAGTGACTCACAGCTTCAGAGCATTGGGGTTGAACTTCTGACATGAGCGTGACACAGGCTGTAAGTGATACTGGAACAGAGAGAGATAATGGTATGTGCAAAGGCACAGGGAGAGGAAGGAAAGTGCCATAAGAAGCTGCAAAGTCTTCCTGAACTCCCGACTCTTCAGTCTTTGGATACTTGATGGTTAATGAATGGATACTTGATGTGGAAAGCCAAGTTCAAAGCACTCATATCGATGCCAGGACAGCTGGAAAGAAGAAACAGCTTCTTAAAAATAAACAGCACTTAGAGGGCCACGGTGTCCCATGCCAGTAATCCCAGCCCTTAGGATTTGAGATCCTGAATCATTACATACTTTCCAGACTTGATCCATGGATGATTCAAGACACATAGACACGAGGTAGACGGGCAGGTGGAGGCATCTGTCCTGTGGTCCCCTGGGAGGCTACTGAGTAGGGAGCTTGGAAGAGCAGTCAGGTGCGCAGCTTTGGTCACGCATCAGCTCCAGGGACCGGGCCGTGATCTGGTCCCTCGTATGCACTTGATGACTGCGTGGTAGGTCTGCCCTGAAGTATCCATATCGTTCCTCTGCTGCAGTGAGCATGCATCCGTGGCTGCACAGGTTTCCACCCAGGTGGGCTCGCTGTAACTGAGTGGTACTCTCAGGACTGGTCGAGGCTTAAAAAGGATCCCTCACCTCTGTCCTCCCTTCCCTGCCTCTGACGATGCCCCTTGCCTCCCACAGAGGTAGGTCTGGTGCAGTTTAATGAGTCGGGCATCTTCAACTACTCGGCCTTGCTGCTGAGTGAGGACAAGGACACCCTGTACGTGGGTGCCCGGGAAGCCATCTTCGCATTGAATGCTCTCAACATCTCCGAGAAGCAGCACGAGGTAGGTCCTGGGCCCCTGGACCCTGCTGCCTTCCATGCAGCCCCACCTTGGGGTGTCTGCTGGCAGCACACCCAGGGAGTGCTCCCTGTTCATCTTCTCCTTTTGAACTTTTTACCACGGGACAATCTCCACCATGCCCATAAACAGGCCAGGCTCTCATTCCTGCCTGGCATAGTCCCTGCCTCTGGTGGTATTGAGGCAAATCCTGGCCCCGCCTTCATCTGTGCAGTTCATAAAGGAAAGGATTCCTTTTTGTCCAAATATCCCAAAAAAGCATCCAAAATTCATGTCATTAAATACTTAGTCAGTGTTCAAAGTTCACCAATTTGCTCATGAATATTTTTATTTGTTCAAAGAGTTACTTTGGATGCAGTGGAAATCAGCTCGGCACCATCACTGCAGCCTGCCGTTCTGTCCATTTCATCTCCAGCACCAGCCTCAGTTTCCTTCCTGAGAAAGCCACTCTGCACAACTTGTGTTGTGTCTCGGCCTTGACGTGGCTCCTTGCATCCTTAAAGTGTCTAACATGGGCCCCTGTCTCCTCATATCCTCTGCTGGTCAGCTCCAGGGCTTGCCCTGAGCAGGGTGGAGAGAGGCAGGTGGTCCCCCTGCAGGCAGGGTCCATCCCCTGAACTCAGAGGCTTGTGAGCCGGGAAGCTGTATCTCACTTCTGCCTCTCCTTTCCGTCTGTCAGCCAGAAGTCACCTCTAAAGGGAAAGTGCCCTTCCCCAGCTGTTTGGGTCCTGGAGTCCAGTGCCTTTGGGAAAGTCAGGACAGGTGTTATGGTGGATTTTGGACACATTTGATATGCTTATGCTCATTGAGTTCAGTCCTTTTTTTATTTTTACTTTTGTGATGCTGGGGATAGAACCCAGGGCCTCATGCGTGCTGGGAAAGCACCTCCCATCCAGCTGCTTCCCTAGTCCTCATTTGATGCTCTGAGTGCCCCATTCCAGGCCAGTGGCAGCCTCTCGGGCTGGCTTCTAAGGTCCAGCAGTCTCAGGTTGCCAGGCTGTTCGAGGCTCATGTGCACATTTCATGTCCAGGTCTCTTACTTCTCTGTTACGTCTTTGTCACCAGGGTCTACCAGATTCTTCATTTGTATTTGTCACACCAGTGAGCTTTTTAGCATTACCCTTTGAAAATAAAGTGTTCATCCTAAGAGTCACAGAGCACAAGGTGCTATGGGCTCAGCTCCTTCTCAGCTCCTCCTCCTTCGTGGTTCTAGTCACTCCCTCCCTCTTGGTCACTTGGGCCAGGGCTGTGACTCCAGGCATTTCTCAGGGAAAAGCCCTGGGGACACGATCCAGGGCCTGTCCCCCTGTCCTTAGGGGTTCATGCAGGCAGATGATAAGCCACATCTGATCCTCCTTTTAACGTCTGATAGAAATTGCCAGTTCAGGTGGGACCTTGCTCAGACCTCGAGTCCCGATTGTGATGTCCATTGCTGTGAAAAATCACCCTGTGTGGTTTGTCTGCTGCATGGGCACCTGGTGGGAACGCACTGCGCTTGTTCAGATGGACCCCTCTCCTGGGCTCCCCTCCCCAGGAAGTTGTGTGTGCTGCCTGACACCTGTGTGAGTCTCGAGGTGGGGAGAGATGCCCTCTTATTATTTCCGCATTAGTTTTGGGGCCTCCTGCGGGGCTGGTGGGGGGTGATGGGACACTGGGGGCCTCAGTTCCTCCTTCTGTCTTGTGCTGTTTCCTACCCTGTGTGGGGGGGTTTGGAGGGTGGCTCCACCCCCACATCACCCTCATTTTAGGCAAGGTGGTAGTAACATGGATCTGCCTATGGACGGAGTTAAGCCAATAGTGCTTACCACCACCACAAGTGTGAGGAATTGTAATTCTGCTCTCCCCTGCGAGAGTCGGCCACAGGGCTCTTTTCTTCTTCAAACTGGACTTGCAAGTCACTTTTTAAAGCTTTACTAACAGGGATTAATTGCACACATTAATGTTTCCATACACGTATACACTGAATGCTGATGGAATCTGACCTTCCCCAGCCCCACACACTTCCCCAGGTTGACGTTCTGTCGTCTACATCTGAGAAAAGGTGCAGTGCTTGTTTTTCTGTGTCTTAACTTATTTCACTCCACACGACGTCCTCCAGTTCCATCCATTTTGCTGCCAATGACAGGGTTTCATTCCTCTTTACTACTGAGTGATACTCACTGTGTAAATATGCCACCCTTTCTTTATCCGTTCTGTCGATGGGCACCTGGACTCATTCCATGTCTTAGCTATTGTGAGTAGTGCTGCCTAAAATCACTTTTGCAAGGATGACAAAACCCACTTTAGGGTGTAGCTTTTTGGCAAAAGTAATTTTTCCCTACTTCCAATAGTTGTGTCTGCTATTCTTTTGCAGTGAACAAAAGTACTGTGGGAACCAGCCTTCCAGGCCCTGCTGGTTTTAGGGTGAGGGTCATAGAACATTCAGTAAGGCCTGAGACAGCTCCCCAAGTCTCCTTCCCAATCTGAGATTTTATCTCCAGTTTAGAAACCCCTGGGCTCTGAACTCTATGGTGTGCTTTTTAAACAGTACATTTTTTTTTTATCCCAGCACTTCCTTTTTCATCAATACTGGGGTTTGAACTCAGGCCTCGTGCCTGCTAGGCAGATGCTCTACCACTTGAACCAGGCTTTGTTTTTTTGTGCTTTTAGTTATTTTTTTAAATAGGCCTGGGCCAGTCTGAGCCTCTGTTCTCTTATTTAATGCTTCCTTATTTAATGTCAGGGCATACCACCAGGCCCAGCTATTTTTTTTTTTAAATTGTTCAAGATAGGGTCTCACACACTTTTTGCCCAGGGTTGATGTCGAGCCTCTGTCCTTTTGATCTTTGCTTCCTGAATAGCTGGGACTATAGGTATGAGCCAACACGGCTGGTCCCAGCACTTTTTTTTTTTTTTAAAGAAAAGGAAGAGCTGGGCACTGGTGGCTCACGCCTGTAATCCTAGCTACTCAGGAGCAGAGACCAGGAGGATCTCAGTTCGAAGCCAGCCCCAGGCAATTAGTTCCATGAGACTCTATCTCGAAAATACCTAACATGAAAAAGGGTAGTGAAGTGGACTCTTGATTTGTTCCTCCCTAACAGGTATACTGGAAGGTCTCTGAAGATAAAAAAGCGAAGTGTGCAGAGAAGGGGAAGTCGAAGCAGGTAATTTCTTTTGCAAGTTAAAAACAAAACAAAACACCATGTATTTCTTAGTTGCTTTAACCTCATACATGCTGCTACTTGTAGGCTGGGCATTGTGTGTGGGTTGTGTAGTTCTGTGGTCTCCGGTTGGGTCATCGTGACACAACAGGGAGGCTCCTCCCTTCTGTTCCTGTTCCTGGGATAGCCACTCTCACAGCAGGTGCCAGACATACAAATTGAACTTACTCAAATGGCCTGAGATGTTGACTATAGAAGACAACTTCCATGTCCAGACGACTGGCGCAGGGTGTAAAATTTAGGATACATCCAGCCTTAGGCCTGGAGGACTGTGAGGATTTGGGCACAGTGCCCATTTAGGGAGCACTGAGCCGAGTCAGTCCCTTGGGAGCTCTGGGTTACCCTTGCCACCCACAGTGCCACTGCATCCCCGCCTGGGGCTGGGCTAATGGGCAGATATCCAGGTTCTCAGATTATCAGAGCCCAGTTGTCCCTGATCATGGGTCACCACAGCTGAATTAGGCAGATTTCAGGAGTGGTTGGCTAATCTCAAAACAAAATTTCTTTATAATTCAAGAATTTTTCTTAAAAAAAAAAAGGTGCTTCCACTAAGGCATCTGTCTCTAAACCCAGTGTTATCTGAGGAGATGAGAGGGCAGCAGGCACTGCGATGGCAGGCTTGGCACAGCTAAGTGAAGTAGCCACTCCCACTGCCCGCCCTGTGCCAGGCCAGACAGTGGCCTGCGTCCCTCCTCCCAGCTCCGTGGAGGGATGATTGTGAATTGCAGCCCACCAGTTTGAAAACAGTCATGGCAAAAAAAAGTTTCCTGATTTGAGATAATTTCAGACTGTAGCATGTATAATCCAAGGACTGTTCACCCTGAAATAGCACAAGGGTTTGTAAATGGCACCTTTTGTTTTGCTGCTGAGGCCTTTATAATGTACAGATGACTATAACCCTTTTTTGGTCCAGCCTGTCCCCTTGGATGGGGCTGGGACTCTGAGAAGTGCTGTTTCAGTTCTGTGTACGCAGGAGTGGAGGATGGGGTTCCCTGGAAGGCAGAGGGGCTTTTGTACCAGAATATGTTTTCAGTAATTTTGGCAACAAAATAAGTGCTTAGAGAGAGTAAAATACATTTCTTTCTAGAGTGAATGTCCCCAGTGCAATTTGAGGTCAACTTGAATTGCTTTGTCTGGTCACCAGATCTTTTTCTGAGTGTCAATTAGTGACTGAACTGAAATTGTGTCTGACATCTGAAAAGTCTGTGGATACCACAGAGATAAGTATGCATAGCCCAGCTTTTGGAGTAGGTGTGCCCCGGGTGGGTGGGGTAAGGAAGAGCCCCGAGAGGGGCATGAGGAAAGGCAGGGCAGCCTGTGAGTGCACTTGACATGTGGATATTGAGGGCACTTCAGTGGCCAGCTGTTGATTTGTTGGTGTGTTCTTCTTCCTGCAGACAGAATGCCTCAACTACATCCGGGTGCTGCAGCCACTCAGTGCCAGCTCCCTTTATGTGTGTGGGACCAACGCGTTCCAGCCCACCTGTGACCACCTGGTAAGACCACAGACTCATCCCTTGAGTCAGCAATGGTCGTAGCAGCTTCGTCAGTGCTTAAAGCAGAGTGAGGTCCTGGGAATAAAGTGGTCTCCACCCCCAGAGCACCAGGATCTTCTCAGTTCAGCCCACACGGCTACTCTGAGCCTTGGCACTGGTTGGTGGATGGACATTTTAGAAAGTGTGGTGCTGGCAGATGTGCCTTTGGATCTCAGTGACCTTGCTGCAGTAGGCTCCAGGTCATGTGGACAAAGGTCCTGCTCCTGGGTGGAGTGTGTGCTTGGTTGATGCCTTCATAGGTCTTTGGATGTCACCATTCGGTGTCAGGGGCTGGTGTGACCCTGCCCACTGAGCCATCCTCCTGGATCACCCACTCTTGAGTGGTCTGACAAGTGGGGCCACCTCTGCCCCTCCCCAGTCTCATCCCTGACTGGTCCTACTGGCATCCTGCCCCGACCCCTGTGAGTGAGGTGGGGAGGGGCTTCCTCATCCTGACAACCAGATAGAGGGGGAGGCTTACGACTGTTCATCTGATTCTTTGAGGAGGAACTCTGTTTATTCGGATAATCAGAGGAGCAATTTGACAATAGTCACAAACAGGAGGAGGAGGAGTGTTTTAAATATCTAGATGGGAGGACAGAAATGAGCACATTTTCTGGTGACACTCCCTGGATGTAAATGAGTTCTTAACAAATGCAGAACATTCTTTGTGGTGGTCCCCCTTACCTGCTGGGGCTGCTTCCCAAGACCCTCAGCAGATGCCTGGTACTACTTAAGTAGTACCAAACCCTACATCTGACAACCAAGACGGCTACTCTGTGACTAACAGGTAAGTCGTGCGTACAGCAGAACACAGGGATGGCTCATGTCTTGGTCCTGGGCAGGGCAGGGCAGAGCAGGATGGCAGGAGGTCCCCATGCTACTCAGAACCCACAGTTGCTGCAATGGCTGAAACCACGGAGGGAAGAAGACTACTGAAATGAAAAGCTTTTTTTGCCAGAACCCTTAATTGGAATTTAAAAAAAGATATTCCCAGCTGTAGCGCAGAAGTAGAGCATTTACCTACCGTGCAAAAGACCCTGGGCTTGATCCTAACACTGCAAGAAAAAGAAAAAAAAAAAAAACATCCAACCTCGAGTCAGAGAAATGACAAGACAAAGTATGGACTCTAGGATTCACTCAGGTGGCTGGGTGTGGTTAGTGTGTGGCCATAATCCCAGCACTCAGGAGACTGAGGCAGCCTGGGCTATATATAGTGAGACCCTGTCTCAAATAAATAAGCAAACAAAAAAGAAATTCACTTCGGAACCTGGTGCTTGCTCACAGATGTCAGGTATGACACACAGCATGCATCTATCTACCTGGTGTTCCAGTTTGGTACCTCTGATGCTGGCAGCTGAAGGTGACACGGTATGGGAGAGGTGTTTCTGTAAAGACAGTCCTTAATAGACACTGCTTCTTGCTAAAGTGCAAAAAACAAACAAACAAAAAAGCAATTGAACTAGAAACATTTCGCACACTAAACATCTGGCTCACCTCTAGTTAACGGAAGCTGATTTCCATGGAGATACCTATTGTTGATAAACGCGATAAATACTTTAAATCTACATCTGTAACATTCCCTGAGACTTGAAATAAAAGATTTCTCAAACCTATAATGTCTATACTAACCACTTAGCTTGCAGCTGGGAATATTCGCGTCTGTGTGTACATTCATGTGTGCGTGCTTGCTGAAATACTGCCATGATTCCCAAATGCCTTTGCAAGCAGTGACATTTTCCTGCCTATATTTTCCTCTGATATCATCAGTATAGCTAAGAAAATGTCTGGCAATTCCCCAATATCATGCAACCTCCAGACCTGTCCAGGTCACCCCGGAAGCCCCAAGTGTCTTTTGCAGATGTAATATGTGGGTTCTATCAAAGGGGTTTACATAGCCACCCCACTCAAGTTTCCTAACCTGTGAATACTCTTTTAACCTGCCTAATACCAGCTGCAGCTGAGACCTTCCTGCCTCACTGGCAAGTGTTTCTAGCCAGTGTCCTCAGGCAGGGCTGGCCCGCTCCCAGCAGGCTTGCCCCATGGGTGGCTCTTCTGTCACTTACTGGTTCTGCCTGTTTTTCCTCCTGGGTGCTCTTCCTTATGTGTCTGTACCTGCTGCTTGAATGTTCAGGGATGGAAATGCCTCCTCCGTGATTTTGTGGGCATTCCCCCTGATTCGTCACCTGTCGTTGAATTTTGTCTTGTTTTTCCCTGTATGAGAGATTCTGGTTCTTTGTGAGGTTGGATCTAACAGGTTTGGGTTTCTGTGTGGGGTGAAGAGATTATAATCCAGGATCGAAATCCAGGCCTGTACTTTCTCATCGTGTAGCAGGGATTGCGTTGTCTATTCACGTCAAGGATCCACCTGGGATGGGCGTTGGTGAGTGGAGGGAGGGAGGGACTCTGCTTTTCTGGCTTTGTTGATAATAGCTCTCCCTGTCAGTGTTGATGGGAAAATTCTACGCGTGGGCTTCTGGTCACTTGCTGAGCACATCCTGTATTTGGTTCTCCCTGGCCTCTCATCTCCCTTAGAGCCACTAGTGTTACTGTCACCGTTTTATAGATGAGTAGACTGAAGCTCTGAGATCCTGCGTAGCCTGGCTGGGGCCTGAGGCACTGGTGTGGAGACCTGAGCTGAGTGACATGCAGCTTGGCTGGCTCCAACAGCAGGACCCATGTGGCCTAGTATCCATTTGCTTGGTCTCACAAAAATAATGAATCTGTAAAATTAAATGGCACAAAGACATGTTGTTACCATGGAAAGCCAGACAGCTTATGATGCCTTTTCTTTTTGTTCTGTTGTAGAACTTAACATCTTTTAAGTTTCTGGGGAAAAATGAAGATGGCAAAGGAAGGTGCCCCTTTGACCCTGCACACAGCTACACATCCATCATGGTTGGTGAGTTACCACACAGGCTTCTTCACCCCCAAAGATCATGTCCCCACATGGGGCCCTTGACCCCCCCTTCCTTCCTCAGTCCTGCCTCCCAGGGCCTCGTTGTAACATCAGCCACCTTACAGAAGGTCCCTGGGCACAGACTCCTACTTAGAGTTTTGAATGCATTGTTCAGAGGGATAGCCAGGCACCACCACCATGTAGGCTGTTGGTGCACACCATCCAGGTATTCTTGACTGGGAAGGAGGTTAGTGGCGAGTGGGCTGGGAACCTCATGGGTACCCAGTGTTACCCAGCATTGTGTAGACAGCCCTGTTACAGTGGCGCACGAAGGTTGTTTGCACTTTACGATGGTGTGGAATTGCACTCACACACCCTTTCAGTTTTCACCTTCAGTACTGTGGTCAGTGACATGCATGAGGAATTCAGTTCCTTCCCACAAAACAGGCTTTGGGTGAGATGCCCCTGCCTGTGCGCAGGCTGATGTCAAGTGTCCTGAGTACTGAGTACTAAGTTAAGGCAGGAGAGGCTGAGCTGTGTCGTCTGGGAGGGAAGGCGCACTGAATATATTTTGAGTTACAGTGTTTCCAACTTAGAATGGCTTTGCACTGTAACCCCATACTAAATGTGGGCGCATCTATGTTTATTATTATTTCACTTGATGCGGGAAATTCTTGCTCGTGTCTACTTACTGCCCTTTTACTTACAAGATGTAGCTGAACGTGGTGCCTACAATAATCTAGAGAAAAGACGTGGATGTAAGAAGCAGAAGCTTCATCCCACAAGTTGGGAGATGGTCCTTTCCCTTTCTACACAGGAGCTTCGCTGGGTCACAAAAACCATGTTAAAGCATCTTCACCACAGCCAAAGGGGGGGCTGGTCTAACTCCCCTTTCCCCTCTTTCCTCCCTGGCTGCTGCAGACGGAGAGCTTTACTCTGGAACATCGTATAACTTTTTGGGAAGCGAGCCCATCATCTCCAGAAACTCTTTCCACAGATCTCTGAGGACAGAGTATGCGATCCCGTGGCTGAACAGTAAGACGAGCAGCCGCCTGGTGGCCATGGCTGTGCCCTGGTTGACGTCCCCCTGGCTATCCCCAAGCCCTGACGTCCTGAGCGCATCAGTTCTGTGCAGAGGGAACTCTGGATGTGCTTAGGATCCACACCGGAGTCTTGTCTGGTTTGCTTTCTGCTACCAGAGCGTTGTTTCAGGCTGTTTTTACACCCTGCCCTGACAACAGTTTTAGGAGATTGTAAATGGAGACCTCCCACTCGTCATATTGGGATGTTGCGTCATTTCTGGTGGCCTTCAGGGCCTGGCCAGATGGGATCTGGGCTCCCTGTTGCCTCTAGACCATGCCCGCTTTGTGTCTGACGTTGGGGTGTGAATGGTGGGAAGCTGCTGGTACGGCTTTTCTTGGGGCACTGGCCAGAGGACCCTAGGCATATTTGAAGCCTCTTGGTCTAGGGACCGCTCCCATGGCCTGGGGTGTGAGGACAGCCAGCTTCTTCTCGGAGCGGGATAACCAAGAGTCTTGGGGCACCTGCTTCTGGTGGTTGGAGTTAATTGATTTGAGTCTTTTATTTAAAGTAACAGATGCTTTGATGACCAGCTGGGATGCCCCATCTGTTCTGGGGGTGCCTAGGGCATTGCACTGCAGGGCCACCACGGGGGCCTACCTCTCTGAGGCTGAGGAGGGTGGGACAGGTACTTCTGGGCTCAGAATCATCATCATTCCTGACCCTGGAGTGTGTGTGTGTGTGTGACATGGCACACACACACTCCAGACATCTTTGCAGGGAAGCCCCCGGGCCCTGAGGCTGTGCTGGCCAGTTTCTGACACCATGGGGAGCAGGCTGGGACATAGCTCTGTGTGCAGGGACCATTCTGTGTCTTCTCTTTGCAGAGCCTAGCTTTGTCTTTGCTGATGTTATCCGAAAAAGTCCAGACAGCACCAAGGGCGAGGATGACAGGGTCTACTTCTTCTTTACGGAGGTGTCTGTGGAATACGAGTTCGTTTTCAAATTAATGATTCCCCGCATCGCAAGGGTGTGCAAGGTGAGTGCTGCTCTGCCCACCGCTATAGTTCCTGCCCCGTGGAAATGCCACTTCCCCTGCTACCAGATCCCTTCCTGCCACAGATGTTGAGGATCCCAGCAGGTGCCAGGCTTTAGTTCTCAGGAACTCCGGTGGTGTCTTTGGATGCCAGTGGGTGTTGGCATTCCACACACAGTCAATCAGCTTGTGGTTCTCAAGCACTGTTCTTAGACGTCCCCAGACTGTAAGAAGTCAGGATTTGTTGAGTCGCTCACCAGATTCTATGGGAGTTGGATGAGTGAACTGAGAAGCAAGGGTTTAAGGTTAAGAAGTGAGAATGCTAAAATGTGTCAGACTTAAAGCTTGAAGTGTGCTTTTAAAAGCAGGTGCTTTGCACAGGAGACCTGCCTTGGGTCAAGTTAGGAGATCTCAGGGTGGTTTGGCTGGCATTTTGGGGGAGGCAGAGTGACAGGTCTTAGGGACACCATCCATCTGCACCCATGGAAAACATGATCGGCTGTGGTCAGTGGCTGGACATTCATCCCCCATAGAAGTCACTGCAGGTATAGTTGCCTTACCCTCCAGATGTCATCACTGTGGGAACACTCGTCACAGAAGCAAGAATCTCATGCCTGCAGTGCACAGAATGGTGCTTTGGATGCCCCTCCCTTAACAGCCACCCAATAAGGCAGGAAGCAGGAGCTCTACATACCTGAGTATCTGCTACCTAGACATTCTGTTGCCAGGGCTCACTGCCTCAGTCTCCCACTCAGTCCCGTACCCATGGCTGCCTTGCTTCTCGTGTTGCAGGTCTGGATACCACCTTGGCAGGGGCTCCGGTGTCCAGAACAGGCTGGTGTGTGATGAGATGGGCGGGCACTGCAGGGACATGGCTCCCTGCAGGTGTGCAGGTGTGCAGGGTGCTCTAGCAGCAGCACTAGCCAGAGGAGTTTGTGTTCTTCCTCACCTCCCCTCCTGAAGCTCCATAGCCTGCCAGAGTCAGACCTGCTTTGACCCTGACCTCGACACCGGGCCCCAGGGGGAGTGCACAGTATCTGTGAACAGGATCCCTCAGTATATACTGCGGCCTGCTTTCCCTGCAGGTCTTAGGTGAGCTTTTGTCCTCTCATCGGAATTCTTTCCTTTTCCCAGTGTTGTTTTCCGTGCTGGACTGAGGCCAGTGTGGGTGTGGCCCTCACTCCTCTTTCGCCCACCCTGCACACACAGCCCTTCCACGGGCTTCCAGGACCTGAAAATCACTGAGACAAATGGCCATGGACACTGAAAATCTCCTCTGCTAAAACATCAAAAGTCTTGTCCTCTTGCGATTACACAGTAGCAATAAAAATGGAGGTTTTCATTGTGTCCAAAATAAATAAGGATTCTTCCATCTCATAGTCTTCTGCATTCACATTTCCTGGTTTCTATACAGTTGTCCCCCAACCATGGGATATATGTCCCAAGACCCCAGTAAAGGCCTGAAGCCACGGAGAGTATTGGACCCCATATATACTGCATTTTCCCTATACATACGAACCTATGATGTTTAATGTATAAATTAAGCACAGTAAGAGATTAGCAATAATAACTCATGATGAAATAGAGTAGTGATAACAGTATGCACGAAAGTTATGTGAATGTTGTTTGTCTCAAGAGAGGCAAAACAAATAATAGTCTCAGACTCTTGACTGACCACTGGTAACTGAAACTGCTGATGAGGGGTCATCTGTGTTTCTCTCCAGATCACAGTCATATATGCTCCACAGTTGTCTCTCAGTCATGAGCTCAGTGAAAACTGTCTAAGAAGAACCTAGTACGTCCGAAGCCCTTTAGTTAAAATTCAGCAGGTAGAACAGAAGTAGAGGATCAAACCAAATCTTTCAAAGAGGAACCATCCACATGTTTGCCCAAGACAGGCTGTGGGATCAGAGGCAGCCTGCCGCCTGCTGGCCCATGGTGGAGACTGACAGGAGCCCAGAGCCAGCACCGATCAGAGCCCTGAGCTCAGTGGCACACAGGGGACTGTAGACGTGGCTGTTTTCAGCTGTCATTGAATGAGTTTTCAGTGAGAGGGTTTGGTCTGTTTTGCTTTGTGTTTTGATCCAGAAAGTCTGCAATCTGAGGCAACATGGAAGTAGCTTCCTTCCTTTTGCTCAGCAGAGCTGTGTTAGGCCATGCCCTGCACTGGTGAGGGCAGGCGGGCATTGTATCCTGTACGTGACCGCCTGCTTGTGGGGGCCATCTGTGCTCTCCCACCATGTCCTGTCTTTGGGGTTTCAGGGGGACCAGGGTGGCCTGAGGACCTTGCAGAAGAAGTGGACCTCCTTCCTGAAGGCCAGGTTGATCTGTGCCTGGCCAGACAGTGGCCTCATCTTCAACATACTGCAAGATGTCTTCGTGCTGCGGGCCCCAGGCCTCAAGGAGCCTGTGTTCTACGCACTCTTCACCCCACAGCTGTAAGTGCCCTTGGCAGGTGGGGCATGTACCCTCCTCACCGGCCCGCTGCCCTCTGGGCACTCATGTAGCCTCCCCCCTGCAGGAACAACGTGGGGCTGTCGGCAGTCTGTGCCTACACACTGTCCACGGTGGAGGCGGTCTTTTCCCACGGGAAGTACATGCAGAGTGCCACTGTGGAGCAGTCACATACCAAGTGGGTGCGCTACAATGGCCTGGTGCCCACACCCCGGCCTGGAGCGGTAAGTAGGGCAGGGGGCTTCAGGAGAGGGTTGTGGGCTGTTCTTCCTGTTCAAGGATCCAAATCCAGAGCATAAAACTTGACGCAGAGCTTCCCTGCGGGTTGGTCATCTAGCTACGTTAGGCTGTGTCTGCACCGGCCAGATGTCCTCTGGGACTGGGGGGGCCAAGGAGTGCAAGTTGGCTCTTCTCTGTTGTCTTTTGCCTGTTGTGTGACAGAGCTTGCCTCGCGCTGCCCAAATGAGGTGTGCCACTGGCACGGGCTGTTTTGTGAAATTAACATTGTGTAGTAGTTAGGATTGTTTTCTTCTCAGTTTTCTGCAAACGCCTCTGCACTCTCATAAGCTATCCTGTGCACTAGCCAATAGGAGTCATATTGTTTTCTCCTAAAAAGAGTAATAGGTGGAAAAAAAAGTTCTAATCTGAGCTGACTACCCACTCATTGTTTCCCATAGTGTGTGTGTGTATGTGTGTGTGTGTCTTAGACTCTTGTGTGGCCCCTAACCTGGTCCTCAGCCTCACCCGGGACCAGCTTTCTCTATGGGTGAGTGGCCCTGACGCCCTCTTTGTTCCTTCTGTGTATACTGGGTTTAATAAAATGTGGTCTCTTGTGGTTGTGAGTTTTGTTTCATGCACATTAGGAAGCTTGTACCAAAACAACTGTTCTTACCTTTTACCTTTGATGCTATTTTTTTATTGTTCCGTGGTGCCGGGGTTGAACTCAGGGCCTCGTGCATCCTTGGCAAATGGCCTGTGCTGTTTAGAATTGGGCTGTTTTCAGCAGTGCTTAGCATGCTTATCATGGAAAAGCTATGAAGTGATAAGTACTTTCACTTCAAAAGCTTGGTAGTTTTTTTATTGGTAGATAATTCCTGGATGTGCTTTAAAACTCTGTCCTCTGATTTCTGGGAGAGGCCACCTTGGTTACCCACTGTTCCTCTTTTGAAGAAGTTCTGTATGTGGTCCTCTAGTGCTGCACGTGCTCTGCGTGGTCTCTGATGGGCGGGGACGTTAACCAAGCGTGCTTTCGCCCTCACAGTGCATCGACGACGAGGCGAGGGCAGCCAACTACACCAGCTCTTTGAATTTACCAGACAAAACGCTGCAGTTTGTCAAAGACCACCCTTTGCTGGATGACTCAGTAACCCCAATAGACAACAGGCCCAGGTTAATCAAAAAAGATGTGAACTACACGCAGATCGTGGTGGACAGGACCCAGGCTCTGGACGGGACCATCTATGATGTCATGTTTATCAGTACAGGTGGGTTCTGAGGGCTTGACAGTCACAGGGTGTCTGTGTCTTTGGGTAAGAAAAATGGGAGATCCACTTAACTTTATGTAGGTAGATCTGGCATCTCCCTTGAGGTAACAGCCCAGAAGGATTTCTGAGAAGTTACCACACCTGAGCTTCCAGATCTCTGTGACTATCAGGCCACCTGGGGTGATTGTTAAACAGGCAAGTCCTGGCCAGCATTCGGGCTGTGCTATTGCAAAGAAGTCCCTGTTGTCACAGAACCAGGTGATGCTCATACTGGCAGAGGTTGTGAGCACTGGCTTGGGAGGAGCCATCTGCCTGGCATTTCCTAATTGCTGATGGAAGACCTTGTACCTGCTGCCTTTGAGGAGCCAGGCTGCGATGTGTCCTGTCCTATGGAAGGCGTACCTCCCTTAATCTGTGGACTCTAGAACAAGTTTCCTAGAATGGGGACCGTGGCCTGCAGCTATAGCAGCTGACTTGTGTGCCTTGCGGTCAGTAGCCTGGGACTCCTGTTAGGAGGAGTCCCCTGATGGGAGGAGTTCCCTAGAGAGGCAGGGGAGCACAGCAGCCACCTCACATGGAATCTGCCTTCCATTGTCACAGTGTCCAGTTTGTCCATGAAGGTCATTGACATTAGTCATGAGACAGGGGTTCATGCTTCAGAAGAAAATTGTAATAACCTGCAACTTGAATTCCTAATCATTTATTTTGCCAAAGGCTTCTCTCTCTCTCCCCCTCCCTCCCCTTCAAGAGAATGACTTGAGCGTGCTGAAGGGTGAATGTCCTTGGTGTGCTGACCTGTGCCTTTGACCTTGCAGACCAAGGTACCCTGCACAAAGCTATTAGCCTGGAGGGCGATATGCACATTATTGAGGAGATCCAGCTTTTCCAGGACTCCGAGCCAGTCCAGACTCTGCTGCTGTCTTCCAAGAAGGTAAAGGGGCTCAGACAGCATGGCTGGGTGGCTGTCTTACTTGGTGGCTGTCTTGGTGGCTTTGCACATCTGTGATGTGAGATTGGATTTTTTTGTTTGTTTGTTTTTGGTGGTACTGGGGTTTGAACTCAGGCCCTTATGCTTGTTAGGCAAGCGCTCTGCCATCTGAGCCATGCCTCTAGCTATTTTAGGTTATTTTTTAGATAGGATCTTGCATTTCTCCCCTTGATCCACCTATCTTCAGCCTCCATGTAGCTGAGACCACAAGTATGCTCCATCACATTCAGCTTATTGGTTGAGATGGGGGTCTCACTGGCTTTTTGCCATGCTGGCCTCGAATCCCAACCTCCCGATCTCCATCTCTTGAGTAGCTGGGATTACAGATGAGGGCTACCACACCTGATGTGAGCTGACCTTTGGGCTTGCACACGAAGTTGTTTTATGAACATGGGATCTGAAGTTTGGGAAGGAGGCAGGCAGAGCTGGGAAATGGAACGTCACTGAGCTATTGGGATAGATGGACAGCGCTGTGGTGAGGGGCACCGCCTCACGAAAACATATCTTGTGCCCTGAGCCTGCAAGCTCTCAGGCTGCTCTAGTGGAAAGCTATGTTATGTAACTTGTCAATGTGGGACTCCGTAAGAGAAATGGTAGGGCACTCTGTACAGCCCTGTCCACGTCGACACTGTACTTCCTCCTGAACCAGGACTACAGATGTTCCCTGGCAAGGCCAGACCGGGGCTTGGAGGGCTGGAAGCCTGGGCCACAGGTGCTCAGCTCTGCCCCATAGCTCCAGTTAACTGTGAACAAGACATGCCTGTCAACACCGATTGAAGATTTCAGCATGTCCTGAAATCTTCAAAGGTCATAAAATAGTTTTTTGATTTCTTTCAACTTTTAAAAATGTAAAACCCTTTAGCTACAAGGCTCTGTAGAAATAGCCAGAGGGGTTGGGCTGGGGGGTGGCTGGATTTGGCCTATTGGCTGTAACTTGCTGTTCCCTGTCATGTATCCACTGTGGCCTTATGAAGTGGTGCCGCCCCATTTTACTACTGGGATGGAGCAGTGAGGAAAGAACATGGGCTGGCCCAGATCCTGACTTGTGGGTGGCAGGCCAGTCTTGAGCTCTGTGCCTCAGTTTCCTCATCATATGGTGGGTAAAGGCACCACCTCAATGGGTTGGCATGAGGGTTATACAAGCCCCGTGAAGTGCAGGATCCAGGGGAAACTGTGGGCTGGGCCAGCACCTGTCCCACTGAGAGGTGTCACCTGCCCAGGGACCCTGTCCTGTGCTTGTCAGCCTAGGAGGCTTCCCTTTCCTGGTTGGGGTCCCTAGAGAGTTCTCATGGGCAGGCCCTATGCTGTGACCAGTTGACCTGGGACACATTTGTGGTTTCTGGGGCTGGCCTGGCACACGACCTCTTTCATTTGCACCTAATTTCCAAAGCCTGGCTCTGTGGCCAAAAATCTCAGGTTTGACTTGCAGTGTGCCAGAGCAGCTGGTGGTGGGGGAGGGAGAGGGATAGACATTCACACTGGTCCTTCAGTGGGCTGTCTCCCTGGAGTTGGTACTGGCAAAGGGCCTCTGCCCACCTGATGCAAGCCAGGCCTCATCAGCCCCTGGCAGTGGGCAGAGGATGGACCCCCGTCCAGGCAAACGGAACAGAGCTGACCTCTCAACAGGTGTGTGTTTGCAAACATCCCTCCAGGCTCTCCCACCCTCTCCCTCTAATTTGTGTCCACAAAGTGCAAGGAGTTTGGGGCTGGTTTTCAAACTCCTGCTTCTCGGTCCCCTGTGCTCTCAGCCTCTGCAAAACACATTTGGCTGCTGGTTCTGAAAGGGAAAGAAAATGAGATCCCTGTGAATGCTGGGAGACACCAGGTTCTGGGCATCCATGCTGGTTTTGCCACTTGTCTTCAGGGCCTTAAAGGAGCGAGAGATTTGCAGGGTGCCTGCTTTAGCCAGCCCTGGAGCTACTGGGTTGCCAGGGTGCTTTAGCCAGACTGGGTAGACATCTGGGAGGCCTCCACAGTATGTGTGTGTTCTTCAGAGAGAAGGTGGGGTGTAGAGTGGGGAGAGCCCAGAGTGAGCCCTCTCAATGCTCCACCCTGTCCCTCAGGGACCCTGGCCAGCAGGGCTTCCAGGACACATGGGTGCTGATCCCTGAAGGCAGAATGGGGAGAGTCCCACATAGGAGAGGTTACAGATCAGTCCTGTGTGCAGGTATGTGGCCATACTGGGGACTCTGGCCAGACAGAGAGCCACACACCAGGAAAAAGACCTGGTGGGGGAGTCCTGCTAGGCCACAGATTTGCCTTTCTCCTCAGTTGCCCAGGACAGGTGAGGAAGCATTACACAGGCTGTGGGGTACCGTGCCGCCTCCTTGGCCCAGGTGGGCTCTGGTGGATTTGGGATGCCTGGCTGCTTTGCTATGGCTGCAGGAAGCAGCTGGTCAGTGGCACAAAGGCTGGTCAGGTCTCTTTCATCTAGCTGGACAGGGTCCTTCTCTGTCCACAGTCAGGAGCTCATCTGTCGAAAGCCGAGGAGCAGCTGCTGTAGGGTCCTGCGAGCAGAGAGAGGGCCAGTGGCATAGCCCTCCTGTCCACACCAGGGTGGAGTGGCACTGACCTCACAAACCCATCTCCTCTAAAGACCATTATGGGCTCTGGCTTTTTACTGTGGTAAACACACATGACAGGCTGCACTGTGGCTCCATGGTAGAGCACTTGCCTGGCTTGTGCAAAGCCCTGAGTTCAATTCCCAGTACCCCTCCTCCATGTACAAAGTATGACTTGAAATTTACCATCTTACCTATTGTTTAGGTATACAGTGCTGTGGCCCTAAATATATATTTACTGTGCTGTTCAGCCATTGCCACCTTCCATCCCCAGAACTTCTCATTCCTGAACTGAAACTTAGTCCCCATTCCTCTCCCCTGCCCCTGGCACACCCAGTATTTTGCCTCTGTCTCTGAGTTTGACTGCCCTGGACACTGCATCTAAGTGGAACCATGCAGCATTGGCCCTTTTGTGACTGGCTTAAGTCATAGAGCACAGCCGCAAGCTTCTTCCATGTTGTAGCGTGTGGGTTTTAAGGCTGGGTAATGTTTCATTGCCTGGATAGACCATGTTTGTTTCATTTGTGGGTGGCCTCTTGGGTCATTTTTCTTTGACTGCTGTGAACATGGAGTGCAGATATCTCTGAGTATCTCATTTCTCTGGGCGTATCTGGCAGGTGCACTTTGCACAGCCCAGAGAGTGCAATGTGTCTGTGTTCATGAGGTCACTCCCGATTGGTGAGACGCAGCCTGGGTGACAATGGGGAGGAAAGAACTTTGGTGACCTGTATGGCTGGCCACATAACGCAGCACACCCTCAGGGCCGTGTGAACCCAGGTGCTGCATTCCAGGGATGTGGAGCCAAGTGTGGAACAGCATAAGAGGCAGGGCCATACAGGGCGGCTGCCCCCCTTAGTACACCCCACTAATGCTGTATACTGCCAGCCAGATGATTTTTTCTTTGCCTTTTTGAATCTGAAATGATTTCGGATTTATGGAAGAGCAGTGATAATAGCACAGAGGGTTCTCATGTCCCTACCCAGCCTCACCTCGCCTTGAGTGTCATAGAGGCAGCATACAATGTTGTCACCTCCATGTTACCCATCCCAGGACCCCATGATGCATTAGGGCATCCTTGTCTCTGCTTCTCTGCCTCCTGAGTCCTGGCCAGGCACTTTGTGGCATGTCTGACATTTTCTTCTGATGGTCCTGGGGTCATGGGTTAAGGAGAGCACCATGGGGACATGGTGTCCATATGCCTCCCAGCTGGTATCCTCAGCTATGACCTCTGTCCAAGTTTCTCTGCTCCGGGTGTCAGTATGAATGAGCACGGTCAGGCCCTGCCTCTCAGGGGAGGCATCTCAAAAACTGTGTGAGCATGGTTGAACCCACAGTCATTCATTGGCTTGGGGGAAATGGACTTTGAGACTAGGAAAATGCAGTCGGCCCTCTGTGGCAGGCGTTCCATATCTGTGAGTTTCACATTTGCAATTCAGCCTTAGGTGAAAAATACTCAGAAAAACAATTGCATCTGTATTGAACATGTCATCACTCCTGAAACACTTGTACAAGTGTTTCGGCAGTTTTTACATTGTATTGGGTGTTACAGGTCATCCAGAGATGCTGTAAAGTAGAGGGGGGAGTGCTAAGGTTCTACGCCAGTGCCACGCATTCTCAGTAAGGGACTTGAGCATCCGCAGATTTGGTATTGGGGGGGTGGCTCTGCAGACACTGAGGGATGACGGCACCTGCTTCCCCTCTCCTCTGCCTAGCATCCACTAGCAGGCTTGGCCTGGGTTAGTCCTGCCCACTCCCTGTAGCGAGGGGGTTTCCCTCTTCCTTCCACATTTACCCGTTGCACTCTGAAGTGCAGTTCAGTTGTCACAATTTGATTTTGTTTGAGCTCTGGTCCAGTCCCATCAGGGAGAAGTGGGGCCAAGTGTCCTAGAGGGTAGGAACCCCTTGGGATAGACCCCACCCTTCACAGCCCCTCACTCACCTCTCACTGGGCAGAGGGATCAAGTGGGGCTCCTCTTGGCCTGTCGGGGACCACCAGTTCTGCTCTGCCATGGTGTTCATGATCCTCACAGATGTCCCCAGCAGGGACTTCTCCCCTGGAAATGTTTCCGCACTTCCACCGTCCTGTAATTCTCGAGTGATCTGGGAGGTCATCTCTGTCCCTCTTTTGTGCTGAGCATCTGCCCAGGTCTGCACTGACTGCTGTTTGCTCTCATCGTGGTTTTCATCCTCGGAAGCATCTGTGTGTGTTGTGTTCAGGTGGGCCTGTGGGCCTGGGTCTTTGAGCGGCTGCAGCTTGTGAGACCTGGGTCTGCAGTAGAGACTGCTAATGCGGAATACAGCCTCAAAGGGTGGAGGTTGTGTTTTATCTGATTGTAAAATACCAACCTGTGTGCACGTTTGAGCATCTGTGGTGTTAGTCACAGGTTTTCTGGGATGCTAATGTGAAACGGACTCCCAGGTGGAGGAGAGTGTGTTGCCACCCTGTGCGTGTCTTGGAGCCCTCTCTGATTGTGCTCACTAAGAAAACCTAGCAGGCCTGGGGCACTCCACTGGCTCCAGGTGGGCTGTGTGCCGAGTCAGTCAGTGTCCTGTGAATAGGAAGAGTTTGGTGCTTTCTGTGTGTTCTTCCCTTGCAAACCTAGTCAACAGTGTTGTTCCTTCTTTTGTTTGATGTCCCAGCCTTCGATTTGTTCCTTGCACAGCCTTAATTGGTGTGTTTACACCTAGATGCTGGATTCAGACTCCAGTGACACAGCTCTCTGTTCACAAAGGACAAGATTAGCCCTCAGGTTGTGCCCTTTGGCCTCCAGCTGAGGTGCTGTCTCACCTGTGGCAAGGCCAGGAGGGTGGCCTGGGGTGTAGGCTAGGGGTTCCTGCTCCACAGGCAGGGGCGGCTGGTAGGGGAGTGAACAGCCTCCTCCCCAAAGAGAACCAGGCTCAGGGGAGGAGAGCTCTGCTAGGCCGAGGGTCTGCCAAGACAGGGTGGGCAGGATTCAGATCCCAGCCTTCCCAGTTCTGTTGGATACCAGGCACTGCCTTTTTCACACAAGCTGTAATTCCTGGTGGTCACAGATCTCACAGGCCTTGCTCAGTGGCCGATTCTAAGTTAGGGAGACCTTTCCTGCTCTGTGCAGCACTTGAAAATGCTCTGTCATCCCCACAGCTGGTGGAGAAACTCGGAGCCCCTGCCTTATGTCTGCTCTGTCTGTTTCCTGTACACAGGGCAGGAGGTTTGTCTATGCCAGTTCCAACACAAGAGTGGTCCAGGCCCCACTGGCCTTCTGCGGGAAGCACAGCAGCTGTGAGGACTGTGTGTTGGCAAGGGACCCCTACTGTGCCTGGAGCCTGCCCGCGGCTGCTTGCGTGACTCCGCACCAGGCCGAGGGCCCCAGCAGGTAGGGGTGGGACACCTTGGGCATGAGCCCCTTGAGTGCATGCAGTGAGTGACGGGTACCAATTGTCTTGCAGGGCTTGGATTCAGGAGATGAACGGTGATACGTCCTCATGCCCGGGTGAGTGGCTCCCTGTCAGCCATTGGCCAGGCCGCAGAACCATTTCATGGTGCTTCGGTTCTGTGATGCTCATGTGTTTTGTTTTTCTTTCTCCACTCTGAGCAGGGGGTGAAGTGTCATGTCGCAGACCTGTGATCTCTGTCCTTTGATTGCAGAACAAGTAGGCACATAGGGTGTTACTGGTTCACTGGAAAGCATTCTGTCTGCAACTGTCCTCTTTTCTCATTTACTCAGCTGGAGCTTATAACAAACCAAACCCGCTAAGAATGGGAAGAAAGGAGTCTATGAGTTCAGGTTGAGCTTCACTAATCCAAAAATCGCAAATCAGAAACTTTTTCAATGTCACTGTGACACCCCAAGTGGAAAGTTCCACACCATAAAATTTATCTCAGTCACAAAATTATTTAGTGTCAGGTAAATTTACCTTCAGACTATATGTATAAGATACATTTGAAACAAAAGTGGATTCCATGTTTAGACTCTGATCCCCTCCCCAAGACACCTATCTTATTACGCTTCTGCAAATATTCCCAAATCTGAAAAATATTGAAATCCAAAGCACTTGTGGTCCCAAGCACTTCAGACAAGTGACATGCAGCCTGTAATTAGTTCAGGTTGGTGTTCCCCTCAGGATCCCACTGCCATGGCTGGCCATTGGGGAATGGCACTGTGACCAGAGGTGGGGTAGGATTGGGCCAGGATGCCCTATCCACCTTCCAAGCAGGGGAGAACCCTTCTCCCCTCTCTAAGCAGACAGCAGTCTTCAGATTCAGAGAAGTAGAAAAGAAGTGTAAGGGTAAGACTGGCACTGACAGCCGGCCTCCCTTGTAGCTGCTAGCAGAAGGGTTTGGTGTCTGACTCAGGGTGCCATCATTGGATGCACAGCTGGCCAGGGGTTGGCCTCCCAGCCTGATGAGTTTTCTCCTGGGACTCGGGGTGAGAAATGGGATTTCTGCTGCTTAGAGCCGACTGATTTCCTTGTCCCTGGGGCTGCTATCCAGGGTTCGTCTTTGCTTTTTGGTCACGCATGTCTCTTATCTCCTTGGTTGTCCTGAAGATCTCATCTTGTTCCGGTGGGTGAGACTCTGTGTCGTCTTGTGGGCATTAACCTATTTTTGAAAGCAGCTGAGTTCACGTGCAGGGTTGTTGATGCTGTGCACATTTATTTTGATGTTCCAGATAAAAGTAAAGAAAGTTTCCGGCAGCGTTTTTTCAAGCATGGTGACACAGCGGAACTCAAATGCTCCCCAAAATCCAACCTGGCCCGGGTGGTATGGAAGTTCCAGAATGGTGTGTTGAAGGCCAAGAGCCCTAAGTACAGTCTTGTGGGCAGGAGAAACCTGCTCATCTTCAACCTGTCGGAGGGCGACAGCGGCGTGTACCAGTGCCTGTCCGAGGAGAGGGTCAAGAACAAGACGGTCTCACAGCTGCTAGCCAAGCATGTCCTGGAGGTGAAGGTGGTCCCCCGGCCCCCAGTGTTGTTCAGCTCGTTGGCTGCTCAGACAGAAGGTAGTAGGATCATCTCCAAGGTGTCAGCAGCATCTACCCAGGAGTCCCCTCCTGTAACGCCATCTGTGCGGCCCCCCTCCCCCAGGGCTGTCACCCCACCTCCCAAGCCTGGACCCACAAGCACATCCTGTGAACCAAAGATGGTCATCAACACCGGCCCCCAGATCCACTCAGAGAAGACACTGTATCTCAAGTCCAGCGACAACCGCCTTCTCATGTCCCTCTTCCTCCTCATCTTCGTCCTCTTCCTCTGCCTCTTTGCTTACAACTGCTATAAGGGCTTCCTGCCCGCACAGTGCTTGAAATTCCGCTCCGCCCTGCTGCTTGGGAAGAAAAAGCCCAAGTCAGAATTTTCTGACCTAGAGCAGAGCGTAAAGGAGACGTTGGTGGAGCCCGGCAGCTTCTCCCAGCAGAATGGGGAGCAGCCAAAGCCAGCCCTGGACACCGGCTATGAGACGGAGCAGGACACCATCACCAGCAAAGTCCCCACGGATAGGGAGGACTCACAGAGAATCGATGAGTTCTCCTCCAGAGACAAGCCGTTTGATGTCAAGTGTGAACTGAAGTTTGCCGACTCAGATGCAGATGGAGACTGAGGCCCCAGCCGCGTGTTCCCACCTGAGTCTCAGTCTGTGCGTGGAGAGTTTTGTGCTTAACCTTTCAGTAGCCAAGTCTCGTCATTGTACAGCGAACCTCAGCCCTTTGTTTTCTCGAGTTGAGCCTGTGACTTGATCCTCTGTCCTTTTAGAAAATGACAAGTATCACATCCCTATCCTGCAGTCCCTGGAGCGCTTTAAGATTCCCTATGGGCAGCGGCACCGATTTACCTGAGCCCTTTGTGTCGTGGGGTGGGGAGATGGTGACCTCCACTGGCTGAGAAGAGTTACCCTTCCACTTCCCCTCCTCGTAGCAGCCACTAAAAGATAATTTAATTCCAGATTGGAAATGATGTTTTAGTTTATCAGATTGGTAACTTACTGCCTGTTGTCCAGATTGGCACGAAGCTTTTCTTCCATTTAATTTTTTTTTTTTTTTTTGCTTTGATTGTGTTGTCTTTGGTCATTTTTTTAAATTACTGAAGCAGATGTTTTAATATTTAGAAGAAGATGTGCATTTTCTAGATTTTGTTGTATATTGGGATAAAATATGGCTTATGTTGCTTAAGATTCTCAGGGAGGACTTGTTTTTGCTAAATGCATTCGTTCTGCTTTTAGAAATGTAGACCTAAAACCACCTCTTGAACACACTCACCTTTTGACTTTTTACTTTATTCTTTGAAGGAAGCATCATTTTCAGGCATATTTTCTTTACTTTTTTTCCTTTTTTGACTCTCTTCAAGAGGAGGGCTATCCCACATCCGTGAGGCAGGCCTTCAGAGAGGGAAGGTGGCCCGATGACTCTGGGTGGTGATCAGGCTGGCCCATGAGGAGGAGCGTTTTACAATCCCACAGCCATGGCCGCTGGCTGAACCTCCTGTCCAGATGGACAGATGGAGCCTTCACAAGGACGTCGTTGGTGTCTGCCTATCTCCTGTCTCTTCTTGCTTCTATCTCACACCTACTGCCTGCGGGTTTCCCCCTCAGCCTCATGGACCTGGCCACCTGGGAGAGAAGTGGACCGGGGTGGATAGCTGCACACAGGACCACAGTCTCCCAGTGCATGTGGCCGTTCCAGACCCACTTCTGCCACTGTCTCTAAAGATGTGAATGGGTGGTACGATTTTAGCATTCATCTTACACTCCATCTCCCCAGTTTGTAAATACCCTTTAAGAGCAGACTTTTATTCCATGGCAAAGAGCAATAAACTGAGTTTTTGTGTGTCTGTGTGGACAGTCTCATCTTCAGCATGATGTGCTTTGATCATTTTGGTGAGATCATTTGTATTTTCTAAGATTTACTTTGTCTTTATTTTTCTACTTTGAATTGTATACATTTGGAAAGTATCCGAATAAATGAGAAGCCTTATTGTTGCTCTGGGCAGGCCATTCATTACTGAGTTACCTGTGTGGTGGCCCTCGTGGGGTGGTCTGAGGCACTTCCTTTCTTCATCCCTGCCTGTCCATTTCCTGCTGTGTTTCGCCTGCTCTGGCATGGGATGCGTTCCTGACAACTTCTTCCTCAGTTCCCTTTCTTTTCTGTCCTCTCTGTCTCACAGCCTCATCTCCTAAGCCCTTCCCTCCTCCTGGCTCCTCCTCCCTGTCCTGTCTGGGCCCCGGCTCGTCTTCCTCACCCTGGAGTCCCTGGCCGGACTTGGGCTCAGGGCCTGACAGCAGCACACGGGTCACCTTGCTGCCACCCCTCCTGAGTGACCAGGCACAACAGGTGCAGGCGCTGGGGACCTTCCACCTCTTCTGCCAGGCCACAGGTGAGTTGGGGCACGCTCTGAGGCAGATGGGTGCGGGGGGGTGGGGCAGGGAGTGCTCTGCCCCATCCACTTGGTCTCCCCACTTTGCCTACACCACCCACCTTGTTCCTGGCTGTGCCTCTGAGGTCAAGTCAGCTCATACTTTCACAAGATAAACTGTGAACAGACAGCAGGCGTCAACCATAAAGGGTCAGGTGTTTCAGGCTTCCGTAGGCTGTGACCCCAGCCAGTCAGCCTCTGTCACCCCTACTCAGTGTCATTGTAAAAGTAGCATAGACTGTGTAGTGAGCAGGCAGGTACTTACAGAAACCAGCTGTGGGCTAGATTTGGCCCAAAGGCCACTGTGGTATGGAAGGTTGCTTTCATGTCCCTAACAAATTGGAGGTTGATAGAGTTGGCTTTTTTTTTTTTTTTTTCTTGGTGGTACTGGGGTTTGAACTCAGGGCTTTGTGCTTGCTAGGCAGGTACTCTACCACTTGAGCCATTCTGTCAGCCTGGCATTTGGAAGTTTTTAAAAAGTAACTTCCGAGCTTCCAAAAGGGAAGTTGTATTAATGGTTTGCCTCGTGCTGTTTGAAATGTGGTACTGTTCCTGCAGACACAGGAGGGGCTGGCCCAGTGCTGGAGAATATTCCCGGGGGACAACCACTCTTGAAGGATGGCAGTTTGTCCCAAACCATGCTTTAGTTGTGTACCTGGCTTTGGCAGCACCCAGCAGCCCTGGTTTCTGTGTGCCTGGCAGGCTTAAGCCTCTACACAGAATGGAATAAAATGAACAAGGAAGGAAAGCAAATGCAGTTTGTCTTTTAAGACAAATTTTTAACAAACTGTCAAAACTGCAAAGAGATTTCTGTTAAGGCAGCTGTGGGAGCTGCCAGGTAGCTCTGTCCACTGTGAATGCAACACACCTCCTGGCAGGTAGTGGCCCTGCACAGGCTGTCCTCAGACCGTGGACAGGAGTTGTGACTGAGCACTGTGGAAAAGACAGACTTCTGACTGGCTGGCTCTGTTGGTCCAAACTCTCTTTTTTTGAGATGGAGTCTTGCTGTGTGGTCCAGGTTGGCCTTGAACTCTTAGGCTTAAGCAATCCCCCCACCTCAGCTTCTCAAGTAGCTGGAACTACTGGTGTGTACCTCTGTGCCCAGTGGTCCAGCGCCTTTGCTCAATGCTGTGGACCAAGGCTGCATGTTAATCTTTAGTCAGGTAATTTACCCCAGACAACAGGATGGGAAAGTCCTACCTGTCTCCATGACATCCGAATCTTTGGTGCAAGCAGACACCTTCACAGGCACACTTGGAAGCCTCCTCAGTGGTGGGGAAACACTGTTGGGTCCGTATGACATGGCAAAGGTCCCAGGGCCCCTTCACTGGCAGACACAGCAAGAGCCTTCACACTGCCAAACGAGAGCTTGGGAGAGAGTGAAAGCTTGGTGCCTTGGGGCAGTTGGACGGCGCTGTCTGATGCCAGGACTTCATTACAAAGGGGCTTGGAGCAAAATGGTAAAGGAAAGGTTACCTGAAGACATAAGAACTGCCGGAAGCCACTGCCAACGTGGGCAGGTGGAGTGAAGGAAAATGGTGATACTCTTGTCTCTCTTTCTGCACATGTGGGGCTGGGGCCTCCTGATCTGCAGCTGCCTCTGCTGGAGGTGCCACAAGAGCCTGGAGAAATGGTTCCTCTGACTTCCTATCTTTGGCAGTTCTCCCATGGGCCAGAATGCTAGTGGCCAGGGGCCTGGGAGTTGTGGAGAGCATGGTGGGAGCTGAGATGGGAGGGTGTAACCCTTTCCTAGCATTGGGATGGACTAATCAGGTGGGAGACAGGCCTTGAACTCTCCTGTGACCTCATGGCCACTGTTCTACCCATAGATACTTGGTTCCATCTGGGATCTTTTCTGTTCTCTTGTTCTATTGAGGCCACCTGTGAGGGAGGGTGGCTGATTGTGGTCCCCTGTGGGGTGGATCAGACCAGGGCAGACTTTTTTGCAGGCTTTGGCACGTGAGAATCCAGAGGCTGTCCTGTGGGCTTTGCAGTCTCAGAACAGGTTGCATGGTTGGGTCAGTCTGCAGACAGCCCTCCCTGGAGGGGAGGCCCATGTGGCCTTGAACTCCATGAGGCTTCTGGGAGAAATGAGAGCTGTGTTACAGGTTCTGCTTTTGACATTGTACCCTAAGGAAGCAGAAGACAGCTGTGCAGGTGAGGCCTGGGGCCCCAAGACTGCAGTGTGGCTCACTTGGCCTCTGTAGCCTCTCCCTGCTGCCTGTGGTGGGTTTGGAGCCTTGATTTAGGCTTTTTTTCCCCCAAACAGCTGTTTTTGTGGTAATTTTTATAAGTGGTTTGGGGCTGTCTGATTAAAGGCCTATTAGACTAAAGAGAATCTGCAGTTCCTGGGATCCTTCCTGGCACCCTGGCTCTGCTGGTAACCCTCCAAAGAGGGCTGACTGGAGGTCACATGGCCTGGCCTTCCCTTGTCCCACTCATGTCTCCGTGGAGTCAGCCATCCAGAACAGGTGAGGACAAGGCCATCCCTGAGGGGTCAGGGTGGGTCCACCTGGGGGAAATGCCCCGTGGTGTGTGTAGAAGGGGTTCCCTGAGAGATGGTGGAGAGGAGGGCCTGGTGTGGTGAGATGGCTCCCAAGTCAGGATAGACTGGACACGCTTGTGCAGTGCACAGGTAAGATGACCATGGCAGAGAGTCTCATGAAACTCTCCATCTCCCTGCCCCCATCCTCCATGCATGGCAGCTAAAAGGGCAGGGCATGGTTAAGCCTGGCCTTGGTTGTGTCCATCCATTATCTGACCTTGGAGCCTGCACTTGGATCCTTCCCAGCCAGAAGGACAATTTCCCTCCTTTGAGATCCAGTATTCACAGACTTGGTTGCTAGAAGAGCTGATAAATGTCTACGTTGGTGGCTGATCATGTTGCAGACTCTCTCCAGGCTGTGAGCAGCAAGTACCCTGGCCAGTCTCTTCTGAACTGACAGGATTGGATGGCAGGGGTATTTGGAGGCTTGTGACTCAGGCAGACACAAGTGATGTTTCCAATGGGCCCACAGCTGGGAGTTGGGAGAAACTGGGCAGCATGCAGGACATGCTTGGGGCAGCCTCTGCAGCATGGATTTAACTTTGTAGCCACCAGCTGGTGTCCGCTGATGGCACAGTGTAGATATGGTGGTCCTACAGACTGGTTTTAACTCTCACTTTCCCTCTCTCTTTAATCTCCTCTGCATTCAGAAGGAGTTGGATAGTTTAAAAAGAATGAATGGAACGTAAGTACTTTAAAAAACATCTTTCATGTCTAATGTAAGCACGTATTTGACCAATTTATGAATACTTAAAGATGTCCTCATAAAGGTAGGATTTGTGGCGAGAACATTTTGCATTGTTCCTCTTCACCCCCAAGAAAGCTTTTCTTTGAGGGGTTTTGCAGTTGAAGATCCCAACCCATGGGGTTTGGGTGGATTGGCTCCAACTTGAGCAAGCCAGATTCTTGTCCAAGGGCTCAGTCATGAGAACCTTCCAGAGGCTCCACTGTTGGGTAGAGCTGGTGGATGGTGGAGGAGACTGTGCTGCTTTTAGAGCTGACAGTGTTTGATGTTACAGAAAACTCATTACTTGATCATAACACCTCCCAAGAGTTCATTGCTCACAGGAAGATTCTAGCTGGATGCCCATCAGCTGGGGAATGGCTAAATAAAATGTGACATTGTGAAAGACACTCAGCAGTTAAAAGGAAGGAAATTCAGTTGGTCTCCTATCTGCAGGTTCTGAATCCATGGATCATCCAACTGTAGATCAGAAACAGGAAAAAAGAAAGAAAAGTTGCATCTGTATTGCACAGACTCTTTTTCTTATTGTATCTAAATAATACAGTATAACAACTATTTACACAGCACATAACATTGCATTGTGTTCTAAGGAACCCAAAGATGATTTAAGGGCTGGTGCAGTGGCTCAAGCGGCAGAGCTCCTGACAAGCAAGCGTGAGGCCCAAGCCCCAGTACTGCAAAAAAAAAAAAAAAAAGTTCAAAACACTTCTGATTGGGAAAAAACAAATTATGGAGTGGACAAAACAGTTCTGAACCCCAAAATAAGCCCCAAACACAGGCTTGTCCACTAGGCTGGGTCAGATGGACTGCTACACACAGCACTTTTGGAACAACTTTCAGATTTTCCTTCAAAGCTTTATGGTACATTCTACATTTCAAATTAGCATTTTTTTGTATCATAAAAGGAACATTTGTTTGTAATGAATTTTTAAATGCTAGGAAAATATATAAAAAAAATTTAACCCCAGAGGTAGACCCCACCAGCACCATGGCCATTTTCAGGTCCTTTCTCTGTGCATATACCTGAGTGTAACGATACACATATGTATATACATATCTACACATGTGTGTGCTTACATGTTTTTTCATTTCATGTTAGTGGGGCTTTTTCCTCAATATCCTTGTAAGAGATTCCCAGTGAATAACAGCATGGGTGTCCACTTATGTGGACTCCCACCCCCCCAATTTCTCAACTTCTCACCAACAGAAATAGGGTTGCAGGGTCCTTCCATGTGTCCCATTGCCACCTTGGAACTCATTCCTAAGATTTTCCAGTTAAGTGTCTGCTTTTTTTTTTTTTTGTGGTACTGAGATTTGGATTCAGGGCCTACACCTTGAGCCACTAAACCAGCTCTTTTCTGTGATGGGTATTTTTGAGATAGGGTCTCTGGAACTATTTGCCCAGGCTGGTGATCCTCCTGAGTAGCTAGGATTGCAGGCGTGAGCCACTGGCACCCAGCAAGTGTCTGCTCTTGAAAGTTCAGTGACAGTCCTAGATAGTGGGGAATTGTTGATGAAGGGACTGGACAAAGGTGAACAGATGGCAATGTTGGTAAAGTGAGGAGAATCATCACAAAAGTAATTTTAAACTAGAACTCTCCTCAAAAATCCAGCCTATGACACAGAAATCCCAAACTCTCTGGCCAGCACCTTTCTCCCAAAGTGGGAGTGCGAGACCTCCCACCTCTGGATGCCCACACCCGCACCCTGCTATACACTTGAGGACAATGCCAGGCATTCCGCCTGCAGGCATTCTTACAATCTTTTTGCTCTGTCATGATGTTTTACTTATGTCATGGTTTTTTCTATTTAGTGTTTTAAACTCCAGCTGGAGAAAAGGTAGTTCCTTTTCCCTGCTGAATGGCCTCAATGAAACCAGTTTGCCACTTCCAGATGGACTGGCATCTATGAAGAGTCTAAAGACTGAGGTGTTCTGGTCAAGTGTGGGTTACCATTGGGGATCAGCCGTGGGGTTTGTCAGGCCCCCAGGGCCCTGGGTAAGAGACACCCTTGTCCATGCTGTTGGAACGCCTGGCCTGATCCAGGGAGACATGCCTTCAGGACAGGAGGTGGCAGGGAGCTGGCGGGGCCTAGCCTGAGCAGCACCTGAACCTCTCAGGGTTACAGGGCAGGTCTAGCCTTTCCTATCTGGCCTGGTTCAGCTCAAGACCTCTGCACACACCCGGAGTAGGGCTGGGCCAGCTCAGACCCCCATTGGCATCTTCTTACACCATTCTGAGTAGGAGCTAGTATGTGAACCTGTCAGAGTAGAGCTGCCTCAGTTTGCTTTTCCTCCATGGAGGACAGGGAGCTGGGCCCCAGGATGGAGCCAGACCCACAGTCTAGCCATATGAAGACAGCCCTGATGGGGAAGTGACCTGCTGAGGTCACTGGTGGCCCTAGCACTATGACCTCAATCATGGTTCTCCACACATGGCACTCCCACCCCAACTGCCCCGGAACCAATTCAGGTTGGTTGGGCCTCTATCCTGGACCCTCCTCCAATAAGGGCCACACAGCCTCCTCACCTGTTGGCTGGGGAGGCCCTGAGAAAAGGCCAGTCTCCATAGGTCAGGCAGGGCCAAGACTGCTGTTCCTGTCTCTGCCTGTCACAAACTAAAGGTAGCCCCTCACTCTACCTTGGATGGGTTAGGTTGTCAGAGTGCTTGAAAATAGGCAGCCCTAGCCCTTATGTTTTTGGTAACTAAGCCTGGAGGGAGAACAGGAGTTTGGTGAAGATGTGGTGTGGCTGATGTCTGGCTACATGTCTCCGAACACTGGGCCTGCCTGTACATGAGGTGGAAAGCCCCGGGTGGGTGTGCAGTGCTTAGCTGCCCAGCTTAGTTCCAAGAGGCCCCCACCCAACCAGGGCCTCAGCTCTCCATTTGGCACCATCTGCACCTTCTTGAGACCCCAGTGTCTCCCTTGGGCAGGACAGGCCTTCACAGTCCTGGGTGACCAGCAGCCCACGCTACCTGGAGCCCTCCCCACACAGTGGGCCAAGCTCTGGGCCTCTTGATGCTGCAGGGTGAGCAGATGTGGCAGGGATGACAGTACCTTTGGGGGTTTCTCCATCTTCAGGGCCAGGGCTTGGAACCACTGGCAGGAAGGATTCCCAGCCCCTCAACCCCGTCCAGGCACTCCACTCTCAGGTGGGGGTGGACAATGCAGGGAGAAAACGTTGCGGGGGGTGGGGGGGAGGTGTTCAGTCCATGACTGCCTACTTGTGTCCTGAGAGGGCCAGCCTATGCATTTGAGGTCAAAGAGTAGAAAGCCCACGGAGCAGTGAAAGGCCTGAAACCTCTGCAGCCCTCTCCTGCCACTGGTCACTGTGGGCATGCTCTGGGGAGGCCCAAGGGCTGAACTGAAAGCTGTTTCAGATCACTTCTGGTCCAGCTGGTCCTTCTTCCCAGGGGACCCTTCCCCTGCTGGGCAGCTCCTGAAAGCCTGAGTAGGGATTCTGGGTGGAGGTGGAGACTTTGTGTTCCCTCAGGTCCGGCAGACATCCGCTTCACCTGGGAGAAACATGGGCGTGCTCTGGAGATGTGTGTGCCCATGCAGGCCCATGTGTTGCCTGATGGCAGAGTCCACCTGCTCAGCTGGCTGCGGGACACCATTCAGGAAAGCACAGAGTACCGCTGCTCTGCCCTCTCCTCCGCAGGGAACCAGACCTCCAAAGTGCGGGTCACGGTGCTGAGGCATGGTAAGTGATGTCCACGCCCAATGCGGCCCTTTTAGGTGGTGGTAACTCTCCTCGTTCCTCAGGGCACTCATGGCAGCATTTCAGTATGAGGATTAACCTAGTGGCTTTCCATTAAGAAACACAAGCACTTTTCACTCTACTTCCCCAATGCACACATGCATACATGTACACCCATGTGTTGGGACATGACACACACCTGCACATGCCATACCCATGCATGCCTGTATACATACACTACACACATGCCCGTATACCCACACATGTATACCTGTACACACGTCACACGTGCCAGCACCACACCCTGGCATAGCTGTACATGTACCAGACATCTACACATAACCATGTATGTACATACCAGACAACATACCACACATGCTGGCATGAGTGGTCACACGCACCATGTGTACATGTACACACACTTGCTGCCAGTATTCTACTTTCCCATATGGGAACTTGTGTTGTTTCCCACATACTTATTTCTGTTTGCTAGGTTCCCAGTTATCATGTATTCCACATCAGTTGTTGAATTCATAACTAATTGTACAGTCATCCAATCACATGATCTGCAGACATATCAGTGTCCAATCATGAGCCTCCTGAGAACCTGCTGGTCAGCTCCTATCCTGCACCAGGAGCCCAGATGCTGCCCTGGGACTGGCTTTCACCTTGAGATTCTGTTTTGGTGTCCGATCATCTGACTTCCCAGGTGTCCTTTTCATAATATGCTCTGTTTTGTTTGAGGGAGATGTCTTCCAGCACATCTCAGAAAGGACGCATGGCAAGAAATGTTCTGAGAACCTGTGTGTCCTTGAAGGAATAGTTTGGCTGGGTGTGCAAACTGGTCTGGGAGTGACTGTCCTGCAGCATGTGAGGTGCTGCTCCACTCTCTTCTGGTGCCCGGTACTTTGCCTGTGGCCCGTTTTTCTTCTCTGCTTAAAGTTTGTATGACCTCCTGTTTTCTCGAGCACTGTGGTATCTCACGATGGCTTGATCTTTTCATGCCTCGGCTGGGCCCATTAAATATGGAAGTCCTTGCCCTCCAATTCTGGAATATTTGCTTGAATATCTATTCACTATTTTCATTTCCCTTCTGTTCTTTTTCTGGAACTCTTTCTGAGCTGAGACTACTTGGACTGCTCTTAACATTCCACCTTCTCTTTCTTGTAATCTCTTTAAATTTTCCCTCTATTTCTTAGGTTTTCTCAGTTTTGCCTTCTAGACCTTAGTGACTGATTTTATTTCTATCACATATTTCTTAGGGCTTTTGTCATTCTTTTATTGTATGTTTCACAGGCGCAGCAGATTCTTTTCACTGAGAATACCGTTTTTTTTCTCGCACTTTTTCCAAGTTGCTATTTTCTGTTTGCTTTGGCATCCATTAATGCATCCCTCAGGTGTTTCATAATGTTGTCCATTTGTATCAACGAGGAGACACAAAGATCCCCCATGTCTCAGCAATTTCTCACCAAGGTATGGTCTCAGGACTTACAGTACCCGCATTGTGAGGGAACTCACTAGAAATACCAAGGAAGCAGGCCCTGCCCCAGGTCTGCCCAGTCAGACCTCTGGGGTGAGGGGTTCCAGAAATCGCTAGGTGATTTCCATACATACTGGAGAGAACCTGATGAGTCCAGCCCTTTGCCACTTTCGCGTATCACAGTCCTGGGCTCCTGCTAGAATGCAAATTCTGACTTGGCAGGGCTGGGTGGCTGGCAATTTAGCATCTCTGAGAGGCTTTGTGGGGGAGGGTTGTGGACTTAAATGGGGAGAGCAGGGACTTCCTTATCCATTGAACCCATCTGCTGTGCATCTAGCCCAGAGACCCTTTGTATTGTGCCGGGGCAGAGGGAAGGTCATCACCTGGATGGGTATCCAGGTGCTGGTGCTCACCAGTCTTTGAAGCCACTTTCAGAGGACTCAGCAGAGCTATGCTCTGGGTATTGCTGTGGCTGTGAGGTGGGTTTGAGAGAGAAAAGTACCTGCAAAGGTTCAGTCCTAGAACCCCAGCTGTCTACATTTGTGAAACACTCTGGCCCACCCATCCAACCCCCATGCTGCCATCAGGATGGCAGCAGCAAGGAAAGGAACTGGCAAATTGTGAAGCCTCATCCAAGAGTTAGAGGTAGCACTGCTGGCAAGTGACTATGCTGCCTCCATGAGGCAGGTGGGCAGTATGAAGTCTGTGCCTGCTTTATTATGTCTAATTTCCTTGTCTGAGAAGGTGGGTGCTGCAGTTGCCCCTTTTACAGAGGATGAAACAAAAGGCTAAGTGACTTGCCCAAGGCTGGCACCAACAGAGGACAGGCAGCTTTAAAGCCAAGTTACACAGAGGAGGCAGGGAGATAGATGACAGGATTACTGTTCAGACAGCTGTTTTCCTATCCTCTTCTGTTCATGATTTTCTCAAATGTGCAGTAAGCACACCTTATTTGTAGATTTATCACAGATGGTTTTGATGAAGTGTGGTCAAAACACAAAATTTCAATTCCCATGTATACATCTCAGTTGATGTGAAATTCTTAGTTCCACATTGTAAGTAGTGTTTAAATTCATGACCTGCTGAGTGTTTCCCTGCCCTGAATTTTGTGAAAATCTGCTGCCCCAAAGCAAATGGTACCTAAAATGCAAGGTAAAATTTAATAGCTTAATTTAAGTGATAAAGCGACAATATGAGATGTGTTGAAAGGCAATGTGTCTTTAACAGAGCTAGGCAGTGTTATGAAAAAAATGAATCAAGCATCCAGGGTACAGAGCTGAGCTCTATGCATCCTGAACATCCACGTGCTCTCCTCAGCGGTGGTCTCCTTGGAACCAGAGACACCAAGGGCCTACTGTACTAGGAGTGCTGCGGCAGGATGTGATTACAAAGCAAAATGATTTTCTGAAGAGGGTCCCCTGCTCTGCTCAGCTCACAGGCTGTTAGAATACAATCAGGCGAACTTGCAGAGCCCCCAAGGACCACTGCGGGGGCACTCCCCTCACCCTCCCACGTGTCCTGCAGAGGCCTGGGCTGCAGACTGGACAGGTACTTGGCACTCAGACAGACTACTGGGGCCCCTGCTTACTGGTGTCTGCCTCATGTAAGAAGGACTCATGTTCTTGGGAGCCTGCTTCTGAAGTCAGTGATGTGCTTCACTTGCGTGGTTGTCAGGTTTGTGTCAAGACACCTCTTTGGAAAGCCACGGAGATTCAGTGGCAAAGGACAGAATGTTCAGAACCCACAGCCTTGCTGGCTTCCTGAGGTGCCACATACCTTGGCGAGAGCAGAGGTGATCTGCATGCTCACTCTCACTAGAGGGAACTAAGGACGCTGCAGGCCCCTCTAAGCAGACCACTCACTTGTATGGCTGCGGAAAGCCCTCTTGCCATGGCAGGAACAGGAAGCAGCAATGGGAAGCAGAGGACAGGTTTACTGTGGCCTTGGAGAGAAGGTGCCACTGAAGGGGTAGGTGGAATGGCTTTTCTGAACACCGCCACAAGGAGAGCAGACCACTGGATAGGTCAAAACTGGGCCTTGCCCCTCACAAATGACCTGTGGTGGGGCTTTGGTGAACAATGTGCATTAGTGGTGCCACAGAGGACTGCAGAGCCATGACCTTGGCTGTTTGTCTTCCAGAGGCAGCCCAGCAGGAAAAGTGGAGCAGAGAGCTTGCTGCCTGGCAGGCTGTGGTCGGGGAGCACGATCGGCTGATGCAGGGCTGGAGGAAGGCATGGGTGCGTACTGACTACCCAGGGGATCTTGCAGGGACTCCCAATCTGTAAGTGGGCTACTCTTCAGCCTGCACAGATGTTTTTGAATTCTCCGTCTTGGCACTGAGGCAGGATTGGGAGGCATGAAGCCATCTGAATGGGCCCAGTGTTTGGACAGCATTCTGCAAGTACACAGGTGGGGCTGCCTGCAGGTGGCGCTCAGCTGGGCACTGCTGGGGAGCAAGGAAAGGTAGCATCCTGGGTCCAGCCCTAGTGGGGTCAATCAGCAGGTCCAAGGCTGCAGAAGCAGCGGTGTTCCCAGATAAGCCACGTAGGTGGAGGCTGCCTGGGCCACAGGCTCCAAATTCACTGGTGTTGCTTTCTTGGATACCACCAGAAGACAGGCCACACGAGTTGCATAGAGGTGGGGGCTCTCTACCAGCTCAAGCTGAGGGCCCTAAAGCCCTCTCCCTCCCCTTCGTTGGCAAAAGAGTGAGGGCTCAGTTGGTCTTTTCACACTAGAACATCTGCAGACTCTCAACCTAAGCCCTCCGGGAATGTGTGCTCTAAGCAGCCGGTTGGACCAGGAGGTGGAGCAAATGGGCTGCTTGTGCAATCCTGTCCCCTGTAGAAAAACCATTCCCAAATGCTTTGATGCTTAGATTCCAAGGGGATCCTACACCATGAGATGCCAGGCCTTTATTCCATCTGAGATGGTCTATAGGAGAAACTGGGTTGCAGAGCAGAGAAGACTCAGGTATTCTGCCAAGAATTCAAAAACTACCTTTTTCTTTCAGGAAAGCTGTAGCAAGGACACCTTCTAGCCACCAGGAGGCAGTTCCCAACCCAGAGCCTGATCCGACCCTGGCTCCCAGCCAGCCACCCACCCTAGCAAACTGAAGGCCCCAGCACCCACAGCAGCAAACTGTATTGCCCCTGGCCAGCTCTGCACAGCTCTCGGACCACCATCTGACCTGCCCCTCCCAAACGTTGGGCAGTAGAGAAGCAATGAGCCCTGAGTAGGCTTGGGACTGTAACCAAGACCTTTCAAGGTGCTTACAACAGAGGGTCTGGTGACAGACACAGGTGACCAGGTGTTCTTAGGAGATTCCAAACCGAAATATCATGTTAGAAACAGAAGTGTGAAGGCTCCTTTGCCTCTGGTGGCCACTCCTACTTGATCCCAGGACTTCCATTTCACATTCGAACCTCACCCAGGACAGCTAGCAGGGCTAATACAGCCCACCCCCATCCTGGTTTGACAGATGTTAAGTCCAGCCCGCTGCTGTGCCCATCTAAAGAGCTAGATGTTTAACCCCAGGGTCCAATCCTGGGGTGGGAAAAGTGAGATTCCAAGTGAAAACCCTTTGCCTTAAACCTTCAGTGACGATAAGGTCCAGTTTTGGATGGCTCTGTGATATCTGTGTCATTCTTCACTAATCTCAGAAGTTCTGTGGTTCCTGCTTATATTTACCCCACCCCACCCCAATGCTCCGCTTCTATAAAGAACACTAGGCATTTGAGGTAGAAAAGCTAAACAGGTCAATTATGCAAAGTTCCTGGTACCATATTAAACTTTTTTGACAGTAGCCTGAGTGATGAGTGTGTTCTCTTGTACCTGCTTGAGTCTCTAATTATTAAAGCTGTTAACATGAAGACTAAGTCACTGTGTGTGTGAACTTGTGAAAGCTTGGCCCTAGAGCTGCTCAGACATCTTAGACATGACTCTTCTTGATTGTGAAATGGCAGTTTTCACAGCTATCATAAAACCAAAACCTCTAATGAAAGCAAAACCATGCCCCTCTTGTGACACAGGGAGATACTGCATGTCTCCTCAGCCGTGTGGCCACAGCTCCCGTCTTTATCGAGCAGGATGTGTGTGGTAACAACCGTGTTACGAGATCAGCATACGGGTTCCTGCAGCTCACTTCCTGGATCCAACACAAAAAAGAATCCTGAAGCCAGCTGAGTTCTGGGCAGACACCCTGATTGCCACATTTGCCCTCTCCTTCATGTGGAGCCAAGAGAGCCAGCCACTGCTGGGGCACCTGCTTGGCCATCTGGCCATTGCATGCTAATCCTCCCCACAGAAACATACATACTCACGATATGAAAATTTTCTATAAAATCTGCATCAGTTTTCACTGTGGTTTATGCTTGCCATGTGGCTTCAACCATGACAAACAGCTACGTGAATACCGCCAGCTCTGGGTCCCTTCTCTTGGTGCTGTTTCCCAAAGTCTGGATTTAGTCAGAGCATGTTCTTACTTAATGAACCCATTATACACTTGAGGTTATAGTGGAGTGCCTGTAGCAAAATGTGGCTATGAGAAAGAAATTTGTGATTCTTTGCACTGCTGACACAAAGAGCTGCAAGTTCAATTTGGTACCCATCCCCTGCAACTCCCAGCACTGTTTGCCTCAGGCACCATCAGCACACCGGGTGAATGGGCTAGCTGAGCAGCACTTCCGTGCTGGCCTCAGCAGGAGTTCTCTACTGCCCACAAAGTGATGGCACAACCAAGGTGCCACAAGCCAGAACAGGATTAAGAGAAGGAATCCTGCGGAAGCTAAATGAGATGTTAAAAACTCACCTATGCATTCTGCTTAAGCCAGGAGCCTGGATTAGCAAAACAAATTCCACAAACCTACAGCTCTCCAAGAATGACCTCTGAGCAGGTCTTCACCTCCGGTAGACATTTAAAATATTTTTCTGACTTTAACTGCTGAGTGTAGCTAATAAGCTATTTGAATATTCCCCATAAATTAGTTTTGTAGCTTTTATTCTCAAATAATCTCCAACTTTCAAATTTACTACTTACTTGTTACCTACTGACACAGTGTGGGGGCAGGAAAGATCTCTCCTCTGACCCGCTGGTCTGGCCAGCTACATCTACCAACCATGTTGAACCAGCTCAGAATATGTCAACAATGGGCAGGGCAGGGCAGGGCAGGTGGTGCTCCACACACCAACCTCTGGTCATGCTACCACTGGTCAATGTATACTGTTTCTAACTCATTCTTCCAATCTTACTTGCTCATCATAAGCCATTCACTTCTCAGAGATCTATGCTGGCTGTGACTGACTTCAATTAATAGAGTTTCAAAGTCAAAACAATACCTGTTTGCTTGACAAGCAAAGAGTAGTGTAAAATTCTTTCCTGCTATGGGCTTTGGCAAAAAGAACCCAAGTGCGGGTTGGGGCTGAGCAGGGACAGACTTTAGCACTCAATACTTCTAGGGCTGGGAGTGCCAGGCACCATGACGACCCAGTGTCCAAGAGGGAAAAACCATGATGCAAGAAGAATCAGTAAGACTGAGACCATTGATAAGCCTAAGATCACCAGAGTCTAAAAGGAAATTAAATAATCACTCTTTATTCAAAATAAATAGCCCTCTTATTGCAGGAAAAATACAAAAGCTCTGTCCTCCTGGCCTCTAAGGCAGAAGCCACATTCAGAATATGTTCATTTAAAAAAAGAGCTGTAGATTATTAAAATGAAATCTAGGAATTTCAATATACCTGCTTCTTTGGAAAACAAAGACTAAAAGGAGTAATCCATGTCAAAAAGTCACAGGTTAGAATCTAACTTTCCTTCTGAGGCTCATTTTAGCAAATCCTCCGTATCATTAAGTAGCAGAGCTATGTCCCCTGAGAAAGGGCGCTTCCCACTGCCCGCCTGCTCTGACACCAGTGAACCCAGGGGTGGGGGCCCTCCCCACGATCCCCTGCAGGCAGCTGCACAACTGCTGCTTGCTGCAAACTCCCTTGCTTGGCTCATCTATGCTGCAACAGAGGGAACATTTCCTTAGCAGCTGGAGTACTCAGGATTATGTTTTCCAGTATTTTCCAGATCCACAGTATGCTCAGAAAGCCCAAATGGAAATCACCAGGCTCTTAGGAAAGGCTTCCGCTGGCATATGTGAGTCCATTCAGCAGGATCTGTGGCTATGAGGGCCTACAAACACTGTTTCCTGTGCCCTCTCAGGCCCATTAATTTCCAACTCAACAGTCATTCACCATACGTTAGGCCAGTGAAGAACTGAGAAGGAAAAGCCCCAAAGTCTTTTTCAAGCCTCCCCCTCCTTACCCAAAATACACAGACACACAGGAAAGAGCTCTCTTCTTATAAATTCAAGTTCATCATCTGAGAGGTTGACGCCTCCAGTGATTCTTCTAGCTCCAGGGCACATCGACTGTATGTTTCCAGATGTTTTCTCCAAATTTCAACTAAAATAGGAAAACAGCTCAAGTGATGAGCAGACACTGACAAGTCACCAAAGTCCATCAGAAACCAGCAGCATGATGGAGTGAGTTACAGACGCTGCCAGCTCACTCTGCTCAGGTGAGTTGCTGGCAGGTTCTACCTGCTCTTCCCCATCTGCCTGCCAGGTTTCTCCTTAATGAGCAGCATCACTCTCACTCCCCAGAGAGCAGAACTTATTGAGCAATGGCCTTGAGAAACTCCACTCAGCTTCCCAAGCTGGTCTTAGGTACAGCTGTCCTTAAGCTACCTCTGTTCAGGTGACACCTGGAGACAGTCACTGATGAGCCCTTGAAACTTCTAAAGTGTGCTAACATTTCTTAGGCAATGGCCTGGACTGATAGACCCTACTGCAGCTGTTCTTGGCATGAACCTCTGGGACTTATTATAGCGGGTCTTATAGCAACAGTACCAAGCTGCAACTCTCAGGCCCCTGATTTAACGGTGATAAACAACTTAAAGAGGACATTCACCCTAACACCAGACCCTTCACTGAGCACTCACTGTAGTGTGGTTCTTTTCCGGTGGAGGCTGGGGGATCATCTACAGAAGAGCAGCTGGGGTCCTGTGTGGGTGGGCTGGGAGGAATCTGAGGCCCAGCTCCTCCTGCCAGGTCCTGCTGCATGTTCTCCAGCATGGTTTTGTATGCCTGCCGGGCCACCATTGTCAGCTCGACCATCTTGTGGAACTGGTCCTTAGGCACAAGTGAGAGCACACAGGAAAGATGGTTAGTTTCCTGCATGCTCAGCGACAGCAACCTCCACAAGGAAGCAGGGCTAACACAGGTAGGATGGCCTACCTGTGATTCTCTGATGGCAGTAAGCCCACTGTTTTATAGGAAGGTTCTGCCTCAGTGGTAGCTTCTCAGTGCCAACCTACCAGAGGTTCTAGGCTTCCCTATGGGCAGGCACACAGGCCTCCTGTCCCCAACTTCCACCCATGGGCAGGGACCAGAGAGACTTGGGCTCAACTCACCTGGGCTCCATCATAGCTGAAGATCCCCACAACACTGACAGGAACTGCTTTGTTCAGACTACGCCCTAGAGCCTTGCGGTTGAGAGCAAATACAAAGGGAATGTTCTGCTCACAGGCATAATGGATAATGGTATGCAGGGTGTCATCCAGTCCACCTGGTCAGAAGACAAGGACATTATCACACAGGGCACGGAGGTGATATTGATTCTACAGTCAGCAACATACCCCACCCTACAATGTTATACTCAGGTCAATGACCCCTGCAAAATTCCACCAAGAGAGAGCAAGTCACAGCCACATGGTACAATCAGTTCTTCAAAATCGATAACTTCCCCCTCTTATAGAGACAGAACCAGGGGCTCAGAGATGTTAAAGACAATATCTCATGTAGCACAACTGGTCAGGCCCAGGGGCCAGGCTCCCAAGGGCTCACTGGCCCTACACCTGTTCCCTACACCTGGGTCTGCTTCCAGGTGAGCCAAGGCCAGCATGAGGCAGGATAGGTGGAAGGTACAGGTAACACACCTGGCCACCCAGAGTTCCAACATCGAGGAACAATCCCAACACAGGAGAAGCGAGTAACAGCAGTTGGCATGTCTCTATGTTTCAACAGCAGCCAGTGAGAATGCACAATCAAAGAGATGACTCCATTTACATGGGGAACCAAAGATGACAGTGGGCAGGAATACATTTATCAAGAAGTGTGAAAGATAAACAGAACAACTCCAACATGCTAATGTGCTTTTGGATAGAGATGATCTAAAATAACAAAATGCCAACTGTACATTATTAACTTTAAACTTTAAAATATTGTGACTGCCTACAAACAGGATTTCTTTGGTAAATTAAAAGTAGGAGACAATTTGAAGCTGGCATCACCAGGATACAAATTTGCAATAAAGCCACAACAAGATAAACAAGGAGATGCAGATCAAACAGAATGAAGGGTCCAAAAATAACCTGAATGTTTGAAAACTGAGTATGTTAGGAACAGTATTTTGAATCAGTGGGGCACGAGACCTTGGGGTGACTGGGTAGGCCTCTGAGAAGACTGATCTAGACTTGTACTTATGTCTTAGACGGAAATACATTCTACATATACATAAAAACATGGAAGAACCAGGGAAAAAAACAGAAAAAAAAATTTGAATAGCTTTGGAGAAGGTTTAAAAATAAAAGTAAAACTTATATGCAAAAACAAATAAATAAATAGGGGCTGTGCAAATAACTGAAGTGGTAGAGTGACTGCCTGGCAAGGGCAACACCATGACTTCAAATTGCAGAATTGAAACAAACAAATAAATACATATGTAAGAAAGCAAGCAAGCAAACCTGGTATGGTGGTGCACACCTGTATTCCAGCACTTGGAAGGTAGAGGCAGGAGAATCATGAGTTTGAGGACAGTCTGGCCTACATAGTGAGGCCCTTCAGAAAACCGAAACAACAAAACAATATTTACAACATGTAGTTTCTACAAAGCCAAAAAGAAGTTTTTTTGTTTTTTATGAAAAAGGGAAAGAACTAAAAAAATATTTGCAACTTTTATCCAAGGGCTAGCTTATTACAAAAAAAAGGAACAAGTTAATATAAAAAAATCAAGTTCTCAAAAGAAATATGCGCAAAGAATATGTGATTAGTTCAGAGGAAACAAAAAGTTCTTAAGTGAGAATATACTGACAGTTCCTAAGAAAAATGCTATAAACAACTTTCCAGGAGGGTGGCATGATTTGGAGGGTGGAGGGATGGGGGAAATCAGGCATGGGAGGCACTGCAGAGGTCACTAGAAGGCAGTGGGTCACATGCTTTAGGGTTACAGTTGCCCTTTCATGTCAAGTATTGAAACTGTAAGATACACATTTCTTATAAAGCAATTCTGAAAAACAATAAATGTTTGCTATAATTATTTAGAACTGTGAAAAAGTATCACCTGGAACCTAACTGCATCCTGCCCATAACAAATTCAAGAAGGGGACTTCTTAAAGGCACATCCTGTGTGACTCGGGAGCTGACTCTCCATCTGGTTGAACAGGGGATTAACTTTCAAGTTCCTTATGCTTCAAGCAGAAAAATACAGAAACAGATGATCAAACAAATACATTTCAAGTACATAAACATAACAAATCCTTAAGATGCCAATCAAGTCAAAACCCAGCCTTCTCCATCAAGAGGAAGGTGCTTCAGGGAAGGCAGGAGACTACAGATCAAGTATAGACACATCTACCTTTTCACTTTTTAAAGAGACAATTACATGGGAGGTGGCAAGAGCAAAAAGTTCTGGAAGCTGAAAATGCAATGGACAACTGAAGAAACAGACCTAAGCCAAGAAAAGCCCACAGCAGCCCTAGGGTCCCCCAAAGCTTGGCAACAGATAGCACCGTAGTCAGGCAGGACAGCTGAGGCAACATATCCCTCAGCTGCAGCCCCTCTGGTGAGGCAGAGAGGTGTGCAGGACCCCACATGCCACTGGATAGTGAGCATGAGAGCCACAATCCAAGAGCCACAACTGCCCTCCAAGTAGGAGGCAGGCATGTAACCAGCTTAGAGGGGAGAAGAGCCTCCCTCTGGGCAGCAGCCCAAACAATTCACTCTGAAGTAGAGGCTCTTCAAGTGGGCTCTTTATACCAGTATGATCACTGGGAAGTTGCTGGAAGTACTGACCTGCTGGGACAAACTCTGGAATCTGCATTTCACCAGCCCCATGGGTGACTTAGATGATGCCTGCACTTTGAGAACTACTACCCTGCAATACCACTCACAGCCCTGAGATGCCAGCCACACATCTGGAATTCTTTTAAAAGGGTCAGAGGACAGTTAGGAAAACATTACCAAAAGCAACCCAAACAAACACCAAATGCCCTGAAGGAAATGGAGGCTCCACAGGAGAACAACCTGGCATCAATGAAACACTCAAAGAAAGACATCCAATATATAGCTGCACAATTATAAAAGCAATGTTTAGCTGGGCGCCAATGACTCATGCCTATAATCCTAGCTACTTGAGAAGCTGAGATTAGCAGGATTGTGGTTCAAGTACAGCCTGAGCAAATACTTGTTAAGAGCCCCCCATCTCCAAAATAACCAGAACAAAATGAACTGAAGGTGTGGCTCAAGCAGCAGAGTGCCTGCTTTGCAAGTACAAAGCCCTGAGTTCAAGCCCCAGTCCCACCAAAAGAATAAAAATAAAAATAAAAGCAATCTTTAGGGGTGGGGTGTGGCTTAGTGGTAGAGAGCTTGCCTAGCATGTGTGAGGGTTCCCATCCCTAGTACTACAAGACAAAAACAAAACAAAACAAAAAGCAATCATCAGAGAACAAAAAAAAAAAAATCAACTCACAGAAAGAAAATGCTGTACAAAGTTGAAGAGACAGTTGAGAAATCCTAACAGGAAATTTAACTATAAGACCAAGCAAAAAGAAGCTGAGAGCAAAGAATAGTCCAGAAAGTCTAATGATGACACAGCTCCAGAAGAGCCAGCAGTCATGGAAAGGGTTACAGAGCAAAAACTCAACACATCATAGATCCAGAGACAAACTGCCCCACATTCTGGAAACCTAACTGAAGACAAGCTCCTGATGAGGAGAGAAGCACAAGAAGTTCTGATCACAAAGGATCAAGAATCAGAGACTAGATTTCAAGCAAGATATTCAAAAGTATCTCCTATGCACCCTTCCCTCCCCAGTCATAAGAGGATGTGTTCCAACCAAACAAGGGTGTACCCACAAAGGGAAGCCAACAGGATTGTATTAACAGTGTGTCCCAGTAAGAGCAGGGTAGAGGCCAAAGGTATGCTGGGGTAATAGCTGTATGAGGGGCACAGAGACCAGAATTAGTTTTCTTCAGATGAAATTTCAAGCTGCCTGATGCACCCAACTCTCTCAGAGCACACTGAGGCTGCTGGCCAATGGTGTGGGTTTAATTAATATTAAGTATATAGAAAAAACATTAAGTATATAGGCAATTAGGCAAACACCACAAAACAAGAACCGGAAGCCAAACTATGCATTAGAAGGCTGGGGATGAAAGAATAAAGTTCTTTCCTCTATTGGGAAGTTGACAAATAGGTTTAAAAACAAAACAAAAATGAGTAGTGGCCTTGCAAGCTACTTCTTTAGAGACAGGGAAGGAACTACACCAAGATTTACCTAAGGTCTGACCAGTGGGGTTTCTAGTGAAGGCAGAGAGCCCAGCTTGCCTTTTCCTGAAACAAATGTCATGTAACAATTGAGCCTTTTATCAGTGCAGAGGTATATAGTATACACTGTTGACCAAAGAGCCAGAAAAACATGTGGCTCATTCTCTACAATGACCCAAAGAGGCTTCTGGGTGCCACAGACGCACAGCCAGATGGACAAGTCCTGTCACGTTCTGGTCAGTGGTGATGCTGGACTTATATCGACTGAGGACAGGGGTCCAGTTGCTGCCCCTGGGCCTCCTGGGGCCTCACATGTGTCAGGAAAACCCCAGGCTTCAGTTGTGGAATAGCAACTGGAAAAGATCATCACTCAGGGTTTGGCACCAGGACCTGGACTTGTTACTTCAAAGTGTGACTCTGGCCAAAATGAAGTTTGCACACAGGAGGAAGGAATGGGGCCAGAGAAGGGCTGTGTGTATAGATGCCCCTCTTCTTCCCCAGCCCTGAGGACATGGAGGAGGGGTGTACATGAATGACAGCACTCTGCTCTTAACTACCAGTTATACTACTAAACGTGAAGAAGCACAACTCAGGCAAGTCCTCAGGAAGCCATGTTAGCACAAGTGCAGGGCAAACATGAGACACCACAGACTGAAGTATACTGTCACCTCATATAAAACATCTGACAACAAAACACACACCTTCTAGCTCAGGTAAAATGAAGATAAACCCATATTGGTAATGAGTAAGCAGAATGAGTTAATCATAACCCAACAACTTGCAGTAGGTTAGATACATCCCTCTTTAAGGATAGCTAGACAACCAGGCACAAGGTCTGCAGCAATTCTCACAAGCTCAATAGCAGCAGCCAGCACTTCCTTCCCTGCTGCCAGAGGAAGGTCGTGTGGGCTGCTGGAAATCCATGTGCAAGACCATGCCACCTCCTTGCCTCAGAATGAGGAGCTCAGTGGGCAATGAACCTGGGAAAAAACAAGAATGAAAGCAAGCCATCAATGCCCACAGTGTGGCCTGGCTCACTAAGCAGGTGCAAGGTGGATCATGAGGGCAGCACACTAGGCACTGCCACAGGGAGCATGTGCTATGGAATATCACAGAGCTCTTACCTTTCGACTGTATCTTCTCACAGTTGGGAGAAATGATGATGCATTTCAGTTTCCTGAGCTTTAGGTGTTTAAGAACTTCCCTCAACCCCAATACAAGCCGGCGTTTGGTCTTAGCCTTGACTGGATCTTTCTGGTACATACGATCTTGGAACCGAACCAGTTCCTTGAGTAGGTCTGTGACACAAGCGTCCACTTCTTTACTGAGCATCTGGCTGCAGTAACTGAAAGGAACATCAGATACCATGAACTTGGCCACTGGCTGCAACACTGCAGCTCTGAGATGTCCAACTCCAGAGAGAAGAGACAGTATCAGATTGGAAGTTGTTTGGATGCTAGCCCTCATCACTGGGACAATGGGATTCGTGATAAGTCTGATGTATAAAAGTGAAGAGTAAGCATCTCCCCACTACTCCCAACTACAAAAGCCAGAAGCCCAGGTCCTGCCCTCCAGGGCTTACACAGGGCCCAGTCTCACCACTCCCCATGCACCTCCCCATCCAGGATACAAACACCTGGACAGACTACCCTGAAGAGCAGTGGGAAGGAAGAATGCGCAAACAAGGAGAAAGTATCCTGCCCTTAAGAAACTATAGCAAGAAACTGAAACATGGATCCAGATTATCATCACTGCTACATCATCCATGCCCCACCTCAAACTAAGGGTACCTCTTGCATCACTACCAGCAGGAGAGAAGCCATAGCAGACACACACAGACAAAAATATTAGGCTAACCCCCAACACCTGCAGAACTAGACGATGCAATTTTCAACCAGGAAGGTCAAAGTGTAATATGGCCCAAACACACAGATTTATGGCACTCCACTCTGTAAGGATGGGAGAAATCAGTGCCAAACATAACCCTAAGCACCCTGCCTGTCCTGGCAGTGCTCACTTACTCCCGGAATCTCCGGCTGTGGATCTTGGGAAGGGCAGCATGATCAGGGGCAGGCTGGCAGGCCTCTGCATCCCTCTGGAGTTCTGTGCCAAGTAGTTCTTCTGACTTGCCCTCAATCACAGGAGTGGAGGAGACTGATTCTTCTGTCTCCCCTGGACCTTTAGGGAAGGGGAAAGAAAAAAAAAAATCACTGTACAACCTCTACAGGACCCTGTGACACAAAGCTCTGTGGTACAATCCCAAGGCGGTCCCACCTGCACACACCTGCCAACTCCCAGACATCCTTAGTTTAGAGGGCAGCAAATATCCTCAGGGAAAAACAGAAAAGTTGGTGGAGACAGAGGGTCAGGACAACTTTCTGGTCTTTCTGGAGGTGTGCCCCCTCCCCAAGTCTAATTATTCATTTTCACTGTGGTAAAATATACAGAAAAGTTACATTTTAACCACTGTGCAGTTCAGTGGCCAAATCCATTTTCAAATTTTAGAATCTGAAAAGTCTCATTATTGGGAGTGGCTCAAACCTGTCTAGCAAGTGCAAGGCCCTAAGTTCAAAGCCCGTACTGCCAAAACCAAAAAACAACATCGAAAACTTCCCTGAGGATCAATGTATACCACAAAGATGCAATGAGCTGGCAGAAGCCTGAACAGCTTCTGTGCACAGCTCACTGCTCTCAAGACTCTCCCATCTGAAAGGTTCTTAAGGTACAATCAATCAGAAACTGATACCTGTGAGTTCTGCCTGGTCCGGAGCCTGGTCATCAGCACCACTCTCTGCATCTTGTGCATAATCACTGTTAACAGCTAGGCTCAAAGCATTTTCTTGAAGTCGCTGCTGCTTTCTCTCTTGCCTTTCTTTCAAGATAATCTTTAAAATTAAACAAGTGACAAACCTAAAGATCTGTACCTAAAAGATAAGCTCTTCTGAAAAATAAACTGTCTACGTTCATTTTGTTGACTGAACTTGGTCATACCTTTGCAGTGGGGACATGCTCACATTCCCTGGGGACTAGCCCAAGTCCCCTCCTCCCCCCAGTATGAGAGTAGCATGGTCCCCCCCGGGGATGCAAAGCAGGTACACAGAGCCCCAGCTCTGAAGCTAATTCTGCAGCTCAACAGTCACCCAAACACAGGCATCTCAACGGACATGGAGCACAGGCACCACAAAAGAGCACATGTGACCATCCTAACAGAAGGTCAGAGCAGAAGTGTTCAACAGTCACTGACTGAACACCATATAGATCAGCCTGGGGAAGTGAGGCAGAATGTGTAAACGAGGAGTATCACTCCCCACTTTCTGGTTTTCTATGCATGTTCCTGCAAAGTAAGAAAAAGGAAGAAAATATTTTCCTTTCACAGAGCTGAAGCCATCCCAGCTTCATACACTCTAGCGCAGTGTTGGGAAAGCCAGGGCTCACTTATTAGCAAAGCATGAACACACTGTACAACATGTTCAAGTAATTTAAACTTTGTTTCTTTTTGAGACAGGGTCTTACTGTATAGCCTAGGCTGGCCTTGAATTTCGATTCTCCTGCCTTCCAAGTGTTGGGATTATAGCATGTGCCACCAAGCCCAGCTCAAATAATAATTAACCTTAAAAACTAAAGATGTAAGAGCCTGGAAGAAGTCAATATAGATCTGTGAAATTTTATCCATTTCCCAGTGCCTTGTTTCCACAGGAACATTCCACACACCTTTTTCAGTGAAGTGGGCTTCTTGGCTTTGGGGACCTCCCGCTGCTTCCCCTTCTTCACCAGGGGGGCGCTAGAGTCCAGGGGGTTGTGTGGGGTCTTCACCTGATTGAAGCGGCGGCACCGCTCCCCTGAGGATGCTTCTTTGGAAAGGACTGGCACCGCTCCAACTGCAACACAGTGGGACGCACGCCACTCCCAGTCAGACCCCACAACCTTTCTCATCTTTGTCAAGCAATCTTTGACCCATTCTTTCCACTGGCAGTGATTCTAAATGAAATTCACTCTTTTGGACAGGATCCCAAAATATAGCCATTAATCCACATTAACCCATGTATAGATAACCTTCTACCCATAGAACCCAATCTATGGTTTCTTAATGAAGTCCAGTAAGGTATAGATCATTTTTTTGACTTGGTATTTCTAGGTAGTCTGCACTTACCATTGTTACTGGGAACCAGTCCCCTTCCACTACATGGTCAGCTGGCACTGCCTTTGCAAAAGCTGGCTATTGGTTTCTGTACATGTGTCTTCAGCTCATATTACTTGACCTTATAAAGCTCTAGCAGTATTTCTATTTGATTCTCGAGTTTTTCAGACATAAACAGGTTGACCCAATCCCACCATGAGTAGTTGAGAATAATTTATCCACAGTCAGTGAATTACTGTGATTACTACTGAATACTTTAGTATAACTCTCCTGTTCTACCTCACTTCCTGTCCCAGTAACTGTTTCAAATCAATAGTTAACTCCTATGTACCACTCCCTACTCTTCTTATGAGACTGGTTCTCATATGTATCCCTGACTGACCTTGAACTCATTATTCTCCTGACTTAGCCTCCCAAGTGATGGGATTACAGATGTGCACCCAGTCCCCCCACTTTTCAGTTAGGAAAATTCCCAAACATGCACCAAAGAAAAAGAGACTGGTAAGTAACGAGTCCCCATGTACATTTCACCCTGCTTCAACAACTATCTGTGGTTTTCCAAATGTATTTTAGCCACCCTCCTTTAATTATGGAATATGATTTTTTTAAAATGTAAGTTTCATAATTCAGTTTTGCTCATTCCATCTCACCTGTGCAATTTCCTGCTTCAGTGCAAAACATTTCATTTATACAAGTTGTCCAAGACAACACTGTCTTCCAGGTTGCTTCTTGCCTTAGTTACAGCACAACTGCTCATATCTGCAGGTCCTTATTCCCCCACAGTGTTTGAAACTTATATGTGACTGGCTCAGTCCGTGCTCAGAACTGCTCCTTCACCTGGTACCCAATGCCACCACCAAATTCAGCCCCTTACACCTGCTCATACAAAACTTGCCTCCAGACCCTCAGTTCCGCAGTCACTACATCCCACTGCCAGGCAGCTCTTAAGAAGTATTACCACGAACACCATGCAACAAGACGTTTCCTGAAGACTCCTCAGGCGGCTAATTGTATCCTTTTTTGCGGGGACTGGGATTTGAATTCATGGCTTTGTGCTTGTAAAGCAGGCACTCTACTGCTTGAGCCACACCTCCAGTTCATTTTGCTCTGGTTATTTTTTGGAGAGGGGGTCTCCAGAACTATTTGCTTGGGCCTCCTACTTCAATCCTCCCAATCTCAACCTCCCAAGAAGGTAGTATTACAGGTATGAGCCATTAGCACTTGGCTTACTTGCATCCTTTGTAACAAACCACTACTCCAGTAATCAAACTGTTTTTCAGCATTCTGTGAGCCCTTCTAACAAATTATCAAACCTGAGGAGGGGGTCTTGGGAACCCCTAATTTTAGCTGATTAGTCATAAGCAAAGCGGCAACTTAGACTTGTGATTGCCTCTCTTGTGGGGACCAAGCCCTCACAGACTGGAGTCAGCTGCTAACTCTGAGCGGTTTGTGTCAACCTCGAGCAAAAGAATGAACAGCCAGTGTGTGCTGATGATGAAGGGAAGTTGAATCGGTGCATGGAAAACCACACATATCTGGTGTCAGAAATGAAGTTTGTGTTTCAGTGTTTTTCCTTTAACAAGAAATAATTATTAATATAGGTTGAATATCCCTCGTCTGAAATGCCTGGGAACAGAAGTGATTTAGACTCCAGACTTTTTGGATTTTGGAATTTTGCACAGATTTTACCTTGTTGTAGGATGACAGCAGGGTGATTTAGTTTTTTTTAAAAAAGTTACTACAAGAGATACACAATGAGGCATTAATTGTTGAAATGACATATTACCCATAATTTGCTTTAAAATACTCGAGGGAATAAAAGTAGGGCTACAGATGAAACAAGACTGGCCAAATAGTAAACACTGGAGCTGGGTAATGGGCAGATGGAAGGGTTCATCATATTCCCTATATTTTGGACTATAAAAAAATTTCCATAATATAAAAAAGTGAAAAGCAAAGACAAGACAAAACTTTCCATGGGGTGCTCTTTAAAATGCTGACTCCCTGATCCCATTCTGAGTCATTCTAAGAGTAAATCTGAGGTTTGCTTGAAATCTGGTTTCTGCAACACCCAGCTGGTGCCCACTGCTGGCAGTCCTGGGAACATGGGGTACAAAAAGAGGCACTGGTTTCAAGAATACGCTGTCTATTGGTGCCTCACCCACTACAGTGTAGTGCTCCAGGCTTTTACTAAAGATGACTGTAAAACAGTCACATAAAACTTACTTCTACATTAGCCACAGGAAGGCTACTTAGGTCACTAAATCATTCAGCAGCTCATATAAAATGACCAATCAGAGAAATCACATTTAAATTTTTAGCCTCAAAAAAACCTACCCCATCAGAGAGGCTAAAATTAGAATGCCTAACACCACTAAATTAAGGTGAGTATGTAGTTGCCAGAATCTTAATACACTATTGGCCAGACTGTAAAATAGTACAAAGCAGTTTGGAAATGATGGCAATTTTATAAACTAAATACCTACCCACAAGTCACAGTATTTCCATTCCTAAAAACAGATACTCAAATAAATACATGTACAAGAATATTCATAGCAGTACTATTCACAACAGCCAAAAAGTAAAAACAATTCAAACATCTAATAATCAACAGAGAAGATGCAAGAGGTCACCTAGTAAGACTTTATGAACTCAGGTTCTCCTAAGAAACCACATCTATATTCAAGAGTTTACAGACTTGATTGTGGAGAGATGGAATGTTGCAGATAAAGAAACCAAAGTTTATCTTGGGGTTTGCTAGTCCCTTTTAATTGTCATTTACTACCAACCTCTATATCTGACCTAGCTTTATTGTGACTACTAGATAAAACTCTTGGGATATATGCTAAGTTAGCTAGACTTCTGGCCTCCACCAACCCTAAAGATAAAATGTAATTACAACTGAATTCTGTAGTTCTGCCTTGTTGAAGACAGCATCGGAATCCTCTAAGATTTCCTCACCTTGCTAAAGATAACATTTAAATCCTACAGAAGACATGTCCCTGCTTCTCTGTGGTCTCCTACTTTTGTGACTGAGAAAGCTTACGTAACCTCCTTTACAAAGGAACCACTTCCTTCAGCTTAACTTGAGTTTGTGTTCCTGGGGCACTACTGCTCATATTTAACTCAGAGTAACTGTTCTGTTATCTCAGGTGTAATTTTACATCAACAACTCCATTTATATAAAATATCAGATGGAAAGCTTAGTGGGCATAGGATTTTCTTTTGGGCAATGAAATATTCTGGAACTAAACAGATGGGGTGGTCTAACAACACTGTGAATGTGCTCAATGCCATTAAAAGTTGTACACTTTAAGATGATTAAGCTACATGAATTCTACCTTAATAAAAGGAAATGACAAATAGATAAACAATAAATCTTAAAAATACCATGTTAAAAGAAGTCACACACAAAGGAGCACATACTGTAAGACTGGTTCTAATCATAGGATGATCTAGACCAGGAAAAGCTTTCTACGACAGATGATCTGCCTAGGGTGGCAGCAGGAATGGGCCAGGCAGGAAAGGGCCTGGGGAAACTTCAAGGGTGTTCTTCATAACTAGGGGTTTGGGTCACGGAGAATGATGCACTTGCCAAAAGACTTCAAATGGTGCAATTAAAAATCTGTGCATTTTGGGACCAAGGGAGTAGCTCAGAGGTAGAATGTGGGCGTCAGCATATACAAGGTCTTGGGTTTGATCCCCAGTACACACACACACACACACGCACACACACCATACACATGCACGCACGCAAACATACGCATGCACACCCCACAGGCACACACACTCACATGCACCACGCACACGCACCCCCACACCTCCCCACACGCACTCACACCACGCACACCCCACACGCACACGCACGCACACATCACACGCACTCACCACACCCCCACCACACACACACGCGCACACACGCCACACACCACTGCACACACGCAACACCACACGCGCACACACACATGCACATACACACGCACACACACATGTGCGCATTATGTTATAGGCCTACATTACATCAAAAAATAAATATCACATAAATAAACACTGAACTCTAGCTAATGATATGCAGGCTGTGCTTATGGGTAAAATACCATGAAGTCCACAACTTCACTTTGAAGTGCATCAGAAAAATAAAACATATTGCTGGATGGATAAATCAGCGTCAGCAAACTTTTCTTTATAAGGATAGATGGTTAATATTTTGGCTAATGAGCAACTGTCTGTGGCAGTAGTAGAATTAATTACCACATTACAATGCAAAGGCAACCAGACAATCCTAAAACAAATGGTGTTGGCTAAGTTCCAATAAAACTCTTATCAACAAAGCCAGGGACTGGTGGGCCAGAGTTTGCTGCCCTGACGAAGTTATGCAATACAGCAAACACAGCTAATTATTGTACAGTCTAGTGAGTACATGAATGTTCACTGTACAATTTATTTGGGTTTTCTGGACACTTGAAAATTTTCAAAAGACAAAAAATCCCAACTCTCCTGAAGAGACAGAACAAGTTAATTCTTTTTGGGATTAGCATCATAAAACCTGGCATATTTCCCTTTTTACTGACTACCAGGAACCTCAAAGACAAAAGGAAACCCAAGCAAATACAATGTGTAAAAAGTTTCTTTACTAATTTCTTTGGGTGCCTATGTTCTCATTTTTAAAAAATAAAGTGTTTCATAAAACTCTAACTTTGCCTCTGACCAAGATCCTCTTAACGTCTGCTTCTGGTAGCTGGGATTACAAGCACGAACTACTACCACATTCTGCCTTTTTATATTTTTTTGAGACAGGGTCTCACTACATAGCCCAGGTCGGCCTTGGGAGGTGAACACAGGAGGATTTCAAGTTCAAAGCAATCCTCCTGCCTCCACCTCCCAGGTGGTAAGATTACAGGAGTCAGCCAGTTGTCTTTTTTGGAGAACTGTGTTTTTAAGAACTTTGCTTCTATTTAGATTGTCTTTTTTGTTGTTGTTGCACTATAGGTGTGCTTATAAATTTGAATATTTAACTCCTACAGAGATATGATTTACAAGTATTTTCTTCCATTATATAAGTTATCATTTCACTTTCTTGACAATGTCCTTTGGTATACACAAAGTCTAATTTTGATGAAGTTCAATTTCTTTGTTGCTTATGCCTTTAGTGCATAAAAATCTAAAAATCTATTCTCTAATCTAAGGTCATGAAGATTTAACCATTTACTTGTAAAAAAGTTTTATAATTTTAGCTCTTATACTAAGCTCACATCCATTTTGAGTTCATTTCATCTATAGTGGTGAGGCAAGTGTCTGACTTTACTCTTTCACATCTGGAAATATCACTGTTTCAGCATCTTTCTGAAGGGAATATTTGTTCTTTTAATGAACTTGGCACCCTTGTCAAACTCAATTGGCTATAGACATTCAGGTTTATTTCTGGACTCTCCATCATACTATGTTTGTTCATGTGTGCTTATTCCAGTAGTACACTGTGTGGTTATATATAAATAACTTTTGATTACAAGAGAAAATATTTACAAAATAGTATCTCTGAAATCATTGTGAGACCTTGCTGAGATGACGTGACTCTTACCTGAGAACACAACTGGTCTAGAGGACTGCTTGGCATGCTGCTGCTTCTCCAGTGCTGCCAGCATGCCTCCCAAATCCAGCTGCACTGGAATCTGGCTCTTCTTTCCACTATTTTTAAAGTTACTCTACAAAGTTCAAAAATCACAAGTCTACTTAAAATACTATATTTTATACACTGAGCTTTTCATTTTACAAAAAAACGCATATAAATATATGTACAGACTTAAGACTATAAAAAACTTATCAATTTTTTAAAATCAAGTAATTAAAAAAAATCACTCCCATGCTATCTGCCAACATTACCATGGTTACATCCTTCTCAATTCTGGGCTTATAGCATCTCCTACATTTCTATCCGTATCTCCATTGTGTGTTAATAGCATACATTGACGTACAAAACATCAAGGCTTATAAGTCTGTGAGTGATGCTACTTGGTTAGAATTACTACCTCATTAGCACCATCCTCTCTCCAACTGCCTAAGTGAGCCAACAAACTGTCATGAAATTATTGGGACAGGACCAAAAGTCTATAAAGGCCCAAATCATACCTGCAAATGAATGCTAAATATAAGCCTCTATTATTTTTCTAGGCAAATGTTTTTGAAACAGTTGTGATTGGAGTTTTGAGACTATGTGAAGAGATGAAAGCCCTGTCCACTGTCTTACCACGTGTTCTCCTCCCATTTAACAACCCTGCTGGCTGAGGGTTTGTATCAGGGACAACTCCAAGTGCAACAAAGCAGCAAGGAGACCTGTTGCAGGGAAGGAGAATAAGCAAACTCTAACATGTGAAATGAAATCAAAGATAATTCTCATGGGGTTTAGAATTTCAGTTTTTATAGAATTTGCTGGAGAACAAATACTCCAAAGTATGCAAGTTCCCTGTCTAAATTATGACTCACAACTCCATGCTGAGTCTACAAGCTCAGGCTCAAGAATCACATCCCCTTTGCTTCTGTACTGACTGCTTAGACTGAAAATTTGTTGCCTCTCATTTTTCTTCTGTAACACAATACTGCTCTGTAACAAAATACTGCCTCAAAAAGGAACTGTTCCTGAATAAATGAAGTCAACTTTTTCTTTAACGTTTCATAAGATAGTTTCCCTCCTTTCTGACACAGCAACAGCAGTTACCAACAGTCTCAATACAAAAAGGACAAAACATTTTAGCTCAGAAGCAATTCTGCCTCAACAAACCTGAGGCAGTTATCACAAGGAGGAATAAATCAAAACAAAATAAAACCACCCATCTCAGCTCAGAGCCATTTGGTAAGTAGGTATTTTCAAGAGTTTAGTTTAGCAAGAAAAGTTAAGCCTAAAGCAACTGTGGTAGCAATCTAAAAATTACCTGTGGCTGCTGTTTAGACTGAAATTTCGGTGACTCTATTCTGTCTCTTCTTTCAGATGCAACTGCCAGATTGGGAAATTCCTCGGTATCCTAAGTAAACCATACACCCTTTAGCTCTTCATTCATGAGGAGAATGTAAATATGTCAAGGGCAACTTTCCCTGCTCATATTTCTTTCTTTAATATGACTGACCCACCAAGATCTCAAATGTGATACAAATACCCCCAAAACACTAACATAAGAGCTTCCGCTTTATTTAACTCACAGAGCAAATAGAACATAGTTCTATTACCTGTTCCAGAAAAAGAGAGGGCAAACCACCAAGTATCGTGGTACACCCCAGTGGTCTATAAAACAGACCTTGAACCATGGTAGCATAAGACTACCCAAAAATCTGCTATTTAAAAGATTGTTTTCCATTAGAAAAATCATCAAATCTAGATTCAATAATTTAAGCGTTCTAGGATTTATGCTAAGAGACAAAGACAATAAGCCAGTTTAAATTTTCTTTTTTTTTTAATCACTTAAAACTATCTTAGGGCCAGGAGTTGGTGGCTCACACCTGTGATCCTAGCTACTTAGGAGGCAGAGATCAGGAGGGTTGAGGATCAAAACCAGGCTGGGCAAATAGTTCATGGGACCCTATCTCAAAAAACACTTCACAAAAAAAAAAAGGGCTGGTGGAGTGAGTCAAGGTGAAAGCCCTGAGTTCAAGCCCCAGTACTGCCAAAAAAAAGAAAAAGAAGAAAATTATCTTAGGGCCAGGTGCCAGTGGCTTATGCCTGTAATCCTAACTACTTGTAAGTCTGAGATCAGTAGGATCAAGGCTCCAGACCTTCCTGGGCAAAAAGTTCTCGAGACCCAATCTCAGCAGAAAAAGCTGGGCATAGTGGCATGTGCCTGTCATCCCAGCTATTGCGAGAAGCATTTAAAAAAATCCTGAGGTCATTTTGTCAATATTTTAGGTACCATGGGGAAAGTGACATGGGAAGAAAGGGAGAGACCATGAACTATTCACTGGCACAACCATTATTTCTTTGCCACAGTAGGTCTTCAAATGGGTAATCACTTTCTTGAATGGATATTGCAAGAGCCTTGGAAACCACCCGCCCTGGTTTGTGGGAATGTCCTAGGATGGACCCTATAATGGACTCCTGGGCAGCACTTCTGGGACACTCTTGTGCCTACATAAGCAGCCAGGAGCCTGAGTCTGGTAAAGAAGTGTAAAAAAGCTGACCAGACTGATGAGAAATGTAGTCAGACTCTGGCTGTCTTAGAGTGCGTACTGTACGCACTTCTGAAACAATCACAGGTCACTTTTAGAAGGAGGTTTATGGAATTCTTGTAGCCAGTCTACAATAAATCTATGGCATTCTAAACCTCTATGGTGCAGCACAAGTCACCTGGCTAGAAAAGGATGTCCTGCAAAAGCCAACGTTCTAAAGCAAGGAAAGCAACAGAGAAGAGAACGGAAGGAAATATGAGTAACACAGCATACCAACTATTACATTTCAATACAAGTAGCTTTGCTCTCGACCATTCATTCGTTCAAATGTTTACTGAGTGCCTGCCAAGAGACAGAAGGAAGCCAAAAGGAAAAGGTGAAGATAATGATAACTACTATTTTCTTCAGCACTAGGAAAGGATTATTGAAGAAAATGTTAGAGATTTTCACTTACGAAACCTGTATGAACCCACATGTTTACGTATCACATAAAGTGAGTAATAAATATAAATATACTTCAATCCTTGGTGGCTCTTGAACTGTCAGGATTTCATAGTTTGTTACAGACTTTTCTTTCTTTTTCTTATTCTTTCTTGAGGCTTCATTTTGTTCAATGTCACCACCCTGTGATGTTTTGGGCTAAAACAACAAAAAAAAGCAAAAATCATGTGATTTTAGGGCATTCAATAGTATTAATAATGCCATATATTAGAACAAAATTAAGAAATTATGGTATCAAGTTGTACAATCTCAAGACAATTCCTTTTAAAGTTAGGCTCATCACTTATTTTTGAAAGCTCAAGCATTCAGTAGAATAATTCTAAAGGAAGCAAAATCTGGTGTAAGAGATGTAATGCTCAATTCCTTCTGAAAACTGGTGGACTGGACATGACCTAGTTATCACCTTAAGGAGATCAGGCTGTCATGATCCTACTAATCCAACCCGAGATCACTCATACATCCAGGTGTGCCACTTCTACCAGTGGAGCATGATGCCTGGTCCTAATCTGATTTGCCTGTGCATCAGAATCACCCTGAAGTCTCTAATCAGACACAAGCCTGATCCCCATGCTCAACTAACCTTGCCACTTGCACAGGCCCCTCAGCCCGGGCCCCTTTCTCAGTAAGGGCAGATGTACTTTTGGGCTCAGGGCTTTTGCAGTAAATACCCATTTGTGAGGGCTACAAAATGCTCACTCATTTACTAAAAATCACCTTATCTCTACTTAGCCCTTGTCTGCTGACCTTACTCATTTTTTTTTCTTTTCTTTTTTTTAATTTTAGCAACACTTTAATCTATTACACGAAAAATACTGTCCTTTCACCATACTAAAAACCTGCACTGCTCTGGCTTTTAAATTTGTATTAAGTGAAACTAAACATCCCGTCTGGAATCACCGGAGGCTTATTTCAAGGACTCAGTGACCACTGTGGCCGCCGATGCAGCCCCGGTGGAGGTTCCTGTCTTAGACCTCGCACAAAGGAGTAGTGCCCGACCCTGACCCGCACACGGACCCGCGGGAGAACCAGCCATCTGCACACAGACCCTCGGAGTGACCGGCCACCCACACACGGACCCTCAGGGAGACCCGGACGCCCCGCAAGCGGATCCTTGGAGGGACAGGCGGCCCCGCACATGGACACTAAGGACCCTCCCGCATCCGCCGAACCCCTCTGGGCACCGACATCCTCTCTCCGCTGCCAGGTGTCAACACCCCCGAGCCCGGAAGAGAGAACAGACAGGAGCCAGGCCCGCCTGCCACAAGCCCCGCAGCCCACAGCGCACCTGTCCCAGTCGGGGTCCCAGATGCCGAGCCCCGGCCGCACGCCACCAGACCAGCTGCGCAGCCCCGACGCACGCGGCTTGCCCACAGTGACTGCGGAGAAGCCATGCCGCCTTCATCTTTTTTTTTTTTTTCCTTTCCCCAAAGCACTCACCACTCTCTGACGTGATCGACATCTGTCTGTTAGTCTTTCTCCCTAGATCAGAATCTAAAAGAGACTTCTTAAATTTTGAGTTCTGCTTTGCCCAGAAGGAATTTACCCTTCAGGAATAAAAGATTCAGAAGCTATAAAAAGAATAAGCTTTCTCCCATGACCTGAAGGGACTGTTCATGGGACTCCGTTATGCGAAAAAGACAAATTTTAAGGGTGAAGTATACACAATATTTTATTTTAAAAAAGAGGCTGGGGTTATAGTTCAGTGGTAAAGCACAGCTTAGCATGTATGAAGCCCTGGGTTCCAAGGAAGGAAGGGAGAAGAAAAAGAAGCACCGAAAAACGAAACAGAGCCCCCTCTCAAACTGTTATAAATTTTTAATTTAAAGAGGTATGGGAGAAACAACTTTTCAATTGCTAAATGTTTGTAGCATTATATTTATCATTTCTGTAATAAAATTTCACAGTACAGAAAGTTTTAAAGGAAGAAGTCATTATGATAAGTATTGTTTGAAATGCGCAAAATGCAAAGCCATCTGGGTTTATAAAGATGACAAAAGATCTTAATTTTCTTCCTGTTAAGAATTTTTCTAAAACACTTCTCTTAAACTATAATCAAGAAAATGTTTTTTAAAAATGAATCTGGGACAAAAAAAAAAGTTAACTGTTAGAATATTAGCTACATATTAGAAAACTGGCTTGGACAGAAACTTCAGAGTTGGAACCAAAAACTAGACAGTGAGCAATTTTCTCGCCTGCACTTGGTTGCTTAGGAGCCGAGGACAGGCATGAGACCTGCCACCAACCACCACCCCATACCCCCAGAGCCAAGTTCTGTGAGCACACAGAAGGGAGGTCTCTACACAGAGTGGTGATAAATAAGCATGTCTCGCTCTGCTGTAGCTGTCCACATTTCACTTTTCCTTAGTCAAGGCATCATAAACACATACATACCTACCATTTACATGCAGCCACCATCACTCTCCACCTTCAGAGCTGTTTTTCTCTTACAAAACTGGAATTCTGTCCACATTAAACAGTAAATGCCAATGCCACTCCCCCCAGCCCCTGGCACACACAATCTTACTTCTTGTCTCTAGCGATGCATACCATCTTAGTAAGATGATCACGTTTCTCTTTGTTGTAGGAAGGATCCAAAGATAAAACTTCAGGTGTCATACTAACATTTTTAGGATCTGTTGATGAAGCAACCATCTTTAGGTTTATCATGGAAGTAACATTTTTAGGAGGTGGTGGTTGCTCTGAAGATAATGTCTGCCGAACAACGTAACCCATTGGTGTCCAAGATAACTCTGCTCAAAGATAACCAAAATTATAAAACAATCTCAACAGTAAAATAGAAATTACAGTTATTCAAACATGCATTACATGAGGTAACTGCTCAGAGCAAAACTAAACTATTGCCCAAAACATCCCCTTGGAAGCTACAGTACTCACTAAACTTGTTTTTCTTCTGGAAACATGCACACTAAATTTTTTCCCTTTAATTTGCAAGATTAATTGATTTTCCTACAAACTGGTTTTGTAACTTGGGTAGGGATAGGTGGGTAGACAAACAATAGTTTTGGTTAAAAAATAATGCACAACAACGTCCACATGGCAAACACATAGAATTAAAGAGCTAAAGATCAAATTTGGCCCTACTAACCTTGATTTGTACCTTTTAACATCAGAAGTCAAAGATCACTAGACTTCAGCTATCACAATAACTGGTAATTTATTTCTTTTAGAATACAGGCATAAGAACAACTACTCCTTAGGTGCCCATGAAACTCTATATACAGACAAAACAAAAGGACATCCATCAGGACATGGGCAAATGAACACCTGTCAGCAGCCTGTGGCTCCCCCATCAAGGGATTCATACTACTATAGACATATACATCCTTAGAGCAGCCTTGGAAATGAAGATCTATACTGAAGCACATACGTACCAAATATGGGAACATACAAGAAAACACACCAATGCAAACATTTGGGTTTTCTGTTAGGACAAGCAACTACAAAAATTCCAAAAGCAAGATGGGTGCCGGTGGCTCACGCCTGTCATCCTAGCTACTCAGGAGGCAGAGATCAGAAAGATTGAAGTTTGAAGCCAACCCGGGCAAATAGTTTGAGACACCCTATCTTGAAAAACCCTATCACAAAAAAATTGGGGCTTGTGGAATGGCTCAAGATGAAGACCCTGACTTTAAGCCCCAGTACAGCAAAAAGAAAAAATTTCTAAAGAAAAATCTACTAAAGTCTTTCTGAATATATTACTTTTTCACTTGGATTCTTTCAGAAGCCCTAAGTCAAAACTGTTTTCCTGACAGCAGAAATGCATCCACTGGCTTTCTCACTCTCCTGCTCTCTCATGAGTGTACCCTGGACTGTTTCAAAGGTTGTGTTGATGTCCAACACTGTGACTGCTAAAAGCTGAAGCAGATCTACAGTGCCACATGTTAAAAAGTTGCAAAATTGTAAAGCAAGGCTGCTTTCATTATAGTTTTTAAACTCTGGAGTATGTTATTTTTCATAAAAATAGGCTATGTTCAAAAGTAACACATTTATGATTTTTAAGCATTTTAAAAATTGTTTTAACTTTGGGGATGGGGTATGCCTCAAGGGGTAGAATGCCTGCCTGGCAAGCACAAAGCCCTGAGTTCAAACCCTAGAACTGCCAAAAATAAATAAATAAATAAATAAATAAATAAATAAAATAAAAGAGAGGAAAAAAAAAGTTAACTTCAAATATGGAAAATATTGACAGTATCATCCAAACAAATAGTTCATTGGGGTAAGAGGAAGGATCTCACTTTTTAAAGGTATTAGAGAGTTCTGAGACCAAAATCTTTTCAAAATAGGTAACATTGAAGGCAGGAGTCATTTCTGAGTTCATAAAATTCTCACTTAACTGCATGTATATCATTTAGAATTCTGTCTCTTGTGGGTGCGCTTAACTCTCGAAACTAATACGGATGTAAGTTTATCAACTCATTAGCTTCCTTAAAGCACTTAAAACAAAAACCACTTAATTACAAGAGTTAAAAAGGAGCTTGGAAAATATATGCCTCATTTTGAAAAATAGTATTTTGTAGCCACTCTCACCTCTTGTACACGCAGGGGAATTGGTAGCAGGAGTATCTGTTACAGGTTCACCTGGATTATTATTTTTCACCACTTCACCCTAAAAAGAAAATATATCAGATGCCATCAGGGAATGAAAGTTAAAATAATAATGAAACACCACCAAGTATCTTTTAAATGGCCAAAATGGAGAACACTGACAACACCAAATGCTGCAGAGCGTGTGGACAACATCACTGCTGGTGGGAATGTAAAATGGTGCAGCTATTTTGGAAAGCAGTTCGCAATTTCCAACAAATGAGCTGTCAAGCCCTGAAAATACTTGGGACAAGTTAAATGCATGTTACTAAGCCAAAGAAGCCAGCCTGAAAAGGCACATACTATTTGATTCTAACTACGTAACATTCTGGAAAAGGCAAAACTGTGAAGAAAATAAAAAGATCAGAGGCTGGAAGGTTTGGGGGAAGAGCTAAATAGGTGGAACACGGAAGATTTTTCAGGGCAGTGAAAGGACTCTGTGTGATACTATAATGATGGTAAATGTCATTATGCATTTGTCCAAACCCATAGAATACACAACAGAGTGAACCCTAAATTATACATGTTATGTGATGACATGTCCATGGAGGTCCAACAACTGTAACAAACGTAACATTCTGGTAGGGGATACTGACAGTCAGGGAGGCTAGGGAAAGTATGTGGGAACTCTGTTCCTTTTTCTCGATTTTGCTATGAACGTAAAACTGCTCTAAAATATAAATTTCTAGCCAAAAAAAAAAAAAAAGCCAGGACTGGCAGTGTGGCTTCAAGTAGATGAGCACCTGCCTAGCAAGTGTGAGGCCTAAGTTCAAACCCCAGTACCACCAAAAATAAAAGTGGAAAACAGCATGGCAGAACCACCCTCATTACTTTTTGGCTGGTAGAGTGGCTCAAGAGGTAGAGCCCCTGCTTAGCAAGTACAAGGTCCAGAGTACAGCACCCAGTAGCACACACAAAAAAAGTCAAACTATTTTTTTTCTTACTATTTCAAACTGAATGAACTAATACATTCAATGGCAAGCTTCCCTTGCCATTCTTAAAATCGGCAAATTCATGCTAATTAGAAATTCCAACATGAAAAGTTACTTCTTTTTGCCAAATCTCATTCTTAGAAGGTAAAAACAAAAATCCACTGTCTACAACTTAGGTAGTATCCCTCTACTACTCTGCCTACATAAACACTGTTTATATAAATATCATACAGTTTTACATGTTATAGAATAATGGAATCTTCTCCATAATGATATGCAACTTTTTTTGTGTGCAAGAGAGGGTCTTTCCACGTAGCCCAAGCTGGCCTTAAATCCTCAATCCTCCTGCCTCCACACCTCTCGAGTGCTAGGATTATAAGTGTGTACCACCACACCCAGCTAATGTGCAACTTAAAAAAAAAAACAAGAAACCAAAAACTTAACATACCACAGACAACTTTCCAGGTCAGGAGGCATATACCTCCATAACTCTTAAAGCTGCAGTGCTCTTAAGTGAATGCAAAAGATGACACTTACTAGCCTACATTCCAAAGTCCAAAACTATCCATCCCAATGTCCACAAGGAACAGAAGCTTGTAATGCATGTTCCCTTTTATGAAGACAGAAGGTTGCCTCACAAAATGACTGCAAGGCATATGATAACACTGTGTGGTGCGGGGGTGGCCAGTAACACCAGAGATAAAAATAAATGGATAAATTCAGACTTGATCTCATTAAATAGACAATGAATTTTAAATAATGTTTAAAGCTCGCATGCTTCATGAATTTACTTATTTGCCATTTTATTACTTCTGAGTCCAGTAATAAAGAGTAAAACTATTAAAATACCGTCAGTGACTGGGCATTATAGCTCAGTGGGAGAGCACTTGTCTTAAAAATGCTGGGTTCAATCCCCAGCTATAAAGAAACCAAACCAAACCAAACCACCATCTGTGCTTTTAATAAATATAACTTTTATGATCACCAAGGCCAATAAGAAAATACAAATGGCTTGCCTATTCATTGGTCAAATAAGTCGTACCTATTAACAGGGCATATCCAATGCAACAGTTGTATTAAAAAATATTTAATGACAGGGAAAAGATGCCAAAAAGCTTTAAAAAATTCAGACTGTATATATTGTACATATGTAATCCCAAATTCAGAGTAACTCGTTTTCATTTCTTCTACATACGGTTTTCCTTTCAGTTGTACAATTTCCAACAACTATATCTTCTTTTATACTTAATATTTTTCTGTCACTCACAAATACTACTGGTACAATAAGGTAACAAAGATCTCTTTTACAGAAAAAAAAATATCCCTCATATAATTCAAGATAGTAAGGCAATCAGTATGCAAATCTTCTTCCATAAACAGATGAACTTTTACTTCAAGTTCAAATACGTAACACTACCATGTAATAGGTGACCTTAACAGAGGGTCAGTCTTGCTCCTATCGGTGTCCCTGCCACAGTGGCACAGCATCCTGCACTTTTGTGTGTGGTGCTCATGGAAGTCCAGTCCGCCGCTGCACATCCCAGCACAGGGCTCAGGAGGCAGCCACACATCTTCAGTCAGTGCGTCAGCCTGTACCTAAGTCTCAAAAAGCAGCAACAACCCATGGTCTTGAAGAGGACTCATTCCTTTCTCTCTCCTCTTATAATCATCTGTCTCTCTCTCTCAATCCCCATCTCTGCCTCCCAAGTGCTGAGATTTTAAAAGGGGTAAGTGAATGGGTGAGCTGGCTTATCTTTCCTCTTTCTCCTTGTTTTTATACTGGCTTGCACCCTTATCTCTCCCTTTAGTGGAAATCTGTTAGAAGTCCTGTTAGGGATTATAAAACCAACACCATTTTCCCCCCTAGAAGTCTGAACTCAAAATCTGTTTGAGGAAAATACCTAAACTTGGTAGACTAAAACTTTGCAAACAAATATTGAATACTGTGTAATTTAAAATTGTAAAGCATCAAGCTTAAAGCACCTATCACAATAACTTTTGCTGAATTTGCTGTATCATTAACAAGACCAAGATATAGATAAAAAGCCTGGAAAATTCAGAAGTTATACCATGCAGTTTTAAATATTACTATTTTCATTTTTTGTCTTTTTCTCTGTGTTGGGAAAAGTGCTGCCAGAATGAACTATCAGTGCATGCAGACTCTGCCAGGACCTTTTTCTTCTTAGGCACAATACCTATGAGTTATCAGATAAAAACAAGTACGTTAGATGATTCTTTTAAAAGGATAGTGCACAAGGTGTTACAGCCTCAGTATAAATTTTTCAAATAACAGGGAAGGTCAGCTAAGTCTGTGATGAAAGGCCTCTCCCCAGTAACAGAGACTTCAAAGCCCACAGCAAGATTTAAGACACAGTCTTTGAAGTGATATAAATGAAAAGGTGTGTATTGAAGAAAAAGCGGGGAGGGCGCACAGACAGACAAACTCAACTCACCTCTGACACAGTTGCAACTGTTTTTCTCACTTCTCGAAGAGAATTATCAGTGGTGGCAGAGCGGAGAGGTCCCCACCTGGGTTGTTTTGGTACCTCTGACATATTATTGTTCTCTGGACCCTGCAGTTCAGGAAAATCCAATCTGCTAAATTCAAATTCAGGTTTGGAAGTAGATGCGCTTTTTGCAATAATTTTGGATTTCCTGTCTGCTCGTTTATGATAGCTGTCTGTAATTACAGAATGAAAAATAGGAATAAAAATCCACATACAGCTTTATGTGTGGTACTCAATCTTAAATTTCAGAGTAGATTGCTACTGATGCAAAATTGTTGTCAAAACATCTGAACTTTGCTGGTGTTACTAAACTTTACCATGACTAGAAACATCAATCACTCTGGGTGGGCCACTAAGCAGAAAAATCCAAAATGTACTGAAAATTTTAGGTGTAATTCTAAAGCTAATGAAATAGCTACCTTAAACAAGATTGCACAACTGGGCATTTTAGTTACTCATAATATAAATTTTAGCGTTTTGTAAATTTAAAGGGATTCTTACAAATTTTCTGTATGAAATAAATTTTCCACCTTTTAGTTTGCTGGGACAAAGTAGATGAAGGCAGACAGCACAAAATTTATAATCCCTTCCTCCTTAGCTGCAGTGGATGATGAGGTAGGCTGCAGTGACATGAAGCCCCTAACTGAACTGTGAGGCCAGAATTAGTACAATTACCAGTCAAACTTTCCTTTCACAGTTCCATGTGCCAGGTGGTTTATGAGTGAAGTGAATGAAAAGAGAAAAACTTATAAACCAAGCAATATAAATTATATATGTAAATAAAGTGGTTGCCCAAGTACACAATTATAGTTTGTAAATCATTATAGAAATAGGTGAGGTCTGTAATCAAACTTCACTAGTAAAGAATTTACAGAAAAACAAAAAAAAACACATGTGACTGGGGATGTAGCTCTGTGGTAGAGCATTGCCTAGCATACACAAAGCCCTGGGGGAAAAAACAGCTTTTGTGAGGCAAGGTGGTACACACCTATAATCCCAACACTTGAAATGCAGAGGCAGGAAGATCACAAGTTGGAGGACAGCCTGGGCTACACAGTGAGATCCTGTCTTAAAAAAACAAAACACAAACAAAAGAACATGACAAAATGTACAATCAATTTTCAACCAGATTAGAACAAAAGGTTTCAAAAGCCCAGAGTAGATGTGACTTGTGACACAAGTAAAAATGGCACCCTCAAGTAGGTATGACATTCAGGTTTTGTATTATGTAGGATGGGATTTTAACCATAATCAAATGCTTCCACATATTAAGTTTCCCATCAGAGGGTCGGCTCAAGTGGTAGATCACCTGCTTACCAAGTACAAAGCCTGGAGTTAAAACCCCAGCACGGAGAGAAAAAATTTTAAAAAAGCACATGGTTGTGATTTGTTTTTATTTAAGGGCATGTTTTAAAGCTTTCAGTCATCACCTACTGCTATGCGTTTTCAAACAAGTTCGTAAGATATAAAGCAAGCCTCTTCTGAGTCAACAATGCAATATGTACCACGCTGTAAGACCCTGCCTGAGATAAAATGCTTCCAGAATCCCACAGGAAGTTTAACGTCCTCGCTCCAGGTCTCATTTCTTGGAACAGTTATGATAAACAAGCCCATAGAAACAGTACTGTTTTGGGGATAAATGGGATGGTAGACATTATACTATAGTTTAATTTTACCTGATTTTAAACTATTCTCAGTGTGAATAGAAAGATGATGTGAACCTTTAGCTGATTTTATCTCAGATGATATCATACTGTCAGCTCTCTTACTGTTAAACTTTTGCTCATCATACATTTTTCTTTCATCACAGGGTTTTTTCTATAGGAGAGATTAAAAAATAACATGAAATAAGAAAACTACTGCTACTAAAAAAAGCTAGTATTTACAACTCAATTATTTAAGAAAAGGACAGAGTAAATCATCCTTCCAAAGGTTAAATATCACAAAAGATAAGCAATTCTTAAATATCATGCAAAGAACAATTCCTTAAATTTTAAATGCTAAAACAACCAACTCAATGACACAACAAAACCACAGCATTTCCTCACCTTAAACACTTTTGTTTCTTGTGGAAGAGGGCGCATGTGCTCATTCCGGGGCTTTACCAGCTGAAACCCTCGGTAACAGTTAGGTTGGCTGTAATCATACTGGGAGGCAGTCACTGAGCAAATGTTGTGTGTAGACTCAAGTGTATAAGGAGAATAGGAGTATGGATGGAGATTTATCTCAGAAGACAGGTACTGGGGAGGAAATGCTGAAGCTCCAAAGGTTGTACCTTCAGTATAGATTTTCTGTCTAAAAATGTAAATTTTAGTTGCAGATTTCATAACACAAACCAAGGACCTGAAGTGTTTTTAACACACTAATTTAAGCTTTTTATCATACAAGATTGTTTAGATCATTCATTCTAGCATAGGAAAACCCTCATTAAAAACCAAAAGAGCCAGGTGCTGGTGGCTCACACCTGTAATCCTAGCTACTCAGGAGGCAGAGATCAGGAGGAGCTCGGTTCAAAGCAAACCTGGCAAATAGTTCACAAGACCCTATTTCGAAAAATCCCATCACAAAAAAAAGGACTGGTGGAGTGGCTCAAGCAGCAAGTGTGAGTTCAAACCCTAGTACTGCGAAAAAATAAATAAAGCCAAATGATACCTGTTTCTCTCTCTTCAAAGAAATGATACCTCTTTAAACTAATGAGCCAGTGAGCCAGAGTCCATAAGCAATGTCAACAAAGTCAGAATATGCTCCAACAGTTTTCCACTTCCTGGCTATAAGGTATATGAGAATACCTCTCTCTGAAAACCCGGCCAGAAACCATACCCTTTGCTGAGGAGCTGCCCAACCTCCTTCCCCGGCCTCGGGCTTCTGAGGATGGTCTTCTTTTGCCCTTCCCTGTTCCAAGCCCTCTACAATATACTGTACACCACACGGCAGAGGCTAGGAATAACACGCCCTACAAACAAAGATAGACATCATCTTTAAAAAATGCTATTACTTAACTTGTTCAAGTTAAGCTAAGCTAAACTAAAATATAACTTAACTCGGATATATATATATATATAGAAAAATCTCTGCTTGATTCGTTTATGGCTTGGAAATCTAACAGAGGTCAAGTGAAAGTGAAGAATCTGTTCATAAGAGCAAAGAACGACTGACAGCAAAAGAAAGAAAAAAAGAATAACCTGAGTCCAAAAACTGGACAAATTCATACACAGATGAAATTTAGCTAAGACAAAACAGAGGGACAGGTCTAGTAATGGTCTTGAGGCCATCTTTCAGGAGAACAGACCTATACTGTATTTCCTATACAGCAAGCGTAAACTCTTCAGCAAGGCAAAGCTTAGCTGTTGAATACTGTCAGGCACCCGCTAGTGCTTTACATAGCTGATTGGTTAATTTATATTCATCAGCTGGTGCTTTCCCAAATCTCCACAGTGAATTGCAAGATGCTGAAAATGTTCAACAAACTCTTGCCAACAAACAGTAGCAGTTTTGGAGAATACTATCAAACTCAGGCTTAAAGAACTGAATGCTAATTCTGTTTCTGGAAAACCCTGAATAATACACCACTAAAGAGCAATTCTAGCACATAAAGGTAGGATTTCAACTTTTGTCAACAATCACACCTTTCTGGGGCTGGTGGAAGGCTAGTAGATCGCCTGCCTAGCAAGCATGAGGCCCTAAGTTCAAACCTCAGTGCCACGCAAAATAATAAATTACACCTTTTGATATTTCTTTTTTTCCTTTGGCAGAACTGGGGTTGAACTCAGAGCCTGACGCCTGCTAGGCAGGGGCTCTACCACTTGAGCCACTCCGCCAGCCCTTTTATGTTGAGTATTTTTGAGACAGGGTCTCACAAACTATTTGCCTGGGCTGGCTTCAAACCTCAATTCTTCTGATCTCTGCTTCCTGAGTAGCTAAGATTACAGTTATGAGCCACTGACACCTGGCTTGATACTTTTTAAGTACACCAGGCAACTCAATGATTTTATTACTTATTCTAGCGTTCACTATGGAATTTAAATGTAGTAAAAAGTCTTCATAATTGCATCACACAAGACAGAAAAACGAAAAGAGGAAACACACATATGAAAGCATAGGACCATAAAGCACAGGATCCTATTTTTTTCTTGCAGTACCAGGGATTGAACCCAGAGCCTTGAACTTGAGCTACATATGCCCCCAGCCATTTTGTTTTTGAGATAAGGACTAACTCTGCTGGGGCTGGCCTCCAACTTTTTTTTTTTTTTAATCAATTTTTCTACTTTTATTTATTTTTTTCTTTTATTATTCATATGTGCATACAAGGCTTGGGTCATTTCTCCCCTCTGCCCTCCCTTACCACCCACTCCACCCCCTCCCTCTTCCCCCCCACCCCCTCAATACCCAGCAGAAACTATTTTGCCCTTATTTCTAATTTTGTGGTAGAGAGAGTATAAGCAATAATAGGAAGGAACAAGGGTTTTTGCTGGTTGAGATAAGGATAGCTATACAGGGAGTTGACTCACATTGATTTCCTGTGCGTGGGTGTTACCTTCTAGGTTAATTCTTTTTGATCTAACCTTTTCTCTAGTTCCTGGTCCCCTTTTCCTATTGGCCTCAGTTGCTTTTAAGGTATCTGCTTTAGTTTCTCTGCGTTAAGGGCAACAAATGCTAGCTAATTTTTTAGGTGTCTTACCTATCCTCACCCCTCCCTTCTGTGCTCTCGCTTTTATCATGTGCTCAAAGTCCAATCCTCTTGTTGTGTTTGCCCTTGATCTAATGTCCACATATGAGGGAGAACATAAGATTTTTGGTCTTTTGGGCCAGGCTAACCTCACTCAGAATGATGTTCTCCAATTCCATCCATTTACCAGCGAATGATAACATTTCGTTCTTCTTCATGGCTGCATAAAATTCCACTGTGTATAGATACCACATTTTCTTAATCCATTCGTCACTGGTGGGGCTTCTTGGCTATTTCCATAACTTAGCTATTGTGAATAGTGGCCTCCAACTTTCAATCTCCTGCCTCCATCTCCCAATTAGCTGGATTACAGGCATGTACCATCATACTCAGGATTCTCATACAAGCACTAAAGCTGATACAGACCTTAAAAATATATCTACAAATAAATCTACACAATTAGGTGAAAAGCAACACTTATTTTTCTAAATTTAGTTAAATGTAGGAACCATTTTTCAAATACTCAAAAGGATGAGTCTTAGAAAATTTAAAGGAAAACAAACCTTTCAACTCATATTTAGAAGAACTTAAAACCAAAATGTAAGCCAGGTGCAGTGGCACCTGTCTGTAACCCCACCACTTGGGGGAATGGAGCTCCCAGGAAGACTGTGAGTTCAAGCCAGCCTGGGCTACATAGCAAGACCCTGTCTCAAAAATCAAAACAATGAAAAATAAAAATATAACCAAAACTTGTAAAAACCTATCTCTATAGGACAAATACAAAGCAAAATGGCTACAAGCAAAAGCCAACAATTTCCCAAGAATTATTCACACATTAAATATGAATATTCACTATGAACCACTAGCTATGGTTCCCTGAAAATGATTTTAAAAAAATAAACAGCATGTTTGCCACTTGGCCCTTCCTTCTTGCCTTTTTGTCTTTTATTAGGTATGTGTTTTTTTGTTTGGGGGAATTTTTTGAGCAGTGGTGATCAAGCCTAAGGCCCTGCACATGGTAAGCAAGTACTCTGCCACTGAGCTATATCCCTAAGAATGTTACATATTTTTAACTTGTATGAGCAAATGAACCCTACAACTGCATTTCCTATTAAGTGCAATGTAGTCTCCATCCTTTCCTGGCCTAAAATAACAATGAGTTCAGAGAGAAAAAGGCAGTCAAAACTTCAGTGTTTAGGATACAGTGAAGATGGGCTACTGGCTCAGATTCCCCTTGGATGGACAGCATCCTCTCTTTGTCTGCAAAACCTTAATGTGGTAGCTGTGGCATATCTCATAATCTAATCACAATTAAATCACAAGGCAAGACATTTACAAGATACATACGCAGTCACTGCTGGTTCCTGCACAAATGGATAGTAGGTGGCTGCACAGCTAGGGAAGACACATGCTTCTGAGGACTCCGGCCATGCTACGTTGAGGCCAGCAAACGTGGGGACAAACGGCTTGACATCTGCTGATAGCTTGATGCTCTCCTGAGGAAAAAAGGGGGTTTGGCTACACACATTCCGAGATTGGCTCAAGTGGTACTGCACTTGCCTAGCCAGTGCAAGGCCCTGAATTCCAACGCTAGTACCACCAAAAACCCTCCCCCCAATCGCCAAAACACTGCTGCCTAGTAAAAAACAAGAATTCGTTCGCTAACGATTTGTCCCCAATACTTTATTAGAAAAAGCAGTCTTTTGACTATAAAACTGAAGAATAAGAACCAAATAAAGTGGAGGTAAAATATTATGTAACAGGTCCACAGCTGACAACGTTAAACTCGGAAAACGTGTATTTTACCTCTCAACTTTAATTAGCTGTAACCAACAACCCTAGACCTATTCAGCCAAATGTACCTGGGGAATGCTTAACTCTAACTCTCACAACATCTTGCAGGCGTTTATTTCCAATGTTTTGTAAAGAAGTAACACCAAATATTTGCTTTTTCCTCAGTGAACCTCGAGATCTTTTGTAGGAAAAAAATCATACTGTCTTCACGATCCCTTGGAATTTAATAATATAAAGTGATTTGTTTTGAAATGCGTAAAGACTTACTTTCACTACAAACTTTGTACCCACGGCAGTCAATTAGTCTAAAGTTAATCTATGTGGTGGCCAGGGCTCCATCTAGCGGTTACGCTGAAGGTGTAGGGCGGAGTGCGGTCTAAGAAAACCCAGAGTGCCTTAAAAACCAGCAGCCCCTTGCCAGGGCGCGGAAGTCCCCACTCCTGATGCCGGGTCGCCGGCCTCTGTGGCATCACACACTACCCGTGGGCGGGACCCGGGAAACCCGACCGCAGTCCCGGGCGGGCTCGCAGCCACTCGCTGGGTCGCCGTCCTCAGCTCCAGCGCACACCCTCGGGACCAGCCCCACCGCCAGACTGAGATTCTGAGGCGAGCAAGACCAGCGGGCTGAGGCCTCCGAGAGCGCGCGTACCGGACCCGGTGGCCCTTACCTCACCTATGGGCTCCTGCGGCCCCTCCGACGCCATGGCGGCGGCCCGGAGGAGCCTACGCCGGGGAGGCCAACTGCCCGGCCCGCCCGACCAACGACTCGGCGTTTCCGCCTTCCGGGCGGAGCCGGGAAGTGCGTCACCTAAGCGCGACAGTATGTCCCCCTTCTTCCGGCCGGAAGCTAGCAACTCCGGGCATGCGCGGGCCGCACGTGGTGTTAATAGGCGCGGGGTTCTTGGTTGTTTCTATCAGGGTAGCGATTGCTGGTAACACGGTATGAAGCTGTGGTTTACTGTGGCCCCTGGCCTCAGGAGTCTGGCATTAGATAGGGTAAGAGGACTTCCTTGTGTAAGGTGACCCTTGAGCAGCCATCTGGAGAGAAGGGCTTTTGTAAGCAGACTTTGGGAAGCCCTGAGGTGACCTCCCCATCCTAAGACTGCATTTCCCTATGTTTCCCATAAGGTTGGCGAAGGTAGTAACTGCACACCTGCAAGTCCTACTGACCTGGAAAGCCCACGAGTCTATTGGCATTCTAAACTTATGAAAACTTCCAGCAATTTGGAATTTCAAAATTGCTCTTTCAATGTGCTAGGGCAAGTTAAGATGTAGAAAAATGATTTTCGCAGGTGGAAAAACCCTCTACACAAAGACAACACATGTGTTAGAAGTCGGTAAGGGGTGCGGAGAACAGGAAGTTGACAGAACCCTAGAGTGAATTTGAAAAATGTAGACCACTCAGAGGCTTGAATGGCGCATGTGGGTTTCGGGAAAATGAGTTGCTGCAGCGCGGGACCTTTGACAAATAGGAGTAAATTGAGGCAAACTGTAGGTTTCTTCTCTCCCTTGCAGACTTGACTACCAGGTTTTTATTTCAAGTAAGAAATAATTCCTGTTCAGGCTTCTGACCAGGTGGGTTCCACGGGTTTACTGCTACCTGCCCGAAAACACTCAAACCTGGGGTCTGATAGGAACCTGCTGGAGACAGAAGAGCAGCTGTGGCTCCTCCCTCAGGTAGTAGTTATGCTCACTAAGTGTAAAGGCACCTTTTCTCAACACAGAAGGGTCTTCCATTTTCTGGCCAGTCCAGCATTAAAGATTAAGATGTCTCTGCATTTAATTCTAAAATACCTAACAGTGAAAAAGGCACCCTACACGAATGCAAAATAACAAGGCATGAAGGTGTTTGTGCTTCTGAATTTTTAAAAATGCTGGTATTTTATAGGAAACATTATCTCCATTTCGCACATGGAGGAAATGATAAAAACAGGGTAAAGTGGTTTCTCCCCAAAACCACTGGTACTTAGTGGCAGTTTGAAGATAAGTGGAAGCAACCAGAATATTAAGTTGGGCTTTTCTGGTCATTTGAAGACTGTAGACAGTTCTTTAAACATTAAAAGCTGTAAAACCTACTTTGCCTCTAGTTTAAGATATATCCCTTATCATAAGTGAATTTAACTGGTACCCCCCCATCATACCAAGTTATTTTTAAAATTAGGATACATTAACAGTACAAGGGGATTTCACTGTGAAATGATGTGTATGTAGAGTGTACTCTGAACAAGTTCCCCTTTCCTCTATTCCCTTAACCTACACTTTTTCAAGCAGTATTTATACCAAGCTATTTTAAATGCATGTAACATTTCTTTCAAGTTTATTTTCTCAAGGCTAAAATTATAAAATTGAAAATCAGTTACAAATTAACTGTAAGAAAATATCAGTAACAGTGGTAAATGCAACATACAAACTTTATTTAACAAAAGTAACAGGTAAAGTCAAACAGGTACTTATATTAAAAGAAAAACTGTCTAGAAGAAATTAACACCTTACAATAACCTACTTGCAGTTGCATTTAACTGAGCTCTGTTGCTGTGAAGAATACAGCTCATGCACAGGTTTGGATGAATGATTTGTACATTTTTCAAGTATTCACTGAATACTACACCTTATATACACATATACATTAAATTTGAAAAAGATTTAATTGACGATTCCAGACATTTCATTTTTGTTGTTCCTTTGGAAGAGGTCGTCTAAAGAGAAGAATATGTGGTTCTGTGGAAAGAAAATGTTTATCATTTAATAATGATTATAAAATGGCCAAATTTAACTTTTAACAAAACTCAAAAGAATTTATTTGAACCAAAATACAATAAATCGAGTAAACAGAATATGAAGATGGCTTTCATTCTACCTCATTCAGTATCTGTGGTATGTATTCAAATTTGTTCGAAACATAAATTCTGTAAGTTAATTTGTTGATAATCCCAATGTAGAATATAACCCTACAAAGCATTAGTATAGTTTACTATTTAAGTCTGGAAAAACTTTTGGTTAATACCATATAATAGCACAAGGCACTCAGATATGCATAATGCAGGCAGCATTTCAGTTCATATGCTATGTTATTTAACCTTAATATGGCAGATAACATCTTGCCCTTTTAAGAGTTAAAGGAAAAGACAAATCATTTCTAACTGCATCAATATTATATACACAGGACTTAACACTTAGCTTTAAGAACTGACAATTTTTAAAGCAGTAGCTAAGACTATACTTTTGGGTATCATGTCTATAGTGTATTAAAGCAGCGGAACCTCTATTTTGTTTTTGTGTTAACTGGCATTTGCACTCAGGGCCTCATGATTATTGACTTAACTTGCAGGTGAACCAATGTATTACTTTTATTCCTGTGGTATCTTATTCACTATAAAATAGAAACTCCAGGGAGTTAAGGAATCAGTCATTTAAAAAAACTATTGTAACTTATTAGTTTACTTTGCGATATCCTTGAATGTCCATGTACCAAAAAAAAGTTTACATTCATAACTTTTAGTTCAGTTAACACCTTATAGCCAAACTTACTTACCTGGCTCATGAATCATGTAATGAACCCAGCCCAGACTCTGCTGGACACCAAGTCTCCTCCACTCCTCTTCAGACATCAGATGAGTTTTGGGTACTTGTTTAGAAAGTTCTCTGGGTAACATGACATGCCTGTCAAAAGACATAGCCAAGTATTAGCACTCTGTTCTCTCTGACAATGATCACTTTATATGTGTGCCTCTAAGATACCTACAATTTTAAGATTTTGTCCTCAAAACAATCTAAATTCTTTAAAGTAACTCTATATTACCATATTATAGGTATCAATCTTTAGTACTCTTTATTTGTATTCAAGTTAAGGAGCCAAGAAGAATGTGCTATCCAGAAGCAGAAGGCATTTAGGGTTAATCCCCCACACCCAACAGAATGCTTGCTACTCAATCTTAATTTTCTCTAGGAATAGAAGCCTAAAATGTAAGTTGGGCACCTGATCACACATCCCAGCTTCTTCTGCAGCTAGATTTGGTCCTTTGACCAAATTTGGACAACAGGGCATAGCCAGAATATTGCAAATCATGAGAAGTGTCTTCAGTGAGAAAGAACATGCCCAATACTTTCCTTTTTCTTCTTTCTGTTGTAGACTAATGTGATCAGGCAGCTACAACAGCAATCTAAGACCACAGTAGCAACACAAAATGGAGTTGCAACTACACTAAGGAGAATGATCCCTGATCCTAGAGTCATCCCAGCCTTGGACAATTAAGATACAGTTAACTTGTGCTTCCTGTTACTCAACACTAGATTATGGAGTAGAGACAAATTCTTATAAATTATTGCTTTATACTTCAGTTCCTTTGTTTGAAATTAAAAACAAAAATACTAACTGCAAATACGTGTCTGCAGCTAAATAAACCTTCAGTTTTCCAATAAGTTACCAGCCAATATCCAAAACTTTATTCACCTTAAGCAGGCAAGAATAAGTTTTTAACATTAAAAAAAAAAAAAAAAAAAGAACATGAACAATTGTAACTTTATGTGAAATTTTATTTTTGTGGGATTGGGGCTTGAACTCAGGGCCTCACTTCCTAGGCAGTCGCTCTACCACCTGAGCCATGCCACCAGCCCACTCTGTTTAAAAAAAAAAAAAAATCCCCCCAAGCACTGAATTATAAGATCTTTATAAAAGTCCTAATTCTCAGCCCCAGTTTTTAAACCACTCACAGCAGTATTAATATCATACAGAGTCACCTATAACACCAATTTTTTGACCAACAAGTATATGATCCTGTGAGTCAGCTGACTGGGTGGTTAAGTACAAATTGATCACACTTTCTGGCACATGTGCAAACTGAACCCTTAACTCAATTTAAACACCAAGTTGTCATAAATTTTAAGCTTGGTTAGTTAAGTACCAATTTTTTATTATTGCAGGCAAAGTGAGCTTCAGAACAATTTTATGTAGAAAAAGAAAGTGTGCTTACTACCATAGTCCATAGAATTTTCAACAATTCTGGTGAACTCTGTCTGAGGCCTCTCAATAGTGTACCAAGTACCACACTCATTCTCCCAATGCTGCTTAGCATCTTTTTTTGTTTGAAGATAGGGTCTACTATGTAGCCCAGGCTAGTTTTGAAGTCACAATCCTCCTACCTCTGCCTGGGATTACAGGTGTGCAGCACACCTGGCTCTAACATCCAACTTCTAAGGCTTTTTAATCTTCTACGTCTCAAAGAGAAATGTGATGCTTTTTTACATTTGCTTTCAGAGCATCTACACTGATGCACAAACAAGACATTTAGATAGAAGTTACCACCTGTTTCTTCTCCACAAGCCATGTAAAGCGGATCTCCATCAGGGTTTGATTATAATGGAAAAAAAAAAAAACTTTAAAGCTCACAGTATTTTACTACATGGACGGTTTTCAAACTACATGCAAGAAAAATTATTAGCCGGAGGCTCACGCCTGTAATACTAGCTACTCAGGAGGCACATATCAGGATTGTGGCAAATAGTTCGAGACACTATCTCAAAAACTCAAGTACTCCCCCGCCCCCCCCCAAAGTATCTCTGGAGATTATCCTCTTTCATAAAGGTGAGTGGCTTGGTCAATTAAGACTAGCTCCTGCCCAACATGGTGGGGCACACCTGTAATCCCAGCATGAGGACTGCAAATTTGAGACTAGCCTGGGCAATTCAGTGAAACCTTGTTTCAAAATAAAAAGGACTTGGGGGGGGGCGGGGGGGAATGAAGGGGATGAAGCCCAGTAGTGGAGCACTTGCCACTTAGGTAAGAATAAATCACTTCAGATATGCCAGTAGTTTCTTGTACACATGACCACACATAACTTAGTAAAGGAGGGTCCGTGCCTATCATAGGATTCATGCTGAGCATATTAAAAGTGAGTAATGAGACTACCAGCAGGTCTGATTTTAACGTTATGCCCAATAAACCCTTATCTTAAAAAGCTGGATCCACACGGTTTCAAACTGCAGAAAGCTATTACAGTTTACGTTCTGTACATTACTGGATATCTCCAGCTGGGATCTTTGTTCCCATCACATCATTGAAGATTACGCTAACATAGTACAAGATTGGAACTGTTTATTTATATAAAGACAAAATTTATTTAAAATGTATAGCCAGAGAAACATACGAGGCTTTCGTAGCTAGAAATGCAAACAGTGCAACCATTACTGACTCCTAAGACGGCCTGGAGAAACTCAGCTCCCTATGAAGACCTCCATACTGGGGGGGTGGAGAGTAAAGGCGGAGGCCACCCACTCTTAACGTCCTTTCTTCCTCAAACGGCATTCTTGCAAATCTATCCTAAAAGAGCAGTAAACACGATCACTACCCGGCCAAGGACGGCTTAGGCGCCAATCACCACTCTACATCTTGTTTCCCAGAATGCAACACTCTAGCCCCAGTAGGACAAGGGACTGGCTGAGATATTTAAGTTTTTGGAACAGAGTCTCGCTATGTAGTTTAGGCTTAGCGTCGAACTCGATCCTCCTGCCTCAGCCTCGCAAGACCTGGGACTCCAAAGTGGGCCACACTACACCCCCAAAGGCAAATTTGAAACGTCCCTCACCTCCCCCATTCCAGTATGCCCAGTTTACTAAGTTTACCCATCACTTTCTAGTAGACGGTTCAAAAGCAAATTAACCCCTCAAAGTCAAAGTTGTAGCTTCACTGACGCCCGGTTCTTGCGTCCCGGGCTCCCCGCAGAAGGTACCGGACCCGGGTGACCAGACTCCGGCGCTCTTCCGCCTAGAAACTCGCTTCTGGACCGACTTCTAACTCCACGCCCCTCCCGCCACAGGCGCAGAGACCCAGCCGGACCCGGACCCGGACCCGAGCCCGCTCTCCTCCGGACTCCTTCGCCCTCTCCGCGGGTGAACAAAGGCTCTCCAATGCGCCCCCGGCTCCGACCCCCGCCACACCCGCCCCGCCCCGCCCTACGGAGCCCTCCAGAGGCCTCTCACCGGTACTCGTAGTGCTCGTCGAAGTACTTGTCCGAGTAATAGATCTGCTTGTGCGCCATTCTACCGGTGCGCAGACGGGCAGAAAACAAAAAAAAAGAGAGAGAAAAGCGTGAAGAGTAGGCGCAGCGGGCCACACGTCCTCTCCAAGCCAGGGAAACGACTCGACTGAGACCAACGACCGCAGGCCAACGCTCTGGATTTGAATCCGACGGCCAGTTGCTGATTGGGTCGCAACGCCGTCCAATCGCCTTCCGCGCCAGCCACGACAGGGCTGGGCTAGCGGCCAGCCTATTGCTGCCTCTCTCCGCGGCATGTCAGCCAATCAGAGGCCTGTTGCCGGGTTGCCGTTAGGGAAGCGGTAGAGGGTTGGTACGGTGCGGGGGGCGGGGAATGCCTTGACGGACAGGGGCATTGGACTAGAAGGGCGGAGCCGGGACGTTAAGGGCCACAGAGCGCGTGCGTATGGGTTTAGAAAGTTCCAGGGTGGTGGGCGGTTGGGCTTCAGACTGTAGGGAGGGGAGGTGTCGCGGGATTTGGCGAGACCCGAGGCGGGATCGGGAACGCCGCGCGCGGTGCTCTGAATGGCCGCGGTGGGTGTTGTCCTGTGTCGCGCCAGCGGTCAGTGCAGTTTAACTAGCGGTCCGAGGCAGAGAGGCGGTGGGTGTTGAGGAGTTCCCCGCGCCGCCTCGGCTCACCTTTCAGGTGTCCTTACCTGACCGAACCCGAGCTTCCGGCACTCCCCTGGCTAGAGAAGCCGGAAGCTGGACCCGGCAGTCCGGGTCTGGAAAAGGGCCGAGGCCAGGTGGCTTCTCTTAGCCGAAGTCTGCCGTCCAAAACGGGGAAGAGTAAGATGCCTGTAACCGCCCAAAATAAAACCCTAAGTCCTGGTTCGTGGGAATAAAAATGATGTTAAAAATAAAAAGTACATGTAAAATTAAGTTATTGGAAGGCCTGGCAGGATGACTGACAGCTGTAATTCCTAACTGCTTAGGAGGCGGAGATCAGGATGAAAGATGCTTGAGGCCAGTTGGGCAAAAAAGTAGCGAGACCCCGATCTCAACAAACAAGCTGCTGGTGGTAAGTGGAACTTTAATCCCAGCCACGTGGAGGCAAACGTTGGATGCTCATGTTCTGAGGCTACTACGCAAAAATGCAAGACTCTATCCAAAAGAATCACTAAAGTAAGGCTGGGGTGTAGCTTACGTGATAGAACACTTGCCTAACAAGCACAGGATTCTTGAGTTCAATCCCCCGTACAACCAAAATAAAAAGTTACTGGAAGAAAACATGGCAAGATGTAAATAGTGGACATTTTTACGCAGCAGAATTAAAACTGACTTTTAGCATTTTTCACAGCTTCCACAATGAGCATATGTCATTTTCAGTTTCAAAGGAAATGTTACTTCCAGCACAGGGCAGAAAGTAAGGTGGCCCACTGCTTCCCTCCCACGGTATTGTGCTGCCGTGACAGACAGGTGGCTGTTAGGAAACGGCTTTCTTACTGTGCTGCAGGAAGGAAGATCGGGTGCCAAGGTGGTCAATCCTAACGTGCGCCCTTTTCCCGGTTGCACAGGGCCCGCTTTTATGTCCTCTAACAAGGTGAAAGAGAAAACAAGCTTTTCTGATTGCTTACAAGTGTAAAATTCACTCTTGACACTATAGTAATGGCACCAATTACCCCCTAATGCCAGCACATGGGATGGGATCTGGGATTAGAATTTCAGCATAGGAGTATAAGGAGTAAAACTCCGTAACACATGAAATACTTCAGGCCTCTATTTAAAGATGCCTTCTGCAAAATAGTTTCTGCCTGGAAGCTAGGGGGTAGGTGGGGAGAGGGAGGGGGTGGGGAGGTTAAGGGAGGGGCAGGGGGAAGGGGGGAGAAATGACCCAAACATTGTATGCACATATGAATAAAATAATTTAAAAAAAAGATGCCTTCTGCCAGGCACAGTGATGTATACCTGTAATCCCAGCTACTCAGGAGGCAGAGAGCAGGAGGATCCCAGTTCTAAGCCAGCCTGGAGAAATAGATCTCGAGACCCTAAAGGACTGGTGGAGTGGCTTACAGAGTAGGCCCTGTTTTCAAACCCTAGTACCAAAAAGGGGGGTGGGGGGAGATCACTTCTGAAAAAGTCTTCCTTAATCACCCTCTCTACAGTTAAGTACCTTGCTTTCACCTTTATTCTGTAGTGATAGAATCCTGCCACTATTTATTGCACTTTTAGGTACAGTTTGCGCTCCCCCCACCCCCATCTGCACTCTAACCTCCATGCAGCCAATTAGAGAGCATGTCTGTTTGTTCACTCCATGCCTAGCACACAGCAGAGTCCCTTGCCCCTGATAAGCACTCAATAATAAATTTTGAAGACATGTTGGGCATAATAATGTACTGTGAGAGTAAGGATGCAAACAAACTTAAGGGAAATCAGTTACTAACTTTGGGAGAGGAGAACTTGATAATGCAAAGCTTCCTAGAGGATGTATTTGGAAGAGATATTATGGAGAAATTCAAATATAGACTAGTACAATCAACTCCCATGATGCATCAGCTTCAGTAATTAACATTTTGCCAATCAATCATCATGCTCCATCTATTCCTCCTCTCTCTCTCTCTCTCTCTCTCTTAACAAGAGTATCTTGCTGGCCTTGAACTCATGATCCTCCTGCTGAGTACTCGAATACAGGTACACACCACCATGCCCAGCTTCAAAAAGATTAAAAAAAAAATTTAGCCACCAGCCATTACATTGAGAATTCCTTAGTATTCCAATAACTGGCTTAGATTCAGATTTTTCTGATTACCTCACAAATACTTTTTTACAGTGGGTTTGAATCTGCATCCAAACTTCAGCTTACACCTTGCATTTGGTTTTTATCTCTTAATAGTCTAATTGTTTTTTCTGGAGGGTGTGGTACTGGGGTTTGAACTCAGGGCCTTGAGTTTGCTAGGCAGGTGCTCTACTGCTTGAGTGACCCGCCCCACAGCCCTTTATGCTTTGGCTATTTTTGAGATAGGGTCTCCTGGTTTTTGCCCAGGCCAGCCTGAATTAATTGCAGTCCTACTTCTTACTCACCTATAGCTGGGATGACAGGCACACACCACTATGCCCAGCTTTTTTGTTGAGATGGGGGTCTCACTACCCACTCCTCAGGCTGACTTTGAATCTTAATCCTTCCAATTTCTGCCTCCCTAGTAGCTGGGTACAGGTATAAGCCACTGCACCTGGCCTCTTGCAGTCTTTAATCCACACAAAAACACACATGCCATCTTTAAAAATACCTGTTTATTAAAGAAACCCAGGATATTTATGCCTGTGAAATATTCCACTGCCTGGATTTGTGCGATTTTATTTTCATGGTATAATTTACTTTGTTTTTCTGTAACTTGTATTTCTTAAAATCTGGTACCTAGATCTAAATTAAAAAAAAAATCCATGCAGCTAGAAAGTAGTAGACTCACACTGGAGCCCTAGCTGTCTGCCTCCAGAGTTAGGGCTTGTCTCCCCCTCATCCTCCACTGGCATGCTAGGCACGTGTTCAACCACTGAGCTACATCCCCAAACCAGAGTGAGACCTTTTAACTGCTACTCTTTACTGCCTCTTAGAATTCCACTGGTCAAAAGCCAGGAGACTGAAGGGCCTTACCAATAGAGGGCTTGGCATTTGTGAAGGTCTAAGGAAACATGGAAGACCCAGAGAAGACTGCAGGTGTTTTCTTGGAATGCAGTGATCGTGAGGAGGAAGGTGGTGGGAAGTACGTCTGGGGGAATGGATGTGGCAGGCAGACAATGGCCCCAATGATGTCTACATCCTAATCCCTGCAGCCTATGGATACACTATGCAGTGAAAGATACAATGCAGGTTTGATTAAGGAGTTTGAGATGGGAAGATAATCCTGGATTAGGGCCACTGTGATCACAAGGTTCTTTTTGGGAGGGAGATGATAGGGTCAGAGAAAGTACTGTGACACAAGCAAATGTCAGTTATGTGATCCCATACTAAAAGTTGCAGGTGGCCGTTGGAAGTTGGAAAAAGCAGGGAACAGATTCTAGAAGAAAGTCCTGCTGTCACCTTGATTTTAGCCCTACTAAGACCTGCTTTCTAGAACTGTAATGTAATAAATTTGTGTCATTTTAAGTCACTGAATTTGTGGTAGTTTGTTAAAATAGCAATAGGAAACTAAGGTAGAAGATGGGGCCAGCCTAAGGGATTCTTGGACTCCTAGTTTTGATCAAAGTGGAGGCATCTTTTGTTCTTAGTCAGGTGAGTGGCACTAACATCAGATGGGGTAGGGTAACTGGGAAATGTGGAGGATGGACAGGAAGGAACCAGAAGGGATCCCTGTTAGGAGGCATGGCAGTCAATAGGATGCTTGTTATAATGAGGTCTCCTCCATGATAGCAGGGTTGATTACAGAGGATGATGAAAATGTGAAGGACAGACCCAGCAGGACTTAGTTTTGTTTTTTGTTTGTTTGTTTTGTTGTTGTTGTTGTGCTGGAGACTGAGCCCAGAGCCTTATGCATGCTAGGCAAGCACTCTACCACTGAGTAAGATCACCAGCCCCTCTGCTCCTTGCTTAGAAGTGGGCCTTACAGAAGTTCAGGTTTTGACTGGTGTTTACTTGGTGAAAAAATACTGGTCCTTCCTAAACTAAGATTAGAACATGCCCAAGTAATCACATCTTTGCCTTACATCTGGAATGTCTCTACCCCATCAGCCTACCGTCAGTGCGGTCACAAAGAGGCCAAAGACCAGCCCCAGTTGATCCCTAGAGAGTCACTCAGCAAACACTGAGCATTGTGCAAGGCAATGTGCTAGGAGAGCCTTACACCTGAGAATAACACTGATTCTGCTGCTCCTAATAATACTATCAAGAAGGCACTGTAGTTTTTATTAGCATATATGAATCGTACAAAGGAGTTTCACTGTGATATTCCATACATATGTATAATGAACCTCGATTAAATACACCCCCTACTATTACTCCCTTATTTCTCCCCCTTCTTTTCTTTACAGTTTTAAGGTTTCTTTATGCTATTTTTATAAATGCAAATAATGTACTTCAAGCATATTCACCACCCCATCACCCTTTCCTTCCAATCTCCCTTTTACATTCATGTAATAGTAGTAGTAGTAGTATTGTTATTTCTAGAGCTGCATATCTAGAAATGTGATAGTTTGTCTTTCTCAGCTTGACTTAGCTCCTTTACATGATCTCCAGTTCCATCTGTTTCATGAAAACCATACAATTTCATTTTTCTTTATGGCTGAATAATATTTCATTGTGTATGTATTTCACATTTTCTTTATTCATTCATCTGTTTGATGAGTACCTAGACTGATTCTATAGCTTGACTATTGAGAATAGTGCTGTTACAAACATGGGTGTGCAGATATCTAGATTGTATATTGACTTACATTCCTTTGAATATATGCCCAGGAGTGTTCTAGTAGGATCATGGGGTAGTTATTTCTATTTTTAGTTTTTTGAGGCGTCTCCATCCTGATTTCCACAGTGGCTGTACTAATTTACATTTCTACCAACACTGTATAAGGAATACTTCCCCACCCACACATCCTTGCCAGCATTTTAAAAAATTACTGTATTATTGTTATACTGGGGGTACATTGTGACATTTACAAAAGTTCTTACAATATATCACAGTTGAATCTACCCCCTCCATCATTCTTCTTTATTCTCCCCTCCCCCAGAATGTGTTGTTTGTTTTATTTTTGGTGGGATAGGATTTGAACTCAGGGCTTCATGCTTGCAAAGCAGGTACTTTACCCCTTGAGCTACTCCTTCAGTCCATTTTGCTCTGGTTATTTTGGAATCCTCAAGTAGCTAGGATTACAGGTGTAAGCCACCAGCCACCAGGCTGTTGATTGTTTTCTTGATGATAGCCATTCTGACTGGGATGAAATGGAATGTCAGTGACATTTGATTTGTATTTTCTTTATGGATAAGGATATTGAACATCATGTATTATTTCATGTGTATTTCTTCCTGTATTATTTGCAATTTGTACTTTTGAGATCTATATGTTTACTTCATTTGCTCATTTATTGACTGGATTATTTGTTCTTTTGGTGTTTAAATTTTTTACCTCTTTATATATTCTGGATATTAATTCTTTGGTGAATAGTGGGCAAAATTTTTTTTGCCATTCTGTAGATGTCTCTTAATTCTGGTAATTGTTTCCCTTTCTTTGCAGATGCTTTTCAGTTTGATAAATTGATTTGTCACTTCTTGCTCTTACTTTCTGAGCAATTAGAGTCCGATTCAGAAAGTCATTGACTATCCCTAGATCTTCAAGGGTCTTCTTTATGTTTTTCTGTAGTAGTTTCAAGGTTTCGGGTCTTACATTAAGACCTTTGGTCAATTTTGAATTATTTTTTGTACAAGGTGAGAGATACAGATCTAGTTTCAGCCTTCTACATGTGGATATCCAGTTTCTCCACCACTATTTTTCAAGGGGGTTGTCTTTTCTCCAATGTATGTTTTTAGCATCTTTGCTGAAAACCAGGTCACTATATAGCTGTCTGGGCTTATTGCTGGATCTTCTCTCTCCTTTTTTTGTGTGCACTGAGAATTGAACTCAGAGCCTCAGACATGCTAGGCACTCTGACACTTGAGCCACACCCTCAGCCCTGGATCTTTTATTCTATTCCATTGGAATATGTGTCTGATTTTGTGTAGAAGGTACTTTAAACTTTGCAAACATTTTTCCAGGGTCCCGACTGAGAATCTACACCAATCATCTAAAGTAGGCAGGGTGAATGAAAGATCAGTTGCAAAGCCCTCCTTGACTCAGAGTTCTCATCTAAACAGGATAACATTTTATTTTATTTAATTGATTTATTTTTTTTGGTTCTGGGGATGGAACCCAGGGCTGTAGGCTTGCTAAGCAAGCACTCTACACTTGAGCTATACCCTCAACCCTCGAGGCAAAATTTTAAACGTGTGTGTAATATCAAAAGTTTTGTTCATTGTGTCACTAGAAATGACTTTTGCCAGGGAATTCTATGTGTTAGGAGTGTGACTGACTGTGTACTTTAAAATATGTGTTAATCTTTTCTCTGCTAATGTGGGCACAAGGAAATGAACTAATTCAGAACCATCAGCACACAGAGTCAAGCTGAAGTTAGAGTTCCAAATGCTTACTCTCTATCGAATTCTGTTGATGTTCAGCTAATTGTGCACAAGGAAGAAGCAGGTCATGTGTGTCGTTTATTGACTGTTCTGTGGAAGAGTACATTTGTATATACTATTTGGTGGTTCTGGGGTTTGAACTCATGATCTCATGCTTGCTAGACATATGCTCTACCACTTGAGACGTGTCCCCAGCCATATATATAATTCTTGTTTTTCCCCAGTGGCACTGGGGTTTGAACTCAGGGTCTTGCACTTGCTGGGTAGGTGCTCTTCCAACTGAGCCAAGCTAGCCCCCTGTGTATAGCTCTTAATTAAAAATTTTAATTCCCCCCAAACTCATACCACTCTTCCTATTATGTTTTAGTTTTGTTTGAAAGTTACAGAACTACTAATTACTCTTTTTTTTCTCCATTAATTTTTTTATTAGGATGTTTGTGGTACAGGGGGGATTCATCGTGACACTTCCATATAGGCTTATATTATACATTGGTTAGATCATGCCCACCGCCTTTCTCCCTCACCCTCCTCCCCACCCCACTTAAAACTATTGCAAGAGGTTTCTTTGTTCCATTTTGTATACTAATCACTCTTATTACTAATTTAGAAGATATGTACAATATTAGAAGGAAAGTTCTGCTCAGTTAGCACAGATTTAATCAACTATAATCCCAATACAGCATCAACACAGAAGAGTTCAGGGACCTCAGAAAGTGTGCCATTTCTCCCCACCAGCAAACAGGCAATTCTGCAGAGCAGACACCAGCTGAGCCTTCTCTAATTAAATTTGTCCCATCACTCTTCACCTGTAGATGTGTTAGATCCTACAGGTTGAGGACTTGGTCCCTAAGACTACTCCCCACCACACACACACACACACACACACACAAACACCTCTGTTAATTGCTTACCCAGTTATAAATTCAGGTTCCCATGACCCCATTTGTGGGTTGGCTTAATCTGCTCAGACTTCTTAGAGAATTCAGGGAAGTGTCTGTTAACATTTACCAGTTGATTATTCAAAGGACACAGAAGAAGAGATGGCTAAGGGTGGGGTATGGAAGAAGGGTGGTATACTACTCTCCAGCAGTTTTTTTTTGCCATCTTGTGACTAATTCCTGTCCTTTTGGGTTTTTATGGAAGTTTCATTACAATTAAATCATTGCTCATTGGTGATCAAGTTAACCTTTGGCCTCTTTTCCCTCCCAAGAGGGTGGGAGCTAGGCAGTCCAAACCCTCCAATCCAGCCTAGGTTATTTCAGTGACCACTTCCCACCCTGGGGCTGCGAGCCACTAGTGAACTCATTAACACGCAAAAAGACACTATCATTTCAGAGATTCAAAGGATTTGAGGAGTTGTATACCAGGAATCAGGGGCAAGGACCAAACGTAGTTAGCAATATCAAATTACTGAACAGTATGAGGAGAAAAAAAAAGTGGTTATCTCAAAAAAACATTTGAGAGGATGGGGACATGGCTCAGTGGTAAAGTGCTTCCCTAGCATGCACAAGGCCCTGGGCTTGATCCTTAGGACAACAATAAAACGAAAAAACCCACAAACAAAAAATTTTTTTGATAAAGTTCACCACACATTTAAAATATAAACTCAACAAATCTACCATTTATTGATAATACCACTCTTAGTAGTTACGAATAGGAGAAAAGTTTGTTAATATGGTAATGGTACCTATAAAAAACAGTTAATATAATTCTTACGAGAAAACATTAGAAGCATTCCCTTAAAATTTTTCTATTAGCTTCAATTATATTGAATAATGTACTGGAAGTTTTAGCCAGCACAATAAAAAGAAGAAATTTAAGGCACAATAATTAGATAGGAATCAAATGGTTTAATTTTATTATATATGGGTCTGGTTTATGTATCTTGTTGCAAGATCAGTATAAAATGCCATTACATTCTTATATACATTCTTATATAGAAAACATACCTAAAAAGAAATACTACGTTAGTATCAAATGTCATATACCTAGGAATAAAGCCCCAGCAATCAAAATTACAAAATGTAAGAGGCTTAAACCAGGCACCTGTGACTCACGCCTGTAATCCTAGCTACTCAGGAGAGAGATCAGGAGGATGGAATTCGAAGCCAGCCCTGAACAAATATAGATAGAACCTATCTTGAAAAAAAATACATTACAAAATAGGGTTGGTGGAGTGGCTCAAGTGGTAGAATGCCTACCTAGCAAGCATGAAGCCCTGAGTTCAAACCCTAGTACTGCCAAAGGAAGTAGAGGCCTATGACTTGGATAAATGGAGAAATGTACTATGCTCATGCTCAGGAGGAGTTAATATAGTGAAGATACACATTTTCTCAAGATTGAACTTAGATTTGCTACAGTCCCAGTAAAAATACTGCATTCAAACAAACGCTTTAATTGACCTCCAGGGGTCAAAAAGAGCAAAGACACTTTGGTAGACTCCTATGAAGATCTTAACTTATTAAGAAGCTACAGTAATGAAGATAGTGTGACTCTAGCTTACAAAAACTAAGATCACGTGGGACTGAGTAGCCAAACTGACTCATAGAGCACGATAAATAACTTAGATTCAGTGGACCTTTGTGGTAGATATCCTCTATCATTTTAAGGATATTTGTTTGTTTGTTTGTTTGTTTGTTTTGAGACAGGGTCTCCTGCATATCCCAGGCTGGCCTTGAAGTCTTGATTCTCCTGTCTCTGCTTCCTGAGTGCAGCAATTCCAGGCATGCACCACCATGCCTGACTCATTTTAAGGATGTTTCATTCTTACTTTGCTAAGAATGTTTATCATAAATTTATGACAATGAATGTTTATCAAAAGTAAATGTACTTTACCATATATTCTAAAGTTCTTCATTTTTATATTAACTAACGATTGTTTTAGAATTATGGATATAAACTTCAAATAAAAAAATGAAATGATATTAGTAACAAATCTTAGAGTCAAATGGAAATATTATTATTATTATTGGCAGCACCAGGGTTTGAACTTAGAGCCTCTCACTTGCTAGGCAAGCATTCTTAACACTTAAGCCACTCCACCAGCCCTTTTTATGATGGCATTCTTCAAGATACGGTCTCCCAAACTATTTGCTTCGAACCCCTCAATCCTCCTGATCTCTGCCTCCTGAGTAGCTAGGATTTACAAGCATGAGCCACTGGTGCCCGGCTAGAAATATTATTGAAAAACATTTGAAATGCATTGAAAGCACAGTGGATACAAATGAACAAAGTGAACTAGAAGATCAGGTTGAAAGACAGCCCCAGAAAGCATAAGGGAGGGATTAAAAAAAATGTAAATACAAAGCAAAAAGACTCACAGTAGAAGTGACAACTCTCCTTAGAAGAAGAGTTCCAAAGAGAAAGAAAAAATAAAGAGGGGGAGGAAATACTTACACTGAGAATGACTGCAATTCCCTAGTTTTAAAGAAAGATAAAAAACTTCAGAGTAAAAGGACTTGTAGAATGCTGAACAGTATAAATTAAACATATATATATTTTTATATGTAATCATAGAAAGATTATACTGCAATTTTAGAAGATCAAAGACCAAGGAAAGTTCTAAAAGCTTCTAGATGGAAATTGCAGGTTACCTACAAAGCAACCAGAATAGCTGGACAATGGCAATCTGAAAAGCAGCACTGAAGTCAAGAAGAAAGTGGATCACTGTTAAAAAGTTTTGAATGAAAGAGTGGAAATAAGCTGAGCACAGGTGGCTCATGGCTGTAATCCTAGCTACTCAGGAGGCAGCGAGCAGGAGGATTGTGGTTCAAAGCCAGTCTGGGCAAATACTTCGAGAGACCTAATCTCAAAAATACTCAACACAAAAAAGGGCTGGTGGAGCGGCTCAAGGTATAGGCCCTGAGGTCAAATCCCAGTACCACACACACACACTCACACACACACACAAAGAGTAGAAACAAATACAGGACAACAGTGCAATGTTGGAAATAAAGCAGTCTCCCTAAGACTGCAGTTACTAATATCCTTTTGTCTGTTTTATGCTTAAAATTTATGTTCATAACTCAAGTCTGGCAGAGTGGCTCAAACAGTAGAGCACTTGCCCAGCAAGCATGAGACCCTGAGTTCAAACCCTAGTACCACCAAAACAAATTTATATTCATAATTCTAAAACTATTATTAATCACATCTAACTTAGTGACTTAGGATATGTGTTGTCTAAAAAAGGACAGATGTAAAAAGCTGTTTATTGTTCACAATTCAGAAACAATGCGAGTTGCAATACTGATTGATAAAACAGAGAGATCTTTGCAGGTGCTGATAAATTTAGGAAATTAAGTATATTCACAGCTGGGGAAAATAAATAAATATATATGTAAAAGAAAGAGATTAGGAATCCATCCCCAGAACTGTTCGCTACAGCACTTTGTTCTGCTAGCATCTGTAGTAGTAAAATTTAATGCTTCAAGTGCCACATTCCCCGTTGGGATAAATTTTAAAGTATTGTTCACAAATCCCTCCCATTCCAGTATGCTTGCCTTTTGCAATGTAAAGTCACCAACCCTTCTTTAGATAGGTGAGTCTATTTCTTCAAGCTTGGTCTGTTTGAGTTACTTTATCTGGCCAGTATAATATGGCTAAAGTGGAATTATGCAACTTCTGAGGTTTGTTCTTCAGAGGCATTGGCAGCCTCTACCTTCTCCCTCTTGCAGTGCTGCCCAGGAATGTAACCATCGGGAAGACACATAGAGAACTCAGTTGCCTAGCCATTGATTAGCATCAGTGACCAAACATGTAGGCAGTGCTGAACACAGCACAGAGACCAAGAGAAATGAATACAGCAACTGCCCAACTAACCCTCAGAATACTGTGAAAGAATGTCATTGCTTAATGACATTCATTTTGAGAGGAAGTTTGCCATACAGAGATATAGACAGCTGATTTGACCCCTTTAATCTTTGTGATGAACTCAAGTCTTGCAGAAGTGTACTTTATGGAGAAAAGTTAATTATGTTCAGAATCACAGTTTTAATGAAATCCACAAAACAGTCTTAATTTTCCAATCTCTGAAGCATTGGAAGGGCATTGGAATAGATCACCAGGAAAACACAATTTTGAGCCATATAGTGATGTGAAAAAAGTACATTTAAGCAAGTCAGTCTACATACCACAAAAAAGAGAAAAAAAATAGTTCAACTCATTTTATGAGGCCAGTATAACCTTTATCCAGAACCAGAGAAGGGGAATAGTAAAGAAAAAGCAAAGTTCCAGTCATTCCTATTTTAAATGCAGATGTGAATTTAGCTAACTGAAACCAATATTGTATTTAAAATTGCATCATCACTGGTGGCTCACGTCTGTAATCCTTGCTACTCAGAAGGCAGCCAGTCTGGACAAATAGTTCAAGAGACTCTATTTCAAAAAATACCCAACACAAAACAGGGCTGGTGGAGTGGCTCAAGTGGTAGAGCGCCTGCCTAGCAAATGTGAGGCCCTGAGTATCACCAAATAAATAAAATTACACCATCAAATAGAATTGTCTCAGAAAGTCAGTGGCAATGAATTTAATGGCAATGAGCCAGTCTACCAAGGTTACACCCATGCTTTTCACAATAGCCAAGATATGGAAACAACCAAGATGCTCCACTACAGATGAATGGATTAAGAAAATGTGGTATTTATACACAATGGAGCCATGAAGAAGAATGAAATCTTATCATTTGCAAGTAAATGGATGGAACTGGAGAACATCATTCTGAGCGAGGTTAGCCAGGCTCAGAAGACAAAAAATCACGTTCTCTCTCACATGCGGTCTTTAGATCTAGGGCAAATACAGCAATGTTGTAGGCCTTGGGTTACATGACAAGGGGAAAACATATACAGGAGGTATGGGGTTAGATAGAAAACCCAAACCCAAAATATGAAATCATTTGATGTCCCCACTACAGAGGAACTAATACGGAAACCTTAAAGCGACAGAGATCAACACAAGAAGGGGATCAGGAACCAGTGTAAAGATCAGTTAGAGATGAATCAACCTGGGTTGTAACACATTTGTACGTGAAAAGCAATGCTAGGAATCTCTCTGTATAGCTGTCCTTATCTCAGCTAGCAAAAATGCTATATCTTTCTTATTATTGCTTATTTCTACTCTCCAACGGAACTGGAGAAAAGCACAGAACAGGTTCTGCCTGGAAGGGGCGGGGAGAGGGTGGGGGTGGGGGAACGAGGGAGAAATGGCCCAAACAATGTATGCACGTGTGAATAAATGAATTAAAAAAAAAAGAATGTGTGTTCACAATGATTCCTAACTAATGGCCAAAGTAACACAGAACAGGGCAGGGGACACAGACAAAGATGGCTTTATCCCTGTGATTTCAGCGCGTGATCAGGTGGTGGTTTTCTTGGAGTCCTATCTACCCACTTATCCTCTTCCCTCCTCTTCTTTCCTTATTTCTTTCTTCCTTGCCACTCTTAAATTTAAACTTGTAATTTGATAAATACTAATTAAGGTGAGGATCTATATACATGTGTACATATGAACACATATATAACCATTTCTTTATCCACATTTACATTTTAGTTTAATTTTCTTTTTGAAAGAAAATTAATAAATGCTTTAAGAGACCCTGAGATTTGTTCTACTGTTTCAGAGCTTTAAAATTAATAACCCTGCCTGTTCTTTTTTTTTGGCAGTAATGGGATTTGAACTAAGAACCTTGTGCAGCAAGCACAAAGCAGACGCTCTACCACCTGAGCTGCACCCCACTTCTAACAAGCTTATTTACACTGCCTAGTGAATGACTAACCTTCTAGTGCCGCATTTGTAGGTGCATATGCTCCGTGCCTTCCACACAAGAGAATGAACTGAGCCACTCCCATCCCTAGGAAGTGGCTTTGCCCTGGAAGTGGTTAGAGTCAAGGTTCAGGAGGCAAGAAGAGCTAGAGGCTGAGCGAAATGTGACAAGGACATGAAGGCATGATGATAACAAGCACTGTGGAGGCTTAGGAACAGCATGGACCCCACTGCTGCCCACACATCAGTATGCAGAGGCCAGAACTTTCTGCTTTCAAGAGAGTTCATTTGCAGAGGATTTGCAGCCATGGTGTTCTACCTCACAGTTTGAGAAAGTGAGACAGATAAGGCCCCCATCCTGAGAGAAGCAGAGGAGTTAGGCTCCAGCCAGGCTCTTCTTGGCGTCTCCATCTACCTCTGGGGCTATTTTTGTGCCCCAGGTTCTAATGGTGGTGCAGTTCCCCCACACCCTTACAGTGATGTGGTCCTTTCCTATACAGTTATTTCCACTTCTTTCTTTCAGCTAAGAGTTTTAGTTGGTACTGGGGTTTGAACTTAGGTCCTCAAGCTTGCTAGGCAGGTGCTCTATCACTTGAGCCGTTCCATCAGCCCTTTTTTGGGTTGGGTATTTTTTGAGATAGGGTCTTGAGAACTATTTGCCCGGGCTGGCAATCCTCCTGATCTCTGCCTCCTGAGTAGCTAGGATGGCATGTGTGAGTCACCAGCGTCCAGCTAGCATACAGTAATTTGATAAGGTAAAATTATCCAGTCTATTTGACCCACCAAATCCTGGGCTGACATCAGTATGTCAGGGTGGCAATATCAGCTCTCACATTTGTCCAATGTAGGGTGTTTCAAACTCCTGTCTTTTAACACAATCCACAGAAGTACGTTTTACATTGATACCTGTGTCATGTGCATGTATGAGTGCATGTGCACACAAACACACTTCATTGGTGAATTTTGGTGAGACAATACCTGTTACGATGTGTGCTATAGCTCATCTCAATTTCCTTCTTTTCCAATTTACTATATCCCATTAGAAAAGATGGGACCTTCTAAATTAATTCCAGGATCCACCAATGGTTGTGACTGCACTTTGGAAAGTACGACTGTGATTGTTTCCTCTCAGCGTCACTCTTACAGCCCCATCTTCTGAGGAGATACTGTCTCATGAGATTTTCTTACAAGAAGAAAATTGACCAGTGAATGTGAGATTTCTGCTTATTTGGAAGCGATTTCCCATCACAGAAGAGCAGAATGGCCTTCTGCCTCCTGAGTTTAGTTGCACAACTCTCTCCTGGGAGCCAAGTACTCACACAATCGAATTTTTGACTCCGCAAAGCTGAGGCCAGCCAAGGATTTGGGTTCTCTCTCAGTTTGGAAGTGTGCATATGGATGATAGTGTACCTAGGTACCTTTCTGTCATGGTCTGAGTTGTGCCCCTCCAAATTCTTATGTTGAGGTCTCTCACCCCCTACTCAGAATGTGACTGTCTTTGGAGACAGGGCCTTCACAGATGCGACTAAGATAGAAGGAGGTCACTATGGTTGGTGGGCTCTAATCCAACATGACAGGTGTCCTCAGAAGAGGAGGAAATTAGGACACATATACAAGCATGTAGATACACAGAGGGATGACCACAGGGAGAAGGAGGGAGGCCTCAGAAGGAGGCCTTGACCTTGACCTTGGACTTTTCAGTCTCCAGAACCATCTGTTGTTTCATCCAGTGCTGTACTTTGTCTGACTATCAGAACTCCGTAGGTTTTTCCAGGCATTGAGGAATTATCTGCTTTCCCCTTACCTGGCTTCTGCCAAGTTCCAACAATCCTTCATTCCTATTGGAATTGTCATGTTTTATCTTAATTATTCACTGTGACTGAATTCCTCCATATGAAGCCATAATTTGATGAAGAAGAGTTTGTCAATAAATGCTTGTTTGATTGAACTCAAAATATAAGAACAAGTATTGTATCCTTCAGGATTGCCTCACAAATTTTTGTTGCAAAAAATTTTTGCTGTCATGAGGACATGTACACCCTCCCCACACACTGTACTTTAACCATGAGAATGCCATCTGAACTTCCTGTCATAACAGACACCTCTTCTTCAGCTCTTCCTACAGACGGCCATTTGGCTTGTTTGAATGCCTCCCTGCTTCATAAGGCAGCTGTATTAGTCAGTTTTCAATCACTACAACGTTTAACACATGGGCCTTTGGAGGATCGTCAACACCCAAACTACAGCTGTAGCCAATTTCTCCAGTTGGATCTTGATATTAGAATGTTCTTCCATATGATGCACTAAAATCTACCTGCTTTTGGCTTCCACACTGGTTCTCATCTCTGTTCTGGAGCCTAGAAGAATGAGGCAAATTTCTTTTTATCTAATAATCAGGCTGGTTAACCAGCCTCTCACTGCATAATCTCAATTTAGCAATGTATTGTCTATAGGGTGGCTTATCAGACAATAGAAGTCATTCCTTGTGGTGTCCTGCTTTGCCTCTAGAGGTGATGCAGTACAGGCAGCCAAGATAAAGTGCTTCAGAGGTCAGGCAGGTAAGGTAAACAAGAGAGGTCAGCCAAGAGTCAGCCCTGGTGACCTGTCTCAGCCTTCAGTTTTTGCCCTGTCTTTATTTTCATTCTGGAACAATGCAGTCATTCTACTTTAGGACAAAAATGTTATGTTACTACACAAAACTCTTTCCCATAAAAAATTCTTTTTCAACTTTCCTTACAAAATGCGTTCTCATATTTACAAGTTCCTTTACATTGACTCTCCACTACTTACTAGTTCCTTTCTGCCTTGTTTTATTTCCTTCCTTAAATTTATATTTTGAAAAAGTCCTTTAAAAAAAATCTCCAAATGAGACAAAATTGTTCTTTTCTCAATAAAAGAAATATTTTTTGTCTTTCTTATAGTTTTTCTTATCAAAAGCACACATTAATTTTCTTCTTGATTTCCTTACATATAGATTTACATATATTAATTAGAATTTTTAGCTCCTAGGAACCCAAATTTCTAGTGAAATCTTCCTGCCTCAGCCTTCTGAGTGCTGGGATTACAGGTATAGACCACCATACCCTCAAATTATATTTCTGATAAAATGGGCTGAGTTAAGGTCCCCTGTTGATATGACTACACTTTAAGATTTTCATTTGTCCAGATCATTTATGTGTATCAAATTTTTGGGTAAAGCAGTTCACATGGCAGGCTAGTTTTAAAAACCTTCTTTTATCCTTTCTTCCCTTTTTCTTCAGTTCCAAATGAGTTTTGGCTTAATTCTTCATTGTTCACATTTTGGCTAGCTCTGACTGAAGTAAAAAATTTCCAAGAGACCTGGAGTAACAGAACTATAGCAAGAAGAAGGTTCAATGATGCTCTAAAAAGAGGCAGCCTCCATTCGGTTCCAACTTACCTCTTCCTCACAGAAATCCAGCCTTGTGTCCATAGATACAGATTTTCAAAATAGATATCTGAATTCCATACTTTAAATTTAAAATCAGCTCATTAAAATAACGAGTGCACATAAAAACTAGGGAGACACAGTAAGTCCAATGTTGATTTCTTGGTTTTGATCATGTATTGTGGTTGTGCAAGATGTTAACATAGTGGAAAACTGGATCAGGGGGTCTAAAGAACTTTTTGTACCATTTTCACAACTACTTATGGCTAAAATGATCTAAAATTAAAGCTGAAAGATTTCCTTCTTGGCACTGTTTCACCTTCATATCTAAAGCATATTTTATCATTGATTTTTCTCTCCCATTCCCAATCCATTTCTAGATTATGTCCACAGGAAATCAACTCCAGGTTGCAGCCATGGGCAGAGCACACATGTCCAGTGACCCAGGAATACGCTCTGCCTATATAATGAGGGGTTTCCAAGCTATCACACTTTTTAGCCATAGCCATAACGACTGGACCTGTAAGGGTCCTATATGCTTTCTATGTAGGGAGCTATTTTTCTGGGGTTGCAGGAATAGCAGCTGTTCCTCTTGTACATACATTCCAGTACATTATAATTAATTATTATTTTTTTTAGTGGGATGAGGATTTTGAACTCAGGGCTACACTTGCAAAGCAGGTGCTCTACTGCTTGAGCCACACCTCTGGTCCACTTTTGCTCTGGTTATTTTGAAGAAGGGGTCTCATGAACCATTTGCCCAGGCTGGCCTTGAACCTTGATCCTCCTGATCTCAGCCACCCAGGCAGCTAAGATTAGAGACTTAATACAGTGCCTGCATCTGTCCCCTGCTGGAGGATGAGTCCTTCTGGGACCTGGAGGCTGTGTCCTCTGTGTCTCATTGCTGTTTCCAGATTAGGCCCTCATACCTCTGCCTAAAACCTCCCGCATGTTATATGCATGTATGAAAATAGCACACTGAATCCATTAATATGTACAATTAATATGCATGAAATTAAAAAGCCCAGTATGGCCTCCTGTGGAGTCTCTGCCAGCTTAGTTCTCCCTTCTCCTGTGAGTCTCTCTCACCAACTGAATGTCTACAATTTCACTCAGTTCTGATTCTATCTCCTAGAGTTAACACATACTCCACAAGTTAAAATCTCAGTCCCCACAAGACCTCCTCCATGCCAGATACCAGTGGCAAGTCCCAGGTTGTCACCAGAACTTCTGAACAACTGGCAATTGGATCAAGAGTGGTCACAACCCCCTCTTTGGTTCACAGAATTGATTTAGTGGTAAAAGATACTAAAAATCATACAAATAAACAGACAGAACTGAGGTTTGGTTCAAGAGGCACCTGCTTAGCAAGATGGGGCTCTGAGTTGAATCCCCAGTACTGCCAAAAAAAAATGTAAATAAACAAATAAGCAGCCAGATGAAGAGGTACATGGGGTGAAATCTGGATGGGTCCTGCACATACATGCTTTGGAACCCATGGAGTTGGGGTGTACCACCCTCCCAGCCTTTGAATGTGTGTTCACCAACCTCAAACTCTCTGAGCCCCATACTTTGGGCATTTTCACAAAGGCATTTCCCTCCACCTGGGAGATGGGGGTGGGGCTTGGAAATTCCAAGCTGCTTTTCATGGTGGGATGACCAGCCCCAGTCAAGAGTCACCTCGTGAACACAAAAGACACTCCTATCATGTAGGAAATTCCAAGGGATCTAAGAGCTCTGTGTCAGGAACCGAAGGCAGAGACCACATACATATTTCTTATGACACATTCCCTCACTTCCTGTCTGGCCCTAGACCTTCACTTGTGTTCCAATTTACTTTTCCCAGCAGCTGTTTCCAACAATCAAGTGCACAGGAAAGAAGATAAAAGGGCTTAGCTCTTCTTTCCTCCAGATCCTAACATTCACAGTCGTCTATGACGTTGGCACAACCTGTATAGCTCATACTTCATCAGTTATACATTGGGTTTTGTGTATGTAGGTCTATGCAATTTTGTCATGTACATCACACAACCAACACCACAATCAAAATGCTCAACTGTATCATGGCCACAGGATTTCCTCATTTTACTCCTTTGTAGCCATACCTCTCCCCCTCACCACTGCCTTCATTTTTTGGGTGGGTGTATGCACGGCAGTGGGACTTTGAATTCAGGGCCTCATGCTTGCTAGGCAGGCACTCTACCACTTGAGCCACTCCCACACCCTTTCTTGGGTTGAGTATTTTTCAAGATAGGGTCTCATGAACTATTTGCCCAGGGTAAACTTTGGACAGTGATCCTCCTATCCTCTGCCTCCTGAGAGGCTAGAATTACAGGCTTGAGCCACCAGCGCCCAGCTCTGCCTTCATCATTCTGTGAATTCATGACTGTTCTATAACCAGCACGTATCCTCTGAGACTGGCTCTTTTCACTCAGCACAGTATCCATCAAGGTTTATCTAAATTATTGTGTTTATCGATAATTTATTCCTTTTAATTGCTAACTGGTATTACATGATATAGATTGCTACAGTTTGCTTGACTATTAAAGTTTATTTTTTTATGTGATATGGAGTTTGAACTCAGGGCCTACACCTTCAGCTACTCCACCAGCTGCCCCCTCCCCTTTTTGTGTGTGTGTGTGTGTGAAGGGATTTTTTTGACATACGGTCTCAAGAACTACTTGCCTAGGCTGGCTTCGAACTGCCATCCTCCTGATCTCTGCCTTCTGAGTAGCTAGGATTGTAGGCATCAGCCACTGGTACCTGGCTTGTCTTTTCATTCTTATAAAAGGGTCTATCACAGAGTAAGCATTTTAAATCTTGGTAAGATCAAATATAACAAATTTTCCTCAGAAAGGTCATTCTTTTGGTGTTTTTTGTCTAGTTCTAAGTCCCAAGGATTTTCTCCAATGTTCTATTGCCTTACATTTTTATGTTTAAGTCCATGACCCATTTTGAGTCAAGTTTTGTATAAGGTGTGAAGTTTAGATTGAGATTTCTTCCTCCCCCTCGTCCTCCTTGCTTGTGGATACCCATTTATTGCTGTGTCATTTGTTGATGGCTGTCTTTTCTCTATTGAATTGATTTTGTGCCTCTGTCAAGAATTAAACAGCCATATTTGTGTGGGCCTCTTTCTGGATTCTCTGTGCTGTTCCAGGGATCCATGTGTCTATCCCTTGCTGACACTGTGCTGTCTTGATTTCTGGAATTATAGTAAGCTAGGAATGGAGGTTCCTCCTACTCCTACATTATTCTTTTGTATTTTTCAGTATGATTTTGACTTTTCTAGGGCCTCTCCCTTTTCACATAAATGTTAGAATGAGACTATTTCTACAAAAGAAAGTTTCTGGGATTTTGATAGGAATTGTTGCACAAAGACAATTTGGGAAAATCAACATCTATACTATGTTGGTTTTCTAATGCATAAACATGGTTTGTCTCTAAGTGTTTAGGTCTTCCTTTATTTCTTTCATCAACACTTTATAATTTTTTTGGTGGTACTGGGATTTGAACTCAGGGCCTCAGGCTTGCTAGGCAGGTACTTTACCACTTGAGCCACTCCATCAGCTCAACACTGTAATTTTAATTATAAAGAGCCTACTGATGTTTTGTTAGATTTATATTTAAGTAGTTCATTTTCTTTGAACCAATGGCAAGTGCTATTGTTTTTATCTATTGTCAGTACACAGAAAGGCAGTTGTTTTGGGAGCTAATTTTATATCATATGGATTTACTGAACTTGCTTATTTGTCTTGGAGTTTTGTTGTTTAGATTCCATGTGTTTTTCTACATAGGAAATTATGTTGACTGCAAATAAAAATTTGCAGTTAACTCACCAGAAGCACTTCGTGTATATGTAATGGGGGGTGGGGAGGAAAGGAGTTAGGAACTCTTCTGTGATCAGAAATTAGCAAATGATAGATTACAGGTGGTCTCCAACTTAAAATGATTCAACTTAAAATTTGTCAGCTTTACAATGGTGTGAAAGTAATACGTATTCAGTAAAAGCCATACTTCAAATTTTGAATTTTGATCTTTTCCAGCACATGTGACAGCATGAGCCACACTCTCCAGCTGCAGAAGGTATCCCTGTGCTAGGCACCCTCTCTGGTTTCCCTGAGGACTCAGTCTCCTCCTGAGGTCCCCTAACCAGTCCAGACTAGGTCATGCCTGCCTTTCTCATGTGTCTCCAGCCTTGATCAAATCAGCAGACACTAGAGTGTAGATAGTACAGAATGCACTGCACGTCCAGGAGAGAACAGCTCACCCTACTGAAACTCTTGACTGGTTAGAAACAGCTGGTTGGAACGGTATGAAAAGTACCAGGCCACTCAGTTAGCTTCCCACGCACAGATGCATGCATAATCAAGAATTCCAGAACTGTGGGAAATGCTCCCTTTTTAGGGGGGAACAGCAAAGACACATGTGGCCACTGAACAGCAGACTGGATAGAAAGACAGTAGGGAGAGAGGTAACTGCCAGGCCGAGGGAGACAAATGACAGGCTCTAGTTAGGGCTATGCTGAATGACTCACAACACCAGGTGGGTCACATGCCGAAGGGCCTCCTTCCTCTCTGTCGGGCATGTGGAACACTATAACACAACCACAACGAGCGACCTTAGATCAACTCCCCAAATGAGTGTGTTTTCATAAGAATAGGGAGTTGTTCAGATAAGTTCAGGATAATAAAATGATGGATAGTTGACCCTGGCTCACTGCATTTCTAGCAAAATACGCACAAGGATGTGAAGGAAAATAATAGGGAGCAGATTTGAAGTGGGGAGAGTGAGGTCAGAGTTCAAGTGGCATTTTTGGAAAGAGAATAAAAAGCTTACTTCTCGGTTCTTATTTTTCACAAGCTAGAAGTATGCAACCAGACAAGAATTTGTGGCTCTCCTCCAGCACGCAGAGACTGTCATGGGAGCCCATGGAGGAAAGTCCCTGTATACCAGCCTCCCTGCCACCTCCGACCGCCCTGAAATCCACGTTTGCTCTGGGAGAGGGGAGGGACTCCATATTTCCCAAAGGAATGTGCTGTGCAGCCTGTATGGACTGCTTCCCTGACTTTAGCTGTTCATATCTCACCATCTGCTCTGTGACTGGTGAACTTGAGGCTGCCTCAGCCTGGGCTCAGAGCCGGAGGGACTGTGTGTTGGGGTTGGGGAAATCTGGAGACCTCAGCAGGAATTCCAGGCTGCCATAGCACACCTTTGCCTTTGGGCATTAGTGTCACCTGTAGCTTAAGGGTCCAAGAGCATTTTTCCTATCTGGATCATTCACTTCTAGGCCTCTGTGATGCCTGCAGGGCACATTTCCTGTAAACCTGGAAATGTGGGAATTCAACCACCCTGACTCTGGCCAAATGGGAGAAACTCAATGTGGTTCATCTGTCCAAGACTCCATTCAAATGGTTGTTGAATAATGACCCAAGAAAGTCACTCTGTAAAGTTGCTGTCACCCTGTTCCAACTACATTCTTCTGATTATCTGCTGATTGACCTGTATCATCTGTTCTTAGACATACATTCTAACGCTGTGACAGTTAGTCACCACCTCCGCCAAGAGGTAAACTGTGATGTCACTGTAGAAGTGAGAACTCTGTCCCTTGTGTTGGTGGTGACTCTCTCCATTGAAGTTTTTTAAATTTTTGTGGGGAGGAAGCAGTACTGAGGTTTGAACTCAAGGTCTCATGCTTGCTAGGCAGGTGCTCTACCACTTGAGCCACTCTAGCAGCCTGGATTTGCAGTTTCTTAGCCTCTACAAGGAGACAGACCTGCTTCTTATTCTGTCTCCCTGTTCTGTCCACTTCTTTAACATCTGCAAGGAAAAGGGGATGGAAGGAGAGCTTGCTATTCTGATTTTTCAGTTTTTACTTCTGGTTTTGCTTTAATTTCTGATTCTGATCCTTATAATAGGTATTATTTTTAATTTCCTTGGTCTATCTATCTATCTGTCATGCCTCATTACCTGACCCCCAACTGAGGCCCATTTCCCTAGAGGTTAGAATTCAGAATTCTTCACATGTGTCTTTTTAGACTGAAAGAGGCACAGAAGAGCTAGGCAGGAGACAGCTCAAATGTCAGCACAGGATTTATTTATTTATTTTTTTTTTTTCATTTTTCTTTTATTATTCATATGTGCATACAAGGCTTGGTTTGTTTCTCCCCCCTGCCCCCACCCCCTCCCTTACCACCCACTCCACCCCCTCCCGTTCCCCCCCTCAATACCCAGCAGAAACTATTTTGCCCTTATCTCTAATTTTGTTGTAGAGAGAGTATAAGCAATAATAGGAAGGAACAAGGGGTTTTGCTGGTTGAGATAAGGATAGCTATACAGGGCATTGACTCACATTGATTTCCTGTGCGTGGGTGTTACCTTCTAGGTTAATTCTTTTTAATCTAACCTTTTCTCTAGTTCCTGGTCTCCTTTTCCTATTGGCCTCAGTTGCTTTAAGGTATCTGCTTTAGTTTCTCTGCATTAAGGGCAACAAATGCTAGCTAGTTTTTTAGGTGTCTTACCTATCCTCACCCCTCCCTTGTGTGCTCTCGCTTTTATCATGTGCTCATAGTCCAATCCCCTTGTTGTGTTTGCCCTTGATCTAATGTCCACATATGAGGGAGAACATACGATTTTTGGTCTTTTGAGCCAGGCTAACCTCACTCAGAATGATGTTCTCCAATTCCATCCATTTACCAGCGAATGATAACATTTCGTTCTTCTTCATGGCTGCATAAAATTCCATTGTGTATAGATACCACATTTTCTTAATCCATTCGTCAGTGCTGGGGCATCTTGGCTGTTTCCATAACTTGGCTATTGTGAATAGTGCCGCAATAAACATGGATGTGCAGGTGCCTCTGGAGTAACAGTCTTTTGGGTATATCCCCAAGAGTGGTATTGCTGGATCAAATGGTAGATCGATGTAGCCTCCAAATTTTTTTCCAGAGTGGTTGTACTAGTCTACATTCCCACCAACAGTGTAAGAGGGTTCCTTTTTCCCCGCATCCTCGCCAACACCTGTTGTTGGTGGTGTTGCTGATGATGGCTATTCTAACAGGGGTGAGGTGGAATCTTAGCGTGGTTTTAATTTGCATTTCCTTTATTGCTAGAGATGGTGAGCATTTTTTCATGTGTTTTCTGGCCATTTGAATTTCTTCTTTTGAGAAAGTTCTGTTTAGTTCACCTGCCCATTTCTTTATTGGTTCATTAGTTTTGGGAGAATTTAGTTTTTTAAGTTCCCTGTATATTCTGGTTATCAGTCCTTTGTCTGATGTATAGTTGGCAAATATTTTCTCCCACTCTGTGGGTGTTCTCTTCAGTTTAGAGACCATTTCTTTTGATGAACAGAAGCTTTTTAGTTTTATGAGGTCCCATTTATCTATGCTATCTCTTAGTTGCTGTGCTGCTGGGGTTTCATTGAGAAAGTTCTTACCTATACCTACTAACTCCAGAGTATTTCCTACTCTTTCTTGTATCAACTTAAGAGTTTGGGGTCTGATATTAAGATCCTTGATCCATTTTGAGTTAATCTTGGTATAGGGTGATATACATGGATCTAGTTTCAGTTTTTTGCAGACTGCTAACCAGTTTTCCCAGCAGTTTTTGTTGAAGAGGCTGCTATTTCTCCATCGTATATTTTTAGCTCCTTTGTCAAAGACAAGTTGGTTATAGTTGTGTGGCTTCATATCTGGATCCTCTATTCTGTTCCACTGGTCTTCATGTCTGTTTTTGTGCCAGTACCATGCTGTTTTTATTGTTATTGCTTTGTAATATAGTTTGAAGTCAGGTATTGTGATACCTCCTGCATAGTTCTTTTGAGTGAGTATTGCCTTGGCTATTCGTGGCCTCTTGTGTTTCCATATAAATTTCACAGTAGATTTTTCAATCTCTTTGATGAATGTCATTGGAATTTTGATGGGAATTGCATTAAACATGTAGATTACTTTGGGGAGTATCGACATTTTTACTATGTTGATTCTACCATTCCATGAGCATGGGAGATCTCTCCACTTTCTATAGTCTTCCTCAATCTCTTTCTTCAGAAGTGTATAGTTTTCCTTGTAGAGGTCTTTCACATCTTTTGTTAGGTTTACACCTAGGTATTTGATTTTTTTTGAGGCTATTGTAAATGGAATTGTTTTCATACATTCTTTTTCCGTTTGCTCATTGTTAGTGTATAGAAATGCTAATGATTTTTCTATGTTGATTTTATATCCTGCTACCTTGCTATAGCTATTGATGATGTCTAGAAGCTTCTGAGTAGAGTTTTTTGGGTCTTTAAGGTATAGGATCATGTCGTCTGCAAATAGGGATATTTTGACAGTTTCTTCACCTATTTGTATTCCTTTTATTCCTTCTTCTTGCCTAATTGCTCTGGCTAGGAATTCCAGTACTATGTTGAATAGGAGTGGAGATAGTGGGCATCCTTGTCTTTTTCCTGATTTTAGAGGGAATGGTTTTAATTTTTCTCCGTTAAGTATAATGCTGGCTGTAGGTTTGTCATATATAGCTTTTATAATGTTGAGGAACTTTCCTTCTATTCCTAGTTTTCTTAGAGCTTTTATCATGAAATGATGTTGGATCTTATCAAAGGCTTTTTCTGCATCTATTGAGATGATCAAGTGGTTTTTGTCTTTGCTTCTGTTAATGTGGTTTATTACGTTTATTGATTTTCGTATGTTGAACCACCCCTGCATCCCTGGGATGAAGCCTACCTGGTCGTGGTGAATAATCTTTTTGATGTGTTGCTGAATTCGATTTGCCATTATTTTGTTGAGGATTTTTGCATCAATGTTCATTAAGGAGATTGGCCTATAGTTCTCCTTTTTGGAGGTGTCTTTGCCTGGTTTTGGGATAAGTGTAATAGTGGCTTCATAAAATGTGTTTGGCAGTTTTCCTTCCCTTTCTATTTCATGGAACAGTTTAAGGAGGGTTGGTATCAGTTCTTCTTTAAAGGTCTGATAGAATTCAGCAGAGAATCCATCAGGTCCTGGACTTTTCTTTTTGGGGAGACTCTTGGTTGCTGCTTCAATTTCATTTTGTGTTATAGGTCTATTCAGGTGATTAATTTCCTCTTGGTTCAGTTTTGGATGATCATATGTATCTAGAAATCTGTCCATTTCTTTTAGATTTTCAAATTTATTTGAATATAGGTTCTCAAAGTAGTCTCTGATGATTTCCTGGACTTCCATGGTGTTTGTTGTTATCTCCCCTTTTGCATTCCTGATTCTACTAATTTGAGTTTTTTCTCTCCTCATTTTAGTCAGGTTTGCCAGGGGTCTATCGATCTTGTTTATTTTTTCAAAGAACCGACTTTTTGTTTCGTTAATTCTTTGTATGGTTTTTTTGGTTTCTATTTCGTTGATTTCAGCTCTTATTTTTATTATTTCTCTCCTTCTATTTGTTTTGGGATTTGCTTGTTCTTGTTTTTCTAAGAGTTTGAGATGTATCATTAGGTCATTGATTTGGGATCTTTCAATCTTTTTAATATATGCACTCATGGCTATAAACTTTCCTCTCAAGACTGCCTTAGCTGTGTCCCATAGGTTCCGGTAGGTTGTGTTTTCATTTTCATTGACTTCTAGGAACTTTTTAATTTCCTCTTTTATTGCATCGATGATCCATTCTTCATTAAGTAATGAGTTATTTAGTTTCCAGCTGTTTGCATGTTTTTTGTCTTTACTTTTGTTGTTGAGTTCTACTTTTACTGCATTGTGGTCAGATAGTATGCATGGTATTATTTCTATTTTCTTATATTTGCTGAGGCTTGCTTTGTGCCCTAGGATATGATCTATTTTGGAGAAGGTTCCATGGGCTGCTGAGAAGAATGTATATTGTGTAGAGGTTGGATGAAATGTTCTGTAGACATCTACTAGGTCCACTTGATCTATTGCATATTTTAGATCTTGGATTTCTTTATTGATTTTTTGTTTGGATGACCTATCTATTGATGATAATGGAGTGTTAAAGTCTCCCACAACCACTGTGTTGGCGTTTATATATGCTTTTAGGTCTTTCAGGGTATGTTTGATGAAATTGGGTGCGTTGACATTGGGTGCGTACAGATTGATGATTATTATTTCCTTTTGGTCTATTTCCCCTTTTATTAGTATGGAATGTCCTTCTTTATCTCGTTTGATCAATGTAGGTTTGAAGTCTACTTTGTCAGAGATAAGTATTGCTACTCCTGCTTGTTTTCGGGGGCCATTGGCTTGGTAAATCTTCTTCCAGCCTTTCATCCTAAGCATATGCTTATTTCTGTCAGTGAGATGAGTCTCCTGTAAGCAACAAATTGTTGGAGATTCTTTTTTAATCCATTTTGTCAAACGGTGTCTTTTGATGGGTGAATTAAGTCCATTAACATTAAGTGTTAGTACTGATAGGTATGTGGTGATTCCTGCCATTTAGTTATCTTAGTTGTTTGAAGGTTTGATTGTGTGTACCTAACTTGATGTTACTCTCTACTGTCTTGCTTTTTCTTATCCTGTGGTTTGGTGCTGCCTGCCTTTTCATGGTTAAGTTGGGTGTCACTTTCAGCACAGGATTTATTATTGGAGAAGAAACCCCGAGGATGGGAGTATCTAGTCAACTCCAGAATCCACTGCCACTTACAGACCTGGGGTAGATACAGGGGAGGGATCTAAAGGGGAAGTTTGGCTGGGTGGGAAAATTTTTCTGGAGTAGAGTTGCTAGGGGAAGCTAGCAATCCTAAAACAGAGGCCAGAGATTCCTCTCTTGGAGAGGACAAAGGAGGGTGGGCATCCCCATAACACTAACCTTGGCCTCCAGGCAAGAGAGAGAGACCAGAGCACCACCTCTTACAGGTGGGATTTTATAGGACTGTATGGGTTGTTTTGGGGAGGTCATCTTCGGGGCAGGTGTGCAGGGGTTGCAGCATCACTTAATAGACACCAACAACTGACTGTGCCACTTAAGAGAAATGAAAAATTACTGTGGAGGAAAAGAAGGCAATGTAAGCTGACACCGGAAATAGCAGAATAGGGTGGACCAGCGAGTGAGCTTTGAGAGGGCTGCCTGGTTTTAAGATGACTTTACTCTTGCTCTGACAACTTGGAGCCAGAAGACCCAGGTAAGCCATCACAATATGAATCTTGGGAAAATTTGTTATGCAATCATACACAGACACACACACACACACACACACACACACACATTTTGGCTGTTCCGGGGTGGTTTGAATTCAGGGCCTCACACATGTTAGACACTGTGCTACCACTTGAGCCCTTCTTTTGTGTTGGGTATTTTTGAGATAGGATCTCTTGAACTGTTTGCCCCAGCTGGCCTTGAGTCACTAGGATTATAGGCATGAACCACCAGCACCCGGCTATGTAATCATATTTAATTAATATAGTCCTTATGGAAAAACCACAGAGGTCTGTATATTTACTTGCATTTCTGAAGTATCAAATCTTCTGTAGATTATTATGATTCTTTTCAGTGAAGGGTAGGTTCAAGGAGACTTACTTAGGTCCATGATTGGTAAGGCAGCTGCAATTAGAAATCAGAGCTACAGTTTTAGCATGAAACTGAAACAGTAGAACAGTATGTGTGTGTGTGTGTGTGTGTGTGTGTGTGTGTGTGTGTGTGTGTGTGAATTTCTATCTGCTTTTGTTTGAAGTGAATGGCAAGAAAAACACTTTCTTAAAAACTCATGGCAGACCTGATTTTTGACAAAGGCACCTAAAACATATGATGGAGAAAAGACAGCCTCTTCAGCAAATCTTGCTGGGGAAACTGGATATCTTCATATGTAAAATGAAACTAGATCCATATCTGATACCCTGTACTAATACCAATTCAAAGTGGATCAAAGACTTTAATTTAAGGCCTAAAATTGTAAAACTAGTGCAGGAAAAAGCAGGGAATACACTGGAATTAATAGGCATAGGCAATAACTTCCTAAATAGAACTCAAAAGGCTCAGCAACTAAGAGAAAGGATTGATAAATGGGACTACATGAAAGTAGAAACTTCTTCATACACTGGAATTGAAGAGGCAACATACAGAATGGGAGAAAATCTGTGCCAGCTATACATCTGAGAAGGGATTAATAACCAGAATATACAGGGAGCTCAAAACACTAAACTCCCAAAGAATCAATGACCCAATGAAGAAATGGACAAATGAACTGAACAGAGCTTTTTCAAAGGAAGAAATCCAAATGGCCAAAAAACACATGAAGAAATGCTCAATATCCCTGGCCATAAAGGAAATGTAAATCAAAACCATGTTAAGATTCCACCTCACTCCTGTTAGAATGGCTATCATGAAGAACACAAACAACAACAAATGTTGGTGGGCATGTGGGAGGGGGGAAAGAACCCTCATACACTGCTGGTGGAAATGTAAATTAGTATAGTCACTATGGAAAACAGTATGGAGGCTCCTCAAAAAACTAAAAATAGACCTGCCATATGATCCAGCAGTACCACTGCTAGTCACCATATACCTGAAAGAATGTAAGTCAGGTATAATAAAGGCACCTGCACACCCATGTTTATTGCAGCATTAGTCACAATAGCTAAGCTATGAAAACAGTCAAGATGCCCCAAAACTGATGCATGGATAAAGAAAATGTGATATTTATATACAATGGAATTTTATTCAGCCACAAAGAAGAATGAAATTTTGTTGTTTGCAGGTAAATTGATGGAACCAGAGAGCATCATCTTAAGTGAAGTTAGTCAAGTTCAGAAAGTCAAAGGCCACATGTTTTCTCTCAGATGTAGAAGATAGAGCCAATGTAAATATAAGCAATATCATATATACATGGAAATATATACAGAACATGTTTCCAAACGTGGGACTGTTGGAGGAGACTAGGAGGAAGGAAGGAAGAAATGACTGACAGTGATTAATAATGTAATATATCACGTCTGTCTGGAACGAGACGTGAGGAAACACACTGAAAACTGTTAAAGGGAAGGCAGAGTAGTGGAGCAGGTTAGACTATTTAAACACAGTGTTTCATAGGTAAAATACCAAGGCAAAATCCCCATGGAACAATGAACAAACACTGAAACAACAAAGGACAGGAATGTAAAACAGCTCATGTTAAGGGGAAGGCACGAGTGGGAGGGGGAGGTAGATGAGGAGGGTGAATATGGTTGGTGTACCTTCTATATGTATGTGAATATGGAACATTGAAACCGGTTGAAGTCACTTGAAGAAGGGGAATGGGGTTGGAAGGAGAATAATGGAGGGGATGTACCAAACTAGGGTACAGTACATGTGTGTATTTATGGAAATGTCATTGTTGAGTTCTAGTTTTATTGCATTGTGGTCAGATAGTATGCATGGTATAATTTCTGTTTTCTTATATTTGCTGAGGCTTGCTTTGTGCCCTAGGATATGATCTATTTTGGAGAAGGTTCCATGGGCTTCTGAGAAGAATGTATATTGTGTAGAAGTTGGATGAAATGTTCTGTAGACATCAAGTAGGTGATGATAATGGGGTGTCAAAGTCTCCCACGACCACTGTATTTGAGTTAATATATGCCTTTAGGTCTTTCAGGGTATGTTTGATGAAATTGGGTGCATATAGGTTGATAATTGTTATTTCCTTTTGGTCTATTTCCCCTTTTATTAGTATGGAATGTCCTTCTTTATCTCATTTGATCAATGTAGGTTTGAAGTCTACTTTGTCAGAGATAAGTATTGCTACTCCTGCCTGGTTTTGGGGGCCATTGGCTTGGTAAATCTTCTTCCAGACTTTCATCCTAAGCCTATGCTTATTTCTGTCAGTGAGATGCATCTCCTGTAAGCAACAAATTGTTGGGTCTTCCTTTTTAATCCATTTCATCAAATGGTGCCTTTTGATGGGTGAATTAAGTCCGTTAACATTAAGTGTTAGTGCTCATAGGTAATGTGGTGATTCCTGTCATTTATTCATTTTAGTTGTTTGAAGCTTTGATTGTGTGTACCTAAGTTGAGGTTACTCTCTACTTTCTTGCTTTTTCTTTTCCTGTAGTTTGGTGCTGCCTGTCCTTTCATGGTTATGTTGGGTTTCACTTTCTGTGTGCAGAATCCCTTGAAGAATCTTTTGTAGTGGTGGCTTTGTGGTCACATATTGTTTTGGTTTCTGGTTATCATGTAAGACTTTTATTGCTCCATCTATTTTGAATGATAGTTTTGCTGGGTAGAGTATCCTGGGGTTGAAGTTATTTTCATTCAGTGCCCAGAAGATCTCACCCCACGCTCTTCTTGCTTTTAATGTTTCTATTGAGAAGTCTGCTGTGATTTTGATGGGTTTACCTTTGTATGTTATTTGTTTTTTCTCTCTTACAGCCTTCAATATTCTTTCCCTAGTTTGCAATTCCCATCAAAATTCCAATGACATTCATTAAAGAGATTGAAAAATCTACTGTTAAATTTACATGGAAACACAAGAGGCCAGGAATAGCCAAGGCAGTATTCAGTCAAAAGAACAATGCTGGAGGCATCACGATACCTGACTTCAAACTATATTACAAAGCAATAACAATGAAAACAGACATGAAGACCAGTGGAACAGAATAGAGGACCCAGATATGAAGCCACACAACTATAACCAACTTGTCTTTGACAAAGGCGCTAAAAATATACGATGGAGAAATAGCAGCCTCTTCAACAAAAACTGCTGGGAAAACTGGTTAGAAGTCTGCAAAAACTGAAACTAGATCCATGTATATCACCCTATACCAAGATTAACTCAAAATGGATCAAGGATCTTAATATCAGACCACAAACTCTAAAGTTGATACAGGAAAGAGTAGGAAATACTCTGGAGTTAGTTGGTATAGGTAAGAACTTTCTCAATGGAACCCCAGCAGCACAGCAACTAAGAGATAGCATAGATAAATGGGACTTCATAAAACTAAAAAAGCTTCTGCTCAACAAAAGAAATGGTCTCTAAACTGAAGAGAACACCCACAGAGTGGGAGAAAATATTTGCCAGCTACACATCAAAGGACTGATAACCAGAATATATAGGGAACTTAAAAAACTAAATTCTCCCAAAACTAATGAGCCAATAAAGAAATGGGCAAGTGAACTAAACAGAACTTTCTCAAAAGAAGAAATTCAAATGTCCAAAAAACACATGAAAAAATGCTCACCATCTCTAGTAATAAAGGAAATGCAAATTAAAACCACATTAAGATTCCACCTCACCCCTGTTAGAATAGCCATCATTAGCAACACCACCAACAGGTATTGGCGAGGATTCGGGGAAAAAGGAACCCTCTTACACTGTTGGTGGGAATGTAAACTAGTACAACCACTCTGGAAAAAAATTTGGAGGCTACTTAAAAAGCTGAACATTGATCTACCATTTGATCCAGCAATACCACTCTTGGGGATATACCCAAAAGACTGTGACACAGGTTACTCCAGAGGCACCTGCACACCCATGTTTATTGCGGCACTATTCACAATAGCCAAGTTATGGAAACAGCCAAGATGCCCCACTACTGACGAATGGATTGAGAAAATGTGGTATCTATACACAATGAAATTTTATGCAGCCATGAAGAAGAACGAAATGTTATCATTCTCTGGTAAATGGATAGAATTGGAGAACATCATTCTGAGTGAGGTTAGCCTGGCCCAAAAGACCAAAAATCGTATGTTCTCCCTCATATGTGGACATTAGATCAAGGGCAAACACAACAAGGGGATTGAACTTTGATCACAAGATAAAAGTGAGAGCCTACAAAAGAGATATGAGGATGGGTAAGACACCTAAAAAATTAGCTAGCATTTGTTGCCCTCAACACAGAGAAACTAAAGCAGATACCTTAAAAGCAACTGAGGTCAATAGGAAAAGGGGACCAGGAACTAGAGAAAAGGTTAGATTAAAAAGAATTAACCTAGAAGGTAACACCCACGCACAGGAAATCAATGTGAGTCAATGCCCTGTATAGCTATCCTTATCTCAACCAGCAAAAACCCTTGTTCCTTCCTATTATTGCTTATAGTCTCTCTACAACAAAATTAGAGATAAGGGCAAAATAGTTTCTGCCAGGTATCGAGGGAGTGGGGGAGAGAAGGAGGGGGTGAGGTAGGTGGTAAGGGAGGGGGTGGGAGGAGGTGGGAGAAATGACCCAAACATTGTATGCACATATGAATTAAAAAAAAAAAAACAGACCTGGTCAAAGGATGACCTGGTTGATCATGATTTCAGTTCTTGATTTGGGAGGGGAAGAAGTTATTATCACTGTCGTCACTTAAGGGAGCAGTCTGGTCAGGATAAGACAAGTTGTTCCATGGCGAGTGGTCTGTCCTGTGGAGGTTTCCTTGTTCTTTTTCTTGGGGCAGTTTCCTTCATCCCTCCTTGTAAACATGTTATCGATTCGTCAGTTCTATCCTTCCTTGATTCCAAGGTGGCTGCAAAGTGACTGCAGAGAGAATGGCTCAGAACAAAGAACACAGATATAAAATGGAGGCAGAGATGCCAAGTTTCTCCTGCTTTTAATTCGTGGGCCTAAGTGAAAAGGCAGTGCTTTTCAGCAAAAACAGTTTGAGTACCTGCTCTTTTAAAAAGGTAACAATCAAGCCAGTGCTGGTGGCTCATGCCTGTAATCCTAGCTACTCAGGAGGCAGAGATCAGGAGGATCGCACTTCAAAGCCAGCCCAGGCAAACAGTTCATGAGACCCTATCTCTAAAAAAACCCCATCACACAAAAGGGCTGGTGGAGTGATTCAAGGTGAAGGCCCTGGGTTCAAACCCCAGTACCAAGAAAGGAAGGAAGGAAGAAAGGAAGGAAATAAATGTCTTTTCTACCTCTCCTTTCTCTCCTTCTCTCTCTCTTCTTCCTCATATCCTTCCAGGTCTGGTTTCAGAACCAGAGAGCTCGAATACCAAAGAGAAGCCAGAGGAAACCCCCTGGGGAGGTAGCCTGGACACAGGTCTGCATGTCCAGTCCTAGACTGCCTGGGGTGGTCACCCCCAACTTCTCAGGCCAGCAGGGCCTTCCAGGAACCCAGAGAGAAAGATGCCACTTCTGGGAGTGGGAGCATGCTTCTAGTCAAGCTATTTTCTGGGGGCATATTGACATCTTGGGCTTGGACGTGGCCTTCCCTGACCTGGAGACTCCTGCCAGCATGCCAGGCAAGGTTTCTGGAAACTTCTGGTGCTCTCACCCCTCAAGTCTATCTGTGTTTCCACCTCCTGCTTCCCAACAGCTCTTCCCACAGCTGGAAGTCAGTGAGGCTGAGGCTCAAGTTTGGCTGGAGACATCTGGGCTGCTGTTACCCACGGACTGGGCCTGCAAGAACAAGAACAATGTCCTTCCTCTGGGAAGTTGGAATTAGCATGGGACTGGCACTTGGAGCCAGGAATGGCACCTGGGGATCCAAGGGTTTGAGAGCAGTCAGCACTGTCACCTCCCCAACTGCCTGAACTGAATCCAACTTTCCCCCCTCTGCTCTGGCCTCAACCACAACTGGTGGCAGGGCCTGCTGAGTGCCAGAACCAGTGTCCACCTCCCCCTCCCAGACAAGGCCTGTATGGGAGGCCCCAGAGCACTCAGCCCCCAGCCATGGCTGCTGTGGGGTCTGTACTTGTAGCTTCTGTCATAACAAAACAGAAAATGACCCAAGCAGGTATCCATCAGTGGGAGACAGCTGAACTAAACTATGGTTCATCTGGCTCATTTAACATTATGCAAAACTAAAATGGAATATAAAGAGCTGTATACTTTGCTATGGAAACACCTTCCAGACATACTTTTCAGGGAAATGTAGATGACGTCAGTATAGAAATACAGGGAAAATAAGGTGGGTAGAGGACCTAGAGGTTTTCCTTAATGGGAGAAAAAAGGACTTTTAAAAAAATCTGTCTTTCCTGAAAAAACCTACAATGTATGTGCTATTTTACAGCCAATAAAACGATGATGCATACACTGACTATTTCTTTTTCTTTATTGCTGGGGATTGAACTCAGGACCTCATTCAGGCCAGGCAAACATTCTACCATTGAGCTACATGCACAGCCTTGCCCACTGTTTCTTTCTCTTTTCTTTTCTTTCTTTTTTTTTTTTTTATGAAGGGTTTGCCTGGGTTGGCTTCAAATGCGATCCTCCTGATCTCTGCTTCCTGAGTATCTGGGATTACAGGCATAAGCCACTGGTACCTGGCTCCTGCTGCTGTTTCTTGAATGGATTCTCTCTCATTCATATTTGACCTGGTGTTCATGACATCTCTCCGTCCATCAGGTCTCACTTCTCCAGCATTCTTTCCCTATGTCCAGCCCAGTGCATCTTTCTGGTCATTGAGCATATCTCTATCCCTGGACACTTCCTTGAAAACTAGCTGTCCCCTCCCTATTCCCCTTGCAGGGCCTGATGCAAACTCCTGAGTACAAGAAATGGATCTGAGCAGAAAGACAAAAACATGCCATTTCTTCTCTCTTCTACTCACACAATCTAGCATAGAGCCCTTGGTGTCCCTCCCCTCTCCAACATCGGCCCAGCCACAGTGGGACCAGGAGAAGAGGAGAGGAAGAAAAGGAGGAGCACAGGAGTGATATGTTCAACCAGTGATGATGGGGAGGCTTCATGGTTGAGAAAATCAGAGACTCCCTTCATTTCTAGGAAGATCATATCTTTGGGGTTACTGCAAAGCAACACACAGCTGACCCTACTTGTGTATGTGAAGATCTAGTGTGAGTTAGTAACCAACAGCCCTGTACAGTCTGAGGTTAAGAAAACCCAGCGCTGTGTCCAGAGAAACACCTGGTCTTTCATATACTTCCCCTTCCGCTGAACCTCATCAATCTGAGGTGGTGATCCACGCAGAAACTCAGCATGGATCAGAGGCTGTGCTGCCCTTGGCACACCAGAGACTACTTTTTCTTCTCACTGGTTGCATGTGGAGATGGCAGCCTGGAGGAATGTCATGGGTCCCCTGCAGGGCTGTGGGGTGTGATCCCAAACCACTCACATACTGGTCAAAACACATCTGTAGCCTACAGCCCACCATCAGTTGAGGGGATTTATAATTCTCCATCAGGCTGAGCCCCTTTCAGGCAGAATCCTACAGCTCAGTTGGTCATCAGGGAGCTGGCCCCGCCTGGAGCTGGCAAGGGAGAGGAGCGTCTGATGCCAGAGGGCAGGATAGGAGCAGAGCTGTGTGGTGGGGGCTGGGCAGTTGCCTGCTGCTTACTCTTGGCCCTTTTAGCAGCCCCATGAAGACTCCCTTTCCTTTTCCCTTTCCAGGCTCCTCTGGCCCAGGCAGCTGACCTACAAAAGCCCTGAAGGGTGGAGGGAAGGGCCTTTAGTGGGCTGGGTTTCCCGTCCAGCTGGGCAACATTTCTTCTTTCCTAGAGCCTAGTTTTCTAACTCCAAGGGGCCATGTCAGTGCCCAGCTCAATTGGGATAAAAGCATAAAAATAAGAAATACATAAAAGATAACTCTGCTGTCACCATGGGAAAGATATTCCCAATAGACCAAAGTTGAAAGGTAAATGACAAACTTGTAAAGAAAAAGCAAAACATTTATGATGGCAGATAAATTAATAAATTCAGATGATGAATAGCAACCCCGGATAAAAGTGTACCTATAAATGTGGAATAAGGGTATTGGAAAAGTCATTCTAACATCAAAAAGCACAGTTTAAAACAGTGAACTGTCATTTAAATCCTCATATTTTATCAGATTTAAATATAATAGTCACATAAGGTCATGTAACGAGTTTTAGCCCCAAAACTATCTCACTTTGCAAACCAGCCTGCTTTCACTTATGCAAGTTTTTTCCAACAAGACACTCTGGTGGCTCACACCTATAATCCTAGCTACTCAGGAGGCAGAAATCAGGAGGATCACAGTTCGAAGTCAGCCCTGGGCAAATAGTTCCTGAGACCCTATCCCTAAAAAACGTACCCCAAAAATTAGCTGGTGGAGTGGCTCAAGCAGTAAGACTGCTTGCCTTGCAAGAATGAGTTCAAATCCCAGTGCTGCCAAAAATAAACAGACAATTTTCTCTTGGTCCGTTCTGTGTCCCTCTACCTCCAAGCCTTTCCCCCACAAGAGGGGGAAAAGTTTTTTTCAGCTCCAGGCGATGTCATCACTTTCCCCTCCTTATCTCACTGACCACTGCAGTGAGGGAACATTCAGGAGAGCAAGAGGTACAACTTCAGAAACTTACACCAGTACACTGTACTGGGAACTAAGCAGACCCAAGGCCAACATCCGGTCATCTTAGCTACTTAGAAGGCTAAGATTTGAAGGATCACAGTTCAAGGCTATCTCAGGCAAATATTTTGGGACCCATCTCCGAGATAACCAGCATAGAATGAACTGGAGGTGTGGCTCAAGCATTAGAGCACCTGCTTTGCAAGCACAAAGCCCTGAGTTCAAACCCCAGCTGGTGTGGTGGGACAAACCTGTAATTTCATCACTCAGGAGGCTGAGTCAGGGGACTGAGAGTTGGACCAGTCTGGACTACATAGCAAGACACTGTCTCAAAAAAAAAAAAAAAAGACCTGGCAGTGTTCTACCTAACCCCCTCAACTCGTAATTCCTGTTCCCTGAAAGCAAGATTTAAATACCTCAGGGTTTATTATGGCCTTCTATCTACACTTTTTAATTTGAGTTCTTACTGTGGTAGATGAGAATTTAATTCTTACAGTGCTTCCTCAATATCTGCTTTTTCCTATCTCTCATCATAACATTCAATGGTTTCTGTATAAGTTACAGTGTTCATATTATCACCATCCTTTTATTCACAGAACACGAGCTTATTCATATAAAGTCCTGATTATCTTCTCTTTCTGGCATGATTTTTTTTTTCTGTAGGACTAAAGTAAAAAGTGACTCGATTTTAGTTGCACGTTTGTATGCATAAATCCTCAAGCCTCAGATAAATATCTGAACACATACAGCAGCTCCATCAGTGCTCCCCAGCCTCTTCCTCCCTTTCTCAGAAGTCTCTCCTGGAGGCCTTGGCTCTCTCCTCCAGGCTCTGAGGTGCTTTCTTGACTTGTTTTCCCACTGCTACCTAGAATTTTCCTTTTCCATCATTTTGGGACTTTTTTTCTCTTCTTCCCCTTGTTGGAAGCCATGCATTAGGGTCTTTCTCTTGCTTTCCTCTATCATTTGGGGAGCATGTTGGCTTCCTGAGATGGGAGTTAATTTTTTAGGATTCTGTCTGAAAATTCCCCTTTTGTATACTTACTGGGTATACCTATATAGATATATGTCATATCTATCTAGTTATCATCCATTTATATCTATCTATCTATCTATCTATCTATCATTTTTCTATCCATCTATCATCTACAGGCAGTTTTCTGCTAGCTCTGCAAAGTTGCAAGCCTCCAGCTCAAGAAATTCCAAGACAACAAAAATAAAGAATTTAAAAAAGCAAAAGAAGAAATAAAGGAAACCATAGAAGCACTGCATAAATACCAAAGTGAAACAGAGAACATGATTAATAAAGAAATAAATGAACTCAGGACAAAAATAGACAACATTAAAGAGGAAATAACCCAGGATATGGAAAACCTCAGAAAAAAGAACAAAACAGAATTGCAAAACAAAACAGAAGGCCAATCCAGCAGAAGAGAACAAACAGAAGACAGAATCTCAGAACTCAATGATGAAATGGAAATTAAAAAAACCAAAGAACTATTAATTAAACAACTCAAGACCTGTGAAAAGAAAATGCAAGAACTCACTGACTCCATCAAAAGACCAAACTTGAGAATCATGGGCATCGAAGAAGGAGAAGAGGTGCAAGCAAAGGGAATGTGTAATATAGTCAACAAAATAATAACAGAAAATTTCAAAAATCTAGAGAAATCTATGCCCATACAGATGCAAGAGACTTCCAGAACACCAAACAGACCAGATCAAAATAGAACTACCCCATGACATATCATCATTAAAACAAGTTCAGAAACTAGGGAAAGAATATTGAAGGTTGTAAGAGAGCAAAACCAAATAACATACAAAGGTAAACCCATCAAAATCACAGCAGACTTCTCAATAGAAACATTAAAAGCAAGAAGAGCATGGGGTGAGATCTTCCAGGCACTGAATGAAAATAACTTCAACCCCAGGATACTCTACCCAGCAAAACTATCATTCAAAATAGATGGAGCAATAAAAGTCTTCCATGATAAGCAGAAACTAAAACAATATGTGACCAAAAGCCACGACTACAAAAGATTCTTCAAGGGGTTCTGCACACAGAAAGTGAAACCCAACATAACCATGAAAGGACAGGCAGCACCAAACTACAGGAAAAGAAAAAGCAAGACAGTAGAGAGTAACCTCAACTTAGGAACACACAATCAAACCTTCAAACAACTAAAACAACAAAATGACAAGAATCACCACATACCTATCAGTACTAACACAATGTTAGCGGACTTAATTCCCCCATCAAAAGCCACCGTTTGACAAAATGGATTAAAAAGGAAGATTCAACAATTTTTTGCTTACAGGAGACCCATCTCACTGACAGAAATAAGCATAGGCTTAGGATGAAAGACTGGAAGAAGATTTACCAAGCCAATGGCCCCCGAAAACAAGCAGGAGTAGCAATACTTAACTCTGACAAAGTAGATTTCAAACCTACATTGATTAAATGAGATAAAGAAAGACATTCCATACTAATAACAGGGGAAATAGACCAAAAGGAAATAACAATTATCAACCTATATTCACCCAATGTCAACGCACCCAATTTCATCAAACATACCCTGAAAGACCTAAAAGCATATATTAACTCCAACACAGTGGTTGTGGGAGACTTTAACACCCCATTATCATCAATAGATAGGTCATCCAAACAAAAAATCAATAAAGAAATTCAAGATCTAAAATATACAATAGATCAAATGGGCCACTTGATGTCTACAGAACATTTCTTCCAACTTCCACACAATATACATTCTTCTCAGCAGCCCATGGAACCTTCTCCAAAATAGATCATATCCTAGGGCACAAAGCAAGTCTCAGCAAATACTAGAAAATAGTAATTATACCATGCATACTATCTGATCACAATGCAATAAAACTAGAACTCAACAACAAAAGTAAAGACAAAAAACATGCAAACAGCTGGAAACTGAATAACTCATTACTTAATTAACAATGGGTCATTGATGAAATAAAAGAGGAAATTAAAAAGTTCCTGGAATTCAATGAAAATGAAAACACAACCTACCAGAACCTATGGGACACAGAAAAGGCAGTCCTAAGAGAAAAGTTTATAGCCATGAGTGCATACATTAAAAAGACTGAAAGATCCCAAATCAATGACTTAATGATACATCTCAAACTCCTAGAAAAACAAGAAAAATCAAATCCCAAAACAAATAGAAGGAGAGAAAAATAAAAATAAGAGCTGAAATCAAAGAAATAGAAACCAAAAAAACATACAAGGAATTAATGAAACAAAAAGTTTGTTCTTTGAAAAAATAAACAAGATCGACAGACCCCTGGCAAACCTGACTAAAATGAGGAGATAAAAAACACAAATTTGTAGAATCAGGAATGCAAAAGGGGAGATAACAACAAACACCATGGAAGTCCAGGAAATCATCAGAGACTACTTCGAGAAACTATATTCAAATAAATTTGAAAATCTTAAAGAAATGGACAGATTTCTAGATACATATGATCATCCAAAACTGAACCAAGAGGAAATTAATCACCTGAATAGATCTATAACACAAAATGAAATTGAAGCAGCAATCAAGTGTCTCCCAAAAAAGAAAAGTCCAGGACCTGATGAATTCTCTGCTGAATTTTATCAGACCGTTAAAGAAGAACTGATATCAACCCTCTTTAAACTGTTTCACGAAATAGAAAGGGAAGGAAAACTGCTAAAACATTTTATGAAGCAAGTATTGCACTTATCCCCAAATCAGGCAAAGACACCTCCAAAAAGGAGAACTATAGGCCAATCTCCTTAATGAACATTGATGCAAAATTCCTCAAAAAAATAATGGCAAACCGAATTCAACAACATATCAAAAAGATTATTCACCATGACCAAGTAGGCTTCATCCCAAGAATGCAGAGGTGGTTCAACAAATGAAAATCAATAAACGTAATAAACCACATTAACAGAAGCAAAGACAAAAACCACTTGATCATCTCAATAGATGCAGAAAAAGCCTTTGATAAGATCCAACAGCATTTCGTGATAAAAGCTCTAAGAAAACTAGGAACAGAAGGTTAGTACCTCAACATTATAAAAGCTATATATGACAAACCTACAGCCAGCGTTATACTTAATGGAGAAAAACTGAAACCATTCCCTCTAAAATCAGGAACTAGAAAAGGATGCCCACTATCTCCACTCCTATTCAACATAGTACTGGAATTCCTAGCCAGAGCAATTGGGCAAGAAGAAGGAATAAAAGGAATACAAATAGGTAAAGAAACTGTCAAAATATCCCTATTTGCAGACGACATGATCCTATACCTTAAAGACCAAAACACTCTACTCAGAAGCTTCTAGACATCATCAATAGCTACAGCAAGGGAGCAGGATATAAAATCAACATAGAAAAATCATTAGTATTTCTATACACTAATAATGAACAAACTGAAAAAGAATATGTGAGAACAATTCCATTTATAATAGCCTCAAAAATAATCAAATACCTAGGTGTAAACCTAACAAAAGATGTGAACGACCTCTACAAGGAAAACTATAAACTTCTGAAGAAAGAGATTGAGGAAGACTATAGAAAGTGGAGAGATCTCCCATGCTTATGGATTGGTAGAATCAACATAGTAAAAATGTCTATACTCCCAAAAGTAATCTACATGTTTAATGCAATTCCCATCAAAATTCCAATGACATTCATTAAAGAGATTGAAAAATCTATCATTAAATTTATATGGAAACACAAGAGGCCACGAATAGCCAAGGCAATACGCAGTCAAAAAGAGGTATCACGATACCTGACTTCAAACGATATTACAAAGCAGTAACAATAAAAACAGTATGGTATTGGCACAGAAACAGACATGAAGACAAGTGGAACAGAACAGAGGACCCAGATATGAAGCCACACAACTATAATCAACTTGTCTTTGAAAAAGGCGCCAAAAACATACAATGGAGAAAAGACATCCTCTTCCACAAATGTTGCTGGGAAAAGTGGTTATCTGCCTGCAGAAAACTGAAACTAGTTCCATGCCTATCACCCTATATCAATATTAACTCAAAATGGATGAAGGATCTCAATATCAGACCCCAAACTCTAAAGTTGATACAGGAAAGACTAGGAAATACTCTGGAGTTAGTAGGTATAGGTAAGAACTTTCTCAATGGAACCCCAGCAGCACAGCAACTAAGAGATAGCATAGATAAATGGGACTTCATAAAACTAAAAAGCTTCTGCTCATCAAAAGAAATGGTCTCTAAACTGAAGAGAACACCCACAGAGTGGGAGAAAATATTTGCCAGCTACACATCAGACAAAGGACTGATAACCATAATATATAGGGAACTTAAAAAACTAAATTCTCCCCAAACTAATGAACCAATAAAGAAATGGGCAAGTGAACTAAACAGAACTTTCTCAAAAGAAGAAATTCAAATGGCCAAAAAACACATGAAAAAATGCTCACCATCTCTAGCAATAAAGGAAATGCAAATTAAAACCATGCTAAGATTCCACCTCACCCCTGTTAGAATAGCCATCATTAACAACACCAACAATAACAGGTGTTAGCGAGGATACAGGGAAAAATGAACCCTCTTACACTGTTGTTGGGAATGTAAACTAGTTCAACTGCTCTGGAAAAAAATTTGGAGGCTACTTAAAACACTAAACATTGATTTACCATTTGAACCACCAATACTACTATTGGGGATAAACCCAAAAGACAGTGACACAGGTTATTCCAGAGGCACCTGTACACCCATGTTTATTGCAGCACTATTCACAATAGCCAAGTTATGGAAACAGCCAAGATGCCCCACTACTGATGAATGGATCAAGAAAATGTGGTATCCACTCTGGAAAAAAACTTGGAGGCTACTTAAAAAGCTGGACATCGATCTACCATTTGATCCAGCAATACCACTCTTGGGGATATACCCAAAAGACTGTTACTCCAGAGGCACCTGCACATCCATGTTTATTGCGGCACTATTCACAATAGCCAAGTTATGGAAACAGCCAAGATGCCCCAGCACTGACGAATGGATTAAGAAAATGTGGTATCTATACACAATGGAATTTTATGCAGCCATGAAGAAGAACGAAATGTTATCATTCGCTGGTAAATGGATGGAATTGGAGAACATCATTCTGAGTGAGGTTAGCCTGGCCCAAAAGACCAAAAATCATCTGTTCTCCCTCATATGTGGACATTAGATCAAGGGCAAACACAACAAGGGGATTGGACTATGAGCACATGATAAAAGCGAGAGCACACAAGGGAGGGGTGAGGATAGGTAAGACACCTAAAAAACTAGCTAGCATTTGTTGCCCTTAATGCAGAGAAACTAAAGCAGATACCTTAAAGCAACTGAGGCCAATAGGAAAAGGGGACCAGGAACTAGAGAAAAGGTTAGATCAAAAAGAATTAACCTAGAAGGTAACACCCATGCACAGGAAATCAATGTGAGTCAATGCCCTGTATAGCTATCCTTATCTCAACCAGCAAAACCCCTTGTTCCTTCCTATTATTGCTTATACTCTCTCTACAACAAAATTAGAGATAAGGGCAAAATAGTTTCTGCTGGGTATTGAGGGGGGGAGCGGGAGGGGGTGGAGTGGGTGGTAAGGGAGGGGGTGGGGGCAGGGGGGAGAAATGAACCAATCCTTGTATGCACATATGAATAATAAAAGAAAAATGAAAAAAAAAAAAGAAAATGTGGTATCTATACACAATGGAATTTTATGCAGCCATGAAGAACGAAATGTAATCATTCGCTGGCAAATGGATGGAATTGGAGAACACCATTATGAGTGAGGTTAGCCTGGTCCAAAAGACCAAAAGTCATATGTTCTCCCGCATATGCGGACATTAGATCAAGGGCAAACACAACAAGGGGATTGAACTTTGATCACAAGATAAAAGCGAGAGCACACAAGAGAGATATGAGGATGGGTAAGACACCTAAAAAATTAGCTAGCATTTGTTGCCCTTAACGCAGAGAAACTAAAGCAGATACCTTAAAAGCAACTGAGGCCAATAGGAAAAGGGGACCAGGAACTAGAGAAAAGGTTAGATCAAAAAGAATTAACCTAGGAGGTAACACACACACACACAGGAAATTAATGTGAGTCAACTCCCTGTATAGCTATTCTTATCTCAACTAGCAAAAACCCTTGTTCCTTCCTGTTATTGCTTGTATTCTCTCTTCAACAAAATTAGAGATAAGGGCAAAATAGTTTCTGTTTTTTCGAGGGGGTTGGTGGGATAGGGAGGGGGCGGAGTGTGTGGTAAGGGAGGGGGTGGGGCAAGGGGGAGAAATGACCCAAGCATTTTATGCAAATATGAATAATAAAAAAATAAATTAAAAAAATTAAATTAAAAAAAAGAAAATGCTAACTACCCGAATATGATCATTATACCTTGTATGCATATAGTGAATTATTACAATGCACATCAGAAATAGGTACAATTACAGTAATAGTAATTTAAATAATAATCACTTGGACCCATAACCTGTCCTGACGAGAACTCACTTGTCAGTGAACTCAGTCTGAACTCGTGAATCTATTCATAGATTTAAAATTCATGCCTCGTGTTCAGGAAGTAGTTACGTTTTGATTGTGGGATACACCCCATCGGTAATATTAGATTCTATGCAGTTCTTTTATTTCCTTTATAAAATGGGAAAAATCCTGAACTCCAAAGCACATTTCACTCCAAAGGTTTTGATCAGGTAGTTATCTCATGACACTCAAAACTCTGATGATTTTCTGCGTTTGATTAGAAAACTACAAACATCAATAATAATCACAATTTGTTTTATGCAACTAGTATTTATGCACAAATGGCCTGAGTGTTGATGGGTGCCCTAGGCACTTTGCCTACTGCCTCTCTGAATTCATTATGGACTGTGATTCCAGACAATACGCTCTGGAATTTCTTACCTTAATCAGGTTCTTTGGTTTAATTCCCTTAAAATCCAAATGCTCACACCATCCCCAAGGGGCATGCATCCTGCCTCTGGTACATCCGATGCAATACCATAACCCATTAATCAAGGGTTGTTTTGTTCAACTCACAGTTCTCCTATAAGATTTTGAAGCAGAATTTTCAATCATTTTACCTGCCCCCTTATAAGACTCATAAGTTAAACAGTTTACCCAGTGTCACCAAGCTGGTAAGTGGCAGATCTGTGAGAATTTTTCTTCTCTCACATGTTAACTTTCTTTGACAAACAAGGCACTGGGCCATAGCCACCATTCCCAGGAAATAACAGAAAATCCTATACTTTCTACCCAAACCTTGTCATGATTCATACAGTTCATACAGTCTCCTGGGTGATGGGAAAAATAGACAAATGAGAGGAATTCAAGTAGGGAAAACTCAGGGTGAGCAGGGACCTCCAGGGAGTGGGGTAAATGATCACCCAGCTCACGCTAACATTCACAGAGGTCTCAGGTGCTTCCGTGTCCACTTCTTATTCTGAACTTGCCGAGTGATCAAGAAGTGTCTGTGAAGCACTAAACATCAACTGTGTGTCAGTTTGGAGCTGAGTCTTGTGGGGGTTACTGAAGAAGACCCACTGCTTTCAAGTCTAATGGGAGAGAAGAGGTCACACACACAAACAACAGTCACCAGGACAAAGTTATGTTCATTATAAATGCTCCAGGAATTCAGGAGTGAGATGTCAGGTGGTCTGAGGTAGTCATGGGACTCTCCGTGGAGAGGTCTTGACAGGTAGGATTGGAAAAACCAATAGAAACTCCAAGATAGGTGTGAGCATAGCACATCATGGGCCTATGTGTCTGTCTGAGTGTGCCTGAGTGTGTCTGAGTATATGTGTGTGTGTGACTGAAGAAAAATAGTTATGGAAGAAAGCTGACTGGATTCAGTGGCACAACATTATCCTCAATGTCTTTTTGAAAACCAGACAAAGACTTTGGCCTTGAAGTAAGAAAACTGAGGACCCACTGGGAGTCAAGGGCAGGTGAGTGGCATTGTGAAGCCATTCTAGAATGAGGTTAGATCAGCAGTGATGGCAAGACATGGAAATGAGTGATTCATGTTGATGGTGAGGACCTGGATAGGGGTGTGCCTGGGAGATGCATAGGGCAAAGAGCAGAGACGTTTCAAGGCAGGCCAGTGGAATCAGAGGTGCTTTGAGAGAATCAGAGTGGAATTAGTAACAGATAACATTTGAACATGGAGTGTGGTACTAATGCCATAGATAGAGAGGGTAGACAAGGAAATGGCTCTAGAACACATTTGATTTGTATTTTATTCAACCTGAAATTGTAGTGTTTAAGTGAAACTATCAAAACTATGCTAGACTATGCCAATATGGTAGACTCCAGTCACATGTGGCAAGGTAAATTTAAATTTAAATTAGAAAAAATTAAAGCTTCAGTTCCTTAGTCAGCCTAACCACATTTCAAGTACTCCAGAGCTACTTATGGCTAGTGGCTACCAGATAGGGCAGCATGGGCATAGAATATTCCATCACCTTAAGATGCTCTAGTGGACAAGACTGGTCTAGAGCTCAGTAGCCAAAAGCAGCACATTGGTGAGGGGGAGGGCTCAGGATGGAAATGGGGAAATGATGAAGCAAAGTCAGTGGATCATCTCTTAAGGAGGAGGGTCAAGAGCAAATTTTGGGACACGTATGAAATTGGAAAGAATAGAAGAACAAACAGGAATTGCTTGAGGTTTGGAGGACGTGGAAGATTAAGCAGAGTGTAAAAGCCTGGAAACAAAAAGAAGAGACAATTTCAGTGAAGAAGGAGTGTTACCATTGTTGAATGCAGCAGCAAAGTCAGAGAGAAAGAGGACCCAAAGAAAAAAATTGTTTAGTAACCTCAGGTCATTTGTAACCTATGAGACTTGATGCAGAGTGGAGAAGAGTTGTCTACAGTGGGGATGTCCCCTGCTTTCTCAGACTGTGTTTTCAGGATCCGGGAAGAGCTTCAGTGAAAGGTAAGGCTCCAGGGGCTCCTTTACGAGGGTGGCCAGAAAGAAAGGGAAAGGGGAGCAGAGCCAGCTGATGAGAGAAGAAAAGAAAGAAGGGAAATACATGACATTGGTACCACCAAGGGCTTCATGGTCAAACTATGGTTTTGTTCTAAGAAAAGGAAGATGGGCCCATAAGACAGACATCTCCAGGCATTGATAGAAAGGACTGAAACCCAGAGGACATCCATGGGATTGAGCAGCCTTCACGGCCAGATGGATGAGCAAGGGGAGGGAAGAAGGGCTTGGCTTTGGGAGATTGGCTCCTCTGCCTTCCCCAGTCCCCTCCCCTCCCTTCTTCTTTAGAACTGATTTGCTTTGGGTGATGAGTTTATTGTGGACTAATACTCAATGCTTTATGTATATTACTTCATTTAATTCTTCAGGACATTTGGAGCAATAGATATTTCAATGTTCATTTCAGACAAGAAATTGTGGCAGAGGGTGGTTGAATAACTTGACCGGGCTCATACAACAAACACGTGACAGAGTAGGAATTGGGACCTGGTTCTGTCTGGTGCCAAATCTTGTGCCCTTGGTGTCCTCTGTGCTAATGTGACCAGCCTTTTCCTGCTCTGGTGAGTGACTTGGTCACAGCTGTGATCATGCCCACATAAGGATGTGTTTGCCCTCTATAGTCATAATTCTCCTCTTGTTACTGAAGGTGGAAAAATAGTTGTGAGAAAATAACACACGTAACACGTTCCAGTGTCAACCCAGCCTCCACGGGGGACAAAATGCTTAGCAACTCTCTCAAAGTAACCAAGACAAACCCTGACCTTTCAGCACTGTCTCCATGTAGAGTTAAATTTGTCTTCAGCAAATATGGTTTGAATAAATCAAGACTTCCTGTGTTAGCTATTTAACTGGGAAGGTAATATTTCCAATCTGATTTAAATTTTTTCTTTTGCCAAATTCCGCAGGGCAAAATATTAAAAAAAAAACTTTCCCAAGTGGGGTAAAAAAGAAACTTTCCCAAGTAGTGCATTGTTCTAAACCATCACTGCAGTCATAGTAAATATTACCTATACCTTACAAACAAAGTCTGGCATTTCCATGGTAACTGCTTTTACCCAGCTGATTTGCACCATGCAGTTTGTATAGGGCCATTGGCAAGACCTAGCTGTCTCACAAAGTTCAGGTGTCAATATCAAATGAATCATCTAGGGTGAATATTAGAAAGAAAAATATTGCACGAAAGCTCTCTCCTATCCATCCACCACCTTCCCACACCCTACCTCTTTGCTACTGTGATAACCCAGCGTCCAGAGCATCCCAGGGTCAGTCAGCCTCTCAAAGTGAAGGCACCAACTGCATTCTGCTGTGACATCTCTATATGTCTAAGTGTGTCTGTTGGAAGGGAGGTAGAGCCCACGCTTTATTTACTGATGCTGCCTCCCTCTGAGTATTCCTGAGTAATAGTGTTTCATAATGGTCGGAATGGAGATTTGATGGCCCCAGCCAGATGTGAACTTGAGAAAGTGCATATTGCCTACCTGTGATTCACCCCAGGATCCAGATGGAAGTGATGTCCGAGGTCAGCACTAATATCTGTCCAAAGGTGTCTCGTATGGAGAACATATGGTGTGAGGATCTGTTCTCTCCCTTGACTTTGGCTGAGTCAACCTGCCTGCAACGGCGTCCCTCCAAACAGGAGGGAGTCACAGGAACAGTCTGTGCCTTTCCTCCCCTCTACACCCTCCCCATCCTCCCAACCCCACCCTGTTTCTATTTTCTAGTCTCCAGGAAGGCAGGAAGGAAGAAACATGCCCCTTCAACCAAATCAGTTCTGTTTTGTAAAATGAACCCCAGCTCACCTCTTCTGGGAGACCACCCCAGAGTGAACTAGGATCTCAAAATATCTCCCATTCAAGAAATACACTGAGGACCTGGTGGGTGCCAGACTGCAACAGACTCTGACTTCAATGTGAAGGTGCAGACTGGCATGTGACCAGTCCCTACACAGGGCCATAATGGTCAGTCATATGGGTACCTTCAAAGGAGGTTAGTTGTCCACTGTGGGAGTCAGGGTGTCAAACTAGTCATAGAGAAGTGACTTGACTAACACCATCTATTGTTTTCCATATAGCTACCAGGCATCATCCATCAACTGCATTGTATCATAAGTGGTAGCTCTGCATACCCACATACAAGCTGACTTTGTATCTCCTTAGATAACAAAGATGTTGAGTGTGAAAAGCTGGTCTTTATTACAGTGGGTTCAATAGCTGATTCGTCCAAAATGGAGCTGAGAACATAGTGAGGGCATAGCTGTCTTTCCTCTGCCTCCAGAACTGAGGGGACCAGTGGAGGCAGTTTGTGTGAGGAGGTGGCTGTCCTATGATAGGCCTGTGGAGGGCAGAGGCCCTATTCTGTGTGTCCAGATGAGGGATAGATTGGCAACCAAGCCCTGAAGCTACAGAGGTGGTGGCTTATGCTAGTACTTTTATCTGACAGCATTTCTTTGGTACCAATGGCATCCATGCTTTCACCATGACTTCAAACTCTTGAAGTGCCCTGGCTACCCTTGCTCTGTGACTTGGGAAGCCTCCTGCCTTCCACGCCCAGGCTCTTCATCAGCAGAACCACAGAGCCAGTTGGAGGCACTCAGCACTTAAGCTCCAAACTGCACTGTACAGCCCCAACCCAAATTGGTCTCAATCAGCTCTGAATCGTTGGGCCCCAGCCTGATAGTAAGTACTGAATAAATATTTGTTGAATTAAATTAAAGAGAATCAAAGTCTAATACTCTCTTCAAAGGACATCATTAAAGAGAGATCCCGGCCAGCTGCACTTAATTTAATATAAAAAGTAGAGCAAGGGCTTAGATCTTCTACCTGTCCCCAAGACTTGCAAAGTGGCTTTGGTGACTTGCTCTTTAAACTGGTCTAAGTTGGCTTCCTCAGATGTAGATTCAGACAGATCCTGGAGCCGTGTCCTATGTTGTTAAATCTCTGAAAGTAAAGGGGAAAATAAGTTGATTATCCAAAGTACTTAAATGTGGCCTTATAAACTAAAGAAAGTCTTCAAGCAGCTTTTTGGTGTCTAAAAAAAAGATAACGTGGTATAAAACTTCTGTATGATTAACCATGTGTCCTGATTTGTACAACTCAAGCCTAAAAAAAAATCAGAATTGTCCTGATCGTGTGCTGTACTGCTTGCAAGGCATTGATGATGACCCTCTTTCTCTACATTCTCTGGTGCTTTGGTAGAGACAAAAGGGAAGAAGCACGGCAGGAATCAAAGCCAGGAAAGGTGGGACCATTCTGAGTCACACATCAAGCCACTGATTCTATTCCACCGTTAGCTCACCTGGGTGGGCATCGAATTGCCCCTGCAGAACTGTCTCATAAAGCACAGCTGGCTTTGCTGAACATCTGGCGATCCCAGAAAGGACACCAGTCAGACCTCAGGCTGTCTACTCGGGGCTTTTGTGGACTTTGACATGATTCATATTGTTTTTTGTTTGTAAATTTGTTTTTTTCCTATAAATTGTGCACCCCACTCAAAGCTGTTTCATTCCATATAATCATAGGGAAAAAAGAAATTTATAATCTGTTCAGGAACTGACAAGGGGCAAGCCAATGCTGGTAGAAGAGCGACCCTATTTGGTTTTTGATCTGTTCCTGTGGACCACTACTTCTCAGTGCTAATGTGCCGGCCAGATATCTTTCTCCTTGCTAAATAATAACAGTTCTGTTGGGCATAGCAAGGTGCAGGACCATCACCCAATTAGGAAGTGGGAGGGCTGGGACTCGAACCCAGGCCCTTGTAATCTGGGACTAAGGCATTTCCAGGTTCCATACTGCCTTTCTGGGCTGCTCATCTGTTCTGCTGTGGTCTCTTTGGAATGGCATTTTACTGCCCAGTGTAACATCAGCATCCACTTTTACCTACCTACCACCTAGCCACACACCATAGCTGGGCCCAAATCTGCTCTCTCTCTCTCTCTCTCTCTCTCTCTCTCTCTCTCTCTCTGTCTCCTCTCACTCTCTCTTTTCTCTCCCCCACCCAGGCAGATCTCAAAGTCAATCCTCCTGCCTCAGACACTCGAGTGCCAGGATTACAGGCATTCGCCATCATGCCAGCTACATCTCTCCTGTTGGAGAGTTTAACAACAGGCTTTAGCGTCATTACTATAGTAATATTTGCTGTTGTTTTTAGAATATTTATGCTTTCTGAGTGATGGATCATTTGAAATTTTCCTAACACAGTACAAGAACCACAGTGTTAGCCCAAAGGCTCTGACACTTTGGTGGGTTTTCTCTAATGGAAGGTGAAAGGGCCCTGGAGTGTTCGCATTCACAATGCCACGTCAACAAACTCAGTCATAGATTAGAACTGCAGTCCATCACCACCGTGGTGGCTCGGCTCCATTAGAGTGGAAAGAACATGGGGTGGTGAATCAGAACATCACAGGGCACATTCCTGCCTTGACTACCCACTGTGGATATGTCAGGGAGTGTCTCTGAAAGGACCTGCATTTCTTACCTGACAAATGGAGCGCCTAACAAGCTTCCCAAGTGCCTCTGAGTAGGGCTGTTTGAGACTCATGAAAGAGAAGTGATTTGAGCACCATAAAAGTGAGGTGTCATAAAATGTAAGGGGGTCTTGTTACATAGACCCCAGGGTGTGAAGAGTCATCTGCTAGATAGAAAGTGGTTTTTCTCTGATGAGATGTTTAACAGTGCAGTCGGGGGACAAGTGACACCGATGTGTGCAGAGAGATGTTTGTAGCAATGCAACTGCAGCTCTGTCTGTTGAACATAACAATAACAACTGGAGGTTCTATTTGCTTGGCACCTCTTTTTCTTTTTCTTTTTTCATTCTACTTTTTACAGTTTTTCTTTAAATTTAAAATTAGTGCCCAATAGATTTGGAAACGCTGGCTCTTTACACAGGTGACTTGCAAAGTCTGGATTGTGGGGCATCAAAAGTCCAGGGCCTGTGAGGAAGGAAAATGACAGCCTGCATGTGTTACCTGTCCCTGCAGCAGCAGGCAGGAAGCAGAAGCCACCCAGCCTTCCAGCAGGGCCAGCTGCAGCTGTGCCAGATGCTGGGTGTCCTGGATACCCAGGCGCAGAATGTGCTTTGCTCTCCAGACATTGGAGGAGTCATGAGCGTCATCGAAAGGAGTGCAGGTCCAGGGCATAGGGCTGCACTGTCTTTGCCAAAGCAATACCCAAGGCCCATGGGTATCGTGGCTGTTATGGGCTGATGGAGTGGGGTGGAGAGAACCCCAGGACAAAATGACATCCATGAGAGTCTGTGGTTGACTGGGGAAACAGGAGAACGCGAATATCCACCCTAGAAATATTAGAAGTGCCTGAATAATCAGCAGAAAGCCTGATTTACAGTTTGGGATCTATAGTTTATAAATTCATACAACTTTATAATCACATTTTTTTTGGTCATAGTGGGGTTTGAACTCAGGGCCTCATACTTGCTAGGTAGGCCCTCTACCACTTGAGTCACTCTACCAGCTATGTTTTGTGATGGGTTTTTTTTTCGAGATAGGGTCTCAAAAGCTGTTTCCTAGGACTGGCTATGAATCGCAATCCTCCTGATCTCTGCCTCCTGGGTACCTAGGGTTATAGGTGTGACCATCAGCTCTTTTGCTTTACTTTGTTTTTCAGATAAGGTCCTGCTTTTGTCCATGGTGGCCATGGAGTGTTATCCTTCTACCTTCACCTTCTGAATAGCTCGGATTACAGTCATATTCCACCATGTCCAACTTGTCTTTTGCGACAGCATCTTGATAACTTTTTGCCCAGCCTGGCTTCAAATCTTGATCCTCCCATCTCTCCTTCCTGAGTAGCTGTGATTACAGGCATAAGCCACCACACCCAGCCAAGTCAGTCAATTTTTATTCTGTACATGATATCAAATGTCTCCCTAGGTTTTTATTGCTACTGTAAATGCAATCTCATCCTTCCTCACATTCAAATGCTAATTAATGCTAGTGTTTTTAAAGCTACAGATTTTCATATATTTACATGTTTACAGATACCTCCTGGCTTTCTTATTATACTGCTAATAATTGTTTCCAACTAATCCATTTGAGTTATCCAAATTTACCTAATTTACCAGCTCTGCTTTTCCTTTCCAATATGTATAACTCATCTTTTTCTTGGCTAATCACATGAGCTGTTACTTCCAGGACAGCACTGAATATACGAGAACATCCAGTTGGAATATGACAGACTGCTGGCCTGGTCTTTCCAGATCAGCAGGCACATGTTACTGTGAAGCCATTCGTGATCTTCCTCTTCCCCTGTCATCGTTCCTCAAACCCTTGCTGATAGTCGGGCACCAGTTGCTCATGCCTGTAATTCTAGCTACTCAGGAGGCAGAGATCAGGAAGATTGCCATTCAAAGCCAGTCCCAGGCAAATATTTCCTGAGGCCCTATCTTGAAAATACCCATCACAAAAAAGGATTGACCAAGTGTCTCAAGTGGTAGAGCACCTGCCTAGCAAATGTGAGGCCCTCAGTTCAAACCTGATAGAAATAAGAGCCTCACACCATGAAGGACAGGCTTGGGAGAAAGCTGTGAGTTGAATACATTGTTTCATACTGTGGTGTGAGGAGACTGTAGGATTTAGGAGCTGATTAAGTGTCTGATGGTGATGTCCCTACATTTTTATAGCCTCTTAATTAGTCTCCAGAGGAGAAACCAAGTCACTCCTAGGCTGCTTGGTTGGGCTGTGACAAAGCAGTCACTGGAATTTGACCACCCTCTGTGCCTATCCAGGGGACAGTGGCGTCATCTGAGTCTTTACTTTGTGTTTTATTCTGGCTACCAATTTAAGCCCATATGTGAGGGACCCACTCCTGACAAGCTAAAGGGAGACAGAACTTATCCTTAGTTCTATTTCCAACCCATTCAAAAATAGAAAGTGATCCAGTTCTCAGGAACTGACATTTGTTCAGATGGGAACCTGAGTGCCTGCTTCTGCTGTGACAAACTCAGGGGGCATGAGGTCCATGTTACTCCAGAACTGTCAGCCTGGGAGTCTTGTCAGCATCTTGTTGGAATGGAGTCCAGGTAGACTTTTGATATGTCAGAAATTTTATACCTTGAAAATCAAAGATGCCCTGCCTTTCTTTTTTCCAGAGTTATGCACACATGCACGCACACGCACACACACGCACACACACACACACACACACACACACACGACACATCCATAACTTTACAAACACACACACACACCTGCACGTGCTCTGGTGCCATATGCCCCAACCCATAATCTGCACTGCTGGGAACACTGATGTCTGACAGTTCACAAGCTGAGTGTCACCTCCTGGTGGCACTCCCACCCTCTGCTGATGGGAGCCGCCTCTTCCTGGAAGCAGAAAGTACAGTGATGCTCCCAACTGCACCATTGCTCACTCTTTCTGTGGGGAAGAACAGGGGGTGAGGGGAAGAGAAGGCTAAAGGACTTGAGGAAAGTCACAGGGCTCTTGGTGAGCAATACTGGGTGGAGAGCAGCATAGCCTCTTCCAAGCCTGCAAAGCAGGCAGAAGCACGAACCAGCCTGGAGCACATGGCTACCCAGGGCAGGGAGCCACAGTGTGGGTGGCTGCTGCTGACAGCTGCAGAGATGGTGGAGAGGGTCACTAGGGGGCAGAGGTGGAAGGTGGAGTGAAGGTGGCAGGGAACTACATGCAGCAGGACTCAGGGTGACCTCAGTTCCCTGTGGGTGAAAATTTGCTCTTCTTGTCTCTGGGAAAAAAATATGAACAGGAAGAGAGCTGGCATGTTGCTGGTCTGTCCAGGCTAGACAATGGAAAACTGGATGACAATTCATAAATTTAGGAAAATCCAGTTAGGATATTTGGGCATACATGTGCCTCCTCCAATATGTATCACCGCTGTCACCTGGCACTCTGTAACCTCTGCACCCTTTCCAAACTGGCCATCACCAGTGGTGGGATGGGGTGTTGTCAGGGGCTGGTCCAGGGGGAGGCCTGAGGACTCACTGTCAGCCTGTCTACCTGAATGTTGGGCACAGCATTGCAGTCTGTCCCTGCCTGGGCATCGCTGGCATCACCTGTCCCCTGTTTGGTGTGGGAAATAGCACTGATCCTATGGGCTACTTCTGTGGCACATAATCATTACCCATAATAAGCATTTCAGAACTCAATCTACTTCTGCCAGTTGTTTTAAATCTTTCTTATTAGCTGTGTTAAGCACACTATCATCTTAATCTTCTGAATGTCCATGTGAGAGTTTGACAGTTCAGCAGAGCCTCTCACCTTTGCTGCTGAAGAGACACAATTAGATTGTAGTTCAAGAGGTTTAGCCTCCAGAGCAACCCTTGGCCTCCATTTCTCTCCCAGGATATATTTTTTTAACTGTGAATGACCTCAGTCTCCTGAAATCTGGCAGTAAAAGTGTGTCAGTGTGAACAAATACAGACTGATAACTTGTGATTTAACCAAATCATCAAACCTTGTGTAAATCAGTAGATAAAAAGGTGAGAGAGTGACGTTGACCTTGACCTCCTGGGGGAGGATCCTGCAACATTGCAAACCCATTCTGATAGGCTATAGAAACAATTTTCATATTCCAGAGGAGTCTGCACAAAATTCAGATACTGTGGAAGAACTTGGATCATTCTTTTCCTAGGGTGGGAGAATAATTTGGGTGGCTCGCAGCTGAGATGACTGTGGACAGAGCAGTTTATTTCTTGGTGAATTACTAAATAAACAATTGCACCTGCAAATTCTTGTCACAACCACAGCTGATGAGAAGATCCAGCTACACTGTCCGTCCAGCCAAATTGTCTTTGGTTTTACCTTCCTTTAACTCCTCTCTTTTCTGGGATGAAAGAATAGCATCTGACTCCAGAGTATTCTCTTTCCATGGTCATTTCTCTGTGGTCCAGATGTGTCACCTTCTAACCAGAACAGGGAATCCTGATGACTAAATTTAGGGTTCTGTCTTTGAGCCAATTTAAGAGAGCAAGATGTTAGGATGTCAGGTTGGTGGTGCATACTTATAATCCCAGCTATGCAGCAGGCAGAGGTAGGAGGATCATGGCCCTAAACTGGCCCTTGGCAAAAATGAGAGACCCTATCTGAAAAATTAAAGCAAAAATGATGGGATGTGTGGCTCAAGTGGTACAGTACTTGGCACAAGACCGAGTTCCACTTCAGGAAAAGAAAAAGTTGTTAGGGACACTGATACCAGAGCTACGTTCCTCCCCTTTCTTTGAAGTAAGTACATCCACCACTGCCTCCAAGTTCAAGGTCAGGTGCACGTGGACTAAGTCATGGGCACCTTTTGCTAGTATCAGAGTTCACTCAACATTTCACTTTCTGTACAGGAAACCTGCCCAAGAGCAGGCTATTACTGGTGGGTGGCAGGCACAGCTCTGGATGGGCAGTAATAAAGTGACAGCTCTTAATTTATGATGAGCCTAAGAATCACAGAGGAAGCTCATCAAATGTGTAGATTCCCAACCCCTCCCCAGAAATCCTGACTCTCAGGATGGATAGATCTTCCGTGGTTCTGACACAGGTGGCAGACTTGAGTCTACCAGAGCATCAAGGTGATGACCACCCTCACATATGCTTGGTGCTGTGTTCAAGCATTGGACTTTCCTTCTCCCTGAAACACCTCAATCCACACCCAACACACACACACATATTTAGTGTTTAAAAATGTGGGAACTCTCCAATGAATCAGCTTCTTGGCTTATCTGTCTGTTAGCTTAGGATTTTCACTGTTTTCTTGCAGAAATTCACTAGAGGCCTATGAAATGGTCTCCAAGTGACATGCTGGGGATTGCAGTCCTTTCCCGGGTGTTTATTTCCTCTGAGGCTGTTCTTCTGAATCCCACCATTGCCCATTTGCCCACCTTTACAAAGACCCCTCCATTCAGGGAGTGTGCCATGTTTCCAGAAGTGGAAGCAGGGATGACATGACTGCTCACTGTTTTCAAATATGTGATCGAGCACTTTGTAACATGGTCTGCTGTTTAGTTATTGCTGTTTCTCCTTTTTTCATGGATTCAACCACTTACCTTTTTCCTATTATTTTCTCATAAGTGAAATTTATAACAATTTTATGTGCCAAGGAAAATTTCAGCAGAATTCCATCCTTACTAAAAACGTGGGATGTATTGGAAACTTTGCAAAATTATTTAAGTAACAGACTTAACTTTCTTTTCTCACTTTTGGGGAAGATCCTCAGAGTTCACCTTGTTTTCTAGTTCTCTTTTCCCCAGGCAGCACTTTATTATAGATTCTAAGAAAGGTTCCTGAATTTACCTTGTTTTATGGTCATATTTTCATATCTCCTCCCTCTTTCCGTACCATTGTGTTCCAATCAGGATCTTCAAACTGGCTTTGTCAGTGAGCAAGGCAGGGGCCACACCAATCATTATGGATGATGGTGACAGCTAGAAAGCACCACTGTCCTTGGTGTGTTTCCCAGTTGCCAGCAATCATTTATCTAGTGTGGCTCTGCTGTGTTGAGACGTGACACTTCTGCAAAGTTTTGATATACCAGAAACTGTGCATGTACTATATACTTCCTCTAGCATGCAACTCTATAAGGCAGGTACTGCTCCTGTTCAAATTATAAAGGAAAAGGTACAAAAATCTCAAGAATATATAATTTGGCTCATAGAACTGGCATTTGGGAAAAGCAGGATTGAAGTTAGGACTAAAGTTGGGTCCAGGATGTCCTGTGTGAGGGTAGCACGTGCCCCCAGGTTATCATCAGAGGTATTATGGTCAGAACTCAGTTCTCAGTGTACAGGTCAACTGAATATCAGACTGCTAGCATAAAGATTTGAAAGAATTAAGACACTGATCCTATGACTTCATTTAATAGTGTTCTTCAGGGAGTGTGACCCTCTAAATCAAGAGGGATTTGTCATATTATGGTAACACCAGTGTCACAGAAAAAAAAGATAACAGAAACAAAGTCCATCCTTGGCATCCCAGGCTTTCTGTCCCAAACCCTACATTTGTAAACCCCTCTTATCCCCAGCTGACAGAGCTTGCCCCAGAGACAAGAAGCACGTTGGAATTAAAGTGTGACTGCCTGGTGCAGGACTTGTTACCCCTTCCAGACACCGTGTTTGTATGTCACAGGGATGGAACAAGGGAAGGGAGTTAGCGCTCTTGACCTTAGCACCAAATTTGGTGTCTAATGAGGACATGGGGCTGTCGTAACCACAGGTGAGTGGGAGGTATTTGTTTAGGACGCTAAACCAAAAAACAAGAGACATTCTGCTGACAGTGATACCCAGAACAGATTTTTAATACTTATGAAGTAAAAACTATGATTATTTGATTTTACAGAAGAGAAGGCAAAGTCTCAGTGTTAAAGTCTGAGTGTATTCCCCCAGATTCACATGTTGAAACTTTACCACCAGCACGATGATGTTAGGGTGTAAGACCTTTGGAAGATCTTTAGGCCATAAAGACAAAGCAATGATGTGTACATCAGTGCTCTTATGACACTCCATAGAGCTGCTCCCTCCTCCACCTTGTGGAGACACACCAGAAGATTTCATCTATGAAACAGGAAGGAGACCCTATCAAACATTGAACTTGACATTGAGCTTCTCAGCCTCTAGAATGGTGAGAAATAAGTTCCTGTTGTTTATAAGCCAGCTAGTGTGTTATTCAGCTGTAGCAGCTTAAATGGGCTCAGATTTGATATGTGTCTCACTTCACCCAACTAGAAAACGACAGAGCTGGGAGTTAAACCCACATTTGTCTTAGTCTGAAATATTTCTGTCAAACCTCAACACCTTCCACAAAGTTTTGGCTACAGTGAGACATATTTTGCCAGGTATCATGCTGTGACAGTTCTTAGAAAACCCAAGTATTCCATAAATATGAGTCATTGCCATATTAAATCATAATGATGAAAAGGTTAACATGTATTTAGTGCTCATCAAGTACCAGATGCAGCGTTAAGCAGTGTGCATTAATGAACTAATTTCATCCTTGTGCAGGACTGTGAGGGGATTCAGCTGTTGCACTCTGGTTTATAGATGAGAATACAGACACAGTGAGTTAGGGACTTGCCAGTCATGCACAGTTTTGTCCCCAATATGTATAGGCAAGGCATAGTGCAATGCTCTACAGAGCTAACAAAAGGCCCCAAACCTCACTGTCTCAGGAGGCCAATGTGCATATACCAGGGTAGCAAAGCAAGACAAGACAAGCCAGCACCAAGGCCATGGGACTGGACAGACCAGGAAGAGCCAGGCATAGACTAGATGAGCACATACCTACAGACTACAATACTTTGAACACCTCATGCAAATGCTTTTCATTTCAAAATAAACAATAGAATCATCTTTGTACCAATAGAATTGTAAAATATAGTTTTCAGTGTTCTTCATGACCCATGAAGGCAACAAGAGCTAGTGCCATGCAAGTCATATGTGACCCTGCCATGCCCTCCTGCATGCTTGTAAGTCCAAGGTCTTTGGGATGGCAGAACCAAATGTAGAAGAAGCCTGGGTCTCTCATAAAGGTCAGGGAGAGCTATTTTCAACTACCAATTGGAAACCTGGTCAACAGACCTCTGTCAATTGCCCTGGCATTCCTCACATCATTTTCTTAGGACAAATGAGACACTCTCTGGACAGACTGGGCTTTTGGCATGGTCAGTGTCCACCTCAGCACCTGGAGCACTGGAGGAATGAAGGAATGCAGCTGGTCCTTGTGCAAACACCACTTAACAGCCCTCAGAAGTGGGTTTTCTCTTTTAAGCAGGCATCAAATAGGCAACCAACTTTGCCCACCATTGTACTGAAAAAAAACACCCATGCAAGATGCTGACTCCTGTCCCTCAGGAACCATTAAATCAAGATGGGGCTGTTAAATCCAGGTCTAAGTGAGCATGCACGATAGATACCATTTGTATGAAGTTATGAGCTGAACTTGGGTCTATTCTAAAGAAGCCACAGGAACTCTGTGAGGACTGACACAGCAATGGAGACTTTGGGGGTGAGGGTGGGGAGCTTGACCTTGGACTTATGAAAGAAATAGGATGTTAGTCAGAATGGTTAGGGAATTTTGACAAGAATTGTTGTCAGACAAATATGATTTGGGAAGATGAGAGACCCGAGGATGAGCAGTGAAGAGTATTCACAGTCACTTCATAAGAAATGAAAGAAGGCAGAATTAGGAATTCCTCCCAACCTGCCTCTTCATTTTGTAAAACAATGAAACTTCCCCCTTGAAGTTTGATGGAAGAATGGTTAAAGGTAATGTGTGAGCCAGCTTTCTGTCACTGTGACAAAACACCTGAGATAAAGAACTTAAAAGGGAGGACGATTTTGGCTCATAGCTTTGGAGATTTTCATCCATTAGTCACTTGGCCTTGTTGCTTTGGGCCTGTGGCAAGGTAGCACATCATGGTGGGTGGACAGCAGGTGGCTTTGGGAACAGCTACCTCATGGCAGCCAGGAAGCAAAGAGGGAATGATAGGGGTTGAGTCCTAATACACCCTTCAAGGCCATGCCCCCAAGGACCTACTTTCTTCAATTAGGTCCACCTCCCAAACTTTCCACCACCTCCCAGAAGGATCAAGCCTTCAGCACATGGTCTTTGGGGGACATTTCAGAGTCAAACCATAACTGGTAGGCAGGAGAAGAGAAGAAGGGGGAAAGCTACAGATGGAAAGAAGAAAACAATGGTGAAGAGTGATGATTCACACAACCCCTTAGTGAAGAAATCCTCATAAAAAGTCCAGACACATTTGCTCACACCTGCAATCCCAGGTGCTCAGGAGGCAGAAATGGGAAGCATCACAGTTCCTGTCTGGCTACTGGCAAAAGAATGAGACCCCATGTAAAAAATATCTAAATCAAAAAGGCCTAGGGGTGTGGCTCAAATGGTACAGCACTTGCCTGAGTTCAAACCCCAGTAACACCAAAAAAAATCCCATAAAGTTAGAGGTCTTTTCTGCCCCTCTCCCACTATAGACATAGACCCTGAAGGTACAGCTAAACTCAGGGTGGGATGTGTGGGTGTCCATGGTTGCTCTGTAGCATGTGGGCATCATGTTTTTATACCAGTCTTAAATTCAGAAAAATCAAAAGTTGACAAATATTCAGTCCCATACCAGTGATCTGTGAGCTGTTCATAGGAACAATTTCTGCTCCAGCTGCAGTCAGTGTTCAGGGGAACATGGAAGCCATGCTCTCCTTCTGCAGGTGACTGAGAAGCTAGCATCCTCCTGGATCAGACAACTTTGTTGTCTTTTCTTCCAGGAATAAAGATGGACTCAGTCAACACGATGTCTACCTGCTCTCCTGCAATTAGCGTTTAAGTGACCGTCTGTGCGTATTAGTCACTCCAAGGAAATGAAATGATGCTATGGTAATTGGCCATGTGGTTTTCTTCACTTCCAGGAGATTTTACTTGACTCAGAAATCATTTTCTCACACAGGCCCTGTCTACACTCTTTATTTATCTAATCAGGGGGCATACAGGGGCAGCTGGAATGGGGGAGCGGTGGTGGTGAGAAGCACTAGGACAGACAGCATGTTATAATGTGCACAACATTTGAATGAAATGGAATATCTGGATTCTGGTCCAAACTCATAAGTTTTCTCTTCTATGACATTCTTATCTTACTCAACTGTGTCACGTATCCTATCTAATTAAGTCTCACCATAATCCTAAGATGTTGGTGTTGTGGCTTCCTTTCCATAAATAAGAAAATTGAGTTCAGAGAGGTTCCCTTGGCCAAGGTTTCCCAGCCTAGAGGCAACAAGGCAGGGACTGGATCTTGGTTGTAGGCTCTGCTGTCGACTTTTATTTTCTGCCTATTAAATACAACTGTACTGCCTGGAATACTCCACTGCTTTCTCTGTCCTTTCTTTGTTAGGAAACTTATAGATGCCAGCTTTTCTGAGCCTCTAAGTTCCTTTCTTTTGAAGTGGATGAAAACTACTAAGCATTCTTTCTACCTTTCCCTTTCCTTACTCCTGCCTCTTGTTTTGTTTCTCTTCTCTCTTCTCCCACATCCCAACCAGGACTAGTCTAACAGGTGTCAGAGGATGAACAGGGAGGGCAAGAAAGAGGAGACAAGCTGCTCTGTTCATCAAACACTGTTTGTGAGTCCTGGGCAATACTTTCTCCTAAATGAGCTCAGGGCAACGTGGTGTAGGGCAAGAGTGTGAAGTTTTTGTTTCTGGTTTTGCTGCCATCTTCTATTACTGTGGTGCTTTGGCTCAGCCAGGATCTTACACACCTCTGCTTCCTTGTCTAACTGCTTCAGAGAGGGGCTGATCCTTCAAAGTCACAAGAACAAACAAATATCAGGTGTAAATAATGGGACTGTGGTCCTAGTAGGGCACTGAATGAACAGGAAGAAGGGAGGTGAGTTTCCCGGTATCACAAATATGTTGAAACTCCAGGTTCCCTGATACCTACCCCACTGCTCTTGGAGTCAGTCCATTTGTTCCCACTTCCAGATTGAGGGAAGCTTGTTTTTCTTCATGGGATTCATACCTTTCAGGGAGAAACAGTAAACTACCTGTCATGAAACTTTTCTATTTCCCCTGCATGCTTGTTCGAGGGGAGCCAGAGATAGGGCTCACTGTGGACCACAATGTGCTATTGGCACATTCTCAGTGATGACCTATCTTGATAATGAATGCTGTGAGGTGATGCTGTGAGTGGAATAGAAGTCACTGCCCTTGCCCAGCCCTCACTGTGTATGGCAGCAGAGCTCAAAGGGTGACAGACACTGCAACGTGTGCTTTTTTAAGTGGGCATCACAGACAGCAGAGAAGTACACTTTGGAGAAAAGCTGACCACATGGTTTGCCTCCTGACACCACCCTCTCTCATTTCACTCATTTCTTATTACTTTCATATAACCAAAAATTGCAGCTCACAGTTGTGGAGGGAGGAGCATTCTTGGCCTGTATCCATAACAGCTGTGTGTTATCATAGTGACTACAAAAATCACTTTAGGTTAGATATTACAATGTCTTCAAATCAGGTTTCCATAATTTTTTTCTCTTCATTTTCTAACATTGTAGATCTGTGTATCTGTCGACTATAGAGTGTCCACTAGTAAAGTGTGACTATTTAACTTGAAATGACTCAAAGTTGAGTAAATGAAAAAATTCACTTCCTTGCTAACACTAGCCATGTTTCAGGTTCTCGGGAGCCACATGCAATGCTAAGCATGTGTGTGTGTGGCCTTGTGTAGCCCTCGTGAAACTAGTAAAACAATCTATGAACCAAGTACAGCTTCTCAGATGAAGAAGCTAAGTCTTAGCACCCAGATCACACAGCTGAAGGGTGGTGGGTATTGATCAGCCTGACTCCCAAATCTCCTTTCTAAGCTGTCATACAACCCTGTCCTGCTCATAGAGAAATGGCCACAAAGGGTACTTACAAAATGTGACAAGCAAATTTTCCTTCTGGGACAGTGAGCAGATGTACTTTTACCTATTACCCCTCTAATACAATGAAAAACTCTATATATCTATATATAGATATATAGATATGTTCATTAGACATTACACATAAGAGATTCTGAAAGGTGAGGAGAAGGCAGACTGGCTAGAGACTTTCAGACCTGAGGAATGATCCAGAGACAAATTCCCTGGGTTTTCTTTCCTCCCTTATATATCATAGTGCTGGAGCTAAAGAAGCAAACAATGCAGAAATTCAGGTACACACAAAAATCCTGGCAACCAAAGCCTTCTTTCATCAGCCAGAAGATCTGGATAGGGCATACAGAGCAAAGTAAACTTCTAAACAGTAACTTTTCTACTTCAATGAAATACACAGAAAGAAATATTATGATCCCTCCCCACCCATGTCAGCAAAGACCAAGTAGAGAATCCAGACTTCCACCCTTGCCAGGCTTCGATGTGGTACCTAACCCTCCCAAGAGAGGGCATCAAAGAAGATAGAGTAAGGAGTTAGGGCTTTCATCCCCAGCAAATGACAAAATCCCTGCCACATGCACCTTGATCTTAATAGAGACCACGGGGAGAGTCTGCACTTCCGTGTCTTATCTGGCAATATCAAGACACCCTCTCCACTCCAAGCCAGGGGATATCAGTGGAAGCCAGTGGGGGAAGAGGACTCTGACCTCCCACCCGGCAGTAATGATGAGCCCCTCCCCCCACCACTAAGGCATCAATGATGGTCAAGTGAATGTCAAAAATGGTATTTGAAAAAGTTTCCAAAAATCACAAGAAAGCAATCGGAAAAAACAGAGCAAAAACAACAGCAGCCAAAGAAACACACATGGAAAAATTAAATAGCAGACTTTAGCCTTCACATACCAATAATTACGTTAAGTGTTGATGGTCTAAATACATTAATTAAAAGACTGAAATTGGCAGAGTGAATTTTAAAGACACAATTAAATTATATTCTGTCCATAAGAAACTAAAATCAGATATAGTGGGACATACCTAATGGTGCTTTGATAAACATTTTTCATACTAAATACTTACATTTAGTATGAAAAGTTTCAAATAAATAACTTAATATCCTACTTCAAGAAACTAGAAAGTGAAGGAAATCAAAAAGGAAGAAAATTGAAAGGTAAGAGCAAAAATCTTTGACATTGTAAAGAGAAAGTCAATGACAGAAAGGATTGGGTCTTTGAAAAAAATCAATAAAATTGACAAGCATCTAGAAAGTCTGAGATAAAAAAGAGAGAAGACATATATTTCAAATATCAGGAGTGAAGTAAGAAATATCAAAAGGTAAGAAAATACCATGGGGACCTCTGTGCACATCAATTTGACAACGTACATGAAGTGGGACTAATTTCTTGGAAAGTACGAACTACCACAATCCACTCAAATAAATAATTTAATTAAGCAGCCCTACGATCTACTTAGGAGCTTGAATACGTAACTTAAAAACTGCCAGAAATGTCCAGGTGCAGATGGTTTTCCTGAAGAACTCAATCAAAAGAAAGATTAAAACAATTCTACACAATTTCTTCCAGAAATTTGAAGAGGATAGACTACCTGCCAACCCATTACAAAGCATCCATCACCCTGATACTAAAACCAAAAACAGTTTAAAAGCAAGAATGGTAGTCCTTCATGAATATAATGCAAAAACTCTTAACAAAGTAATAGCAAGTAGAATTCAGCCAGACATAAAAGGAATTACATATCATTACCAAAGGGATTTATTCCAAGGATGCAAGGCTTATTTAGTATTTGAAAATCAATCTGTGCAATTCATCATGTTAGTGTATTAAACAAGAAAAATCATGACTGGGTAAATCAATTCACAAAGTCATATGACAAATTCAACCCACAGTCATGAGCGTTCTCAGAAAACTAGAAGTAGATGGGCAACTTCCTCCACTTGATACAGAACATCCACGGCAAACCTACAGGTAACAGGACATATGGTGGTGAAAGAGTAAATGCTTTTTCCTAATATCAGCAACAAAGCAGGACGTACACACTCACTGCTACATTGGGGGAGTTCTAGCCAATCCAGTAAGGTGAAGAAAGGAAAGAAAAGACCAACAATCCACAAAGGAAGATGTTAAAAATTCTAAGGTTACAGAGCTTGGATAAAACTGTTTTTGAGATAGAGTAGCTGCACAGCCCAGGCTTGCTATTTGGCTCTGGCTGGCATTGAACTTGTGATCTTCATGCCTGAGCTTCCAAACTGCTTGGATTACAGGCGTGCACCACCAACAAGGACTGGCAATGCAACTGTGTTACATATTTGTAGTGCATCTGTTCTGTCCAGTGCTGTGTCTTGGGTGGGACATAGTTTCTTTACCAACCCAGCCTAGGCACAAGGGATCCCTATCAGTATTCCTTTGTTTTGTTCAATGTCTGGTTAAAAAAAAAAAAACAGGAAGGGAGGGGGAAGGGAAAGATAAGGGGAGAAAACAAACAAGAGAGGTAATTCATGAAATAGGAGAAAAAAGACCACAATAAAATAAAATAACATGGAGTAAGCTTTTAGTTCACTGAACCTCCCAAGGATAACAGCATTTAAATGCTGTTAATTTAATGCATTTAAATGCTACAGCATTTTGGTACATTTTTGCACACTTGCATTTCTATGCATTGTGCAGAGTCAAAGCTTAGAGGGGGGAAAAAAGCAAAAAAAAAAAACCTATGAAAAGTACTCTAAAAGAAACACAGGCTGCAGGTGGAAATACTTTTGGTAGAGGAGCTGTCAACTTCTGCATTCTGATTGCTTGGTTCCCACGAAGAAAACGAACCAATCAAAGTTGGTGTAGGGGTTCCTTCTCATCCAATCAGAACAAGGCTCCTGGCAGCCCTCATTTGAATACAGAGTCTATAAAAGGGCTGCTGGGACCACGTCCGCCATTTTTTCTCTTCGTGTGCTGGGGAGTGCACGCGCGTCTGTTCGGTGTCCCGGCCTCCGGCAGGAGAAGTGAGCAGCTCCGTGGACGTCGCTTGGACTCCGCTTCGTTCCTGCGGAAAGTCTCCAGTGCTTCTTCGTCCTGCAGCTTCTCATCCACGGTGAGTCTTCTCGTTATTAAAGTTCCATAGGGTGTCACAGGGAGGTTGTGACCACGGCCCCGGAGGGCCGTGCGGGGAAGGCGGAGCGGGGAAGGAAGCGCCACCTGCTTTCCTGGTTTTTTTCGCCTCTGGTGGTTTCCGGGCTTAGTTTTCGTTTGTGGAGAGGAGGTTTCTTCGGTTCCGTCGTCTTTGCTGGCGCTGGAGTCCTAGCTGTCGTGGAGGGTCCCCTGGCACAGTAGTGCTAACATTACTGTGCGGTTGGTAGCATTGGCCTCTCCGAGTGCAGGCTGTGGTCCCGAATTGCGTGAGTTAAGTTTCGGAGGAGTGTGCTGTGTCGTAGTTGTTGGTGACTTGCTCAGGTTCGTGAGTGTGCTTTTTAAAAGTACAAGTAGCATGTAAAACTCACTGGCCTTGTACTTGTTCTTCCTAATTAACGGGTAGTACCACGTCTTGCTGCTGGGTCCCAGGTCCCCTATGGTGTTCTGCATTTGAGAATCATTGTTACTGGCTATGAACTTGGTTGCATACGTTTATAGTATGTTAAGGCTTTGGGTGCTGTACATGTTGTTTTTTCTGAAATATGTTTTTGAAACATCGAAATTGTCTTAAGTCTTGTATTTTTAGGTCCATGTAACTGACAGGGCAGGGGCTGGTTTCAGAATTGTACCCAAATGTGTGGCGTTTACTTGGTCCCTAAAATAGTTTGCATGTAGCCCTGTACCCACTTATACTAACTTTTCAGCTTCCTCTGCAACCTCGAAGAAGCCACGTATCTGCTTTCTGTCTCTGTTTCCTTACTCCACACATTTCATACAAATGTCATCATATAAAGTGTTTTGTAACTGCCGTTGTTTCAATTAGCATTGTTTTTAAGAATTACCCATTTTAAAATTTTCTGTCAATACCACGTACTTTTTATTGGTAATATATTATTGTATGCATATACTAGTTTAAAAAATCAATTCATAAGTTGATGGACATTAGGTTGTTTTGAATTTCAGCTTTTAATTCACATTGCTATTGTGAACATTTGTATACAGATGTTTTATAATTTTGGATACATGGAAGTGGAATTGCTAGATCTAATATCAACATATGATCTGTGTTTAATATTTTGAGGAACTGCAACTGTTTTCCAAAGTGGCAGCATGGTCATATGTTCCCACCAGCAGTCCGTGAGGGGCGCATGTTCTCTTCATTCTTGCCAAAGGTTGTTATTGACTGTCTTCTTTATTATTGCCTTAATGGTGGGTGTGATGAGGTATCTCTTCGTCGTTTCCACTTGTGTTTTCTTTATGACTAATGCAGCCTAGCATCCTCTCATGTGCTGTTGACCGTTTGAGTATCTTTAGAGAAATGTATTTGTCTTTTTCCCATTTTGAAATTGTTTTGTGTTTCTATTATTGAGTTATAAATATTCTTTATTCTAAATATATGGCTCTTACCAGATATATGATTTAGAAATAGGTTTTCCATTCTGTAGGTTGACTTTTTTCACTTCCCTTTTTTTAAACGCAGGGCACTCTACCATTGGCCAATGCCTCTGGTCCCCTCCCTGTTTAAATTTAGAATTCATTTGTAGTACAAGGCAATTTCATGTGAAATTCCATGTGTGCATATATAGTTTTTAATCAAATTTACCCTCTGTATTATATTTTCTTCAAAAAGACAATTCAACAGAGGATTTAGTGGGAAATGAACAAAATGATTACCTAGCTCCTGACCCCAACAAATCAATGATAAATGTTACTAATAAGCTCAGTAACACAAAAAAAAAATTCTCTCAAAGAGGAAATCATGTATGAGATCACTGAGAAACTCATGAAGAAACTGCAAGACACAGTTAAGCAGAAAATACAAGATGCACTCAAGAAATATCAGGATGCCACAAGCAAAACACTTGAGAAGACACAGAAATGACTGGCTTCTGGGTAGCTAAGATTACAGGTGTGTGCCACCAGTGCCCAGCTAGGAAGTTATATCTTTAAATCTACTTTTTATTTTACTGGGAAAGTTAATTTTATTTCTTTTTAATTTTTGCTGTAGTAGGGTTTGAACTGTTGTTCTTACACTTGCTAGGCATGTGTCCTAACTCTTAAGATACTCTGCCAGGCTTTTTTATGTGTGTTAGGTATTTCTGAGATAGCATCTCACTTCTTCCCTGGGGTGGCCTTGAACCATGATCTTCCTGATCTTTGCTTCCTGAGTAGCTATGATTTCAGGCATGAACCACCATCACCTGGCTGGGAAAATTAATTTCTGTAGCCTGTATTTTGTTTTCTTCCTATCCTGTGTTTTTCATGGAAGTACACCCTTTAAATATCAAGTGCCTTTATGAGTGAGTTACATAGGTGCAGGGGCTCTTGTTGACAAAAAGTGACAAATTTGTATTAGAGACAGAGAAACTGGTTTGGTAGAAGCTAACCAGTCTGCTGATATTGTTTCTTCCAGTTATTCTTTGATTTTTAGCTTCCAAAATTAGTCATTTAATTTCTAGTTGTATAATAAGGTGATCTGACTTCTGATATTAGATAGCAATTGCCATGGAAAACATTTTCCAAAATAAAATTAATTTTTCATGCTCCTGTATTCAAGGCAATTGAACTGTATTCTGTGGACTTTAACTGATAAGAAAATTTTACTCTTCTCTCTCTCTCCTCTTTTCTCTCTCTTTCCTCTCTCTCTTTCCTCTGTCCTCTCTCTCTCTTTCCTCTCTCTCTCTCTCTCTCTCTCTGTCTGTCTCTTTCTGTAGCTTTTCATGGATACTGCCCCAACATAGGTATTCAGAAGCTTAACTACTTTGCACCTCTTTCTGATGAAACAAGTAGAATTGAATTTGTTAGTTGTTGTTGTTTTACATCCCATCCTTTCCTGTCTGCTTGTCTTAAATTTAGTCTCTGGTAGCTGATTCAATATTTTGTAACCGAAGAATATGTCTGTTTACATTTATGATGTAAGTTGAAAATAGTTCATATGAAAGATTTTATGGTTTGTGTGTATAGATAATAGTATTGAAGTGGTTTCTGTGATAGTTTATTGGGTTAATCATGAGTGCCTTGGTTTTAGAAGCATTGGAAATAATTTTTCTTTGATCTCTTGAGTATCAGTGGGTAGCTTTTAAAACTTACTTGAATATGTAGTTTGGCTGCTACATGCCCCTCTTGGCCTGTCCCCGAAACTTGGAGTGCAGTTACAATTTTGTGTGCATGATGATAATTCATTGTTGGCCAGTTTGTCACAGAATTAATGGTGACTTCTGATCATAGTGTTCTTGGGGTGACTTCTGATCATAGCGTTCTTGGGGTGACTTCTGATCATAGTGTTCTTGGTTATACTGCCTGGAAACCGGTGGGAAAGAAATAATGAAATTGCCTGTAATAATTGTTAGAGTTTTTCAGACCACAGGGATAAGTCAGGGACCAGAACAGGGACAGAGTGAGTCCACACATCTCTATTTCCTGTCTTATTTCTGGACCTTACTCCAGCAAGGGCCAAGAGGGCTTGTCTGGGGAGCAGTGTGAGGCTGGAAAGAGCAGTGAAAGTCACTCATATTAGAGTTTTCCTGCTGGCCCAGTGTTTAGGGTTGCCCTTTCAGCAGTTTTGTAGAGGGCCTTTTGGGTGGGGTTGCACAGCTGTGTACTCTTAAGAAGGAAAGTCAATTAAGAACTGTTAGGAATGTTAATTTATGTTCATTCCTTGATGTGTATTCTCCTAGATGTTCCCCCCCACCACCTTGGATTCACTTGAAGGGCTAGGAACAAGCCATTCAACTGCTTGTGCCCATGCCTGGCTGCCCCAGTGGGTAGCTGCCAGCCTAGGAGGCCCTGGAAAAACTCGGGTGCCTAGAGGACAGCCCAGCAGTTTCTAGTCCTCAGCTACCAGTCCTAGGAAGCCATGACTGCTAAAGTAGAAGCTGGGATTCCTGCTCCTTGGAAGACATCAATCACTCCAAGACCAGCCTCCCTGAACTCCACATGATCCCACTCACCCTACTATTCTCACTGTGTGGGGAAAGTATTCCTTGCCGAGTGTGTGCTGGGTGAAATTTGGGGCCACTTGAGCTCCACCTCAAGTCCATTTTATTGTGGTTATTTTGGAGATGGGCATGTGGCAAACTGTCCAGACTGGCCTCAAACCGTAATCCTCCGTATCTCAGCCTCTAAGTAGGAGTAGCCACAATTGCAGGTGTGAGCCACTGGCACCTGGCTTTGACTCACTTTTTGAGTCTACCTTGAGAAACCATCCAGTGGTTGTCCCTGCTGTTGCAGCAGTTGGCCCAGTGAAAGAATTCTCCCAAGTGGTCTTTTTATTTAGTTGCAACATTGTTTGAACCCAGGGCCTCACACTTGTTAGGCAGGTTCTCTACTACTTGAGCCACACCACCAGCCCTTTTTCACGATGTGTTTTTTTGAGGTAGGGTCTCCGGAATTAATTGCCTGGGAATGGCTTTGAATGTGGATCCTCCTTATCTCTGCCTGCTTAATCGCTAGGATTATGGGCTTGAACCACAGCGCTCGGCCCAAGTGGTCTTTTGACCACTTGTGGTCCTCTTCTTGAGTGGAGCAGGCCGAGCTGTTAACAGAAAGGGCGTCTGCAGCTTCGATGGCAATGAGAAAGCTACCGAGAGATCCAGAGCCACTGGCATAGAGACTGTGAGAAGTGGAAGACAACCAACGCTTGGGGAAGGACATAGCGGGCTGGAGAAGCTGAAGAGCTAAGGTTAGGAAAGGCAGGAGGCTGTGGACCCCGGTTCCTGAATGAATTCAGAAAGCTGCCAGAGCCTGAGAACAGAGGGTCCTGACACCCAGCGCTCAAGAGCCATAAAGCCTCTGCTTATTGTTGCCAAGGCAGGCTGCTGCTGTGAGCTGTGGCTTGCTGGTCACTGAGCCCATAGCAGTCAGTCCTCTGACCTGAGCACCTGCAGCTGTGCGTCTCTGGCCTGCGAGCCTCCACATCTGTTGAGTGCAGCCCATGGCTCTTGCACTCAAGGGCCTTGACCCACCAACACAGAGGAAGCTGGCCCTGCCTTCCTGTGATTCCCATCTGGGTAGAGCACAAGAGTGCCAGCTGGTAACTCATGGGCAGACCTTTCTTAGGCTTTCTGGCTCTTTCTTTTTCTTTCTGTGGTACTGGGAATGGAACCCAGCATCTTACGAAGATAAACAAGAGGTCTACTCCTGAGCTGATCCTTCAACCCCAGCCTTATAGTCCTTCGCCTAGAGTTGCATTCTATTTTTTAATTTGTCATTTTATTTAGTTTGTGAGTAGGTAATACATACCTGTGATTCAGAGTTCTGCAGCACAGACTTAGACACCTTCCCATTCCCTGGCTCTCTGTGCTTTCCTTCATCAGAATTGTGTTAGTTCTCATCTCTGTGACTGATGGCCTGACATAAGTAACTCAAAGGAGAAAAAATTTAGCTGGGAACCAGTGGCTCATGCCTGTAATCCTAGCCACTTGGGAGGCTGAGATGGGGAGGATCATGGTTCAAGACCAGCCCGGGCAAATAGTTTGTGAGACCCCCATCTCCAATATAACCAGGTCAAAATGGACTGAAGGAGGAGCTCAAGTGGTAGAGTGTGCTTTGCAAGTGCAAAGCCCTGAGTTCAAACTCCAGTCCCATCCCCCAGCCCCCGAAAAACAGTAGGAAAGATGTGTTTTGGCTCACAGTTTCTAGAGATTTTAGCCCATAGTTCTTGGCTCCTGGGCCATTAGTGAGGCAGAACATCATGGGGGTCACGGCTGGAGGAGCATGTGGAGAAGGAGGCTATTCACCTTATGGCATACAGGAAGGAGAGAGCAAGGAAAGGACTGAGACCAAGTTTAGCCCTATTGTATGTCTTACCAGAGATGTTCGTGCCTGTCTTAGTTTGTGTTCTCCTTTTATGACAGAATACCTGAGACCAGGTAATTAATAAAGAATCAAAACTGAAGCCAGGTATGGTGGTTACATGCCTATAATCCCACCACTTGGGAAGCTGAGAGAATTGTGAGTTCAAGGTCAGCATGAACTGCATAGAGCGATCCCGTATCAAAGGAACAAAAGTTTATTTGGCTTACGGTGTTGGAGGCTGGCATTTTCTTGGCACCTGGTGCAGGCTTCTTCATTTTCTTCCATTTCTCCTGTGCTGGCCTTTCTCTTCCTGTTTTCAAGAATTTTACTTTTACGTACCTTACACACTTCATAGCATGCGATTACTTTTGTTAAAACAATCACCTTTCAAGAGAAGTCTAGATGACAAAAATCTTTGATATTAGCATCTGTAGTGCCCTTCATTCATTGTGTAGAACCAGATTTCCAACTGGTATTGTCTCCTACCGGAAGGACTTCTTTTTACGTTTCTTATACAGCAGGTCTGCCGGGATGAACACTTGCATCCTTTGAATGTCTAAAATGTCCTCATTATACCTTCATTTTTTAAACGAGTTTGCTCCTACTGAATTGCAGGTTGACATAGTTTTAGTACTTTGCAGGTGTGGCAGTGCTGGTTTATCACTTTTCCCAACAAGACGTCTGACAGCTCATTTTTGTTTTCTGTGTAGGTAACATGGCCCCCTTTTCTTTGGCTACGTTCAAAATTTTCCCTTTGTCACTGGTTTTGAGCAATTCGATTATAATGTCTTGTGTGGTTTCTTCATCTTTCTTGCGTGTGCAGTTCATTGAACTTGAACCTGTGGGTTTGTAGAAATCAATTTTCTTCAGAAAAGTTTGGTTTGGGCCTCTTAGTAGTAGTATGTATCTCTTACTATAATTTTTCTTATAAATGACAGATCTATTGAGATGTAATTTCCATCCTATCCAATTCGTGAAATTAATGCCAATTTCAGTGGATTACCTTTCAGAATTTTATATAGTATTTAAATTTTGAATATTTATTTAAAAATATTAAATAATAGTAGTTATTATTTTGTGATATTGGGGTGTTAAGCCCAGGCTTTGTCCTTGCTAGGCAAGTGCTCTCATCACTTGAGCCACACAGCTAGCCGTTTTTGCTTTCGTCATTTTTCAGGTAGGGTCTCATGTTTTTTTGCCAGGGTCCATCCTGGACCATGTTCCTTCTTCTTACATCTCCTGCATAGCTGGGATTACATGTGCCACCATGCCTGGCTTGTTTTCTGAGATGGAATCCTGCTAACTTTTTCCTAGGTTTTTCTGGGTTTTTTTGTTGTTGTTGTTTTTGTTTTTTGTGGACACCAGCTTCTATCCATCTAACTTATGGAACATGTGGAATAGGGCTAAATTTTTGTAATGTCTTCTCCACTGATTGCTACTCTTACGTCTGTTCTGGCTCTGTTTTAGTGATTACTCTCCATGACTCATGGTTTTCTCCTTCTTTGTGTGAGTAGCAGTGTTTGATTGGGTGGTAAATGTGCATTTTTTTCTTTCCTTTCTTTTTCTTTCTTTTTTTTTTTGGCAGTACTTGTATTTTTGAACTCAGGGTCTCATGCTTGCTAGTCAGGCACTCTACCACCTGAGCCACTGTGTGAGCTGTATTTTGTGTTGAGTATTTTCACAAACTGTTTGCCCAGGGCAGGCTTAGAACCATGATCCTCCCCATCTCAGCCTCCCACATAGCTGGGATTACAGGTGTGAGCCACTGGTGCCTGCCAGTTGCTGCTGAGGCAAGTATTACTCGTGAGTTCTCTGCTCAGGGCCCTATGAGCTAGTAGTTTATATCTGATGGTGGTGGACAAGGCCATGTGGATGTCTGGCACCATCTGCTCTGGTCCTCTCCAGTGCTGCCTTCCTGGATCCCTGCAAAGCCCCCTCTTCCCATGTTCTGCTGAATACTTGGGACTGTTGGCAGATCCCAGCTTTATTCTCCTTGGTACTGTGTTCTGTGAACACTTCCTGCCTTGGTTTCTCTGGTCTTAACTCCATCTACTCAGTGCAGATCGTCTTCCAGAGCCTGCCTCAGTTTACCCTCCATGCAGTAGCAATGTTTGGAGGCCACTGTGAGGGGTTCATCTTTTTGTTTACCATGTCTCAGGGAGTACTGTCCCTTGCATGATTCCAAGATGTTGAAAAATATTTAATGTGTTGTTTAAAATTTTTTTTCCTAAATCATAGTAAATGTTGTCTTTGTCACACCAGGTGGGCTAGCACTGGAAATTCTGTGTTTTATTACAGATGTTATGTTTTTATTTTCATACATTGGTGTATTCTTCCACTTGAAATTTACTCTGCTGTGTGCTCAAGAGGTAGAGCCCCTGCCTTGCAAGTGCAGAGCCCTGAATTCAAAAACCAGAGTCCCACCACTAAGATAAATAAATAGATAAATAAAATAGTATACCTCGCTGTGAGGCTCTTTATTTATTTATGGAGGTACTGGCGTTTGAACTTAGGTCCTTTTGCTTGCTAGGCGGCATTCTACCACTTGGGCTGTGCCCCCAGCCCCCATTTATTTTCTCATATTTTAAGATGGCTACCTAACATCACTTATTTACTTGATATCTGGTTTGATTCATCTTCTCTCCCTTTCTCTTTTTCTCTTTCTCTCCGTAGTCTCACTGTGTAACCCAGTCTGGCCTTAATCTCATGCTCCTCCTGCTTCAAACTCCAAATGCTGAGATTACAGACATTAGCCCCTATGCCCAGTTCTCATTTATCATCCTTATCATGTGTCACATTCCCAAATGTGTCAGGATTCATTTTAAGGTTTCTCTTCTACTGTGTATGCTGATGAGGTGCCAGGAATACTCTGTTGTAGTAATGGTGGCTATTTCTTTATTGTTTATATATGTAGCACCTGGATCAAACCCAGGACCTTGTGCATACTAAGCAGTGCTCTTGCACTGAGAGCTCAGCCCTCTGGCTCTTTTGCTTGCTTATTCTGCCTTCTTTCTCCATGTGAACTTTAGAATCAAGTTGTCTGTTCTGTAAACAAATGCAATTGCTATTAATTACTTAACATAAACTTAGGGGGAAATCTCAATGACTTTTGTACAGAGAAACATGGCATGTCCTTGTTTGTTCATGTCTTTGTTTGGGTTGCTCAGTGTGTTAACTTTTCATCCCAGTCTTGTCCTTTCCTCGTTAAACTGCTTCCTAGTTTCTTTAGATGGATGTTTAGATTGTTGAACTTGCATCCTTCTACTTCTCTACCTTCTCTCTTTTCTATATTTTTTTTACTACAAATCAAAAGACATAAATTTCCCTACTTTCTCTCTGTCCCTAAATTCATGATTATTGATAAAATATATAATTCCCAAAGTAATTTTGAATTTCCTTTGAGGATTCTCACCTATGTGTTATTTTATAGTATGTTGTTTAATCTCTAATATGGGGTTTTGGTATGATTATTCTGTTAAAGATTTATAGTATTTTCCATTGCCTGATGATAGTCTTTGTGTGATAATTATTTTAATTTGTTCAGTTGCATTTTACATCTTGGAATGTGATTTATCTTGGTTGATGTTCTCTATGAACTTGAGAAGTATATGAATTCTGATGCTGTTGGATGAAGTATTATATTTTTTCATTGATAAATGGAACTGCTTCTTTCGTGGATAATTCTGATAGCAATTTCTTAGTTGTCTTACTAAACTAAATTAAAATATTGTCAACAGTCCTATTTCTGCTGCAGTTTTGTTAGTTTGTGCCTTAAGTGTTTTGATGTCTTGTTAGATGCATAAGTGTGAAGATTGTTTTACTTTAATCAAGAAGTAGCTATTTTGATGGTATGTATCCTCCTACTTCTTTTTTTAACACAGGAACAATTCTTTATTGTACATCACAGAAATAGCCCTGTGTGCTGGTACAAGGTGCAACATACAGAATATCAAATTAAGAAAAGAGGAAAATGGGAGGGGTAGGGAAGAGAAACCTCTTGAGGTCCAAAGTTGCAAACAAAAAGTGGTAAAAAAAAAATCCCTTCTGAAAGAGGCATTTTTGCAAGTTCCATGCAAAACAGGCAGCTGGACTGTCTTAAGAGAATCCAATAGATAACAGAAAAGACACTACAAGCATTCCTTTACATGGACTCAGAGCACCTGGGAAAAAGAAAACAAAATGCCTTTTGGCATTTCAAGATATTTGGCACTCTGGTGATTACATTTTTTTACAGTGCATTAAAAAGAATAAACAGACACAATATTAGAGAAAAAACAAGCGGCTCAAAGAACAGACTGCAGGGGCAAGTGTAGAAAAAGCACATGCATTTTTTTTGTTGTCCAAAAATTTGTCCATTTCCATTAACTTGGGCAAATAACTTGCAGCAACAGAGAAACACAAGCTTTAAAAATCATCTGAAAATAAAACAAGAATCCTTGCAGTGTATCATTCTTTAGAAAAGTTATCTTCTTGTTTTAAGCATATTCCTGATAACTTCAAAAGATGATCAAAATAAAACAGTATATATACACTGAGCATTTTTTGATTTTTTGTACATCCAAGGATAACGTAAAAAATGAACCTGGACAGCATTTCACATCCAAGTGCACAGACTCATTTTTGCAAGATTAGTGTAAACATTGGGAACAGCCAAATCAGCAAAGAATGCAGACACCTCAGAACACTTGGTGCTGCCTTCATTAAAGTGGTTGAAAATTCAGAACAATAATTGTGGAATATTCACGAGTTATGAAAAGAAATAGATATTAATTTTGACAAATAGCTGAAACAGAGAGTTTTACTTTCTTTATATGTGTGTGTATATAGTAATTTTTAAAATTTCTAATTTTATGTATTTTTTTATTTTTATTTTTGCTGAGGAGCCCAGAACCTTCACCTTCTCCTCCTCCAGCCTCACCTGTCTCTGGGCCTGACATGAGATACAGCTTGTTGATTTCATCCTGGGTAGGGATCTAAGAGTAAGTTTCACAGCGCTTTCTCTTTTTCGTGTTTTTTGTTTGTTTTGTTTTTGTGAACCCTGATCACCCGCCACTGTTGTCATTCTTTCTCTTAACTCATTGTCTTTGTGGGGTTTAGACACCAGGAGGTGCCTTGTCCATCCTATTCTTCAGCAGGTCATCAATCCTGTGATCTTGAATAACAAGCGGCTTGCTCTGGCCAATCTGGCCCAGCTTGGGCAGCTGCTTTTTCTTCTGGGCAACGAAGAAGTTGTTGGTGTCCTGCAGGTGGCATGAGAAGATGTGGCCCACATCCCTGCCTTTGCTTTAGGGGCTCAGCTTCTCATCGCCTTGGGGCAGCACCTCCGACACTGTCAAGTCCATGGCTCCAAAGTGGCACCTCCTCCACCCTCATCCCGGCCCGTGGTGGACAGTGTCAGCAGCGCTGGTGCCAGCCTGGGGCGGCCGGCCTGGGACGGCCCTCGAGCTGCAGCGAGAGGGAAGGGACACCGCTAGAGCAGGAGCGTGCAGCCCGCGCTAGGGACCCAATTAGCGCCAGCAGCTGTGCTGCTTGGGCTCCAGGCAAACTGGCCACTGCTCAGGCAGAGGCGAACAGGACTGACATCCTTGGTGTGGTAGGGCGCTTGGCGGGGCCTGTGCGGAGCCCTGCAAGGTGGTGATCTGTGGTGGTGGGGGCGTTGTCCCTGCGCTCTCTCTCTCTCTCTCTCTCTGTGGCCGGCATTCCCAGTAGCCCATCATTCCCTGGCGCCTCCTGCTCGTCCTTCTGGCCGGCCACTTCGCTAGTAATTGGTCCCATCCTGAGCTGCCAGGGTTCCTGCGCCCGTGCCTTGGCCTTCTGTAAGGCAAGGACAGCTCGGGTCAGTGAGCGGCGCAGCTGAGGCTGCCTGAAGGGGGCGGCAGCTCCAGCGGCAGTGGCGGCAAGCATCTTGCTTGCACTTCTGCACCGGGGGTCGAGCCTACCGAGTTCGAGATGGAATCGCATGTGGAGACGGAGGCGACCTCTGAAGACATCCTTGGTGAGTTTCCCGGGTCCCTTGGGATGTCTGCTGTTGGGCCCCTGAGGAAGCGGGGAGGATCCGGCGAGGGGTTCCAGCGGAAGGCCTAGGGATCAGTTGGTCCCCTGGTAGAAAGGTGCTGGGGGAGCAAGGGATTCTCTAAAGACCGAGCTGAGCGGCTTGGGACAGCCCAGCACCTATGATCCCGGATTGCCTGTGGCTCAGCTGGTCTCCGCTGGTTCGTCCCGGCCAGGTTCATTAGCGTGCCCCGCTCAGACTTTGACCCGCCGTGAGAGAAAAACTATCTCTCACCACAGGGCTCTAGGCTAGGATGCAGTGGCCAGAGTGTTGTGTTGAACGGACGTAGTGCCCCAAGCCGGCAACAGAACGTAGGCACAGTTCCCCTGTGGACCAAGAGGCGATCCGGGCCAGGACTGTCTGCCAAGCGTTTTCGTCTCTTGAGTGTGCCAAGCTCTGTTGTCCTCTTTTCCTTTTCCTCCTTCCCCGAGTCCCATGGGGCAGTTGTGCTGTCAGAGACCTGCTCCGTGTAGCAGAAGTTCCCCCGACATCACGTGCCCCTTCAACCATGCGTTCAAGTGCCAGATCAGTATTCGGCGTCCGCGAGAAAACCCGTGCCCTTTGTGCTCCTGAGCCTGGCTTCCTCACGTTCACGTGGTGTGCCCAAACCGCAGCCGTTCCCCCTCCAAGCAGGTCACATTCGGTCTTTTCTCCCAAAGTCCTCAACCTGCACCGCATTACAGCATGGCACGTTTTCTCGCTCAGTTCCTCAGCAGGCCATTAGGGTCGTTTCCCTAGCATGGGTGCGGTGACTGGTGCGTGCTCGTCACATTCGTGCAGGTGTGTCGGTTTCATATTTCCTTAGGGTCGAGCATTGGCGGCTGTCAGCATGGGTCAGGAGACTATCCTCTGATGCGATTCGGTCACGCTTTAGGTGCTTCAGGTTTGTTCTGGGCTCACACTTCCTCCATCCGAGCCAACTGCTTAGGAAGCGTGCATGCCCGCGCAAAAATGCACGCACGGATACGCAAACGCTCCCAGAATAATAGCGTTTTGGAGCTCCTTCTCGTCCCAACTCGGCTGACTAGAGCTTGGCCGATGCTGTGTGAGGACCTGAGTGGGTGGGAAGTTGTAGAAGCGTGAAACTTCAGCAGGCTGCACGTTTGGCATATGAACATCGTGCAGGCGGTGTGGTGGTGGTGCCCCGATGTCCTTTGCGTGCCTCTGCGCTCAGAGGAGGGGGTGCTGCAGTTCCATGAGTTACGCCTGGCGAGGAAGCAGGGAGGGAGTCGTTGGCCATGTGTGATGTCTGTTGATAGTATGTCAGGGCAGTGGAGCAAGGGGATGCGTGTTTGGGAGAGCAGCTGCCTTGCCGCCGTTGGTCTTTGCTGCTACCATAGGCAGCTCTCTTGCACCCCGACCCACTTGGCCCCAGGACCCTCTGTGCTCCCTCGAGTCTCGGCACTCTGGCATGCAAGTGGATACGCCCGAGGCTTCGTGAGTGAGAGAGTTTCGGCGGCAGATGGGAGGATTGCCCCGACACATTCAGGGCGTGTGAGGGTGGCCGAAATTCCCAGTAGCCCATCGTTCCCTGGCGCCTCCTGCTCGGCCCTCTGGCCGGCCTCTTGTCTAGGCATCGGTCCCACCCTGAGCTGCCAGGGTCTAGGCACCTGTGCCTTGGCCTGCTTTAAGGCAAGGACAGCTCGGGGCGCCGCGGGGTGCATCCGAGGCTGCCTGAAGGGGGCGGCAGCGGCTGTCGTGCTTCTGTGCCGGCAGCTCCAGCGGCAGTGGCGGCAAGCATCTTGCTTGCACTTCTGCACCGGGGGTCGAGCCTACCGAGTTCGAGATGGAATCGCATGTGGAGACGGAGGCGACCTCTGAAGACATCCTTGGTGAGTTTCCCGGGTCCCTTGGGATGTCTGCTGTTGGGCCCCTGAGGAAGCGGGGAGGATCCGGCGAGGGGTTCCAGCGGAAGGCCTAGGGATCAGTTGGTCCCCTGGTAGAAAGGTGCTGGGGGAGCAAGGGATTCTCTAAAGACCGAGCTGAGCGGCTCGGGACAGCCCAGTCATAACATGGTGGAGGGAATCAACGTGGCAACACAGAGCTAGTGTGCTAGAGCTCACTTTTATAACAAAGTCTCTCCCTTGATAATGCATTAATCGGTTAAGTGGATAGATTTATTTGTAAGGGCAGAGCCCTATGACCCAATCACCTCCCAAATACCCCATTTCCAAATACTATTAACATATAATTTTGGGGATTAGGCTTCTAACACAAGAATTCTGGGGACAAACGTTCACCCATGGCCCATGTTATCCTTCAAGTTTAGGACTTATAAGGAAATAGGGATGCTTTTAATCCACTCTAAAACATAAGTATTTTTATAATATTTTAATACTATGTGATAATGGTTTGGCTATTGCTATATTTTAATTTGAGTTACTCAGAAGATGGAAGGAGCTTGATATTCTATCAAATATGTTACCAGAACAGAAAACTCAAATGGATTAGAAACTTTGTCCCCTAAAAGATCATGGATGTTTTGATCTAATTTGTGGATGTTCATTTATTTGAACATTGAAGGAAAGTTTCTGAAAGGTCATTGTGATTATAGATTTCAGAATGAATTCAGTTTAAATTTGAATGTATTTCTTTTTTGCTTTGGGAATGTGTTTATGTAAACATTGCTTTGTAAAAACATTGGCAGTGGTGTGTGTATAATGAAAATAATTCATTACATTTATTGAAATCATATCTTCTGTAATGGCAACATCCTTAGGGAGGGGATGGAAGACAGTACCCATTAGATACTTTTCTGCATGTGTGACAGTATATTAGTTTTATCCAATTACCATCTGCCATCCATTTTGTATACGGTATGCGTAAAGAGCTCACTGCATATAAGAGTTCTAGAAGATAAAGGTAGACCATATTGTATTTATATTTGCAAATACTGTATGTACTAAATTAGAAATATTTATGTGCCATTAAGGTCTGGATAAAGGAAATACAGAGTTAAAGCAGACATGCCTCTCTTGTGCAAAGCTGGGGGTTGAAGATAATGTTTGGCTAGAAATGTGTGGTTCATTTGTGTGCATAGTTGAATTATCATAAGTTTCTGAATGTACCACTTTGATTTCAGTTTTCAATAGTTTCCTCAGTACCACTTGCAGAGTAAGAGTAAAGAATTTCTAGATAATTGAATTGATTTATGATTGCACTGCTGAAATACATATAATATAGATTCAATGATGGAATTGATTTATTGAGGAAACACATTTAATCAATTTCTTGACATTTAAAGAATTATACATTTTGTGTGAAATTATGCATTGATATGAGACAATAATTAGAGCAATAGATTCTGTCAACACTGTGGCACATGCAGTTTTGAAATGGAAAGACCAAAATTGTTTAATTTTTTTGCAGTTGCATACTTTCAGTCATACAGAGAAATACTAGTTTCCAGCATGAAATAGTTATCCAGGAAATATTTTTTAAAAATATTTTTAAAGAGTAAAAAAAATGAGCTGTAATCTAAACCATTCAAATACATATATACATACCCATACAAATATACCTGTACATAGCTCAAAAAAATCTATACAGATTCACAAGAAAACTTGCATTCAGATTGTAAATGAAAGCCTTTCATCAGTCTATGATTTTGAAAATTGGTGCATTAGCATGGTTATCTAGGGAGGCAGGTATAAGGCAAGTTTAATAGACCTCTGATTGAGTCAATTATGTAATGCAGTTGTAATATGACAAAGATCTGTGTGCATATACACACGTGTGCACATGTGTGTGAGCACGCATGTGTACATGCAAAGTGGCACTCAAGAAAACAAGAGGAAATGAGCCAGAAACATCTATATCACAGCATGGATTTTTGCCATTCCCTGTCTCATTGTCCCCACCGCCATACTACCATTTCCTGGCATCAAATTTAAATGAACTGCTGCACTGAAGAACTCATCTCAGGCTCTGCTTTTGGGAGAGATCCAAACTAATACAGGAAGTGTGTCTTGTTGTCCAGCCTGTTGTATAGCTTCTCTGGAGTATCCATCACTGAACATGACTTGCATCCACGACCAACATGAATTTCATGTCTATGATCCTACTTTCTTTAGGCATCTTCTAGCTCTGGACTTTACCCAATTCTTTCACATCTTATAGGAACCTGTCTATCTTATTTTTAATTTACTTAGGGATTCTGAATTCTTCTGAATAAAAGGTCCTTTAATCATGTGCTCAAATGGCATTGATGAAGTATATAATTTATTCCATTTGGTACCTCACATTGATATTCTATCAAAGCCTTAACTCAAAACTGTGAGTCCATTGTTAGGAATTTGGGTTCACTCAACTCCTGTCAAAGAGGCTGACACCAGTGTTTCTGACGTGGGGAACTTTTGCTGCCAACTCCCTTCTGTAAGAAAAATCCCCCAAATGTATGAGCTGAATGGGAACCGGGAGAGCATAATATAATCTATGATTCAAGTATCATTATGTTTATTATGAGTTCAAGAAATTTTAGGTTTTGAGTAAAGTACCTTACACAGGAAAACACAAAACAATGAAATTGACTAAGGAATGATTTGATGCACTGCAAAAATGTTTTGTGCTTTATAACATTGTGTTTAATGGTACCTTTTATGAATAAGTACACAATATACAATGTACAGTATTTTTTCCCCTACAACTGAATGTTCGTTGAGGTGTGGGGATCATTTGTTTATTTTTGTTGCTATCAAGTAATCTTTTACTTAGATCATTCAGTAAACATTTGTGGAAATAAACATGATGAAATACTACCCTATGACCTACTTGTGCTAAGTATTTTTATAGCATTAATTACTTAGCAAATTCTGCTACGTGTTGAATGAGTGACCTCGCAGTGAAACTTAAAATAGGATTAGGTGGTACCATCAACTGAAGAGAACTCAGAAATAACAAATAATTTTTAAAAGCTAGGAAAGAGCAAGGGCACACTAAGTATGATATAATAACCAGAAACAGTGATGTGAGGGCCAGACAGACATGAGTTTCAACCCTGGTTCTGCCACTCAAGGCCTGGGTGAAAATTTGCCTAACATCTCCAAACCTCATTGTAGAGGTTGTATAGTAACACTTATTTCATAGGTTTTTAGATTCTATAAAAGTTAAATGAGATCAAGCACATACCTACCCAAAATGTTTTTCTTATTATTTCCTTCATACTACATAACTGGTGAGTTGTAGATACCTGATTTAATCATTACATAAGATATATAAGTACTGAACATCTCATGGTACCCCCCAAATATGCATATTTTAATGTTTTTTATGTATCAATTAAAGTAAATTAAATAAAAATCTAGCTTAATGATGTTCAAACTAAGGTTCTTTTCATTGCATGAGAATAGGTCAAAACAAACATCTCTGTAGTTAGTAAGAACATAGGATTTGATACATTGGTATTTTTCCAAGATACCAGTATAACCTTAAAATATCCTCTGATTGATCTCGTTCATCAAGAGACCCATAGACTACTATATCAGGTGAATGACAATCTTTAGTGTTCTATTGGGAATGGTTTTGTTTTTGTTTTTGGTGGTGCTGGGGTTTGAACTCAGGCCTTCATGCTTGCTAGGCAGGCCCTGTGCCACTTGAGCCACTCTGCCAGCCCTGTAGTATTCTATTTGGGGCGTGAGTAGTGAATTTGCATCCTTTACCTTATAATAATGAACTCAAATAAGTGTTTCTTCCCTTAAGATAGTACTATCCTAAATGATGCACTTGAGAACATAAAAAAGTTACCTTTGGTTCTGTTGCTTGGACAGCTATTGCCATGGACGTTGTGGTGCATGGAGATGAGCTGATAATGGTAACTGTTATATGGTGGCCCTTTGAACCTTACTGCATAACGGATTTCACAAGGCTCAGGGTCTGCTAACACCAGAGATAAAGTTTGCATTGCTGTTCATCCCAAGCACAAAGAGGGTAATCTCTTTTCTGTCTGAATTAAGATTTGCTGTTAGATTAAAATTCACAACTAGAACAGTCAAGATCTGGTGTAACAATGAAAATTTATTCTAGAAATCTAGAGTCAAATACATGTTTTTTATTGTTTTGCTGTGTGGGTGTACATTGTAGCATTTATAAAAGTTCTTAGAATATATCAGATATATCATACTTGAATTTACCCCCTCAACCATTCTCCTTTATTCCCCCTCTCCCATTCCTGGAATGGTTTTAACAGGAATCATTTTTCATTTACATAGATGTGTACACAGTATTTGCGCTATATTTATCCTTCCACACCCTTTCCCTATCTTCTCCTCCATCCCACCAACGCCCCAGGCAGGACCTGTTCCACCCTCCTGTTGTCTGATTTTGTAAAAGGAAGGAAAATGACATTTTTGTTTAAGACATTACCATGTATATATGGACATTTCCATATATATACATATTTATAACCCCAATTGGTTCATCTCTATTTTTCTTCTTTCTATTTTATTCCCCTTCTTATTGTGGTTTCAGTGTGTTTAAAAATTCTGTATTTATTATTGTATAGAGAATATATCAGCAATACTCACCTTCTTCACTCCCTTCTTTTACCTTCTCCTATGTGATTTCCCCTTAACATGACCTGTTTTTCGTAATATTGTTGTATTTGTATTAGGTCTACATTCCACATATGAGGGAGAAACATGCAGGTTTTGGCCTTCCGAGCCTGGCTAACTTAAGATGATGTTCTCCAGTTCCATCCATTTACCTGTGAATGACAAGATTTCATTCTTTTTTGTGGCTGAATAAAATTCCATTGTGTATAAATACCACATTTCCTTAATCCATTTGTCAGTAGTGGGGCATCTTGGCTGTTTCCATAGTTTAGCTATTGTGAATAATGCTGTAATAAACATGGGTGTGCGTGTGTCTTTATAGTAACCTGACTTACATTCCTTTGGGTAAATCCCTAGGGGTGGTATTGCTGGATGATATGGCAGTCCTAGTTTTAATTTTTTTGAGGATCCTCCATACTGTTTTCCATAGTGGTTGTACTAATTTACATTCCCACCAAAAGAGTGTTTTTCCCCACATCGTCACCAACACTTGTTGTTTGTGTTCTTGATAATAGCCATTCTGACAGAAATGAGATGGAATCTTAACGTGTTTTTTGTTTTTTTTTTAAGTTTTAGCAAGAATTTATTTTAAGTATAGACAAAGTCAGAGGAGGGGGAGAGAAAAAGAGAGAGAAACATTTCTTGTCCTCATGCAGAAAATGGGAGCAAAGACTACTTAACGTGGTTTTGATTTGCATTTCCTTTATGGCCAGGGATGTTGAGCATTTCTTCATGTATTTTTCAGCCATTTGGACTTCTTCCTTTGAAAAAGCTATGTTCAAATCATTTGCCCATTTATTCATTGGGTCACTGATTTTGGGGGTGTTTAGTTTTTGACTCCTGTCTGTTCTGTTCATTAATCCCTTGTCAGATACATAGCTGGCAAAGATTTTCTCCCTTTCTGAGGGCAGCCTCTTCAATTTAGAAACCATTTCTTTTGTTGTACAGAAGCTTTTTAATTTCATGTAGTCCCATTTTGCAAGCTTTTCTCTTAGTTGCTAAGCCTTTTGTGTTCTATTTAGGAAGTCATTGCCTATGCCTATTAATTTCAATATATTCTCTGCTCTTTGCTGCACTAACTTCAAAGATTCAGGTCCTGAATATACTTTGAATTGACACTTGTACAGGGTGAAAGACAAGAATCTAGTTTCAGTTTTCTGCATGCAGATATCTAATTTTCCCTGCAACATTTGTTGAAGAGGCTGTCTTTTTTCCATCATATGTTTTTGGCACCTTTGTCAAAAATTAGGTGGGCATAGCTGTGTGGATTCATAGCTGAGTCTCCTGTTCTTTTTCACTGGTCTTCATATCTGTTTTTGTGTCAGTACCATGCTGTTTTTATTGCTTTGGCTCTGTAGTATAGTTTGAAGTCAGGTATTGTAATACCTCTAGCATTGCTCTTTTCGCTCAATATTGCCTTGGCTATTTGTGGTCTTTTGTGCTTTGAAATGAATTTTAGGGTTGATTTTTCAACCTCTGTGATGTATCTCCTTGGAATTTTGATGGGAATTGCATTGAACATATAGATTGACATTTTCACAATATTGATTCTACCAACCCATCGTGCATGGGAGATCTTTCTATCTTCTGTAGTCTTCTTAGATTTCTTTCTTCACTTGTGATGCTGGGATTACAGAAATGGACCACCATGCCCATTAACTTTTTTTAAATAAAGGGGTGGAGTGATTGGAATTTTGTTTTAAAATGATGAAAACATTTCTTTGGGAAAAGTTTTTCGAGTGACCTACCTGAGAGATGATAGCATCCTAGACTAATCCTGGTAATGAAAGTGGAGTGACATGGATGTATTCAGAAGATAGTTAGGAGATTTGTTTTACAGAAATGGGAGCATTATTCTAAATGTCATAGTGTATTCAGAAAAAAGGGCTTGAAAATTTCATACTTTATAAGTTGTGTCACATTTTTAATTTTTCAAATTAAATAAAAAGTAAGAGAAAACCCAAGATGCCATGTTGGTGAAAAGTTTGTTATAGTGCTCTTGGGGTTGACCTGAATCAGTGAGGACCCTAGGCCTGACACAAGCCAAAACCAGTCAGCCGCATTTAAGGGGTAAGCTTGATGTTGCTATGACTGCCTTAGCTTCATTGTGTCCCAAGGTGTCACCTGATAAATTTAGTGCTGCTAGTCTTGTTCCAGGGAGTCCCTTTAGGGAGTCACCCTTGGAACTAAGCCTGGTTACTCAACCTCTACCACTGTCAGTGTCAGGAACTTTCAGACATTTGTACTCACAGTATTCTCCAAAGTGCTGCCAATTAAAACAGATGGCCTGTGTCCGTTGAAGCAATTGTCCTTTGAGGAGCATGCGATCACTGACCCTTTTGCTAATCTCAGGCAGCCACCCAGGGACTTAGCAGCTTTCCTTCATCCATCCTCAAAGCATAAAGAGTTCATTCAGTAACTTCCTTCAAAGAGCTGATTTCCTTGCAGGAAAACTCCAGTTATTAAAAGTATATGAGCACAAAGAAAGGCCTTTTACTCTCCTTTAAGTGAGAAGGGTAAGAATACTCTTATACTTCTTGATGAAATACACCAACCTTTACTCTTCCACCTCAACTTTTCCCAAAGACAGAAAGGGAATTTCCTTGTACTTTCATAAAAAATAATGAAAAACCAACCTTATTTTAATTCTTAGGTCATTGGGTACAGTGGATTGTGTGTATGTTCAGGGTGACTGTGCTTATGACTGAGGGCTTATTATGTGTAAATAAACTATTACGGAGTTCAGGGGAAAGAGTAAGGCATTGTCTTTGGGAAGGATCAAGAAGAACAGAATGTCTTATAGAAGAATAACATTTGGGTCTGATCTTGCATACAAAATAGGACCTTGCCCAGTGCAGTAGAAGAAGCAAAGCAGGCAGGCAGAGGTAATACATTGTACAAAGGAATTGACCAATAATAATTGGCCAAGGCAAGAACATAGATGATATATGTCTGGGAGGGAAATCAATGCCAGAAGATGATTCTAGAAAGGTAGGTGGCAAATACATGGTGAAGACTTATATACTATGTTTAATAGTAAAGGCTTTTTCACAATGAAACCCACCAAAGACTATGAAAAAGAAGGATGGGTGCTTAAAAGAGTAAAATAGATGGGGTAAATTTCATCATAGTACATTATATGTATGTACTAAATATTACAGTGAACCCCTGTGCAATTAATTTATGCTAATAAAAATTTTAAGAACAGAGTTCAGGCTTTTTTTCCTAGGCATTGAGAAAAGATGCAACTTTCTGTATTTATTCATTTGATCAGATTTGCATTTCGAGGGTTGATGCTAGGAAAAACTTACAGGGTAAATGGGAAGAGAGTAACACCTGAGCTAAGAAAATTCATTCAGTGTTGTTGCAGTTGTCCTAGCAAGACATTTATTTAGCATCTCATGTGTACCAGAAACTATGCTAGGTGATTAACATATGCAGTTATGTTGAGAATACAGGCTCTGGAGTGAATCTGCCTAAATTCAAATCCTGACTTCTCTACTTTCTAGCTGGATGACTTAAGCAAATGACTTAACTTCCCTGTGCTAGTGTCCCCATCTATAAAATGTTGATAATCACATATGTATATTGGGATTGTGGTGAAGACAGAATATGAGACACTTCATTTTATTTCTTTTATCCAAATAACTTTCTTATTCTTACTCCATGGATGAGGAAATTGAGTCTCAAAAATGTTAAGACGTTCACTTGTGTCACAGAGGGAGGAAGGAAGAGTTGGAGCTGGTATTTGAGCCCAGCTTTTTGATTTCACAGTTCATGATGTTAATTTCATTTGTGAATGTTAATGCAACTGCCTGGGGTTGGGTGGAGGCTGGTGAATCTAAGTGACCTTTGGGGGATAGACTCTGCAGGAAGTGAGATGGCTTCTGCCATCATTCAAATAATGGAAGAGAGAAAGCATAGCAGTTCAAGAAATCTTTTTGTCAGCCTAAGGTGTTCTTAACCTCCAGGCTGCTATAGTTCTGCACAGAGGCTAGTCTGGGCATGTGCCAGGGAACACATCACCTGTCTCTAATGCAATTTGTTGATCTTGGATTTGCACAGTGATCAGAACTTACATGCTCACAGGGAATAGTATGTATTCTTAGGAAAGAACAGTATGTCATCCATCACACTCAGCCTAACAGAAGTTGTGTCAAATACATTCATGAACTTAATGCTCTAAAGTTCAAATGAGGCCTTTTCCAGATGATTTAAACAGTCATGCTAACAAGCCCTAGATGACCTAGAAGGCTTTTCTGCTTTGACTTCAAGAAAATGAAATATTTGTGAGTTTCAGTGCTGGGATGATCATGGGGTAGATATTTTTGGAAACGATAATCTTTTATTGCCTCATAATAAAGGACATAATATCATTAATGCCGCATTAATGTGATGTGTCTAAGACTAGAAGACAGGATATTTAAACACAGAGTCAATGGCCATTTTTACATTTGTAACTGACAGAAAAGGTTGCCACAGTCAGCACAGGTCAATAGCTATCCAGATTCCAACTTGGTTCTAAGTTTTACACATTCAAAGCTTAAGGTTATCCATCTTTCAGGTCAAAAGACATAGATTCTTGCTGAACAAATTCATAAAGGGATAAATTATGTACTAGAATATTTAGTTTATCATGAGATACTAATGTAGATGATAAATGATACCCCAAATTTAGATTTCCTAAGTAGTTCAGTACATTCCAAAGATCAAATTATCAATCTAAACATTGCTTCATAATGCTAGAATGAGAGGAGAAGGTGTAGATTGTCTTAAGGTATACATTTTCTGGAAAAATTACTTTTTTATTCTAAAATATTTCTGCCTCTGCCAAGACCATGCTGAAATTATATAGCCTTTGTCCTACAACAATTGACATGAATTAGAGTAATGCAGATGAGAAATGGCTTGAAATAAGACTCTACTGTGGGAGAAGAAGGAAAGAGTTGAGTGATATTTAAGAGGTAGACTCAATAGAATGTAGAGATGGATTGTGTGTGGGAAGGAGAAGTTGAGCTTATTTGTAGATTTCTAACTTTGAACTTGTAATCTAGGGATAATTATGAGCTATCCACATGGAGGAACCAGTTGGTATTGTCTTGGAAGAGATTTGATCTAGAAAGGTAGATTTGGAAATCATTACTATGTCTGTCTGTATAAGGATGTGATTTCCCAGGAAGTGTGCCTGAAAAAGGAGCAGAAGGTAACCTGTAGAATTCTGTGGCATGCCAACAGTTAACTGGCAGGTGGGAGAAGAGGAGCCCACAAAGGAGAATGAGAAAATGGTGGCCAGAGAGGTAAAGAAAAAAAAAGAGGCAGAAAAATGCTGTGTGAGACAAACTGGAAAGGTATTTCAATAAAATCAAATGTTACTTAGAGACCAAATAACAAAAACATGAAAATGTATGTAGTGTGTAACATCTAGGGATCCTCAGTTGTTATTTATTGAGTGCTAAAGTCAGAATTCAGATTGTGCTGTGTAAAAAGGTGAGTTGTAATAATTTCAGGCCACTCATTCAAGAAACCTGGCTGTGGGGTTGCATGATGGGCTTTACAAAATGATGGTACTTGAGTAGAGTTATTTGCAGATTAGAAAATGCTAGAAGAAGAAAGGATGTTGGATATATAGAATGGAGAGCAACAAAGGATACTCCCGATTTTATTGTTTCTTCGAATGGGACATTTTAAAAATAGTTACTATCTTGAATTCTTTATTGAGTATATAATTTTCTTTTTTTTCTTGGTGGTACTGGGGTTTGAACTCAGGGCCTCATGCTTACTAGATAGGCACTCTAACACTTGGGGCACATCCTCAGCCTTTTTTGCTTTAATTATTTCTCAAATATGGTCTTGCCCAGGCTGTCCTGTAGTGTGAGCCTTCTATTTTGTGCCTCCCACATAGGTGGAATGACAGGTGAGTGCCACCTCACCCTGGTTGAGATGGGGTCTTGCAAACTTTTTGCTTGGGCTGGCCTCCAATTGCTATTTTCTCAATCTCCCCTTCCATAGTAGGGAGTGGTTACAGGTGTGAGCCACCATGCCTGGCTGATACTCTCTGAGAGTGACATTTACAGATTCATCAAATTCTGCAAAATCTTCTACTTGGTTCCTGCTTATAAATAAGTAGAGGTCTGGTCCCTGGTAATATATCTGATTGGTTGTGCTCTAAACAGGGAGAAAGGTTGAAAAAATAGCATAAAGAAAATTTCTGTTCCAACTTGATGACTTACAAATTGTGCAGTCAGTTAGGGTTATACTTACTCGTAGAGACAGGATTCAAAGGATGTAGGCTATGAGTGCTTACTAACCACCAATCTCATTTGCAAATATATTTTTTATGCTGGATTCTATGGTGAGCAGACCACTCTGGGTCCCAGCTCTACAGAAGCATGATCTGATGCTGGAGATGAACATGAAACAAATAAATGCTTAGTGGAACATTTCTCTTAAGAAAATCATCTCAACTGATACAGCACTATAGAATGGTCAAAATGTAATTAATCACAATGGATTAAGATTAATTGGAAAGATGTTTTAATAAAGAAAGAGTTTTCAATACAGTCAAATGCCACATAAGAAAAACAATCTGTATTTTTGATAGAGAAAGTGTATGTCAAGGCCCTGGAGTAAGAAGTACCAGTTAACATTTTATGGACATCTTTGTTTCCCTACTTTTACCCTATATCATCTATATGTTTTATTTTGTGAGTGAAAGAGAAGAGATAGAAGCTTCATAAAAATAAATGGCTGAATTAACCAAAGATTTTCAAAGGAATAATTGATATTTTAGATGGGATAAAGAGTGAGAACTTGGGAATACAGAGTGCTTAGGTATTATGTAATTAAAAAATTTTTTTTGGTGGTACTAGGCTATGAACTTACAGCCTCACACTTGTTAGGTTGGCACTCTACCACCTGAGCCACACCTCAGCCCAAGTATCATGTAATTTTAAAAACTATGCATGTATTCACCATTGTAGATTTCTTCCTTTCCCAGTTCAAAAGGAAAACATTTCTAATAAGTTCCCAAATACTGCTGCTGCAAGTGGACAAGTTCTGTCTGCAGGCTCCTGGAGAAATCCCATTTTGGGGGGGGTGAGGCAGGTGCACAGGCACCAACAGGACTATTGAAATAAATCCTTAAAGTCACAAGCCTTCTGCTTCCAGCCTTGGTTCTCCAAGATTTGGTTCTCTCCAGTCTTGGTTCTTTGACATAATAAGGAAGTTCTCTCACACTCTCCTGGACAGTGGCCAAGATTGCAAACGTGAGTCTTTTATTTTTTCATTCATTTATTCCTATGTGCATACACTGTTTGGGCCATTTCTCCCCCTGTCCCTCCCCCACCCCCCTTACTTCCAGGCAGAACCTGTTCTGCCCTTTTCTCCAATTTTGTTGAAGAGAAGACATAAGCAATAATAAGAAAGACATAGTGCTTTTGCTAGCTGAGATAAGGATAGCTATACAGAGAGATTCCTAGCATTGCTTCCATGCATAAGTGTGTTACAATCCAAATTGATTCATCTCTACCTGACCTTTTCACTAGTTCCTGATCACCTTCCCATATTGACCTCTGTTGCTTTAAGGTTTCCGTATTCGCTCCTCTGCAGTGGAGACATCAAACACTTTCATGTTTTGGGTTTCCTACCTAACCCCATACCTCCCATATGTGTGCTCCCCTTGTCATGTGACCCAAGTCCAACAACATTGCTGTATTTGCCCAAGATTTAAAGTCCACATATGAGAGAGAACATAGGATTTTTGGTCTTCTAAGCCTGGCTAACTTAGTTCAGAATAATGTTCTCCAGTTCCATCCATTCACTTGAGAATGATAAAAGATTTCATTCTTCTTCATGGCTGAGTAAAACTCCATTGTGTTTAAGTACCACGTTTTCTTAATCCATTTGTCAGTAGTGGGGCATCTTGGCTGTTTCCATAACTTGGCTATTGTGAATAGCACTGCAATAAACATGGGTGTGTAGGTGCCTCTCGAGTAACCTGTGTCACTTTCCTTTGGGTATATCCCCAGGAGTGGGATTGCTGGATCATATGGCAGATCTATGTTTAGATTTTTAAGAAGCCTCCATATTTTTTCCAGAGTGGTTGCACTAGCTTTCATTCCCACCAGCAGTGTACAGTGTTCCTTTTTCCCCACATCCTCGCCAACACCTTTTGTTGGTGGTGTTTTTGATGGTGGCTATTCTAACAGGGGTGAGGTGGAATCTAGTGTAGTTTTGATTTGCATTTCCTTTGGGGCCAGAGATGGTGAGCATTTTTTCATGTGTTTTTTGGCCATTTGAATTTCTTCTTTTGAAAAAGTTCTGTTAAGTTCAGTTTCCCACTTCTTTATTGGTTCATTGATTTTGGGAGAGTTTAGGTTTTTGAGCTCCCTGTATATTCTAGTCCTTTGTCTCATGTATAGCCTGCAAATATTTTCTCCCACTCTGTGGGTGGTCTCTTCAGTTTAGAGACCATTTCTTTGTTGTGCAGAAGCTTTTTAATTTTATGTAGTTCCATTTGTCCATCCTTTCTCTTAGTTCCTGAGCTGGTGAGGCTCGGTTGAGGAAGTCCTTGCTTATACCTATTGCTTCCAGAGTATTCCCTGCTCTTTCCTATACTAACCTCAGAGTTTCAGGTCTTGATCCGTTTTGAGTTGATACTAGTACAGGGTGAAAAACATGGATCTAGTTTCAGTTTTTTGCAGGCAGATAACCACTTTTCCCAATAACTATTTGTTGAAGAGGCTGTCTTTTCTCCATTGTATGTTTTTGGTGACTTTGTCAAAAATAAGGTGGGCATAGCTATGTGGATTCATATCTGGGTCCTTTATTCTGTTGCACTGGTCTTCATATTTGTTTTTGTGCCAGTACCATGCTGTTTTTATTGCCATTGCTTTGTAATACAGTTTGAAGTCGGGAATTGTAATACCTCCAGCATTGCTCTTTTTGCTGAGTATTGCTGTGTTGATTTTCTTATGTAGCAAAGGTCCTTAATTCTCAAACCTGAGGTTAAGCATTTCAGAAATAACACTATCTTTGAAAATCACTTCATGGCCTCTTCTTTTATTCTAATTCCTTGTTAATGGATTTCTCCGTTCTAATTTTTCCCTTGGCTTCCTCCTTCCTTTTATCCTTCTCATTTATTTTTATGTTTAACTAGGATAAAGGAAGGCAAATATATTTTGATCCAAATTTCAATGTATAATCTAAGTTTCTAAGTTCACAGTGTGTATAATGTGAAATGTAAGAGACCTATCTGTAAACCAGGATGAGAGCAATCATGACAATGAGGGACTAAAACACATTGTTCTGATAAGTTGAGTGCAGAGTCTTGGGTTACTGAGTGAATTTTCAGGAATAAAATGCAAAGCTTTCAAAGCTGGTGCTGAGGTTGTTAAAGGTGGTCCTCCCTGAATCCAAATTTAAATTTCTTTCTCCCTCGTCTTTTTCCTACCCAAATCTGAGAACAAAAGTTTCAGGGGTGGAACTGTAATCCAGCACTCGGGAGGCTTTTCAGAAGGATCCAAATTTGAGGCCAGCCTGGGTGGGCTATCTAGTGAGACGCTGTTTCAAATTAATAATAATAATAAAGGTAAAGGAGGTCAGCTATCTGAGAAAATGTGACAAGTAAAGTTCATAAAAAAGCAACAAGGTAATAGAGTGTCCTGTTCAACTATGAGTAATGATGCTTTTTTAGTGTGACCTTCTGTTTTTTTGAAGTTCTGCATTTTTTTATCCCACCATAAAAATGTTTCAGTGTCTCATTTGACATTTTCTTTATATAGCAAAACACTCATATTTTGAAAAAAAAAAGAATTGTGAAAATGTTTGTCATTTTATTGGAAGGAAAGTGTTTTGTGCTCACCAAAAGGTTTCATAATGATAAAGACCTAAAATGAAAAAAATACCTGTGCAATTTATGTGAGACCAGTGGCCAGGAAAATTATGTACAATATTCCAGCTCAGTAATACCTTTTGATTCATAATAGGAGCTCAAATAATATAAAATACCAATTGATGCTAATTTACAAAAATTCACAGAAACACCTGAAAGCTGATAAACTGCACAAGTATTCAGGAATAAATTTAGAAATCAAAATAAGTCATATGTGTTTCCTTAGATGTTTGTTTACTGACTCTGGTTAAGATCTTTTCTTTTAAGAAAGTTAAGAAGCTTGATTATTTGGTTCATATCACTTGTAAAAAGTTAAACATGATCTCATTAATTATATTTTGGCTCTTTTAAATGATTAAATCCTAAGCCTGAGTTATTTTCAATCTACTTTGTAAAAAGAGCTAACTCCTAGTTTTCCCAGAGTGACTGTTGACCTGCATCTCTTCATTGAAATGAACAGACCAACATGCATTAACTGAAAGTTAATGATTATCACTGATCCAGCTTGATGCTAAATGATCTAGCTAAAGATAACTTGCAACAACAAACTGACCATCCATCTATGGCACTGCCTGAAGGGTTACAGTTAGCTCATAGAAGCGATGTGCAGGTTAGAAGGGCCAGCAGAGGTCATGCCAAGAAACGGAGTTGGAGGTGAAAGAGCACATCTTACCTGGATGGAGCCTGGCACTCTGTCATTTTAACAGTACACTAATTCCAATAAATTTCAGCACTTATGGCCTTGAAGCTTAATTACTCTCATTTGTCTTCCTAATAAATGATGCTAGAGCTTGAAGATGCCAGCAGTTTGCTCATAGTAAGTCCATAAATGAATGTCCAAGTTATCTGGGAATATCTTATGTGTGGATGTGAAGGATCACCCTATACCAAAACAGTAACGGAAACACTCAACTCAGAAGTCACAGGGCCTGTCAGGGTACCTTTCCTTTTTATTTATTACAAAAAAATTTTGTTAGGATATATTCATTATACAGGGAAGGATTCATAGTGACAGTTCCTATTAGGCTTATATTATACATTGGTTAGATCACCCCCACCCTCTCTCCCCCTCACCCTCTTCCCTGCCCCACCTAAAGCAATTGCAAGAGGTTTCTTTGTTCCATTTCATATAAGTATATGAAGTCCATCAACCTTAATTCTCACCTTAATTTCCTTCATTCACCCTTCACCCTCCCACTCATACCCCTCCCCAGACACCCACTGTATCTATTTTATAGTCCTGTCTTTCATCATTAATATTTAAGTTGATGTTCAAAGAGTCAGGGTATCCTTTCAATTGACTTCTCAATAGAATTAGCTAGCCTACATGTTTTTGGCACATGTAACGTCAGTACTTAAATAAACATATACATAGATGAATAAAATATGAAACAATTCCAAGAATGACAGATGAGTAGGACAGATTGGGTTTTAGTCATTTTCACTGAAATTTAATAGAAACAAATAAAAAACTGAAAATAAATTGCAGTTAATTTAATATACATAGATGAATAAAATATGAAACAATTCCAAGAATGACAGATGAGTAGGACAGATTGGGTTTTAGTCATTTTCACTGAAATTTAATAGAAACAAATAAAAAACTGAAAATAAATTGCAGTTAATTGAGATCCTACCCTCAAAATAGATTGAGTGGAAAGAACTTAGGGCTGTGTAGATCAGTAATCTGAAGTCAAGAGTGGGGTGCAGCTGGGGTGCAACTCAGTAATAGATCCCCCATAGTACAAAAAATAAATAAAAATAAGAAAGTCAAGGGAGAAAATCAAGGAAAAAGAAAGATTTACACTGTTTGGAAATGACACCTGGTGCTGGGGAATATGAAAGTGTTCATTTTATAAATTAATGTGATGCCTTACCCTTTCTTAAAAACTAGTAATACATTAAAAAGGGAGTGGAATTTTAGAATGCTTATTGAAATGAAACCTATATTGCAAACATCTTCTGTACAGATACTCAAGTTTTCTCTTAATTATGTTTCTATTTTCAGTCTCTAGAGCAAAGCACGCATTTACATATGGTGAGCATTAGTTTGAAGTGGTCTGTTAGCTTTTGTTAAGTCCTGTCATTAAATTTCTTGAATGAATTCCTATCCAGCTTATACTACCAAATCTAAAGTTTGTTCAGATGTCGAGACTGAAGAATTTCAAAGCAAGCAAATAGCCTCATGAGCTGGCACTAAAACACGAGAACTAGCTAGAAGACTTATGTTTTGTAGGTGGAGGTTAGAGGAGAAAAATAGTAATCACAGGATGAACAGTGAGAATTGTGAGACATGAGGAAGGAGAGAACAAAATGAGAAGGACTCTCACAAAAAGGTCCATCAGAGAATAGTGTCTATAGCATTTTACTGATCTCTGAAAACCCAAGATCTAACACAATACTAGAATGTTTTGGTCATGATGTCCTATTTATTGACCATTTGTCAGTGATGATGATAGTATATTTACTGACCATTTTCTCTGTCAATCTTTATTTACATACGTTAACTTGCTTTATTCTATAGAAACTCTTACTTTCCCCACTTTATGGCTGGAAAGATTGAGGAATGTAAAGTTTTTTGTCTGGCTGCACAGTTAGTACCTGGGAGACCTGGATTAGTAGGCAGGAACACATGATATGTAGTGTGTAGTTATTCACTCCAGTGAGTGACCCACTGAAAGCAAAGATTTCTGTGTGGCATTGGTGTTGGAAAGCCAAAGCAGCATTCTTTCCTGAAGCAAATGGCTGTACCTAGGAGCGTTTTGTCCAAAGTCTTAACAGTCAATTGGTTAGTATTTACTAAGCACCTGTTTATATGGAGGACCCTGTGCTAAGAATAGAGGACGTAAAAGTGAATCTTTTGATAACTGCATTTTCACAAAATTCACACTTAGTTTTTGAGGCTATAACAAAAAGTAGCCATAATGATAGTAATATTAATAGCTGCCACTGCTGAGTGGTAACATGCGTGGCATTTAACAATGTCATGATGTGGGTTTAGTTCTGTTTGTTTTATAGATGAGGGACTAAGACTTGTGTAGGTGAAAGTAACTTGATCAGCCTTATATGGTTAGAAACTGGGTGACCCAGGATTTGTACAAGCTGAGTACAAATGGATCTTCATGGAATGTGTGTGGAGTTTCCAGCAGGAGAATGAAGCTAGTCTTGCACCCATGACCAAATGATCCTTCTCTGTATGGGAATCCAATACTCTAAAATGGAAAGGGTCACTTTCCAAAGAAAAATGGATCTAAGCAAAAAGAAATGTGAGTGGTGTCAATCAATAAGACTTGAGATACCCCGAGCAAGAGACAAGTCTGTGAAAAGCCCTTCCAAAGAGCAAGCAAGTAAAATCCTATACAACTGTCATCAGTATCCATGCAGGACTGGTTCCAGAACACTAACAATGTGCAAGTCCATTATATGAAATGGTGTGGTGTTTGCATAGATTAGATTACTTCATCCAGTGTAAATGATGTATAAATAATTGTATTTTCTAGGGAATAATGACAAGAAAAAGAAAATAATTTATTTTTTGTGAATATTTCCAATCCACATTTTGGTTGATCATGTGAGTATTTGGTTCATACTGATCTCTTGGCAAAATAGAAATAAAACTTTTCTGGTAGAAATGCACTTGCTAAAAATTCAATAAATACAGTTTAAAAAATACTATCCATTCTGCTTTTTTGATGGTAAGAATTTGAAGTAAAAATTTATCAGAACTCTTTGAAGAGCAAAAATCTTGATGTAACACTCCAGAAAATATGTCATGTGTCGAGTTGCATATTTGATTACTCCAAATACTAATATTAAACACATTTGGATTAGTTATAGTAGAAATACTGAATTATCTCTGTTCCTGCTGTAGAAAGTAATATGATAAAATCACTACTGTATAAAAGGACTGTCAAAGACTATGCAACAGGCAAATCTCTAGTTATTTTTCTAGATATTAAGAATATTACAGTACCTGGAAGCTTTTAAAGCTATTATTGCTTATATATTATTTAAATTTTTTCTTTTTCTAAAAATACTCTGTTATTATGTATTTGAATTATTATGAAACTCTTCAGATTAAACTCACATAAATTGTAACCATTTTAAAGTGTACAGAGCAGTGCTATTTAAATGTTTTACAATGCCATGCTGCTGCCACCACTGTCTAACCCCTCAGTATTTCCATCATTCCAAGATTTCCTCTCCTTGGGCCCTGGCACCATGCATTGCCTATTTTGAACACTTCATATAAATGGAATCATACAATTTGTGGTCTCTTGTGGTTTTTATCCACTTAGCAGAATGCTTTCAAGGTTCATCCTTGCTATAGTATATATATATATCAATACTTCATTCCTTTCTTTTCATTCTATTTTGTCTAATAGTCCATTGCATGGATGTACTTCATTTTGGTTATTCATTCATCAGTTGACATGTGAATTGTTTACTATTGTTTTGAATACATATTTTGACTGTTATTAATGGATTCTATTGAACATGTTTTGTGTCAACATGTTTTTAATTGTCTTGCATATATATGCATATATATATATGAGTTGAGTTGTTCATAAAGTAACTATGTTTAATGTTTTAAGGAACTGATAAACTGTTTTCCACAGTAGCTGCAACATTTTACAGTTGTGCCAGCAATGTCTGAGGGTTTCAATTTTTTTTATTTCCTTGCCAACAGTTGTTATTTCTCACTTAAAAAACCATTGCCAAATTAGTAGATGTGAAGTGGTAGTTTATTGTGTTTTATTAATGTGAATTTCCTTAATGACTAAAGAGATATAGCATCTTTTCTTTTGCTTGTTAGCCATTTGTATGTCTTCTTTGGAGAAGTTATGTCTATTAAAATTCTTTGACCATTTCTTAATTAGGTTGTTTCTCTTTTACTGCATAGTTGTAATAGCTCCTTATGTATTGTGGATATTGGGCTCTAATCAGATATGTAATTTATAAATATTTTCTTTCATGTGTTGGTTGTCCTTTCATTTTCTTAGTAGTATTCTTTGATGAACAAATTTTTAACTTTGATGAAATCTAATTTACCTATTTCATCTTTTGTTTCTTATGGTTTTGGTGTTTCAGAAATCACCATCTAACTCAAGAAAATCCAAGATTTATATCTGTATTTCATTGAAAGGGCTTTATCATTATAGTTCTTTGATATATGAGATACATTTGCATTATTTTTTTTACATGATAGGAGGGAGGGATTCCAAATTCATTTTTCTGCATGTGGATATCTGGTTGGTTCCAGCACTATTTGTTGAAAGGATTATTCTTTCTTCATTTAATAACTTGAGGACCTTGTTAAAATCAATTGATCATAGTTTTAAGGGTTTGTGTTAGGTTCAGAATTCAATTACATCGATCTATATGTCATTCTTATACCAATACCACCCTGTTTTGAAATACTAGTATTTTGTTGAGGATTTTTGTACCTATTTTTATAAGGTATGTTTATCTGTATTCTTCTGGTCATGTCTTTGTCTACCTTTGATATTAGCATAGTATTGACTTCATAAGATGAATTAGGAAGTATTTCATCCTCTTATTTTTTGGAAAAGTTTGAGAAGAATTGGTGTAAAGTCTTGAAACATTTGGTAAGATGGAGCAGTTAAAACTTATGGTCCTAGGCTTTTTTTTATTTGAAAAAATGTATTACTGACACCATTTCTTATCATGTTATATGCCTAGTTTGTTTTCTTCTTGAGTCAGCTTTGGTAGCTTATGTCATGCTAGGAATATTTCTGTTTTATCTTGGTTATTTAATGTTTTGGTTTAAAATTGTCCATAGCATTTTATGATAATCCTTTTTATTTCTGTAAGATCAAAAGGGATGTACTACTGTTACTCCCGATTTTAGTAATTCGAATCTTTTATTTTTTAGTCTAAAGAGTTCTCAATTTAGTTGATCCTTTCAAAGAACCAACTTTTTGTTTCATTATTTTTCTCTATTGTTTTCTTTCTGTTTACTTTTGCTCTAATTTTTATTATTTTCTTCAGGTTTAGTTTTCTGTTTAAAATATTTTCTTAGGGGAGAAGTTTAGATCTTTCTTCTTTTTTAATTTTGGTATTTACAACAGTAATTTCCCCTGTGAGTGCTGCTTTAGCCTGCATTCAATCAGTTTTGATAAGATGTGTTCCATGTTTATCTATCTTAAAGTATTTTCTTATTTTTAAATTTTGTTCTCTTGATTTCTAATTTCATTCCAGTGTGTGTAGAGAAACATACTTGGCATAATTTTAATATTTTTAAAGTTTATGATGACTTGTTTTTATAGCCTAACACAATTCTTGGAGAATGTTTCATGTACATTTGTGAAAATGTGGTGGTGGTGTTGGGTGGAGTGTTCTATAGATGCCTTTCAGTTATGGCTTATAGTTGTGTTTAAGCCTTCATTTACTTGCTTATTTTCTGACCAGTTGTTGTATGCATTATTGAAACTGGCTTACTGAAATCTACAAATGTTAATGTTGAACATTCTATTTCTCCTGGCCCTTCAGTTCTATCAACTTTTACATCATTGCTTTGGGTCTCTGTTAGGTACATAAATGATTACAGTTTTTATACATTCTTGATGGACTGATATTTTTATCAAGATGTAATGTCCTCCTTTGTCTCTACTAACAATTTTTGTCTAAAGGTCTCTTTTTTGATATTTACATAGATACTCTAGCCTTTTTATAATTTGCATTGAAATCCATTTTTATCTTTTTACTTTCAACTTACTAGTAGTATCTTTCAATCTTTTAGATGACACATAAAAATTCATTCCCCTCATTCTCTCTTTTAGTTGAAGAGACTAATCAATTTATATTTAATATAATTAGTGATAAGGAAAGCATTAAATCTGCCATTTTGTTATTTGTTTCTAAATGTCTTATGCCTATTATGTTCAATTCTCCCATGGTTGCTTTCTTCCATGTTAACTATTTTCTTTGCGTGACTCGTGGTTTTTTTTTTTGGTAAAACCCAGATATCTTGAATATTATAATGTGGTAGCTTTAGAAATTTGACTGTCTCCTCTCACTACAGCTTATCATTGCTCTTTTGGATAACGATTGTTTTGAACTAACTTTCTAAAGTTGTGTTCTTTGTCATGTGTAGTCACTGTTCAATTTGCTCAGTGGTCAGCTAATGATTAGACAGCGATTTTCTCAAATGCTAGTATCCAAAAGTAACTGTCCTTTTAGAGGCTCTTATGTGTTTGTTGGCATACGAATGCCTTAGCCTTCACTTTCTTCTTGAACAGAGACTCAGAGTTAGTCAGGGTTGAGAGCTTAGGGCTTTCTTGGGTCTTTCATGAGCATGTATGCAATGCTGGACATGGGATGCCCTTCTAGATTCCCAAGAGTATTTGGGATCCTTTCAAACTTCTTTCAAAAGCCTCTTACTCTCCAATCTTTCATTCCAAGGTTTTTGATTAGTCTGTTTTTTGTTCTAATAGTTGTGTGTTGCCTTTGGAAGCAGCAAGTTAAACATTTGCCTGTAAATATTTTCAGCAGTGCACCCACATCAACCTCCTACCTACACACCCACCATCTATTTCAGGTGTGCTTTATCTTGAGTGAGATGCACACAAGCTTCTTGAGTCACACTGGTCAAAAAAAAAAAAACACCAATTTTTTTTTTCTCTTTTATTTTTCATATGTGCATACAAGGCTTGGTTCATTTCTCCCCCCTGCCCCCACCCCCTCCCTTACCACCCACTCCGCCCCCTCCCTCTCCCCCCTACCCCCTCAATACCCAGCAGAAACTATTTTGCCTTTATTTCTAATTTTGTTGTAGAGAGAGTATAAGTAATAATAGGAAGGAACAAGGGTTTTTGCTGTTTGAGATAAGGATAGCTATACTGGGCATTGACTCACATTGATTTCCTGTGCGTGTGTGTTACCTTCTAGGTTAATTCTTTTTGATCTAACCTTTTCTCTAGTACCTGTTCCCCTTTTCCTATTGGCCTCAGTTGCTTTTAAGGTATCTGCTTTCGTTTCTCTGCGTTAAGGGCAACAAATGCTAGCTAGTTTTTAGGTGTCTTACCTATCCTCACCCCTTCCTGTGTGCTCTCGCTTTTATCATGTGCTCATAGTCCAATCCCCTTGTTGTGTTTGCCCTTGATCTAATGTCCACATATGAGGGAGAACATACGGTTTTTGGTCTTTTGGGCCAGGCTAACCTCACTCAGAATGATGTTCTCCAATTCCATCCATTTACCAGCGAATGATAACATTTCGTTCTTCTTCATGGCTGCATAAAATTCCATTGTGTATAGATACCACATTTTCTTAATCTATTCGTCAGTGCTGGGGCATCTTGGCTGTTTCCATAACTTGGCTATTGTGAATAGTTTGGCTCTGGAGAGTCGTAAGTTGTCATTGAAGGTCTTCTGACACAGTAGTGGTAACATTTACTGTGCAGTAGATAGCATGTGCCTCAGAATTCTGATTCTGCCTTTCCCAAGTTCAGGCTGTGATCCCATAATTGCCTAAGTTAAGTTTTGGAGGAGTGTGTTCTGTCCTAGTTGTTGGTTACTTGCTAAGGTTCCTGAGTGTGCTTTTTAAAACTACAAGAATCATGTAAAAATCATTAGGCCTTGCATTTGCTCTTCCTTCTAAATTAACAGGGAATGCCAAGTCTTGTTGCTGGGTCACAGGTCTCCTATGGTGTTTCTGCCTTTTAGAATAAGTGAATTTGGCTATGAATACTGACTGTGAATTTGGTGTGTTAGGACTTTGGATGCCTTTAGAGAGTACATGTTGTTTCTTCTGAAATAAGTTTTTAAAACATTGAAAACCTTTTAAGTATTGTATTTTTAGGTTCATGTAACTGACAAAGCAGTAGCTATTTTCACAGTTGTATCCAAATGTGTGGAATTTACTTGGTGTTAAAATGTTGAAGTGAAATACCCTTATTTGCAACTTTGGCTTAAAAAAAATCAATGTCAAGTTCCATCCAGTGAGGCAGTAGGAGTCCAACCGTGCAGGTGCTGAGCTGCAAGCTTCCTGGCATAGTCTACCTTATCAGATTTCACTGAGGAGATATAAATACAAATTTTAATACAATATCAACACAGTAACAACACATAAACCTCAATCACCAGTGTCTCTTCTAAGCATGGGAGTCAGTGCACCTGTGCCAGTCTCACATCCACGAACCTGGCAACACATCTTCATTTTAATAAGCTAATTTACACTAGTCGACAGTATGAGTTACTACATACAAATACATTGTATATTTGAAGAACCTGATCCTTTTTTTATGAAAGAAAATGATAGTTTTTCAATTTAATTTTCTTGATTCTTTTCAAATGTCTTACCCCATAATAAGGTCATTCAGGTTTTTTGTGTTCTGTATTTTAAAAACGAGGAGGAAGGTTGAATTTTCAGTTTGGTTGATATGTCCGTAGCTCTTGTGTGCATGTGCAAACTCCCTCTCTCTTCTCTCAAGACTTACCCCCATGTCCCTCTGTCCCCATTCCTCCAGGGTCTCTTGTAGTTCAGGCTGTCTTGGAACTTGCTGTGTAGCCCAGACTTCTGGGAGGATAGGCATGGGTCAGCAACCCAGTTTGTACATTCTCCTAATAGGCCTTTTTAAAAAACTTTAAAGTGCAAAAGTCTTGATTTTTAAGCTAGTCAAATTGATGGATATTTTAAAAGTACTTCAGTCTTCTGAAACCTTCCCATTTCAGATGTAACTTAAAATTCACAAATGTATTTTAAATATATCTGAGCCTTAGGAACCGGTTTTATTGTCTCTGAACATTGAAGGGTTATTCCAGTATATTTGACAAACATTGCATATTTTCAAGGTGTATGCAATGATGACTTGATACATGTATACATTGTAATTGAGTATCATGAACTAATTTGCCATTTATCACCTCACAGATACTGCTTTCTCTTTGTATGGAGAGAATACTTAAGTTCTAAGTGCTTGTTAACTAGTCTCCATGCAGTCATTAGTGCTCTAGAACTTTAATAAAACTGAGTTTACGCTCCCTGTATCCCCTTTCCCAAACTCCTGACAAACACCATTCTATTCTTTCCTTGTAGAAGTTGGACTTTGTAGATTCCAGGTACAAATCAGTCACAAAGCATCTTTCTGCGCCTGGATTATGTGACTTAGTGAACATCTCTAGGTCCTAGCTTTTGAGTCTGTGTGGCCATATTGGCAGCATTTCCTTTTATAAGGCCAAACTGTATTCATAATGTGTGTATGGCACGTTTTCAGTGTATTTGTGGAGAAATGCTTAGGTGGCTTCCATGTATTGCTATTGCCCAGAATGTTGCAATGAAACGTGAGTAGTGCATGCACTTGAGATAATTTATTTTCTTGGGTGAAAGACTTGTAAGTGGGATTTCTGGATCATATGGTAGTTCTACTTGTAAGTTTTTTAAAGAAACTGTCTCTAACAGGTGTTAGGTAATACAGCTCACTATGGTCTTTATTTGCATTTCCCTGATAATTGGAAATAGAGTATCTTTTCATGTACTGATTGACCATCCTCCTGTCTTTGTGGGGAAATATTTAAACAGGTGTTGTGTATGTGTGTGTGTGTGTGTGTGTGTGTGTGTGTGTGTGTGTGTGTGTGTGTGTGTGTGTATGTGTGTGTGTGTTGCCAGGGATGCAACCCAATGCCTTTAGCGTGCTAGGCAAGCACTGTACCACTGACCACAGCCCCAACCGTTTTCTCACTGTTAAAACCGCTTTTTGGATATTGCTCCTTTATCAGATGCATGGTTTGAAACATTCTTCTTACTCTTTGTTTTGCTTTTTTTGCTTTTTTTTTCCTTTGTTGGAGTTCATGCCTACAGTGTTTGGTCTTCTACTTCTGATTACTTTTAGTTTGGTTTTTTTTTTTCTATCCAGTTGCTTCATTTTGTAGCATTCGTGTTGTAGCATATGTAGTTTCTTCATTTTGATTGTTGAAGGTATAAAGAAGTACATTTTGTCTTTTTCTTTTGTAGTTACTGGTTAACATTTGCGTTGTTTGCATTTTGAATGTGACCTCAGCTGCAGTGAACCCTTTGTTGCGTGTTGCCCTCAGGATGCTGGCTGATTCAGTGATCCTCTAACCAGTGTGGGCAAAGCTCAGATCAAGTGGAATACACAAATACCTGAAATGTACACATTTTAAGGATTTGATTTCCCAAGTTGGAAATTATTGAACCATGAGGAAGTCACTATTTTAAAGGTTCATAGATAGTAGATATATTCCCAAATGTTCAGGTACTGGAATTATGCTTAAACTGTTTAAATCAATAGAAGAGAAAATAATTTAAAAATAATACATAACGTTCAAAAGATTGCCTACAGAAAAACCAATGCCTGAGAAGCAAGTGTTGGTGAGAAAGAAAGTAGGCTTTATGGTGGAAGGAGATAGTCTGATTTCTCCAGACCCTATTTCCAAACCTTTGGGGGAGTATGGGATAGTTATATGAAGATAATGTTAGAGGATACGGTACGTACATGTAGTATTTCCCAGAAACTTGAGCTGTCTGATGTTTTCATTCTAACTAGAGATTATCTGGTCATGGAGCACTGAACCAAAGTGTAGGCATTTGAAATATAATTTAGGAAACTAAATTTATAATTGGATTAATGAACTAGAGATGGAGCTGCCAAAATGTGTTGAAGCGTGACAGCATTAGAGAATTGCAAGTTTGGACTCAGTTACAGTAGGGTATTTTTTTTCCACTTCTGGGGATCAAACCAGGGGCCTGCCTCACTGATAGGCAAGTGCTCTACCCCTGATCGACAGTCCCAGCTCCCCCACCTACACACAGACTTTTGAGATGGAGTTTCATTATGTCGTTCAGTTCAGCTTGATCTAGATTCAAGTGACCTTTGTACCTCAGCTTCCCCAATTAGCTTGGACTACAGGCATAGGCCCCCATGCCCAGCTCTAGTCAAATTTTCAGTGTTTTCCAAAAATGTGGAAATGAACTGAACAAAGATGAATGTGCTATTGAGGAGATTTTATTCCATGTACTGTTGAAAAAGTCTTTTTCTCTAATTGGTTGATACCCAGAAAGAACATTAACCAATCAGAGTTAGTCCATAGGAGTCTTCCTCATCCATAGTGTCTTCCAGGATAATTCATTTGAATACAGCTTCTATAAAATGGTCCGTTGTCATGTTTGCATCTGCCATTTATTTTTCTGAGAGTCCTGTTGTTCCTCTGCATTGGGATTTGTCATTACCCAGAAGTTCCCCAGAGCACCAGCCCCGAATCCTAAAATGAAGAGGTAAGGAGCACAGAGTGATGGTGGGAAGAAAGAATGTTCTTCAGGAGTGTGTGAGAGGTGCAGAAACAGGTTCACCCTGTATTGGAGAAGCTTTCCTGCTTTTTGTGCTCTCCATCCTACACAGACATGTGAGTCCTGGTGGTTCCTGTTGTCAATGTGTGTGCATGGTTTAGGTGTTGGGTCTGTTATCACAGTCCCTGAAGAGGTCAGGATGGGAGAAAAGTGTGACGTGTACGTTTGTACATATCCTCCTGGAGTAGGCTACTCGTTCACCAGGTTCCTCCTGTGGGAGCTGTCTGGTTGCTCAGCTTCTCCAGGTAGGAGAGTCTCAGGCCTGCTATGGAGAAGTGTGGTTCCATTGCTTGGACTTTGGCCTCAGGGCTCCACATTTGTCCACATCGGGTGGTGATTGGGCCTCGAGGATCACTTTGTGCTGTCAGAGGTTCCAGTTCAATTCCAGGAAGAATGTGCCTATTTGCCCAATATTACCAGGTTGGTAACTGCCAGCTGTCATTTTTTGGGGGGAGGGACACTAAGACTCCCTACTACCATATTGTTTCTTACTACATTTCACAGTTCTTTGGGTGTTTTTTCTATTTCAGTGGTTTGTATTCAGTGGCAAGAAGGGAAAACTAGATAAATGTTCTGCTTGTACAGGCTGAAGTTCAAGCTAACCGCCTTTTGTTGACTCAGCATTCTTCTGCCATTCTGAAGCCATTTATGTTGACTTTGAAGGTCTTCCAACACAGAAATAATAAGTCACCAAAATGATTTGTTGAATACATGGCAGCATTCCCCCACTGAACTCTGCATTCTGCTCTCTTTTGGACTATGTCCCCTTAACTATATGAGTAAGTTTCAGGGGAACAAACTGTTCTCATCTGTTCTGTGTCATGGTCCGTGAGTGTAGTTTTAACAAGATAACTGCCATATTAAATGTAACCTTTGCTCTTCATGCCACCTTAATTGGGAATATCAGGACTGTGTTGTCTACTTTTTTCAATCATAGGCAATGTGTGCAGATCCTGGTCATAGTACAGCTGCTCCAAAAAATTTAGTTTTGGTGTTGCTTGCTGTGGATTTTGGTTAGCAGGTACTTATAGTGTGTTGTTTGCTGGAATATTTTTAAAACCTTGCACTATGTTAAAATGTCTTTCGGGTCCACCGTGTTAGTGTGGTAGAGCATAAGTACCATATTTTTTTGAGTTGTATTAACGAGTGATATGTAGTTGGTGCTAAAATATTAATGTGAAATGATGTCCCAGTTTGTGAGTTTGGTTTTGAAAAGTCAACCCGTGAAGATACTTTGAAACTGAAGATTTTGAAATTTAAGGTAGTCAAATTGATGACTATTTAAAAATATTTCTGTCCTATGAAAACGTATCAGGGAGAAACCTCAATATAGTTTTAATGTGTTTTATTTTTTGCATTCATTGTGGCAAGGTTGACAAGTAAAGTAGTTCACGTTCAGCATGTACTTAGTGATTTGAGATGCGTGTGCATTGTGTATGAATGCCATAATCAAGTTAATTAAGATGTCTATCACCTTGCAGCCATCTTTTGAGGGGTGGGGATAGAGGTAATGCTCCCATCTCTGAGATCCTCCCCTCCCCTGGTGAGAACACTTCAGATCTCCTGTGAGCAGATTTCAGTTAGATATTGCATCATTTGTAGCTTGGCTTATCAAGCTGTGTACATTAGCGTTGCATGAAGTTACAAGCTGAGAGGGACACTGAGGCAGTTTAAGCTAGAAGCAACATTTTATTGTGCCAGCACAGACTCAGTGGACTGGTACCCAAAGTCTGAGCCCCAAGAACTAAGGGATCTCACCTTATGTACCCTGCAAGCAGGTTACAGAAGCAATAAAATTAAAAACAAGATTTAACCCATACAAGGTTCCATGCAGTTCTATAGGCTACTTCAGTCTAGTGCTAAGTGCTCTTCTACCCGTAGTGCTATGTGACCTTGTTCCCCTTTGGATTCTTAGGTTTTATCTCTCTGCTTTGCCATCCCTTCCCCCCTGCTACTATATCTGAACACAGGCCTAGTCTGTTTTCTTTTGATCCTCCTCCCTGCTACATTAGGACTCTAGCACTTCACTTACAACTGCATGTTTGTTCCTTTTGACCAGAATCTCCCCATTTCTCACAACCTGGGAATGGACCGTGTCATTCTCTGATTCTGTAAGTTTGACTTTCCTAAATTTCAAATGAAAATGAAATAAGGTGGTATTTTTCTTCATTAGGCTGTGTGAAATGTTCTTAAGAATTCATCCTTTTGGACATAGGTTGTCACAAATCTTTTGGACATACATTGTTACAAATGATAGAATTGTGGCCCTGTTTAAAAACAAAAGGAATGGCATTAGAATTTTTGTGTGTGTCACATTTTTTATTCGTCTGTCTACAGACAATTCAGTCCTTCACTTATCTTGGTATTTTGAATAATGCCACAGTGAGTATGAGATGATTTCATTTCCTTTGGCTATACACTTAAAAGTGGTACTCCTTGCTCATCTGTAACAGATGGTAGGAACCCACACCTCTGGGGCTCTGGGGCAGGAGTTAAGAATTATTAGAGCACTGTGAAATAACACTGTTAACTACTGTTAGAGCACTGTTAGTGATTAGTCTTGACTGCAAGCTCCTCGTATGGTGTTCATTTTTCCAGATGTTGGGAGTTGGGGAGGATTTACAGCTGTTAGACTCTTTTCCAGGACTGCTTGCCAGGTAAGCCACATTTCCCTCATGTCAGAACCAGCTTCTTTGACTCCAAAGAATGACTCCAGCTCCTAGAAGTATTGCCCCAGAAAGAAGCTTACACCAGACTCTTGTCACGCCAAGCCTGGGTGAACTGTAGAATGCCTTGTATCCACTTCCACCTAGGTGATGGGAGGGCACCTCCTCGTCAGGTGACCCGGAGGACCTGTGAGAGGCACCAAAACCATCCTTCATTTGCATGAAGGGATTGCCATGAGTGATAGTTCCTCCTACTCCTTTTTCTCCCCCCCGGTTTTTTCTTTTTTTGGTCTTACCCTTGCTCCTTCTCCTTGGGCTATTCAAGAAGGAGCGCTGCTTGCTCACTTGTGAGCAGCTGGGAGACATGCTCTTTTGCAGTGCTGACCCCTGGTTTTGCAACGTTAGGTCTAAATAACTTCTCTCAAGTGGTTTGTCTACATCGGATTCTCAATTAGTACAGCAGTGAGCTGGTAACTGAGTAGAGATGCAGCAGAGGTGGAGGTAAAGGCAACAGCAGTGGCAGGGTGGACAAGCAATTCCCATAATATCTAGAGCTGTGAGCAAGAGAAGCAACAGGGCCATCAGCAACTGACTGAGGTCTCCCTCATTGGCAAGAGCATCAGCAGGTGGCAGGGACATTGGCATCTATTCACCCACAGCAGGGAGGGGAGAGACTGTCAGCTGGAATGGCCTCAGGCTGACCACAGCCCATCAGGCCTGGGGAGGTGGGAGAAAGCAGTGTGGCAGGAGGATGTCACCTGCCCCAAACCCAGAGAAGAGTATAACACACCTCCACCACAGGCTGTCAATCACCCCAGGCACTAACTTGACAACAAGATGTGGAAGCCTGTGCACAAAACCTTCCAAGGGTTTTTTTTTTCCATTCTAGGAACTTTGTGTACAGTTTGGCCAGTGAGAATTTGTAAGAATTTGTTTTGTGAGTACTTCAAGGACTCAGTATCTACATTGAATATTTGTACATGGCAAAACGTAGTCCAGGAAAGTATTGTGACTTTCATTTCTTTTTGTCTCACAAGCCTATGTCACTCTTTCCCCACTGCATAAGAAAGTTAGTCCTACGGAATATACTCCTGGTATTCCAAAGGATTCACCCATTGGGTGTCTAATGGCTTACTGGAGTCAATTTAAGTCAGAGAGGCTCAAGAAAGAGACTAGCCCTCCTTTGTAACAATGCCTGGCCATAGTACAAAGTAGGATATCAATGAAATTGGCCAGAGAATGGGTCTCTATTATAGAAATGTGGGAAAACCCCCCTATGGCCAGACCTTCATGAAAATGTGTACAAGAACCCTAGACTGAAAAGTTCCTGTTGTGTTTATGGAACCACAATACCCAAGGCCCCTGAGTGTACATATCCTGAAGTACACACCCAATGGGACAAAGGTTAAAGATTCCAAACTCCTCTTTGCCCTTGATGGAATAAACCAGAAAGAAAGAAAAGGATGGAGCTTGTAGGCATCCTAACCATCATGTTAAATAATCTCAAAGAGGCCCCCTCTAGAGTTTACCCAATCAGAGCCACGATGCCTGAGTGTAGGAAACAGAGGGCACATTGTTGGAAGGAAGGGCTTTGTAAAAGGCACTGTCCTAACCTTACCAAGGAAGACTGGACAGAAAGCAAACCCAGTCAAGTCTGAGCAGGGGTTTCCTGATAGGGGAGATTGGCCCTTGGGTTATGTTTTGGAGGCCCAGGGAGCCTCAACATTGTCTTGGCCTGGGGAACTTCTTGCCATGGCAGGTGATTGCAATTTCCTGGATCTCATGGGTTAGAAATCTCTCTCTCTCTCTCTCATGTGTGTGAGTGTGTATTGTATGTCTAGATGCACATGTTTACAGGGCAACAGATTGACCTAAGGAAAATTGAGTGTTCATTTATCAAAAACTAGGGCCCAAATGTTAAAGGAAAATTGTAGGTAGATAAGACTTTAATACTGGCAAAAAAAATCTGATGTGCCTTTTTGATTAACCAAGTGCCCTTAAATTTAACTTCTTTAACCTTACTAAAGTGGGTCTCCTTGGGCCTACTTGACAAGGTTCCCTCCATGGCTAAAGAAAAGCATCCGCCTCAACCTTCTTGTTTCCACTGGCTTTCCTTGTGTATGGTTGGCCATGACCCCAGATGTATGGTGTGTCTGCGTGATAAAATGTCACAGGGAATTCTTTTCAAGTCCTCTCCAGACATGTGAGCACTCAAAGAGGTAAGATGGTTAACCTAAATGCTTTATGGTTCATGTGACTTAAATAAGTCTTCAGATGAACTAACCTAAAGTTGCTGGAAATTTTTCAAATAATTTACTGGCCAAATACTCTGGGTTTCTCAAATACAATATATTTGGGTCCTTTAAAGGCATTAAAACTCACAATTAGTGTGTAATAATAAAAGAAAAGTGCAAAAAAGGAAACTTAAGCTGTGATTTAATAAGTAAACTGGCAAAGTTCTTATTGCCAGGAAGCATAATTTCATAATTGTTTCAAATGATTATGAAGGAAGGCAAAAAGGAACCAGTAATAGGAAACAGGAAGGACACAGAAGTTTGAAACATGGAATATTTTAATTAAGAAAGTGAAAAGGAAGAGTGTATGCTTATGTTTGGTACATGGTAGGATTGTACATCCTCTCCCATTTGAATGTTTGATCAAGAGTGAACTCTTTTTTTGTCTTTCTTCATGTATTTATGTGTGCATACATTGTGTCATTTCTCCCCTCTGCTCCCCACCTCCTCCCTCTCTCCTCACCCCACCCCACTTTCAGGCAGAACCTGTTCTTCCCTTTTCTCCAGTTTCATTGAAGAGAAGACATCAGCAATAATAAGAAAGTTAGTTCTACTTGAGATAAGGATAGCTATATAGAGAGATTCCTAGCATTGCTTCCATGCAAAAGTGTATTACAACCCAAGTTGATTCATCTCTACATGACCTCTTCACTACTTCCCGGTCACCTTCCCATATTAACCTCTGTCACTTTATGGTTAACTGTATTAGCTCCTCTGCAGTGGGACATCAAACACTTTCAAGTTTTGGATTTCCTGCCTATCTCTATTCCTCCCATATGTGCTCTCCCCTTAGTGTGTGACCCAAGTCCAACAACATTACTGCCCTAGATCTAAAGTCCACATATGAGGGAGAATATACAATTTGTGGTCCTCTGAGCCTGGCTAAACTTGCTCAGGATGATGTTCTCCTGTTCCATCCATTTACTTGCGAATGGCTGAGTAAAATTGCATTGTGTATAAATACTATATTTTCTTAATCCATTCATCAGTGGTGGGGCATCTTGGCTGTTTCCATAGCTTGGCTTTCATGAATAGCACTGCAATAAACATGGATGTGCAGGACCCTCTGTAGTAACCTGTGTCGCATTCCTTTGGGTATATCCCTAGGAGTGGGATTGCTGGATCATATAGCAGTTCTATTTTAGTTTTTTGAGGAGTGTCCAGACTATTTCCCATAGTGGTTGTGCTAATTTACATTCTCACTAACAGTGTATGAGGAACCACTTTTCCCCACATCCTAATCAACATTTTTTCTTATTTGCATTCTTGATGATGATACAGGATCTTAATGTGGTTGATTTGCATTTCCTTTATGGCCAGGAGTGTTGTGCACTTATTCATTTTTTGTCCATTTGGTCTTACTTCTTTAGAAATGTCTACCCAGTTCATTTGTCCATTTCTCCATTGAGTCATTCATTTTGGGGCAGTTAGTTTTTGAACTCCATGTGAATTCTGGTTATTAATACCTTGTTAGATATATAGCTGGCAAAGATTTTCTCCCATTCTGTGGGCAGCCTCTTCAATTTAGTGACCATTTCTTTTGTTATACAGAAGCTTTTAATTTCATGTTGTCCTATTTGTCAATTCTTTCTCTTAGTTTCTGAGCTATTTGTGTTCTATTTAGGAAGTCATTGCCAATGCATATTAGTTCCAGTGTATTCCCTGCTCTTTCCTGCACTTGCTTCAACATTTCAGTTCTTATATTAAGGAACTAAATCCACTTTGAGTTGATACTTGCACAGGGTGAAAGACATAGATCTAGTTTCAGTTTTCTGCATGGAGATATCTAGTTCTCCCAGCAACATTGAAGAGGCTGTCTTTTCTCCATGGTATGTCTTGGGCACCTTTGTCAAAAATTAAGTGATCATTCCTTTATACATTCATTTCTGTCTGGGTCTTTTAGTCTGTCTTCATGCTGTTTTTATTGCTATGGCTCTACAGTATACTTTGAAGTTATGTATTATGATACCTCCAGTGTTGCTCATTTTGCTCAATTTTCTCATGGCAAGTCTGTTTTTTACTTCCAAATGAATTTTAAGATTGATTTTTCACTTTGTGATGAATGACAGTTGAATTTTAATAAGAATTGCATTGAACATGTAGATTGCTTTTTGTAATACAGCCATTTCACAATATTGATTCTGCTAATTCATGAGCATGGGAGATCTTTCCTTCTTTTGAAGTCTTCTTCAATTTCTTTATTCAGTGGTGTATATTTTTCATTGCATAAGTCTTTCACTTCCTTTTTTAAGTTTATTGCTAGGCATTTTATATTTTTTGAGCCTATTGGAAATGGAATGTTTTCCCATAGTCTGTCTCCGTCTGTTCGTTGTTGGTATATAGAAAGGCTGCTGACTTTTGAAAATTGATTTTGTATCCTGCTACTTGGCTGAAGATGTTTATGATGTCTAGGAGTTTTGGGATGGAATTTTCTGGGTCTTTTAGGTATAAGATCATATTATTTGGACATAAGAAAAGCTTGGCTACTTCTTTTCCTATGTGAATTCCCTTTATTTTTTACTTACTGTCTTAGTGCTATGGTTAGGATTTCCAAGCCTATGTTGAATAAGACTGGAGAAAATGGACACTCTTTTCTCATTTCTGACATTAGAGCAAACGGATTCAATTTTCCCCATTTAGGATGATGCTGAACATAGGCATGTCTTATATGGCCTTTATTATGTTGGGGTAGATTCCTTCTGCTCCGAGTTTCATCAGAGCATTTATCATGAAAAGATGTTGAATTTTGTCAAAGGCTTCTTCTGCAGCTGTTTATATGATCATGTGATTTTTGTCTTTGCTGCTATTAATATACTCTATTCCATTTATTGGTTTGCATGTGTTGACTTTATTATGTATGCTGTGTAATCTATTTGATATGTTGTTGAATTGACAGTGTTTACTTGAGAATTTTTGCATTGAGTTTTGTTAAAGTGATTGAACCATAATTACTCTTTTGTTGGACCCTTGTCTAGTTGGGGAATAAGTATGATACTGTTTCATAGAACGGTTTTGGCAGTGTTCCTTCCCTTTCTATTTCATGGAAAAGTTTGATGAATGTTGGCATTAGTTCTTCTTTAAACATCTGGTAGAATTCAGCAATGAATTTGTCAGGTACTGGAGTTTTCCTTTTTTGGAAGATTGAATTGCTGATTCAATTTCATTACTGTTAGAGATATATTTAAGTAATTTATAACCTCCTATTGTCTCAATTTTGGTTGGTCATATGTGTCTAGAAATTCTAGATTTTCCAGTTTATTTGCACATAGGTTTTCAACGTAATCCATAATGATCCCCTGGATTGCTTTGGTGTGTATTGTGATCTCCCTTTTTTGTTTCTAATTTTATTAATTTGGGTTTTTGCCCTACTCATTTTAGTTAGGTTTATCAATCTTAGTTATCTTTTTCAAAAAAATAACATTTGTCTCATTGATTCTTTGTATTGTTTATTTAAGTCACTATTTCATTGATTTTGGCCCTTATTTTTATTATGTCTCTCCATCAACTAGGTTTTGGTTTAGCTTGTTACTATTTTTCAAGGAGTTTGAGATGCAGTATCAGAGTGTTTATTTTAGATCTCTGTGTTTTTAATATACGCATTCATAGCTAGAAACTTTCAGCATAGCACTGCCTTTGCTATATCTCATAGGTTCTGGTAGGTTGTGTTTTCATTTTCATTAAATTCCTGGAACTTTTTGATTTCCTCACTTCTTTTATGAGCATGGGTCAAGGAGTGATGTGTTGTTCAATCTCAAGGTATCTGAACATTTTCTGCTGTTTCTTTGGTTGCTGAGTCCTACTTTTATTCCATTGTGGTCAGAGAGTATACAGAAGTTTTTTCAATTTTCTTAAATTTGTTAAGACTTGCTTTGTGACTTAAAATATGATATCTTTTGGAGAAAGATCCATGGGCTAAAAGAAGAATGTATATTTTGCTATTGCTGTAGGTATTTATCAGTTCTATTTGATCTATGGTGTCATTCAATTCTGAAATTTCTTTGATGATTTTTTTTCCTTTGGATGACCTTTCTGTTGGTGATAGTGGAGTATTGAAGTATCCCACTGTCACTGTGTTGGGGTCTATCTCTGCTTTAAATGCAGTAGTTTGTATTTAATGAAGTTGAGTGCACCAATATTCTGTACATGTGAGTTCCCAAAAGTTATCTCCACTTGATATATTGGTACTTCTATTAGTATGAAATGACCTTATTTGGCTCTTACAACTAATTTAGATTTGAAGTCTACTTTATATGATATAAATATAGCTACTCCTGACTGGTTTTTGGGGTCATTAGCTTGGTAATTTGTTTTCCACCCATTCACCCTTAGCCAATGATTATTTCTGCAAGGTAGATTTCTTATAAAGAACAAATCGTCAGGTCTTCCTTTTTAATGAAGATTGCCAATGGATGTCTTTTGATGAGGGAGTTGAGGCCATTAACATGCAGTGTTACTGTGGACAGGCATGTGGTGGTACTTGCCATTTATGGTGTATAAGGGGTTGTGTATATGCAGTTGATTCCCTGCTACTCTCTAATTACTTGTGCACTTTTCACTTGAGATTTAATAATTCCTGTCCTTTCATAGTTATGTTTATTTTTATCTTCTGAGGTTAGGATTCATTTGAATGTCTTCTGGAGTGCTGATTTAGTGGTCATGTATTTTAGCTTTTATTGATCACAGAAGGTTTTTATTTCTCCCTCAATTATGAATAATTGCTTTACTGGGTAGAGTAATCTGGGTTTGAAATTGTTTTCTTTCAGTGTTAGAAATACCTCACACCATGTACTTTTTCCTTTTAAGGTTTATGTTGAGAAATCTGCTGTTGTTTTGATAGACTTACCTTTATATGTTATATGATCTTTCTCGCTTGCACCCTTCAATATTCTTCCTTTGTTCTCTGTGCTAATTCTTTTAACTATAATATGCTATAAATTTCAGCAGAATTAAACATATATAATATATATCCTATATAATATATATTTTTATAATATGTGTGTTTATATATATCTCCTTCCCTGTTGGGGAAAGGAATGCATTTCCTCTGAGTTCAATGAGTACACAGGGTGTTCCACTCTGATTTGTAATCCTCAGGATTTATACTGCCTCCCTCATTCTGGGTGTTTTCTGTTTAGAAGGGGCTTGCTCTGTGTCTCTCCCATAGAATAAACATTCTGGGCTTCATGGCAATTGATGGTGCCCACTCTACCAAGGTAGAGGGGGCTCCACTCAAGATGTTAAAGTATAGGCTCCTCTTGGGTTGGCTCTCAGATTCAGCTTGATTGGGTAAGTGGTTCTTGGATTGGATCTCACAAGGAGCTGATGTGTGAGCATTTGCCACCCCTTCCTACCTGCCTGGCAAGCCTGGTAACAAGAGTTGAGCTGTTTGAGTTAAATTGCTTCTCTGGAAAGAAAGTTAGTGTCAGTACCTTACTTCTGTGAGGGATTTGAATGCATTGTTACTTCCTTAATTTTTGTGGGATGAGCCACTCCTCCACAGCACAAGCTCAATCAGCCACAGCACTTTGGGTAGCCAACACTCCCCTACCAGATAGGGCAGGAGATTTCACTCCATTTATTAGGCCAACAACTTTGTCCAGGAAGAGTGTGACCAGTACCTGCAAGCTGACTGGACTATGAGATTTCCTCTATGACAGAAGATGCTGCGAGCTCATTTGAATGGTTAGTTGTCTCTCAGTGGTCCCAAAGGTCAGCAGGTCTGGGATGCAAGTGGCAGTCAGAAGTTCCACATCTGCGATTCTTGGTTGTTTCAGGACAAAAGAAGCATTTTCTGAACTTGTTCTGTAGTCCTCTGCATTGACTTTTTGCTCTTCAAAGAGACAGATGTAAAGAATGAATAAAAATTACATCTCAAAGACCCAGCGGTGTTGCAGTCACACTCAACTACCCACACATGTGGGGGGCTGTTTCACTGTTTTGCACTGTACAAAGCTAATCTAAAGGTTGGTCATTGTACATTTTATCTGCTTATAGGCAACATCTTACTTTGTGGAGTAGACAGTTTTCCCCTGTTCTTGCTACCACAAACCTAAAGTTTACTTTTAAGGTTGTGAGACCTAAGTGTTCTAGGTTCTATCAGCAATCCACCATCTTGGTCTTTCTGTATAGTACAGAATTTAAAACTTAGGATGTATTCTGGTCTTTCTATAATTGGTCAGTCTGATTTCAGAAGTAAGAATAAATAATTATATAAACAATTGCATGCAGCTGTTTCCCCTCAGAGAGGGTTAATATTTGTGATAATTCTTTGCCAACATTTACGTGTTTTGCAACCATCACCTTTACCTGGTTAAAAAAAAAGGTTTTTATCATACCAAAGGAAACCCCTTACTCATTAAGCAGTCAATCCTTATTCTTCTGTACTTTCCAGGGTCTAGTATAAATAATGGTTTTAATATACTTATGCATTTACCTGTTCTGAATACGTCATTAAAATGAAATCACATACTATTAGAACTTTTGTGTCTGTCCTCATTGTAATGTGCTTGATGTGTGTGCATCATTAGACATGCCTTTAGCCTGCTAAAATGTGAACTTGTTCTGAAAATGTGGTTTGCATCTCTCTTTATAGTTTTTGCTGTAAACCTTGCTCTCTATCTTATTCTGTTCATTTAGCACCATGAATCCACTCACACTGCTCTTTTTGTTCTTATTTGCTGTAGAATATTTCATAGTATGTACAAGACATATTTTTCTCTTCTGCCTCCTATTAATGAAAAGCTTGTTGCTGCTAATTCCCTGCCAGATAAAACTGAACACTTTTTGAACACGTCTCCTTATGCATGTGCATCTATAACCGGTACGTGAATATCTCAGATATGTGCTGGACTGAGGTGGCTGCTCACAGGACATGTGCTTTATTTTCCTAAAACTTCCAACATTCCTTCCAGAATGCTCTGTGATTTACACTCAAAAGTGAGGGCTTAAACAATTCTGTCTCCTCACATCTTAGCTGAAACTTTATTGTCTACCTTATTAGTCATTTTTACGGTTGTGAAGTATTATTTCATTGTTTTAATTTTCATCTCCTACTTCACTGGAAAATTAAGCATCTCTTCACCTGGTGGATTTCATGTTCTTTTCTGGTAATTGGCCACCAAACCCATTACAGATTTTTTCAGTGTTAACCCCTTAGCTTTGCTGCTGCTGTTGTTGTTTTCACAGTTCATTTGTAAGAATTTGCAATATTAAAGTTTGCTGTATTATTTTAGGTATGTTTGGAAAAAATTAAAGTATGCCTTTTTCAACTCTAGTTTATTGACTAGAAATGCTTACCTGGCTAATGTTGCTTGGTGTTTGTTATCTGTTACCTGAATCTTAAAGTTAATATATTCTCCTCTTTCTTCTTTTGATATTTAATCGAACTAGAGTTCACTTCTTTACCCAAAGCTGAATAAATAAATAGATAGAGGAGAAATGCCATATTATTCTTAAAGAATACTTCCACTTAATCCATTAGAAGGAATGAGGGAAACAGAAAATCACCATTGTAACATCATAGTAGTACTGCTGCAGGCAATGCCTTGTTTTAATGCCAGGTAGCTTTTACATACTATGGTAATTTTCACAAATGTCTATAAAATATCTGAAAATAATCCCTTCCATACGTATAGCTAACTTCTCTTGAGTGTGTTTGGACTTGGGTCTCATTTCTAAGAAAGAGAAAGAGAAACATAGTAACATTCTATTGGGAGACTAAGACAGTTAACCATGTGGTCAAGGTTATCACAACTCTCACTAAATCTTGTTGATACTGTGCTCCCCTTGATACAGTAGAATAAACAATGCACATAGCCTCTGAGGTATTCTTCAAAAAAATCAAATTTTGTCTCCCATTATTTCCCCCATTCCCAGTCTGATCATGAGAAAATGTTAGACATACCATAATTGATACGTGTTTTACAAACCACCTGACCAATGCTCTTCAAAAGTATGATGTAAACCACCAAGGAGAGATTGAAAACTTTTCAGATTATAGAAAATTTAGGAGACACGATGACTAAATACAATACGCTACCCTATGTTGCATCCTGGAACAACAATAAAGGCCATCAATGGAAAACTTAATCAATATGAATGGGCTGCAGTTTAGTCACCAGATAGGTACACATGTCAATTTCTTTATATTGACCACAGTGCCATGATTAGGTAAGGTGATATTAAGGGAATCTAGGTGAAGGACATATGGAAGTTCTCTGTGCCTTCTTTGTATCTAATCTGCAGATCAAAATTTGTTTCAATATTACAAGTTTTTTTTAAATGAAAGCCCTCCAAGTAGTATAAGAACCTTACGTGAATTTTTCCTAACAATGTAGTGTGGAAGGCATTTTTAAGATGGATACATTTGAGCACATAATCGTATTTCAGTAAAAATAACATGACAAAAAGGTATGTTAAAATCATTTATTAAAGAAAACACTGGAAATTATCTTAGGCATCACACAAACAGGATCTGAACTCTCAGCTTCCTGGGTACCCTCATAGACGGGGGTTTTCTGAAGCTTGACACGATTCCCCTCAAAGAGTCTTGTGAGTCTCTCTCTTCCTAGGTGCTGCTCCTGGGTGCTGGTGGATGAGGTGCATGTCAGAGTTGTTCCAGTTATCTTCAGATTCTTGCTTTGGGTCCTGATTCCAAAAAAGCAGTCATGAGAAGTGTATCAATTGCAAGGTGACATTAATCTTTGGAGTTTTGAATGATTTTTCCTCCCTCATTCTCTTCTCCGTGGGATTTCCTACTTCCATTCCTAGTAGCTGTGGTCCATAGTATGAATGTTTGTGTCCCCCTCCAACATTTACATATGGAAACCCAAGAGCGCAGTGGTTTGGTGATAGGAAACTGGAGTCTTTGGGAGGCATCTTGGTCATGAGGGTGGGGCACTGGAGAATGAGATTAGACCTCATGAACTAGGGAACTTGATTCCTTTAACTATAGATCGTGTGAGGACACAAACAAAAGTAGCCTCTACAAGGCAGAAACAGAGTCTTCATCAGAGACCAGTCATGCTGGCATCCTGATCTTCCACTAGCAACCCCTAATGTAAGAAACATATTTCTCACATTAAGACCCTTGGGCTATGTATTATGTTATGGCAGTTTCAGCCAACAACACATGGGAAAATAGAAACAAATGAAATAAATTAATGGAGAAGAAAGTGTTGAGGAGCCCCACCTGAGCCCTACCTGCTTCCACAGATACGGCCATTTTCTAAAAGAAAGTGGGTTAGGAAACCAGCAGGTTGTTGCTTTCGTCAGTTATGCATGGACACAATTGTCCCACCTATCCTGCCCTGTCCAAGCATTACTTGCTTTTTTCCAGGGGCTTCATATTGCCAAGGACCTTGGGATTACCCTAAGGTTACTGATGAGTAGACAAGCCCGCATCCTCATGAAAACAAACATAACAAAAATCCACCAATACAGGGAGGATTTTGAGCACAGGCAAGCAGCTTCCATGAGGTTCTACTTGAGCCTCTTTTGTTGTGAAACTCATAGAATATAGTAGACATGTTTTCTGTGGAGCTCTTCTTCATTCCCTTCATTCCACTGCAAGATTGCTTCTGCTATATTCTCATTCTCTAACATTTTGGGTATTCTTCATGTGGTTATAGTCCTGAATCCACATCTGTATAAATTCTTCCTCGTCAAGTCTATTTCTCATTTCACATTTCTGTTACGTATCCATCAAGTCCTTTGCATCAGAACTCCTCGGTATTCCATTCACTCATGTCAGGACTGAAAGCCTTTCCAGTTTGTCCTATGCTTGGCTGAAGCAGACATACTTTTCCCTTCCATTTGGCATGGTAAGCTTCTGCCTGAGCCAAACTCTGCAATGCTGTTCACCATGTACTGGTGTCCTTCAAATGCTGAGACACATGGGTCTTACTCCCGCCCGCAGTCTTTAACCCCTTTCACAACTCCATACCCACCAGTTCAGTCTGTTGCATGGGATCTACAGTGGCACAAGGAAGACCAGAATTACCTCAAATCTTGTAGGTACTTGAGGTACTTTTCAACTATTATTTTTTATTCTTGAAGAGCATTTAGAAAGTATTCTCTAACGGATCCATATAGGAGTAACTTGAGACTTCTTTGCCTTCACCCACACATTACTCTCATTGAGGTACGTTGGTTTGGTTACATGTCAGCTTGATCAAAGTGGTGTTGTGAGGAGGCTACCAGGGAAGTTCAAGTGTCACCAGCATGAGTTGGTGGATAGATGTGTGTTTATCCATGAAGCCTATGGGAGTGTCTGGGGTAGAAGTTGTTAGGGATTGAAAGAAGTCAGGCATCTAGACAAGTTCTCCATCATAGAAAGTTTTTACATAACAGTAAAATCAGATTTTCTTCTATGTGGGCATCAGCATGTAAAGTAAAGAACATGTTACCAGAGAGCTTCCCAAGTAGAAATAGGGAAAAAAGTACAGTGAAATACCAGGAAGTCTGTGTAGGAGTTACATAGGGAAGTGACAAAATGTATTTAAATATACAAATGATTACTTTGAGGACTGCTTAAATGTCCCCACTGGCCATTGTGTTAACAAATTTTGTTCCCAAGCTGGCGATCTTGGAAAGTGCTTTCATCCTTTCCAGTGATCCACTGCTTGAGCAATAGTTACTGTTAGTTTTGTTTGTAACAGTGCACTAAAGGCCAAAATGATTAATGGATGAACACACATCCCTGTGGGTTCACCTGTGTGTCTCCTGTTGCCTATGGGAAATACCATATCCTGTCTGGGATCAATCTTCTGATTTGCTTAGTCAGTATTTTTTAAAATCAAGTGCACATTTTAAATGAAGGTCTACACCATGGGATGTATTTCAAATAAAAAAATTGAGGAAATTAATGTGCATATATAACCATTCAAAATGCACACATATGTGCACATATAAAAGATGTGTCTGGTTTTAGTCAGCAAAGTGTACACACCATACACTCAAATAATTAAAATAGTTAAATTGTTTTCTGCCTCTTGAAAAATATATTTCATAGATACTGATATCTATGACATAATTATCACACACACACACATATATATAAATGTATATGTATATATGTATGTATTCCAGCTAAACAAATATGTGTTTACTTAGGGATTATGCTTATAAACAAATACATATTGGATAAAGAAACATAAATACAAATGATAATTCTCATGGTTACCATGAGAATTTTCTCGCTAGCATTTAATTAAATGAAATGTACTAGAGCTAAAAAAAACACAGTAATGAAATAAAAATTTGAAGTGTTATTAAAATAGAATCAGGAAAGGTATGATTTTTCCCATGCCAACTCATGGATTTAAGGTGGTTGAAATGGGACATTTTAATGTGTTCGATCATTTCCAAGTTTCCACTAAGGCTCTGTGTATGGAACATAGCTATCCCTCTTGCACTGTCCAACTGACTAGGAAAGGACTGAGCTGGTTCTCAGGTCTCTGGGATGCAGCACAGTCTTTTCAACAAATTGTGTTGGAAAAAACTCCATATCCAAATGTGGAAGACTGAAACTAGGTACCTGTCTCTCACTTGGTAGAAAAATCAACTCAAAAATGGATCAAAGATCTTTTTGTAAGATTGAACCTTTACAGGTTAGTTCGAGAAGAATCAACTTTTATGTACTACATGCTAGGAATCTCCCTGTATAGCTATCCTTATCTCAACTAGCAAAAACGCTTTGTCCTTATTATTGTTTATACTCTCTCTTCAACAAAATTAGAGATAAGTGCAGAACAGTTTCTGCCTTGAAGCGAAGGGGTTGGGGGGAGAGGGAGGAGGTGGGGGAAATGGGGGGAGAAATGACCCAACCAAAACATTGTATGCACATATGAATAAATGAAAAAAAAAAAGATTGAACCTTTACAACTACTGTAGGAGAACACTTAAAGATATGGACAACTTTCAGAATAGGCCCCAATTGCTCAGGAAATAAGAGCGAGTATGACCAGTGTGTTAGCATCAAATCAAGAAGCTTCTGCAAATCAAAGGAAACAATTACTAAAATAAAGAGGCAACCTAGAAAATGGGAGACCTTTGCCACCTATTCATTGGAGAAGTAGAATTAATTAATATGTAGAATATATAAGGACATAAAAAGACTAAACACTAAAAAAATTAATGGAAAAATGATTGAACATTCTCAGAGAGAGTATAAAATGGCACATACATAAAGAAATGCTCAGCCTCCTTAGCCATAAAGGAATCACAATTGAAAACACCATCAAGATTCCATCTAATCCCAGACAGAATGGCTGTCATCAAGAATGCAAACAACAGGGGTTGGGGATTTAGCTCAGTGAAATAATGCTTGCCTGGCAAGTGTAAGGCCCTGAGTTCGGTCCCCAGCACCGGAAAAAAAAAAAAAAAAAGGAAAAAATAGAAAAAAAAAGCAAAACAAAAAAGACAAAAAAAAAAAAAAACAAACCAAAAAACAAGGCAAGAATGCAAACAAAAAATGCTGGCAAGTATTCGAGGGGGTGAGTAACCCACATACACTCTGTGGGAATGTAAATTAGTGCAGTGAACTATGGAAATCAGTATGGAAGTTCCTCAAAAAATTGAAAATTGAACTTCATTATGATCCTGCTATACAACTCTTAGGCATGTATCCAAAGGAATGTTAAGTCAGCATAAATTGTGATACATGCACACCCAATGTTTATTGCAATACTATTCACAATAGTCAAAATAAAGAATCAGCCTTGGTGCCTATCAACTGATAAATGGGTGAAGAAAATGTAGTATAAATACACTCTGCATCATTGTGCAAACATAGAAGAATGATATTTTGTCATTTGTAGGATACTGGATACAATTTGTACATAAGCCAAATAAGCCAGACTCAGAAAGAAAAATAGCATAATTTTTCTCTCTTATGTGGACATGGAAACCATCAGGACATGAGAGGGGTGAAATTGTGAGTCTTGGAGGGAGAATGATGGGAGTAGATTGTATGCAAATATGAAAAGTTTTAAAGGACAGTGTCCAATTTAAGTAGAAAGCAGTTTTTGATTTGTCATAATCAAAATTCCTCTTTTAAGGTTTGAATGAAGAATATTTCTATTCTTATTCGTTAAAAGTAGCACACTGTGAATTCATGTTAAATAAATGTGCTAGTATTTCCACTTTGCATTTAATTTGCAGTATCTAAGTATAACTCCTCCTGACAAGCTCTCAGTCCTTTATAAGTAGAATAACTGAGAGAACTTAGATGTACTCTTACTTTAAGATTCTCTCTCCAATGATCTTCTGTTGACTTTCACTATAACTTCTTATCAATGGTATTTCTTAATATTAACATTTGATTTCTCACTACCCTAGACACACACTTTATTCCAGAAAATCTAACTAGAACCAACATCTGGAAGACCACATTTCATTTTGTGAAGGTGAGGAATAGTTGAAAAATAGCTTCTCCAAAAGGAATAAATAAAGTGTCACCAAGGAAGGGGTGAGGATAGGTAAGACACCTAAAAACTAGCTAGCATTTGTTGCCCTTAACGCAGAGAAACTAAAGCAGATACCTTAAAAGCAACTGAGGCCAATAGGAAAAGGGGAACAGGTACTAGAGAAAAGGTGAGATCAAAAAGAATTAACCTAGAAGGTAACACCCACGCACAGGAAATCAATGTGAGTCAATGCCCTGTATAGCTATCCTTCTCTCAACCAGCAAAAACCCTTGTCCCTTCCTGTTGTTGCTTATACTCTCTCTACAACAAAATTAGAAATAAGGGCAAAATAGTTTCTGCTGGGTATTGAGGGGGTGGGGGGGGAGAGGGAGGGGGCGGAGTGGGTGGTAAGGGAGGGAGTGGGGGCAGGGGGGAGAAATGAACCAAGCCTTGTATGCACATATGAATTAAAAAAAAAAAAGAAAAACAAACTGACAAAATAAATAAATAAAGTGTCACTATAATATCCCTCCAGCCCATTCTCACAGTCACTTGCAGGCTGGGAGTCTAACCCAGGGTGCCTTCACTACCATTTCTGAGGGAGAATTCCACCTCCATAGTTTTCTGTGACTGTCACTGCATGAGCATGAGTGAATTTGATGACAACACCTTGTTCTCTCTCCTGGCTTCTAGGAATATTGGGTGTTTCTCTCAGGCACAGGAAACACATAGGATCAATTCACTTTTCCCTTCCACATTCTTCCTGCAAATATTTCTGGTAGGCAAGAGACTCTCTGAGGGAAGTAGGATAAATAAATATTTCATAAGAGCTATTTTGTGAATAACCAAATAAAATCTACCAAACCCCAGGTTTGTATATCCAGCTTTTTTCATAACTGCAAAAAAAAAAAGTGGAAACAATCAAATGTCCTTTGGTACAGAATGAATTAACAAACTGTGGACATTCTCCCAATGAGATATGCATTAATGAAAATAAATCATTAATTCATACAACAACATGGATGCATCTTGAATGCTATGTAGTATGTGAACAAAATCGAGACCCAAATGGTGATCCATGCTGATTCCATATAGACATGTTCAAAAAGTACAAAAACTAAAGGGATGGGAAGCAAACTAGTTATCACCAGGATGTGGGACCTGGGGAGAGAATGATGACAGAGTAAAGAAGGATGGAAGTTCATGGTGGTAGAGCCATTATTTGTCACAACCGTGGTAGTAGATATGTGACCTTGTAACTCTGTCCTAGTTTCAACTTTATGCCATGAATACAAATTTTAAAAATGAATCTAAATTTATTATAGATGAACAACATGCCCATACTGTCAGGTAAGGAAGAAAGGACACCATTACCTGCACTTAAAAAAAAAAACCTGTATTTTGTCTGAATATTGTGAGGCTAAAGACAGAATAGTTTAGAAACACTACGCTTCAGTTAACATATTGGTCACAGACTAAATTCTGATATTACCTTATAGGAGTAGTATAGTTGATAAAAATGCCACAGAAAAATATTCATTTTAGAATTTGATTTTATAGAGAAGCCAGACTGAATGATGGCTGTAGCCTTTCCCTGAGTTTGGAAATTCTGAAGACATGTGCCTCCAACCAATTTAGAAATCAGCAAGGGGAACAATAATGGGAGTTTCTTAAATATTTCTCCTGTCATCACAATCCTCGATCACACTTTCCTTTTTTGACAGTTAACTGAATGAGCTTCCTGTATGTGGTATCTTTCAACACCTCTGTCTTACAGTATTCCATAAAAGCATGCCAGAATACTTTGTCTTGGTATTTAAATCCTTCCATGTTTGGCTGCAGGTATGGGATTGTCAAGACACTGAAATGTAGATTTGGATTAGAGGGAAGACACCCCATGATGTGTATGAAAATCTTGAAGGATAAAAATGTATAAGAGATGCAGCATAGCACAACTTATCATGGAGAAGATGAGTGTAAAATGCACTGAATTAAATGAAAAACCCTCAAATTGTTGCTAATTATTAAAGACAATGAAGTGGATTTAAAGTAGTTTTGGGTGGAACTTTCAGGCCAAGAAAATGCATCCATGTATCCAGCCAGGACAAGAAGGTGAAGATAGGAGCCAATGTGTGATCTGGAGTACCATAGGCAGAATCCTTTCTAGGGAAGGAGACAGGGACTGAAATGATTCACTTCAGACCAGCTCTGCTGCTAAATGGAAGAAATGTAAACCCAAGTGACCGTGTGCTCAGAAGAAGAAAGAAAGCCTGTCTATGTATGTATTAACCCATGTGGTTAATCCTTCAGTTCATAAATACACACAAAGACCCACCCTACCGAGGAACTCTAGGTATGTAAGCAATGGAGGAAAGTCTTCATTGATTCTAGCATCTTTCCATGACACTAGCAAAACTGACACTGGACAGAAACCCTATGGATGTAAGCAATGTGGGAAATGCTTCAGTTGTTCCTGTTATCTATGAATGCATGAAAGAACCCACTGGAGAGAAACCCTATGTGTGGAAGCAGTGTGGTAAGACCTTTACTTATTCTGTTTATCTTCAAATACAAGGAATTCATGATTGTATGAAACCCTACTTATGTAAGCAATGTAGAAAAGGTTTCATTCATTTCAGTGCCTTTTGACAACAGGAATGAATTCACTCTGGAGAAAAATCCTGTTTGTAAGCCATGTGGTTAAACCTTCTTTTCTCCCAGTTACACTTGAAAACATGTAAGAACACACACTGTGGAGAATGCCTAACTATATACAATATAGAAAGTTTTCAATATTGTAACCTTACTAGCAATCGTGAGAATGCACTGTGAAGAGAATCGCATCAATATAACATGTGTTGGAAGGCTCCTACTCATCTTTCAGTTCCCAGATACACAGAACTTTACATGGCAGGAAGCCATGATTAGGAGAGAGGTACAGAAGTTTCCTGATGGCACACATGTATGAATGCATCTTGGATCAGATCTGTGAGTGTGGATAATAAAGTCAGGGTTTTTCTTTGTAATTTATTTATTTGCATTCAAAGACATTCACAGAAATAATCTGAGTAAGTGGAAAATACAGTGAACACTACTGAAACAGGTTTATTCGATTGAACAAAACCTCTTAGAGGCTGTCACTGATGTAAAAACTGCTTCTGACTTTTCTAAACACATGGCAGTACAATTAACAATATTCAATAACTTCTGCTCTTTCCTGAATATAAAAATTAAAACACCAATTAAAAAACTAATATATCTTCTCTTTAAATGTTTCTTACAGGTACAATTTCAATATTATAATTTAATAGTGGTGTAGTTTAAGAGATTTTTTTTCATTCACAAGTTAAACAACAATCACCCAGAGGAAACTGACAATCTGCCTGTAGGCTCATAGTGCAAAGAAAAAGATCAGGAATGCAGCAACTGACATTTCTAAAATATAAAACAGATAAAATCCTTAGAAGGTTCATGCATAAAGCTTTACTAAGCAGATGGTCACAGAACTAGAACATTTGATAATTTTTTTTTAACTTTTATTTCATTCATAGGTGCATACAATGTTTGGGTCATTTCTCCCCCCTTCTCCCTGCCCCTTCCCTTACCTCCCTTGCCTCCCCGCTCCTTCTCTTACCCCCTCTTACCCTTCGCTACCAGGCAGAAACTATTCTGCCCATATCTCTAATTTTGTTGAAGAGAGAGTATAAGCAATAATAGGAAGGACCAAGGGTTTTTGCTAGTTGAGATAAGGATAGCTATACAGGGAGTTGACATGCATTGATTTCCTGTACAGAACATTTGATAATTTGACTGGCAATGTCCATGGGACTCATGTTTTTGGACTCAGCTCTAGGCTTTTCCAGTTTCACTAGTGACACAAACATGATTCAAATCCCTCAAGTATTCATTATAGTCAAGGGCATATCCAACAACAAATTTGTCTGGAATTTCAAATCCAACAAAGTCTGGCCTATATCCAACACTTTGGGAGGTCCTTTTCACCAGCAAGCTTGCAACCTTAACCATCTTTGGGTTATGCTGCTTGACCAAGGAAAGCAAGTTTATATTGTTTTACCAGTGTCAATTATATCTTCAACAATCAAGACATCTTTCCATTTAAAGTGGAGAGACCATCTCCACCGATTACTTTTATGTCCCCTGTTGACTGGTCAATAGCAATAGCTCTTCGTTCTGATAAAATCTACAGTCATAGGAATGGATCTATCACTATTTCTATTCAGTGCTTTAATGCGATCCAGTAGGTCGGCAAAGAATTTATAGCCCCCCTTGAGCACACAGAGGGCTACAATGTGATGGCCTTCCATTTCTTTCAGCACATCTCGAGCTAGCCTTTCGGTCCTGTCCATAATTAGTCCATGAGGAGTAAACACCTTTTCCAAATCCCCGGCATAGTGATTAGATATACAAAATAAATCTAGGTCACGGCCTGGATCATCATCACTAATCATGACCCTGGGGCTGCAGGTTGCCATAAGGCAGACTGCCAACACACTGGCTGACCGCAGTGTGAGCAGGAAGCCTCGGAGATGCAGAGGAGGTGGTGCAGCAAGGCCTAAAGTTGTCGATTACAACATACTTTCCAAGTACAAAGTAAGTGAAAATGCCTCATGCAGTAGAATCCTACAGGTGTTAGGGCTGTGAAGGGTTTGATACAAAGTAATTTGTGTAGAATGTTCCATAAAATGCACAATCTAAGTAAAATACTCTAGAAGTGATAAAAAACAAGAAGAAAGCCTGTCTACCTGAGGGCAGAAAATCAAAAGATCTTAGTGAGATAAGTAAAGGAAAAGAGTCTACTGCTTTCAAGTAGATTCCCATAGGTTTCCATGGGGACATTACTTCCTAGCTCATTTCTCCTCCTAGATTTTGGTTCCAGCTGGTGATCAATTGGTTCTACTCTGTTTTACAGGACTGGTGTTTTCTACCATCCTAACCACAGCATTGCTTTTTCTACTTCAAACTCCAGCCTTGCCTCTCACTTCCATAAACACCTTTCCTGTTCTTGAGTTATTACATAACATAGAAACTTCAAGAAATTGAAGATTTTTTTCATCAATCGTTCCCCATGGCAAGAAACTTAGAAAACTACTCACCTTCCGTTATTCTCTAGTCAAAGGAAGGAAATCTAGCAGCAGTAAGACCCCGTGTGTTCATTTTGCTTTCACATGTACATTTACCCGTTAGGTAATTTTGAACCATTGCTTGAACCCACGGGAAATTCATTTAGTTATTTAGAAGGTATCACTATTCTTATTATTCATAATAAGAGGTGATTTGCTTTAAGTAGAAAAATTCATGCTTGCTCATGTGGTATGTCAGTTAATTAACATGTGCATGTCAATTGTATTTTACTGGGGATGATTTTATCAAAATTCCATCACTGCACAACCTGTTTGAGAAGACTGGAGTTTACATGGTCTGCCTCAGGCACCATGAGCTGGATTGTTTGCTGCAATTATATTCCTTCCTTCAGGACACGTCTACATTTACACTTTGTTCAGTGTGACTTGAGCCCTTCAGCCTTGATTTGGCCAGTGCCATAAGAGAATTGATGTGTGATTTCCAAGCAGCTGCTTCAACAGCTGCTTCAATACAGCCTATGAGGAAGTTGTGATTGGCCAATAGGGAGAAACTGTGCTGATGTTTTAACTATCCAGTCTTTGCCTCAGTAGCATACTTAATGTTTGTCTAGAGCCAGATAATCTGCCAAGTTAATTACTCTTTGTGGGAAGTCTGTCCTAGAGGTGGATGAGGAATTTGTTCATTGATGCAGGGAAATATGTCAGGAGATTGGGACTTTGGAAGAACATTGAACAAATTAGCAAGCAGACCCTTATGTATACAATTTGGATGACCTCAATTTCCAGAAATATTAGGCTGGATGTTTTTTGAGGGAAACAAAAACGTTTTCAGCAATAAAAATCAGCAGACTAGGCAAGGAGACAGCTTATAAACCTTTCTGAATTTTCTTAAGAATTAAACAGTATGCTTAAGCATTTTTTAACATCAACATATGCTTTGACAGAACGATTGTGCATTTCCAGCAGGTGTACACATGGCATTGTGTGCTAATAAATGAGTGTCCTTAGTATGCTGTTGCTTTATAACACTTTTCCATCTGGATACATTAGAAGCTTCAGTCTTAATTAATGAAACAGGAAGCCCACTTGGAATAGAAGGTAAAAGTTTTCTCATGTCCCAAAGTAAGTGGTGTTTTCAGTGGACTAATAAGAAAAGTAGTTGAAGCATGAAACATTTTTGACATTTTAAATAGTTTAAAGTTAGAATTACATAATAATTATATTCCTGCTAATAGTCCAGCAAAAAAAATACTTCCTTCAAGGCCAGAAACCACAAATGAAAAACAAGTCTTACGTAACTTTTCTGTGCTGTGGCTTTTATTAAATTTGAATATGGTAGTATTTAAAGATAAGATATGTTGTTCATAGTAGGTGTGTGCTGAGGCATCAAATAGATCTGAATCATGGAGACACATGAAAAGCATTTGCATTGTACAAGGGGTATGTGATTTTTCTTTGTGGTGCTGAGGATAGAACCTAGGGCTTTGCCCATGCTAGGCAGGCACTGTACCACTGGGTCACATCCTTAACCTGGGTACAGCATTTTCTCAAAATTCATTTTAGGAAATATTTTAAATGTGTTAGATGTTTAAATTTTTATGACTCCCTAAGTTTTAGATATGGCTTTCAGACACTGTATGGCATGTGGCTCCATCACCTGTCTAAAAGGATCTCTGCCCTTGAAGTTTCAATGCCACGTGTTTCTTGAGGCTGGTGAACCTCATTTGGAACCTGTAGCAGTTTGGATAATCCTTTGTGGTCTCTCCAGCCCTATGACTTAGGTATGCAGTTCTCTCATTCTCTCTTCACATCATCCCATTACTTGGGAGTGTTCAAGACCCAACAGAAAATTTCTCTGAAGCTTGTGAGCAAGCACTGGCATTTTGGATTATTACAGGAGGCACCTTCTGTCTGAAGACATCAAACTTGGTGCTACCTGCATTATCAAAGTTTAGGTTTTTTTCTGTGAACATCTGTAACTGCTTGGGCAATTCAAGAGCTTGATAAAGTTAAGCTAAATACTGTATTTCTAGGAGTGGTGAATAAATGGAAAAGTGCCAAAATTGTCACTTGTAACAAGAATTAAGAAGAAAGAATTTAAGATAAATAGGGAAGACTTATTCTTAAAATATCAAACAGCTTGTAAAGCAGGAAGAGGCAGCTCTCAGGAGAAGATAAAATTTAAAAAGCAGGTGTTCAGCAGGAGCAGAAATTGCTACTCTAGAAGAACTTCCCACCCAGGTCCCCCTGGTCCGCTTATGCAAATGAAGCAGTGTGCTCCATTCTGATTAGTTTTATGTAAAGGAGAGACGCTTCTATACCAGTTTGGTTGCCATTTACATATCTAGTACTGCTAGATTCTTGGTCCGTTGGGCATAAAATGAAGACTCTGGGACAGTTTATTTTGGCAGTTGCAACAAGAATGTGCATGTGTGATATGTGCATGTCACAAAGATTAGCTCGACGTCCTATTAGGAACACAATAGGATTGTGTGACTGCAGTCAGCAAATGGCTGTCAACACTTAGCTCTGAATTTTATGCTTAGTTGTCCTTTGGGTCCCTGCTTGAGATTCTGCCTTTTTAGGAGCCTGCACGGTGTACACTTGAGTCTGTCCATGAGTCCTGGGAGGTGCTGGGTTCGAGAGTGCTGCGGGGGAATGAAAACCACTGTGCTTGCTGGAAATGAAAAACACTGAGTGTAGTGCAGGTGGATAAGACAGGAATCCCTGTGGGGTGAGTGGAATTACTATTTCTTTCCTGTCTTGCCCTTTGGATTTTCTCTAGCCTGGGTTTCTCTGTGTGTGAGCCATTAAGAAATCCGATTTTTGCCCTGACTCGGTTGAAACCCTGCCTCCCTTGCTGACCAGATTTTTCCATTTTCTGGGACTTCAGAGAAGATGTCCTGCCTTAGCAGCCTAGGGCAGGACAAAGACAGGACTTTGGTTTACAGGATAATAGGGATAATGAGAACACAGTTACCATTAAAGAAGTTCCAGGGCTGGGGATGTGGCTTAGGAATAGAGGCCAGCCCAGCATGTCCTATTAAGTGTCTGAGAAACTGCTGCTGTGCCAGGTTCTCTGAATTATTGCACACAAGTGTGCAATCTCCACAGAGTGGAGATATTGCAGTCTTCTAATGAAGAAGTATGACAACTTTCGGTATGTGAGGTGGTTTGTTGAATTTTCCTGGTCTACCATGTTTAAGCTGGAGCAGAAATGTCTCTTGAAATGCGTGCTGTGGGAGCCTTTCCTTGTAGCCAGAGGGAAGCCCTGCTTTCAGCCTGAGCTTTCCTGACTCCTTCCTGTTACTTCTCCATCCCACGCCTGGCCTGAGAAAGAGGACCATGTGTCTCTCCTCTTAGGATAAACTCAGGTCTTTAACTGCCTTAAGCTCAATATGTCCTAGGAGTGAAGTATAAGTTTGATACATAGATTTTAGAAAGTTGTTCAGAACTCTCCCATTTGTGGTCAACTTAATTCAGTTGACGACATGTGCCAATCATGTGCCTGGCTGTGTAATAAAAGCTGAGGAAATAAAGATAGTACTGGTCCTTTATAAAAATGTGCTGCTTCTGTAAGACGAATATGGTCATTTACTTAGGAACACTGTTGTGATTTTAGAACCACCTGGACTATTTGGAACCTGTTCCTTTTGCTGAATGTAAGTTTTCAGTGGCCAGTTGAGAATGGTAATTGCAATTATTGAAATTTGCCTTTCCGCAGGTCTAAATTCTTTTCTTCTCAGGGCGTCAGAGCTGGACAGTCAGTGAGCACACAGGAAGAATCCTCCCTCCAGAGTTTTGATTCCCTGGAGGTTTTGTGGAGTCACCCAGTCTTGCAGCATCATTAAACAATAGATTTGATTCTTTCTGTTGTGTGGTCAAATAGGCTCCTAGACATCGAGATGGAAAAACAGCAAACAAAAATACAACTTCAGCTGGAGAAGTTTAAGTTTATGTCCTTCTCAAGAATGTGGCTTACATCACAATCTTTTTTTAAAATTTCTTTTCTCTTTTGTACTGCTTGGGATTGAACCCAGGGCTTGGAGCGTGCTAGGAATTCTGTACCTCTGAGCCATATCCTGGTAGCTTTCGTTGTTAGCTGAATTTAAAGGGCTGTTGATAAAGAGGGAACTTTTTTAAAAGGTCATTTTTTCCACATTTTTATTAGCACATATTAATTGTGCAATGAGAGAAATTTCATTGCGAAAAATCCATAAACCATATAGTATGTTTGATCATATTCACCTCCTCAATTACTCTCTATTGTCCCCCAACCCTCCACCCCCTTTTATTTTTCTTGCCATTATTAACTGGGTTTCATTTGGAGATTTTTCATGCACATATACAGTGAATGTTGATCATATTTTCACCCTTACCTTCTCTTTTCCCTATTTGCCACAGGTTTCCTAAAAGCCTCCTAAAGCTAAATGTTCACGCTATTTTGGTTTTAATGTTTTGAGAGTGTTTATATTGTAATTTTTTTCTCAAAAATATATTAGGCATTTCACCAATGCTGTGATGTAAAAAAGGAAACTAGTGTGAATCTGCTCCACTCTAGAGACTTTCTGTGTCATTTAATTGTAAGAGTAACCATCTGGATCCAGCTCAGTCCCTGAAATTTCTGAGTTAATGCAATGGCCATAAACTAAAGCTGTGAAATTGTGCATGAATACATGTTTATAATGGGAAAGGATGCCTCCTAGAAGTACACACACAAGTGCTTAAATTTGGACATTGCTAATGGCTGAGCATAAGCCCACTGCTTTTGTAAAATAAGTAACTTAGCCAAGAACCTGGAGTACTGTGCCCATTCTGACTTATTCTGATGTAGATATAACCATGTTCCATTGTAGGGTGAATCAGTCATTGAACAAGGAAGAGATCAGAAATCACTCCTGCTCTCCTGCTCCCTTGTCATGCAGGGCCGGCCTCTGAGGACCACAGAATTAAGCAGTTGGATTTGGTGGAATTTCTCAAACTCATGGCATGAAAAATGGTGCCAAGCATGCACTCACCTGAGGCGGGTGCAGACAAGAACAAAGTTCTTTCATATTCACCTTAACTTCCTTCTTTTACACTCGCTCTGGTATGTGACCTTCCCTTAGCGTGACCTGTTTTTCATAATATTACTGCATTTGTATTGGGTCTATACTGCACATATGAGAGGGAACATGTGACTTTGGGCATAGTTATACAGACATATGTATACATATATGTATATATACATATCACATTTTCTTATTTGACTTGTAGGGTATCGGGGCATGTCCATAGCTTGGCTGTTGTTAATCGTGCTATAAAAAACATGAGTTTGCAAGTGTCGTTATTGTATCCTTTCTTACATTCCTTAGGATATATGCCCAGGAGTGGTACTGCTGGATTTATGGCAGTTCTGGTGGTAGTATTTTGAGGAACCTCCATATTGCTATCCACAGTGGTTGTACTAATTTACATTCTCACCAAAAGTGTATAATGGTTCCTTCCCCTCCCCCATCCTTGCATCCTCACCAATGTTTTTTGTTATTTGTGGAGTTTTTTTGTGTGTGTTGAGGTTTTAACTCTGGGCTTCTCGTTAGCAAAGCAGGCGCTCTACCACTTGAGCCATAGCTCCAGTTCATTTTTGTCTGGTTATTTTAGAGATGCAGTCTTACAAAATATTTGCCTGAGTTGGCCTTGAAACATGATCTTTCTGATCTCAGACTCCCAAGTACCAGGGTTACAAGCATGAGTCACTGAAGCCTGGCTGTTGTTTGTGGTCTTGATGATAGCCATTGTGACTGGAGTGAGATGGAATCTTAATGTAGATTTGACTTTCATTTCCTTTATGGCCACAGATGTTGAGCCTTCTTTATTTACATATTGGCCATTTCTACTTCTTCTTTTGATTAAAAAACCATGATTGAAGGCAACTTTTGTTTAATTAGCATGATTACTCCAGGTAACTGGTTGGTTTTTCTGCATTAGGTTCCCAGGGAACTACCATTAGATAAAACCACTAGAGTGTTATATGGAGCTTAAAACAACTCTTCTTCAAGGAATGCACTTGACAATTTGATGTTAAGATACACCGGCTACTTACTTTCCAGCTAGGATGAAGTTCCTTTGGTCCTATACCATATATACTCCTCTGCTTCTGAACCACATTGTGGGCACCTACTGGTCTTGCTTCCACAGTGAGGAAGGAGAATAAGGAAATACAGGTAGGTCAAGAAGGGATGGAACCTGATCAGAGAGTATATCATAAATAAGTGCCACCTAGGACATGTCAACTTTAGAAAGCTTCTGATATCCCTTTTGGTGGATATCTCAGTAGCTGCTACGCCATAATAAAAAGTGGATATTTATGCAGAAGAAAATCCCAAAACTAGTACATGCACTGAGGACTGGAAAATCTGTCCTCAGGTGACCTTTTTAGAAAACTCTGTACTTAGGGACTGCATTATGCCAGAATGCATTATGAGTAGGGACATGCACAATTAAAAATAAGTTCTTATATAACTTAAAAGTAAGTTAAGTTATAATTATTTTTAAGTCAATAATATAACTTAAAAACATATGTACTATAACTTAAAAATTAGTTATGTAATATTCTCCTTGTGGACAAAGGTGTCAGTTACAAGAGACACCACTCATCCCCAGCTTGGGCCATAAATTGCAACATGAACAGGGAAATCAGCACCTTGAAGCTCTTTGCTCTGCTCTGGTGCCACATGTGGGACGATATTCCACTCTTAGTAAATCCATGCTTTGCTTGCTACTTTCTGTGCATTTTATCCACCAAGAACCTCAGTCACTCACACATAGGAAATGCCCACCCCTCAAATCCTCCAGACAGTATTATCTTGTCAAGTCAGCCAGAAGGTGAATCCCAAGAATCACCCAGTTGGTTTTTTGTTCTCTCTTGCTTCAGCATGCTTCCTGTGTATTCTTCTTCCCTTCCTCTCTTGGGAGAGCAGAGAATGCAACCTTGTTTCACCTGTACCATCCCTACTCTTTTTCTTTAGGTTTATGAAGCAGAGGGGGGGATTTTTCCCAGGCTTGGGTAAGCTTCAAGAAGCCTATTTTGCCTGTGGCAAGGCTTGTCATGGGAACACTGCTTGAGTGGACTTAGAAATCCATAAAGAACTTGATTGTCTGGGCCATCTCACAGAGCATTTATGTTCCCAGTACATTCTAGATGATGATCCCAGCTCTCTTCTGTTACACCCCACTGCTCTATGTTTTCTCCTAATTCTTCTCCCTCATCTGGTGTCTAAAAGACCAAATAATTACCCACTAACTTGCATTTTGCATTCTAAACTGTGGTGACAGGGTTAACATGTAATGAAATTGGGCTCTCTGTGTATGTTTCTCTCCTTTCTTTTTCCTTGTACTGAGACAGTTTTGTTCAAGTCCATTCTGGAGTTTTGTTATCTTAGTAGAACAGTACTATTCTATGTAATTCTTTGATTCATGAAAGGCCAATGGAAACAAAATGTGCAAAAGCACTCTTCTAAAAAACCAGATGGTAAGAGATTTTACATAATATCTGCAACTCAATGTGGATAAGTAGCAAGGTAAAGATTTTTACATAGTAAAACAAGGCTTTGTCTTAAAATGAATGATTGTTCCAAAGTAAAAACATGGATAAGAACAAAACTAAGAGTATCCCCTTTATTGTGAATAACTGGATAAGTTTGGGATTTTCCCTTCTTACTCTTATAATTAGGCACATGTCTAAACCTTTTTTGCTTGTGCTTACCAGGCAAGGGAAATATGATAATTGGGTAGATGCCAAAAGTTGACAGATAGGGAGTAATCCTGTGACATGCACACTCACTTGAGAGAAACAAATATATTTAACTTAGGGTGTTGAGTCTGTATTTTACAGGAATCCTCCCCAACTATTAGTGGTTTGCATTGAGAGACACTTTCATTTTAGCTCAAAAAATAAATACTGTATTAAGATGATTTTGATAGAAACATGTAACTCCAATTCTTTAACCAACTTAGATAGAAGCTGAATGTCTGGGAGCTTGTTTAATTCTGGGTATAGAGTCTATATTTCACAGGAATCCTCCCTAGCAACTACTGTTTTGAATGTTCCCTTTTGAGAACTGAATTTGCATGTTACAGGATTACTCCCTACCTATCACCATTTTCAGTTAGGAGAAACTTTAATTTTTATGTAAATTGGCATATATTGCTGTATTTAAGAGAAACATGCAACTCCTATAACAAAACCATGTAATGATACGTTATTGTTACAGAATGTCAGTGGAAAATAATAAAATCTATACATGACACTTTTCAAATGGACTGAGATGCCACCATAGGCATGGTAAGTAAATTATTCCTGGGACCAGGGATAACCTTTATAGTTAAAAAAAAGTCTACAATGCTTTCCCCCTATGCTCCTACTATATAACCCTGGACCAAGGTTGCCCCCTCTAATAGAACCAATACAGAGACAGATCCTAGCTAGATGAAGATCAGCAAATTAATTTTACTTATATGGCCCTTTGTCAGTGCTATGCACAATTGCTGATTCTTATTGATACCTTTACCAGCTGGACTGAGACCATCCTCACCAGAACAGAGAGAGCTGAGGAAGAAATTAAGGTCCTTCTCAAGGGAACCATTCATAGGTTTGGTTAAAAGTGATCATTCAGAGTCGTAACAGCCCAACCATAATTTCCCAAATCACTCAGGAAGTGACTCAGGATCTGGGAATTAATTTCCAACTACACTCCACCTAGAGAACTCAGGCATTCGTAAGGTAGAACTACAACCAAATTCTTTAGAAAAGCTTTAGAAAAGTTATGCTGAGAGACAACAGGTAGCTTTGTGCAGCTTTTGCTTTAATGAGGGTAGGAAATACTACTTGAGCTAAGATCCACATGGGCCTTTTGAAAATACAGTATGGAAGGTCCTTTGAACCTTGATCATAGATCCAGAGACAGCCACCTTAGGAAATTAGGAACTAATCTGGGTCACTTCCAGAAACCTGTTCAGGAGATAGGGATTAAAGTTCTCCCTTTAACTAAAGGAGAACAACTTCAAAAAAGGCCCAGAGAGCAGATGTTCATCCGCACATGGAAGAAGGGGACACCAGCTGAGCAACTCCAGCCCAGATGGAGGGACTCTCCTCAGTAACCTTCGCTTTGCTCACAGCCATTAAGGTGCAGGGAATGGCTTTTTGGAACCACCTTTCCAGAGTAAAATGCTAAGTAGCTTCTACATCATGATAAAAGTGCATGTTTGCACAGAAAGGAAAGTATCAGAACTAGGTCATCAGCTGAGAGCTTGGAAGCCTGTCCTCAGGTGATCTTCGTAAGTAAGGAAACCTCCTTAATTGGCACTTTGTACAAATGGACTGCATCTCGCGCATGTAATTTATGATGGGATGCATTATGGGTAAGGACACACACAGACAAAAATAAATTATATGCTCCTCCTGTAAATTGAAGCTGTCTATCATAAGATGGACTCCCCTATAAGGTTCCTTTCAGCCCCCTTCATCCCAGTTTTGCAACATGAACAGGCACATGGATGCCTTGACCTTCGCTCAGCTCTGCTTCCATCTGTAAGAGAGTATGCCACTCTCAATAAATCTATTCTTTTCTTGCTATTTCTGTGTATTTTGTTGAATTTTTTGTTCAATCTGCAAAGAACCTGGAGGTGACTAGACCCTGGATGGTATCAATAGGAAGACGCTTCTGTTTGTACATCACCTAGTAAATCGCCCCTGTGAAATCTCAGCTATGACCGCCTCTTTGTTCCTTGGTTTCATGGTAACTGTGTGCTAACTCTCATACCTACAACAAACTCTCAGAAGGCAATGTGAGGCCTAATGGTGTGTCTGGAACATGGCATGTGGGGCAAAAAGTAAACAGACTATTTTCATATAAATTCACACAAATTTGTCAATCAATGGAGCACATTTTTAAAGAACTCACATGTAAAACAACTTTTCAGTTCAAAATATTTTTATAGATTTTTTTCTTCATTCCTGTAGCTTCAATTAATTCCTACAAGCAAAACAGCCATTACAGCCCCAAACCTAACTTGGAAGTGTTAGCCTTGTTGGGATACATTAAATGCACCACAAACCTACCATCTGGAAATCAATCCACAATTCCATGCCCCGGCCTTTGGCATAGGCTGTTATCTCACCCTCTGTGCAAGCCAGACACAGCAGTCCTTTACATCTTTGCCTCCAAATATGCAGCCACTGTTGTGTCCAATGCAGTCATGTCAACCTTTCCCAGCATCACCAGGTCCAAATGGCCTGTGCTGCTTCAACTCAGCAGGAGGCACCAGCATCACCCTTGTCTCCCACCATCCATTCTCCATATGAGCCAGGGTGACATGCCTATCAGGTTGTCAGTCCTCCGCTTAGTACGTTGCGATTGTTCATGGACTAAAGGGAAAGACTAAATAAATCACAATAATCTATCAGGATGAAGTGTTAACTTCATTTCCTGCATGGGCCCTCAGTTATATTAAAAGATAAATATTTGTATAAACTATATATATGTATATATATAGCCTATAAAAATAATTATCTCCACACACTATATATGTATGTATGTGTTTACATGTATGATTGCCACACATATATATATATATACACACACACACATTCACAAAGGAGAATTGCATTTTATTAAAATATAAGACACATAGTTTAAAGTCTTAAACAATGTTAAAATCCACTGTGTGCTCAATTGATGATAAGTTATATATATATATACACACACACACATTCACAAAGGAGAATTGCATTTTATTTATTAAAATATAAGACACATAGTTTAAAGTCTAAAACAATGTTAAAATCCACTGTGTGCTCAGTTGAAGATAAATTCTGGCTCTCCTCTACTTGGTAAGTCTGAGAGATGTGCTTCCTATAGTTTCAGAAGTGAGACTAGAGAACTTACATAAGGATTTATGTGAGTCTATTTCCCTTCAGAGGACAAAATATTTGAGAAAAATATATTTTATTTCAGCGATGTTGATAGTGAATAATTCTTTTCTGTTGAATATTTCCATGGTTGTGCACCCATCTCCTCTGGTTATAAAATATTTTTATCACACCAAAAGGAAACTCCATACCCATTAAGCCCACTCCCAAGCTTCTAGAAACTGCTAATGGGTTTCTGTGCCTGTGAATTTACCTGTTTTGGATATTTTGTTAAAATGAAATCACACACTATTTGACCTTTTTTATCTGTCTTCCTTCACTTAGCATGATGTTATTCAGGTCCTCCATGTTCTTGTATGTATCAGCACATTATTCTGTTTATGGTAGAATTATGTTCGCTTGTGTGAATAAGGCACACATCTTTATTCATATATGGAAAGTGCTCATTATGGGATTTCATAGATGCTCGTCACCCACTGACCAACAGGCTTCACTCTCTCCTGTGCAGTAGGGTGTTTACTTATAATTGTTTCCTAGTTAAGAAAAAGTTCCTCCATTTCTTAAAGTTGAGATAATCAGTTTCTTCAGTATAGATATTCATATAATCAGTGTCTTGCAAAAAACTGGCTCCTATTACTTTTTTACTGTTATCCTTGTTCCCAGCCCTATTCTTTTCTATGCAAAATACCTCACTTTAATTTACTTGATGTGCATCATTAGACATGCCTAAAGACTGGTAAAACATGAGCTTGTTCTGAATATGTGGTTTGTATCTCTGTTGATATTTTGAACTATAAACCTTGTTCTCTATCTTAACCTATTCCCACAACCATGAATTTACTTAGTCCACTACTCACACTGCTCCATTTGTTTTTACGTGCAACAGAATATTTCACAGATTACGCCAGGCATATTTTTCTCATCTGTCTTCTTTTTTTTCTGTACTGAGGCTTGTACTCAGAGCCTACTTGAGCTACTCCACCAACACTTTATTGGAATTTTTTTTTTGAGATGGTGTCTTGTGAACTATTTGCCTGGGCTGGCTTCAAATCACGATCCTCCTTATCTCTGTCTCCTGAGTAGCCAGGATTACCAGTGTAAGCCACTGGCACCTGGCTCATCAGTCTTCTATTAATGAAGAGCTAGTAGCTGCTAATTCCCTGCCCAAGAAAAAGAGCCCTTTTATGTTTCTCCTTATGGACCTACAGACCTGTACAGGAATATGTCACATAGGTGCCAGACTGAAGTGACTGCTCACAGGACATGTGCTTTATTTTCCTAATACTTCCAACATTCTTTTCCAGAATGCTCTGTGATTTATACTCATATCAAGAGGCTTGAACAAGTCTGTCTTCACATATCTTAGCCAAAACATTGTCTAATTTATTAGGCATTTTGATGGTTGAGAAGTATGATCTCATTGTTCTGATTTTTGTTTCCCAGTTTACTGGAGAACTGAGCATCTCTTCACCTGCTGGATTTCATATCCTTTTCTGGAAATTGTCCATCCATGCCTGCTGTGGAATTTTTCAGTTTTAATTCCTTGTTTTTGTTGTTGTTTGGATAGTTTTTTAAGATTTGGCAATTCCAATCTTTGCTGAATTATTTTTAGATATGTTTTTAGAAATCTAAGGTATGCCTCGTAGGTGTTGTACTGTGTCTTCAAATGTCTCTAATAACTCTAGTTTGTTGATTAGAAATGGTTACTAGCTTAATGTTGTTTGGTGTTTATGTTATTTTCTGAATCCTCAAGTTAGCATTGTATTCTCTTGCTTCTGCTTTCCATCTTTTATCTGTCATGAGTTCATTTTTTACCCTCAAATCAGAATAAATAAGTAAACTGGGGAGTAATGACAAATATTCCTTAGAAAAGAATTCCAATTAATACACGTAGAATGACTGAGGAAAACAGAAAATCATCATTGGAACATCATAGTAGTGCTGCTGTAGTGTAGTGTCCATGGATTAAAGCCAAGTTCTTTTTACCCACTATGGTAATTTTTAACATATGTCCACAAAATCCCTGAAAATCCTCCCTTTAGAAGGTACAGCAAAAATCTCCTCCTCTTGAGTTGAGTTGGATTTGTGACTCACTTCCAAATCAGTAAAGAGAAAGGGAAACAGTAATTAATACTGCAGGAGCTGAGACACAGTGATCAAGTTTACAACTAGTAGTAGTCTTGTTGATAACAATTGCTCTCTGATACAGAGTGATGTGAAATACACATCACCTCTGTGCTATTACTCCACAAAATATATATCCTATCCCCCTTTTTCCCCAAAACCCATCTGATCATGAGAAAACTTTGGACAAACCAAAATTGATCTGTATTTTACAAGCAACCTGATCAATCTCTTTCAAATGTTATGTAAAGAGCAAGTAGAGATTAATAAATTTTTAGCCTGTTGAAAATTATTGAGACAAGATTACTAAATGCAATTCATTATCCTACATTGCATCCTGGAACAGTAACACACAAGGTCATTTGTGGAATAACTGGGTAACCTGAATAGGCTGTAGTTTAGTTACCAGGAATGCATACATGTACATTTCTTTGTATTGAGGACAGTCCCATGATTATGTGAGGTGACATTGTGTAAGGTGAATCTAGTTAAAGGATATGTGGGACATCTCTGCATTTTTGTGGCTCTTATACAAGTCAAAATTCATTTTTTTAAAAGTTGTTAACAATGAAAGTCTTCCAAGTAGTAAAAGAATATGGGAATCTTTCATAACATTTTAGTGTGGAAGGCATGTTTAAGATGGATGCATTTGAATACACAACTTTATTTCAATAAAAATAGTATGAAAAATGGTATTATTTCAGTGATTTTTTAAGGAAAATACTGGGGTAGTCACAGAAAGTATGTGGATTTCACATAAAGATTCCACAGACAGGTGCTTGCTGGGAGCTTGACACAGTTTCCCTTCAAAGTCTGTTGTGAGCTTCTCTCTGCCTGTTGCTGCTCCTGGGTGCCAGTAGGTGAGCTGCATGTCAGAGAATTTCCTGTTATTATCCAAGTCTTGCCTTGAGTCTAGATTCTAAAAGAACAACCATGAGAAGTGTACCACCTGCAAGGTAACACAAGAATCTCTGGAGTTCTGAGTTCTCTAAGAAACTTCTCTTTGGGGTTCACAACTTCTGTCATAGTAGGTGGAGAGAATGGGCTAAATGTTTGTCTCCCTTCCCCCAACATTTACATATGGAAGCCCAAATCCTCATGGGTTGGTGTTAGGAAATTGGATCTTTGGGTGTTAACCTAGTCATGACATCAGCACTCAGGAATGAGATTAGTCCTCATGAACCAGGGAACTTGGTTCCTCCATCTCTCTACAATATGAGGACACATATAAAAAGGAAGCCTCTGTGAGCAAGGAGGAGAGTTCTCATCATAGCCCAGCCACGCTGGCATCCTGAACGTCAACTTCCAGCTACCAATGTGAGAAACATATTTCTGTTGCATAAGTCCTTCAGGATATGTATTATTTTATGGTGTTCCTATGAGTTATGGGGTAGACACTGAGGTCTGTACCTCCCCTGCCCTGCGTAGGATTTACCAAGTCAACTTCAGGGTGCATACGTTGCCAAGGCCCTTGGGATTGTCCAGGTTGACAATGATCATATAATCAGCTTCCATGTGATCCTACTTGAGCCTCTCTTTTGGTGGTCAAACTCAGAGAACGTTGTAGATATGTTTTTACATTGACCTGTTCTTCAACCCCTAGAATCTCTGGAGACTGCAGGATTGTTTCTTCTGTGTTCTCAGTCTTTAGCATTTTGAGTCTGTGTCTAGCATTTTGGGTAATTTCAGTGATGAATCTATTTCCCTGTAAATTCTTCCTTATCAAGTCCATTTCTCCCGTCACAGTCCTACTACTTTCCCATCAAAGACCCCTAAGTGATATTTTCATTCATCTCGGGACTGTGAGCCTCTCTAGTCTGTCCTAAGCATGGCTGAAGCAGACATGATTTTGCTTTAAATGTGCCTGCTGGGCATCTTCCTGGTCCCTGCTCTGCAACACTACCCACTATCTATCTTGGTCCTTCAAATGTCATAGCATTATGAGACTTGCTGTCCTGCCCACAGTTCTTTTTTTTTTTTTTCATTTTTCTTTTATTATTCATATGTGCATACAAGGCTTGGTTTATTTCTCCCCCCTGCCCCCACCCCCTCCCTTACCACCCACTCCACCCCCTCCCGCTCCCCCCCTCAATACCCAGCAGAAACTATTTTGCCCTTATCTCTAATTTTGTTGTAGAGAGAGTATAAGCAATAATAGGAAGGAACAAGGGGTTTTGCTGGTTGAGATAAGGATAGCTATACAGGGCATTGACTCACATTGATTTCCTGTGCGTGGGTGTTACCTTCTAGGTTAATTCTTTTTAATCTAACCTTTTCTCTAGTTCCTGGTCTCCTTTTCCTATTGGCCTCAGTTGCTTTAAGGTATCTGCTTTAGTTTCTCTGCATTAAGGGCAACAAATGCTAGCTAGTTTTTTAGGTGTCTTACCTATCCTCACCCCTCCCTTGTGTGCTCTCGCTTTTATCATGTGCTCATAGTCCAATCCCCTTGTTGTGTTTGCCCTTGATCTAAAGTTCACATATGAGGGAGAACATACGATTTTTGGTCTTTTGAGCCAGGCTAACCTCACTCAGAATAATGTTCTCCAATTCCATCCATTTACCAGCGAATGATAACATTTCGTTCTTCTTCATGGCTGCATAAAATTCCATTGTGTATAGATACCACATTTTCTTAATCCATTCGTCAGTGCTGGGGCATCTTGGCTGTTTCCATAACTTGGCTATTGTGAATAGTGCCGCAATAAACATGGATGTGCAGGTGCCTCTGGAGTAACAGTCTTTTGGGTATATCCCCAAGAGTGGTATTGCTGGATCAAATGGTAGATCGATGTCCAGCTTTTTAAGTAGCCTCCAAATTTTTTTCCAGAGTGGTTGTACTAGTCTACATTCCCACCAACAGTGTAAGAGGGTTCCTTTTTCCCCGCATCCTCGCCAACACCTGTTGTTGGTGGTGTTGCTGATGATGGCTATTCTAACAGGGGTGAGGTGGAATCTTAGTGTGGTTTTAATTTGCATTTCCTTTATTGCTAGAGATGGTGAGCATTTTTTCATGTGTTTTCTGGCCATTTGAATTTCTTCTTTTGAGAAAGTTCTGTTTAGTTCACATGCCCATTTCTTTATTGGTTCATTAGTTTTGGGAGAATTTAGTTTTTTAAGTTCCCTGTATATTCTGGTTATCAGTCCTTTGTCTGATGTATAATTGGCAAATATTTTCTCCCACTCTGTGGGTGTTCTCTTCAGTTTAGAGACCATTTCTTTTGATGAACAGAAGCTTTTTAGTTTTATGAGGTCCCATTTATCTATGCTATCTCTTAGTTGCTGTGCTGCTGGGGTTTCATTGAGAAAGTTCTTACCTATACCTACTAACTCCAGAGTATTTCCTACTCTTTCTTGTATCAACTTAAGAGTTTGGGGTCTGATATTAAGATCCTTGATCCATTTTGAGTTAATCTTGGTATAGGGTGTTATACATGGATCTAGTTTCAGTTTTTTGCAGACTGCTAACCAGTTTTCCCAGCAGTTTTTGTTGAAGAGGCTGCTATTTCTCCATCGTATATTTTTAGCTCCTTTGTCAAAGATAAGTTGCTTATAGTTGTGTGGCTTCATATCTGGATCCTCTATTCTGTTCCACTGGTCTTCATGTCTGTTTTTGTGCCAGTACCATGCTGTTTTTATTATTATTGCTTTGTAATATAGTTTGAAGTCAGGTATTGTGATACCTCCTGCATTGTTCTTTTGACTGAGTATTGCCTTGGCTATTCGTGGCCTCTTGTGTTTCCATATAAATTTAACAGTAGATTTTTCAATCTCTTTGATGAATGTCATTGGAATTTTGATGGGAATTGCATTAAACATGTACATTACTTTTGGGAGTATAGACATTTTTACTATGTTGATTCTACCAATCCATGACCATGGGAGATCTCTCCACTTTCTATAGTCTTCCTCAATCTCTTTCTTCAGAAGTGTATAGTTTTCCTTGTAGAGGTCTTTCACATCTTTTGTTAGGTTTACACCTAGGTATTTGATTTTTTTTGAGGCTATTGTAAATGGAATTGTTTTCATACATTCTTTTTCCGTTTGCTCATTGTTAGTGTATAGAAATGCTAATGATTTTTCTATGTTGATTTTATATCCTGCTACCTTGCTATAGCTATTGATGATGTCTAGAAGCTTCTGAGTAGAGTTTTTTGGGTCTTTAAGGTATAGGATCATGTCGTCTGCAAATAGGGATATTTTGACAGTTTCTTTACCTATTTGTATTCCTTTTATTCCTTCTTCTTGCCTAATTGCTCTGGCTAGAAATTCCAGTACTATGTTGAATAGGAGTGGAGATAGTGCTGCCCACAGTTCTAACCCACTTCCCAAGTCCATACCTATCCTGTCAGCTTGGTGTAAAGTCACCTGAGGACTGACAGTGGAGAGAAGGAGGACACAATTACCTCAAATATGTATATACTGTTCAACTACCCTTTTATTCACTCCTGAAGAGAGTTGAGTTAGGATTCTCTAACAGCTCATGTTCACAGTAATTTAAGACTGCTTTGCCTGGCCCCACATAGTACTCACACTGAAGCTTGTCAGTTACATATCATCTTCAAAAATCCAAAGTGTTGGTATGTAGACAACCAGGGAACCTCAGTGCCAGCAGCATGAGCTGTGCAATCAACATGTGTCTGTAAAGCCACACAGTGATCCGGGCAGTAGAGTGTTAAGGGCTGGAGGAAGTCAAGCAGCTTGTCAAGGTCTGCATCATAGAAGGATTTTATGCAACAGTAAATCCACAGATTATTTTTCATGTGTGCTGCAGAGTGTGCAGTAAAGGGAGTGTTACCAGAGAGCTTCCAGAAGAGAGGTAGGACAAAAAACTCAGTGAGATACCAGGAACTCTGTGTTAGAGTTGTGCAGGGGGTGAAACATCTGTTTAAGTATACAAAAGATAACTTTGAGGACTGCTGTGCTTTGTACCTTAAAAGTCCCCCGAAAGCTCATATTTTACAGAACTGGTTCCTAGGCTGGCAGCATTGAAAAGTGGTGGAACCTTTAACAGTTAGGGTCTAGTGGCAGTTCCTTAAGTCACTGAGGGCCTACACCAGAGGGCATTGAGAAACCCAGCCCCTTTTCTTGGTCTCTTTTGCTTCATGGCCCTGAGAAGAGCAACTTCCTCCATTATGTGCTCCTGCCATGATGTGCTGCCTTGCCTCAGGCCCAATAGCAGTGGAACCAATTGACCACCTTTAAAACTGTAAGCCAAAATAAACCCTTTCTCTTCAAAAGTTGATTTTTTCAGATATTTTGTATAGCATGAGAAAGCAAACCCTGGAAGTATGTGGAGAATGTGTTCTACTTTCCCCACAAACATTTTCTTTCTTTTTCCATGTATTTCTTTAATTACAGATGCTCGATTGATTCTTCAGCCCTGGGATCGTTTACCTGGGAGAGGAAGCATGGGCATTCAAGAAATAGGCACACATAACCTGTTCAGCCAGATAAACCTCTCATTCATTTCCTTTTGTATTTTTGAGTTTTGCTGAGTCCTATGCTAAAACAAAAACAACAACCACGTGGCGATATTTAAGAGTCAAAAATTCTTATTTGTGTGTCACGAAGATTTCTAATTCTTCAATTTTTTTCTGGATATGACTGTGATTAGGGATGAAATGTGGATTTAATCATGGAGGCAGAGGTAAACAAAATGAGCCCTGGAGTCACTCACAGGACTGTGATTCACTGTTGGTTTCACACGGAGTTGCTTTTTGTTCTGCCCAAGTACTGTTTTTACTTAGGCACTGGGGATTCTAAGACAGAAAGTATTCAAAGAGCTAAGTGGGGGTGTCCATTCACAAAGCTGTCTCCTCACCTGCTGCTCCCAGGAACGAGCTCAGAGCTTTCATCTTTGCCAATGACCCACGACTTGAACAGAAGTTACTGCCTGTGTCACCTTGTAATGTACACTAAAGGCTTTATGGGTAAGTGGATGAGCATACATCCCTATGGGTCACTAGTGTGACTTCTGTTGCCTGTGGGAAATAACTTATCTCTGTCTGGCATCAATCTTGACGTTTGTTCACTTAGTAGAATGGATTTTTTAAAATCATTCAGTTCTCAAGTGCACATTTAAGATGAATGTCTACATTATGACATCATGGGTTCTCTCTCAAATAAAAACTAAAATTGGAAATCCAGCTACATATCTGACCATTTAAAATGCACACACATATGAGGCCATATAAAAGACATGTCTGCTGTTTCAAAAAAAGTACATTTGTTGTGGAGATGAAAATTTTTCAGCACCTGATGAAGCTCAAGTTTTTTTTTTTTTTTTGCTAAGAAATCATCCTGTATAATTGAACACATGTTCAATATTAGTCTGGAATTCTTTAAACATAAAACAGTGTGAATCTATACAGAGTATGCCACGTAACCTGTTGCAATGACATTGACAGTAAGGGTTTATATTTATTGAGTCATTATTGTGTGCTAGGCACTGCTCCATATACACACACTCAGCACAGAAGTGCTGTGAGTGAGGAGTAGCTATGTTGACTATTTTATTTACAAGATGGCTGCCTTTTAGCTTGCCAAGTGTACGTATTATATTCAGGGGCCTCAGGGTAGGAAAATCTGTAGGTAGTATTAAAAGTCAATTCATTTTTGCTTCTTCAAATTCAACAACTAGGATTTACTTTCTAAGTAATTTATCTCCTTAGAGAGGAATTATGGTAAGACTCAAGAGCAGTGGAAAAGATTGACAAGGTCCTTTTATTTACCAGGGACTAGAAATTTCTCTAACACATTAACCACCATTTGACTCAGTCAAAGCTAAATGAGATTTTTGTAAATTTATGTTTCAGTTGGGTAAAATGTAACAATTACTGATAGTATTAATATTACTGTTTGAAATCATTCATCTTTTATTTTGCTGATTAAAATTCACCATTTCTTTAAAGAGAAAAAAACCCAACCAGAAAAGGTGAAGTCTTGTGATATAAAAACACATGAAATGTAATTGAATGGCTGCATTTGGAAACTTAAGTCAGTAGGCAAATTGTTTTGACTTCCTAGTGTTAAAATGTTTATATTTTTATTTATTTATTTATTAGCATATTATAGTTCTATGGGGGTACACTGTAATATTTGCAAATATGCTTACAATACATCTTAGTTAGATTTACCCTCTCCATCTTTCCCCTTTATCTCCTCCCCCTGCCACTTCTTAGAACAATGTCAACAGGTCTTATTGTTCCATTTTCATATGTGAATACATATTACTTCTACAATATTCACCCAACTTCACCCTTCTTTATGCCCTCCCCTCCACCAAAACTATAGATAATGTTGTAATTAGCTGTTGGTGAAAACTTTTCCTAAAAATCGATGAATAGCATGTACAAAGAAATATATATCAACATAGTGTTTAGATAAATATTCTTTAATCTAAATTTTAAGAATTGTACTTTCTGACATAACATTGCTATGGAGAATTCACCAGTGAAAATTGTCCTAAGAAATGCCAAGGCCTCATAGATTCCACCGTGCAAAAGGCCACAATGAAAGGAGTTGACTCTAGAACACCCTATTCATTCCCTTGACTTACCCAGAGTTGGAGGCAAAGCCTACCTCCTAGGTGCCAGAAGAGATGCCCTGTTGAATTTTGTGCTCTAGTGTTGCATCCAAATTTGCTTTTGGTTCATTTGTGTGGTGGTATGTCTTCCAAGCACATTAGTGCCTCTAAACTGGAATAATGTTCTTGGTCATGTGTTTATAACAGCCCTATGCTCAGTGAGGTTTCTGGCACTGAAAGAAAGTGAATTGAATAGATCTACTCTGGATATGCAAATGTTACACCAAACAAGAAAGGTTGCTTGCTTTTTATATTAGCTTCAGTTTGCACAGCTTTATCTAGCAAACACACATTTATATCTACTGAATAGTTCCAGTTGTATTTATCAGTCAGGTGAGGATTATATTTAAAAAGAATATTATATGCAATGAAAATGTCTTTTTATGGTATTTTAGGAATTAAATTTTTTGCAATCTCTATCTTTATTCCTAAGTTGAATGTGGTACACAAAAATTACATGATGTTTACATAAATCAATTTTATGATGTATTCAGAAAAATCAAAGTTCTATACACATAACTCTACCAAATTATCCAACAGGTCAAACTCACTTTTTTCTCCTCAGAGTAACTGCTAAGGTCAAGAGCAGCTCTTCTACCAGTTCCTTTAAAATTTCATGTCAAGTTTGTATATATGAGAATTCTGCCCTGCCTAGCAGCCTGCAATCACCTGGGTCTATACACTTCTTCTTTGTCAAATATCAAGCAAGTTAAGTTAAATGGACTAAAAATACTTACCTCTTGATACTCATTCTTCTATCCAATTGCACCCATAAGGGGTTTTCTTTTTCTTATGAACTTTTGTGTTTGTTTTGTTTTTACTTAGCTCCCATATGTAATCTTTTGTAACTATTGCTCCTCATTCCTCCATTTCCTGTGGCTAGCTTTCCAAATTAATGGTCATAAATGACAAGTGTCATTTACTCCCTTTTGTGTCTCAGCTCTGCTTTCTACTGCATGAAGCACTCAGTGCTTTTGCTTCAAACTGTTTCTCCTGTAGCCATACTGGCTTTTTAGGACAACATTCACTGGAGCAGCTATGACTTTTGCTGCAGGTTGACAGAAACAGGAAAATGTGGTGATCTTTGACTCTCAAAGTTATAATCTCAGACAGGACTTTCTCATGATGGCTTCTCTACACTGCACTGCAATTATATGTTGGAAAAAAACAGAGAACTTCCTCAATGCAGGTGAGCTATGCAGATACCAGGTTCCCTGTCTGTTCTGCATGGTATGGAGACCTGTGCTAGTTGTATTTTCTAAGTCTCTTCCTCTTTCTGTTTTACACTTCTACCCCTGACCTCTGGCTGCACCATCATCACAACTTGATGCTGGAACACTATCTCCTTCTTAAAAGTCTCTGGATTTTATCAGGTCTCTGTTCACAACTAACTTTCAGCAGTGGAGTTTTTTATTTAATCAAGATATATTTACTGTACAGGGGGGATTGCTTGTAACAATTTCTTATATTTATTGAAGGATGAAATTCTTTTTAATAATTAGTCATGTTTATTTTTTATTATATTATTGTTATACTGGGGGTACATTGTGACATTTACAAAAGTTCTTATAATGTATCATAGTTCGTTACATTCACCCACCCTCTCCATCATTCTTTATCCCCACCACCACTATTCCTGGAATAGTTTTAACATGTCTCATGTTTCCATTTTCATAAATAAGTATTTAATAGTTCCATTACACTCACCATCCTACTTTTTCAATAGATACCATATGCAGTTAGATAGAAAATATAAGTTCTGGTCTTTTACCATACAGATTGGGGAAAACTTGTTCACAATAAATCCATTATTTATTGCAAGAGTCCAGAGAAGAGAAAAGCTCCAGGGCTCTAAACATAAAGTATGATAAGGAAGCAGAAATGCTAATTACCACAATTTATTTTCAGTACACATTGTATACATGCATTGACATGTCATAGAGTACCCATAAACGTGCAATTATTATATGTTAAAAATATTTTCAGTGCTTGAAAATGTTAACAGTCTAATTTAATTATTACAGCATATGTGCAAGTACCAAAATATTACATGGCACCCCATACACTTGTACAGTTAAAGTAGTAATTCAAATAAATAAATTGGTTTCTTGTTTGAAAAATTTATGTTACAGACACTTATATATGTGAAATAATATCACATATGCACATACACACACACATATATGTAAAAGTGTGATGATTAGAGATTATGCTTATAAAGAATACCTATGAGAAGAAGGAAAGTATATAAAAATGATAAATTTAGTCATAAGAATTTTCTCCCCAGCTTACATTTAATCTAAATGTACCATAACAAAAAAACCACAATCACAAAATTAAAAGTTTAAAGTGTTAATCTTATAAAACCAAGAAAGGGGTGATTTTACTGCTGCCCAAGTGCATGGGTTAAGATGGTTGATGTGGGGCATTTTAATGTGTATTTTCATTTCCATGTCTCCACTGAGCCTCAGGACATGGGCATTACTGTCACTCTTGAACTGTCCCACTCACTGGATCAAGACTGAGTTGGCAACTCAGGGATCTGGGCTCTGAGGCAGCCTCTTCCACAAATAGTGTGGTGATAACTCAATATCCAGATATGGAAGACTGAAACTAGGTCCCTGTCTCTCATCCTGTACAAAAATCCATTCAAAATTGATCAAAGATTTTTTTGTAAGACCTGAAACTTTGAAACTACTACAGAAGAACACACGCAGACATAGGAAATGTAACAAATTTGAGAATAGGCTTCCATTTCCTCAAGAAATAAGAGCAAGAATGACATATGCATGAGCATCATGTCAAGAAGCTTCACATCAAAGGAAACACCCATTAACTGATGAATTTTATCATCATACAGATACACTGTGTAAGTATTAAAGAGCAATAAAGAAAAATAAAATTGTCATTTGTAGGAAAATGGATAGAACTGGATATATAAGCTAAATAAGCCAGACTCACAAAGAAAATACCATGCTTCCTTTCATATGTAGTCTAGACTGAAATAAAGAGGCCTGAACACAAAAGGGGAAGTAGGGGGGACCATGAGGAAGTGGGAGGAGGAAGGTAGAGCAGGAAGAATATGATGGAAGTTGACTGTATGTAAACATGAAAAGCTCATAGTGAAAACCATTGACAAAAATTTACAGGAAAGCTAAAATAGGAGGTTGGATGAAGGTGAAATAAGAAAGAATCATGGAGGTGGTGAGTATGATCAAAGTAGATTGTATGCCTGTGTGAAATTAACACAATGAAATCCCTCATTTTGAACAATAAATAATATACCAATAAAACAATTTTTAGAAATTAGAATAATGGCTAAGTAACATACATGTAAATATCCAGGTATGATAGTAACCAATGAGTCGTGGAATAGATGTGACAGAGACATGATGAGTAGGTGACAGACACACAGATCAGATGTGGCTCTGGGCCTTAAACCCAAGAAAGTTGAGGATGAACCAGCAGCTGCAGCAAGGTACAGAACAGAGAGAAGTGCTTTGGGGAAAGCACCTCTTTGGTATAAGTCACTGGTGCCTACCCAGTATTTCATTCTTAGTCATTTAATGTAGCATACTCTGTGGATATATGTTGAATAAATGTGCTAATGTTTCCAATTTACATGTAATTTGTAGTATGTCATTGCACTATAACTCTAATGAGTTCTCAGTCCTTTATTAGACTACTTCAGACTTACTGAGTGATGAACTTAGGTGTATTTTTATTTCAAGATCCTCTCTTCAATCATCCTCTGTTGACATCCATCATTGCTTTGACCTATGGTGTTTCATAGCCTTAACATTTTATTTCTCATTACCCTGTACCCCACATTCCATTAAAGGCTATCTCACTAGAATTAACATCTAGAATAATACATGACATTTTAAGGAGGTGAAGAAGGTTTTAAAAGACAGCTTCTCAAAAGATAGAAATAGTCATGTGTTACCAAGCCATGCTCCACCCCCACTCTCTCAGTCACTTACTAGTTCTTTGTCTAGCCCTGGGTGCTTTCTTTTGCCCCTTATGAAAGAGAATTCCACCTCCACTTTTTTGCCTCAGTGAGCGATATTGATGGTACCCCTTTTGTTCTCTCTCTGGCTTTTAGGACTATTGGCTCTTTCTCGTGGAGAGGGGAAGCACAAAGAGTTAAGTCACTTTTCCTTTTCTCTTCCTTCCTGCAGAGATTTTTGGAGGCCAGAGCCCCTCTCAGGCAAATGGGTTTAATAATCTCCCTATCAGTTTTATTTTGTGAATTAGTGAAATTTATCAGTCACTACGCTTGTATAAACAGCTATTTCCACATTTGCCTCATCCACCATGAAATACTCATTAATGAAAAGAATACACCACTGATTCATTAGACAACTTGGATGAATCTTAAATGCCTTGTACTATGTGAGCAAAATCCAGATATAACATGGGGTCCATTGTAGGATTCTACACATACACATTCAGAAAGCACAAAATCTAAAGGGGTGGGAAGGACAAACCAGTGACCACCAGGATTTGAGACCTGGGGAGGGACTGATGACCAAAGCAAAGCAGGATGGAAACTTATGGTGGTAGAACCATTATGTCACAACATTAGTAAGTAAATACATGACCTATTCCTCTGTTCCAGACTGTATACCATGCAGTCAGAGCTGGTTAATGTTAATTCTTAACTGATATGTGATGATTTTATGAAAATAACAACTGTGATGCAGAGCTGAACATGAAGGAACATGAACTTTAATAAATGAATCCAACTTTGTGACAGATGAACAACATATCCACACTGCCAAGCAAGGAAGAAGGAATTCATTCACTTTATTTAAAAAACAGCAACAACAATATTTTGCCCAGATATTGTGAGGCTGCAGGCAGAAAAGAGAAGAAATACTACACTCTAGTTAGTACATTGGCCCTCAAATCAATTCTGAAAGTATTTTATAGCATTAAACATATGCTTCTAACGCATTTTAGGACTTGCCAGGGGTAAAAATCATGTGTATTTCTTAGAGGCTTTTCCTCGATCACAATTCTCTGTTCCACAATCATTCTTCACAGTTAACTGAATGAACCTCTTGCATGTGACATATTTCCATAACTCAGTCTTCTCCTGGTATTCCACAAAAGCATGCCTGCCCATTTCATCTTGGCACTTAAATCTTTTCATATTTGGCTGGAGCTGTGGTGTGTGGTTATCAAGTCCCTAAAGTGTACAATTTGGACTACAGAGATGGCATCCTGTGATGAGCATGGAAATCTCAAAAGGATAAAAATGTAAAGGGGATGAAGCATAGCACAACTTATCATGTAGAAAATGGGTGTAAAACACATTGAACTAATGTAACCCTTCAAAAACTGCCACTAAGAATGAAAGACATTCATATGAATTTGAAATAATTTTGAGAATGTAATTATTTTAAAATGTAATTGAAAGTATTTTAACCTACAATAGAGCCATCATATTCTGAAATTTGCTGAATAGATAGTGACAGAATATGGATGGGGAAAAAGCAAAAGAACTTCACTACTGCTGAAAGTTTCATTTTGGTCTCATATAATATCTCCTAGATTGCCTGGAACTTTCAGATTATCAAAATACAATCCTGATCTCATGGCAGACAAGGAGGTGGAGACAGGAGCACCTTCTGAGCAGGTCTACTATCTCGTTTCTAGGGTCAGACCGCTTAAAGCAGGACTGGAATGCACCAGTATTCTTGGGAAACTTTGTGACCAGTCTATGACCCACTCCCATTCCCTGTCACACACATTCACAGGCTTAACTGCAGACAGATTCTTGGTGCTTTTCTGGGTATGAAAATGCTCTACTGTGCTTCTGCATGGTGGGACAAGCTCCACTTTTCTTAAGGACATCTTTGTTCTGTTTGCTCAGTGATTTCTTTCTCTGGAGACTCTTTGCCTCATGCATCTGCAAACTTGCCATTCCCCCATCCCATCGTTTCTAGCCACACAATTTTTTTGCAATAGTGATCTCATTACTGGCTTTCATACTTGAATCCAAGACCTAGATCCCAAAATGTAAGAAGGGATGCATGATCTAGAATGGGATAGGCAGAATCCTTCCCATGACAGGTGAAAGAGGCTGAAATGATGCACTTCAGACCAGCTCTGGTGCTAAAATGGAGCAAATGTGAACTCTAGGGACCATGTGCTTAGAAGAGACAAGAAGGCTGGTCCACTGAAGGCAGAGGATAAACACTCTCAGTAAGAAAAGCAGAGGAAAATAAAGAGTCTCCTTTGTGTCTACCATGTGCAAGTGGGTTTCTTATTTCTCCATGGGATTACTGACTGGCACATCTCTCGTGGCTAGATTTTGTTTCTAGTTTGTGATTAACTTTTCCCTTCCTGCTTACTCAAGCCTGGTAAGCATACAAACTTTTCTTTAACAAAACTTCCAGGCTTGCTATTCATATACACAAAAACCTTTCTTGCTCTTGAATCATTAGCACGAATCTCTAAGAGTTGGAGGTTTTCACCCCAATACTACCCTTCCCCAAGGCAAGCAACCTACATTATGACATTCCATCAATTCTACTCTAGCCAAGAGAAGGAAATCTACAAGCAAAGAGACCCTATCTGAAGATTTTACTTTCACCCTTATGTTTATTTGTGTGGTAATTTTGAATCATTATCTAAAACCAAGGGAAATTTATTTATTTTCAAAGCAACACTGTACTTGAATTAAGAACTTATTATTCATAGTAAGAATTGGTGTTCTTTAGTAGACAAAAATTATACTTGCTCACGTGGTATGTCAGTAAGTTAACAGGTGCACAGCAATTGTGTGTTACTGGGGGTGATTTTGCCAATATCCATATACTGCACTATGTGGTTGAGAAGGCTGCCTATATCTATATAGAAAATTCAATGGACTCTTTAAAAAAACCTGCACAGTGCTGGTGGAACGGCTCAAGTGTTAGAGCACCTGCAAAGCAATTGTGAGGCCCTGAGTTCAAACCCCAGTGCCTCCACAAAAAACAAAACAAAAAAAACCCAAACCCTGCTGGGATGCATAAATGACTACAAAGATTAAAAAGCAACTCATTCTATGTGTGGTGGCTCACGCCAAAAATCCTGTCTCTCCAGGATGCAGAGATTGGGGGATTGTTGTTCAAGGCCAGCACAGGCAAAATGTTTGTGAGACTCTATCTCTACCAAAAACCCTCAGTGTGGTAGTACATGCTTGTCATCCCACCTAGATGGGAAGCAGAAATAGGAGGATCATGGTCCAAACTGGCCCAAGCATAAATGGAAGACCCTATTCCAAACCCATCTTCAGAAAATGGACTAACAGTGTGACTGGTGGGGAGAGGACTATGAGAAGCCTATGAGAACTTGACATAAGTGCAGTTATGCCCAATAATCTGCAGGCTGAGTTGGCACAGCCACAGCCACAGAAGGGGTAAAGGTAGAATGCAGCACAGTTGCCTTTCCTCAGATGTTTATGTTCAGAGAGTAGCTATGGCAGATTTCTCCTGTTACAATGTCATGCCTCTCCCCAAAACTGTTGCTCCACCTTTTTGTTTGCAACTGTATATAAAAGACTGGCTGAAGGAGGATGGGGCTGGCTGCCAGCTGCTTGCCTGAGGCCTGAGGCAAGGACTGAGACTTTATGAGTTATGCTAGCGATTACAGGAAACATGGGACAGTGCAAGTCATAGAACAAAGACTTTAAGAGATACTAAAGAAAACTTGCATTTTAATCTATCACCCCACAGAGGATTGTACATTTCAAAGAATAACAAAACTGTGATAGCAGATTGTCCCACAGTTAGAGCTGCAACTCGAAAGCCAGTCACAGTAAAGCACTAAGTGGCAACTTCTAGCAGTTCTGTAAATGTGCTAAGGCTCATCAGCTTGCTCCAGGGACCTCTCCAGTTTCACAGAAAGGTTTGCACTTCATTGCTCAATGCCCTAATCTCCTCCATACCCTACTTCTTGCACTCCTCTAGGTCCCAAGTATAGGGAGAACAAGTTAAACCCACATCCTTAAAATTACACATTAAGTGAAAAGGCACCTTCCTGGCCATCCCCACTTAACACCAGTGTGTTAGACATGGCCACTAGGATTTCCAACATTACAAGCCTGCCACCATGAGCTTAAACACCACCCCACGGCCTCACAGGAGAAGGTGTGAGTCATCAGGCATCAGGCACCAAGAAGAGAAAGAAGAGGCATTGGGGCCCATAGGTGGTGGGTGGTCTTTAGGGTGCTTATGCTCAAGGTGTGGCCTGAGCCGGATTTCACCCTGGTCACATCCTATACCCTAGCAGCCAAAGGCTATTCATCACTTAGCTGGTCCAGGTGGTCCTCAAGGTCCTCAAGGTAGGAAGGGAAGAGTGAGGGCAGGGGGATCATAGGGTGGGGGGAGAGTTGCATGGGGGATTGTATTCTGTAGTAAACAAAGGTAGTTTTGTTGGAGAATGCATTCAGGGGAGCTGCTTCTTTCCTGGCCTCTGTGCAGCTCCATGGAGTGAGGATGGCAAGGAGGAGAGGATCTGGACATGACAGGCTCTAGTGTGCACAGATGCCCAGCCCAGGTCTCCCTTCCAGATCTGTCCACTGCTCTGGAAGCTTCTGGGGATCCTGGTCATAATCCTCTCACAAGATCTCACTTGGTTTAGCGAGCTTTGTCTGCTCTTCCCATCATTATCTCTGTACATTAAAAATGTTTGGAAGGAGAGTTGCTTTCCATTCTCAGTCCTCTGGACCATTAACCCAGAAATACTATACCCTTCCCTCTATCCTCCTACTGCTTGAAATAGAGCCTGGAGATGCCCTTTTTTGTTTTCCTTGAAATTTATTTTCTTTCTTTTTTTATACTTTTTATTGTTTTATTATTCGTATATGCATACAATGCTTGGGTCATTTCTACCCCCCTGCCCCCAACCCTCCCTTACCACCCACTCCACCCCTCCCTCTTCCCCCCCACTGCCTTGCTACCCCGCAGAAACTATTTTGCCCTTATCTCTAATTTTGTTGTAGAGAGAGTATAAGCAATAATAGGAAGGAACAAGGGTTTTTGCTAGTTGAGATAAGTACAGCTGTACAGGGAGTTGACGCTCATTAATTTCCTGTGCATGTGTATTACCTTCTAGCTTAATTCTTTTTGATCTAACCTTTTCTCTAGTTCCTGGTCCCCTTTTCCTATTGGCCTCAGTTGCTTTTAAGGTATCTGCTTTAGTTTTTCTGCGTTAAGGGCAACAAATGCTAGCTAGTTTTTTAGGTGTCTTACCTATCCTCACCCCTCCCTTGTGTGCTCTCGCTTTTATCATGTGCTCAAAGTCCAATCCTCTTGTTGTGTTTGCCCTTGATCTAATGTCCACATATGAGGGAGAACATACAATTTTTGGTCTTTTGGGCCAGGCTAGCGTCACTCAGAATGATGTTCTCCAATTCCATCCATTTACCAGCAAATGATAACATTTTGTTCTTCTACATGGCTGCATAGAATTCCATTGTGTATAGATACCACATTTTCTTTTTTTTTTCTTTTATTATTCATATGTGCATACAAGGCTTGGTTCATTTCTCCCCCCTGCCCCCACCCCCTCCCTTACCACCCACTCCAGCCCCCTCCCTCTCCCCCCCACCCCCTCAATACCCAGCAGAAACTATTTTGCCCTTATCTCTAATTTTGTTGTAGAGAGAGTATAAGCAATAATAGGAAGGAACAAGGGGTTTTGCTGGTTGAGATAAGGATAGCTATACAGGGCATTGACTCACATTGATTTCCTGTGCGTGGGTGTTACCTTCTAGGTTAATTCTTTTTGATCTAACCTTTTCTCTAGTTCCTGGTCCCCTTTTCCTATTGGCCTCAGTTGCTTTAAGGTATCTGCTTTAGTTTCTCTGCATTAAGGGCAACAAATGCTAGCTAGTTTTTTAGGTGTCTTACCTATCCTCACCCCTCCCTTGTGTGCTCTCGCTTTTATCATGTGCTCATAGTCCAATCCCCTTGTTGTGTTTGCCCTTGATCTAATGTCTACATATGAGGGAGAACATACGATTTTTGGTCTTTTGAGCCAGGCTAACCTCACTCAGAATAATGTTCTCCAATTCCATCCATTTACCAGCGAATGATAACATTTCGTTCTTCTTCATGGCTGCATAAAATTCCATTGTGTATAGATACCACATTTTCTTAATCCATTCGTCAGTGCTGGGGCATCTTGGCTGTTTCCATAACTTGGCTATTGTGAATAGTGCCGCAATAAACATGGATGTGCAGGTGCCTCTGGAGTAACAGTCTTTTGGGTATATCCCCAAGAGTGGTATTGCTGGATCAAATGGTAGATCGATGTCCAGCTTTTTAAGTAGCCTCCAAATTTTTTTCCAGAGTGGTTGTACTAGTCTACATTCCCACCAACAGTGTAAGAGGGTTCCTTTTTCCCCACATCCTTGCCAACACCTGTTGTTGGTGGTGTGGCTGATGATGGCTATTCTAACAGGAGTGAGGTGGAATCTTAGCGTGGTTTTAATTTGCATTTCCTTTATTGCTAGAGATGGTGAGCATTTTTTCATGTGTTTTCTGGCCATTTGAATTTCTTCTTTTGAGAAAGTTTTGTTTAGTTCACGTGCCCATTTCTTTATTGGTTCATTAGTTTTGGGAGAATTTAGTTTTTTAAGTTCCCTGTATATTCTGGTTATCAGTCCTTTGTCTGATGTATAATTGGCAAATATTTTCTCCCACTCTGTGGGTGTTCTCTTCAGTTTAGAGACCATTTCTTTTGATGAACAGAAGCTTTTTAGTTTTATGAGGTCCCATTTATCTATGCTATCTCTTAGTTGCTGTGCTGCTGGGGTTTCATTGAGAAAGTTCTTACCTATACCTACTAACTCCAGAGTATTTCCTACTCTTTCTTGTATCAACTTAAGAGTTTGGGGTCTGATATTAAGATCCTTGATCCATTTTGAGTTAATCTTGGTATAGGGTGATATACATGGATCTAGTTTCAGTTTTTTGCAGACTGCTAACCAGTTTTCCCAGCAGTTTTTGTTGAAGAGGCTGCTATTTCTCCATCGTATATTTTTAGCTCCTTTGTCAAAGATAAGTTGCTTATAGTTGTGTGGCTTCATATCTGGATCCTCTATTCTGTTCCACTGGTCTTCCTGTCTGTTTTTGTGCCAGTACCATGCTGTTTTTATTGTTATTGCTTTGTAATGTAGTTTGAAGTCAGGTATTGTGATAATACCACATTTTCTTAATCCATTCGTCAGTGGTGGGGCATCTTGGCTGTTTCCATAACTTGGCTATTGTGAATAGTGCCACAATAAACATGGGTGTGCAGGTGCCTCTAGAGTAACCTGTGTCACAGTCTTTTGGGTATATCCCCAAGAGTGGTATTGCTGGATCAAATGGTAGATCGATGTCTAGCTTTTTAAGTAGCCTCCAAATTTTTTTCCAGAGTGGTTGTACTAGTTTACATTCCCACCAACAGTGTAAGAGGGTTCCTTTTTCCCCCGCATCCTCACCAACACCTGTGTTGGTGGTGTTGCTGTGATGGCTATTCTAACAGGAGTGAGGTGGAATCTTAGCGTGGTTTTAATTTGCATTTCCTTTATTGCTAGAGATGATGAGCATTTTTTCCTGTGTTTTTTGGCCATTTGAATTTCTTCTTTTGAGAAAGTTCTGTTTAATTCACTTGCCGATTTCTTTATTGGTTCATTAGTTTTGGAAGAATTTAGTTTTTTAAGTTCCCTATATATTCTGGTTATCAGTCCTTTGTCTGATATGTAGCTGGCAAATATTTTCTCCCACTCTGTGGGTGGTCTCTTCAGTTTAGAGACCATTTCTTTTGATGAACAGAAGCTTTTTAGTTTTATGAGGTCCCATTTATCAATGCTATCTCTCAGTTGCTGTGCTGCTGGGGTTCCACTGAGAAAGTTCTTACCTATACCTACTAACTCCAGAGTATTTCTTACTCTTTCCTGTATCAACTTTAGAGTCTGTGGTCTGATATTCAGATCCTTGATCCATTTTGAGTTAATCTTGGTATAGGGTGATATACATGGATCTAGTTTCAGTGTTTTGCAGACTTCTAACCAGTTTTCCCAGCAGTTTTTGTTGAAGAGGCTGCTATTTCTCCATTGTACATTTTTAGCTCCTTTGTCAAAGACAAATTGGTTATAGTTGTGTGGCTTCATATCTGGGTCCTCTATTCTGTTCCACTGGTCTTCCTGTCTGTTTTTGTGCCAGTACCATGCTGTTTTATTGTTATTGTTTTGTAATATAGTTTGAAGTCAGGTACCGTGATACCTCCTGCATTGTTCTTTTGACTGAATATTGCCTTGGCTATTCGTGGCCTCTTGTGTTTCCATATAAATTTAACAGTAGATTTTTCAATCTCTTTAATGAATGTCATTGGAATTTTGATGGTAATTGCATCAAACATGTAGATTACTTTTGGGACTATAGACATTTTTATTTTTACTATGTTGATCCTACCAATCCATGAGCATGGAACTTAAAAAACTAAATTCTCCCAAAACTAATGAACCAATAAAGAAATGGGCAAGTGAACTAAACAGAACTTTCTCAAAAGAAGAAATTCAAATGGCCAAAAAACACATGAAAAAATGCTCACCGTCTTTAGCAATAAAGGAAATACAAATTAAAACCACACTAAGATTCCACCTCACCCCTGTTAGAATAGCCATCAATAGCAACACCACCACCAACAGATTGTTGGTGAGGATGCGGGGGAAAAAGGTGGGAATGTAAACTAGTACAACCATGCTGGAAAAAAAATTGGAGGCTACTTAAAAAGCTAAACATTGATTTACCATTTGATCCAGCAATACCACTCTTGGGGATATACCCAAAAGACTGTTACTCCAGAGGCACCTGCACACCCATGTTTATTGCAGCACTATTCACAACAGCCAAGTTATGGAAACAGCCAAGATGCCCCACCACCGACGAATGGATTAAGAAAATGTGGTATCTATACACAATGGAATTTTATGCAGCCATGAAGAAGAACGAAATGTTATCATTCGCTGGTAAATGGATGGAATTGGAGAACATTATTCTGAGTGAGGTTAGCCTGGCTCAAAAGACCAAAAATCGTATGTTCTCCCTCATATGTGAACTTTAGATCAAGGGCAAACACAACAAGGGGATTGGACTATGAGCACATGATAAAAGCGAGAGCACACAAGGGAGGGGTGAGGATAGGTAAGACACCTAAAAAACTAGCTAGCATTTGTTGCCCTTAACGCAGAGAAACTAAAGCAGATACCTTAAAGCAACTGAAGCCAATAGGAAAAGGGGAACAGGTACTAGAGAAAAGGTTAGATCAAAAAGAATTAACCTAGAAGGTAACACCCACGCACAGGAAATCAATGTGAGTCAATGCCCTGTATAGCTATCCTTATCTCAACCAGCAAAAACCCTTGTTCCTTCCTATTATTGCTTATACTCTCTCTACAACAAAATTAGAAATAAGGGCAAAATAGTTTCTGCTGGGTATTGGGGGGGGAGAGGGAGGGGGCAGAGTGGGTGGTAAGGGAGGGGGTGGGGGCAGGGGGGAGAAATGAACCAAGCCTTGTATGCACATATGAATAATAAAAGAAAAATGGAAAAAAAAAAGATTCTGGTCTTCTTTTGGTATGAACAACGGTGTCATGTGCTGGGATATAGGGCAATTTATTGTACAGGACCTAATGTGGGATGGAGATGAAGGTGGTTGGTTTGGTAAAGAACACGGGAATTTGGCCTCAGCGTACACCTTGGCCACTGATGGTGACAAGGTTTGTGTCCAAAGTTGGGTTTGGACCACTTCCTGGGGTGCTTGCTCAGCTTGGGAAGGCTGTGGAGATCCATCAGCCTGATGTTGAACAGGGAGGGAGTTAGAGACTGTTAAAAACAACAGCCTTAGGTAGGGCAGTAGAAGCCCTCTTTCGAATCTGGGTAGTAGCCACCAGGGACTCACTGTGCAGAGAGGGTAGGCCCCAGAAAAGCTGGACCTGTTTCTCCTGCACTATGTTCCCCAGGTCTATGGAATAAGAAAGCTGTTGAGAACTGGGAAGCTTCTGCACTTTCCCTTTCATGGTCCAGAAGGGGTCTGGCCCAGTGTCTCTCTTGCTGCCTTTTGACTGCAATATGTTGCCTGGAATATCCAGGGGATAGTCTGGGCCCATTGACTGGGAAAGTGACCCCTTTTTGTCTTTATTCTCCCAGAGTTTTAGTTCTGCTCTTTTGGTGATCAGTGTCTCCAAAAGTTTCTGTACATTTTGTTTCATGAAGGAGGATCTCCCAACCTCTGCCTGCCAGAGTGTGGGGTCTCTGGAGGAGTTTTTATGTGGTTGGGGAAACAGAAATTCCTGGTGGTGTTTTGTATGTGCCCAGGTAGGAAACAATAAAGCCTTGGTAGTTGGCCACCACCAGAAGAGGAATGAAATGGGACTTTTGCAATAATCAAAGCCTGAGATGTTCCTGACAAGAGATGTCAGATATGAGGTATCTGGAGGGGAGGTCTGAAGGACAGTCCCCAGTGGGATTCTTTTCACTTCATTCTGGTCCTCTTGGTGTTCTTCTGATAGTGGTGAGCCCATAGTCAGCGGAGCCTTGTTGGGCAATGGTGAGGTGTTGGAAGAAGGATTTTCCACAATGTGCCTAGGTGTCTGATGGTCTATGGCAGGCCCTGTCCTTAATACTTCACTTGTGGTGTCACCACCGTGTAACAGTTCATGCAAGCCTTCTGTGTCACAGTGTTTCTCTAGGTGGCTATAGGAGACAGGAAGCACAAGACTTAGCCAGACTAGGCAGGAGTGGACACCTGAAACCCCAGCCCCTCTACTGCCCCACACATTCCCTTCAGAGAGCCTTTTCTCTCCCATTCCCCAGAACTGTATCCACATCTCACTGCAACCATAAATCTGTTGCCAGATGAGCTCTAGGCCTGATTTCACATCAGAGGTTTCAGTAAGAACATGGGAATAAAGAAATGACAAATTCCTTACCTTTCCAAAGTGAGAACCAGGTTCTGAGTTTCCTCTAGTTTTCTGAGGCAATCTCTAGTTACTAGAAATGGAGAATAGGTTACAGTGAAAAAAGTGTCAGTTGGCATCTTCCAGGAGGATGAGAGGACTGTTCCTTAGAGAAAATGGCATTAGATTCTGGATCCCAAACAACAGGTTCCAATGCCACAGAGTACTGATAGTGTTAGCAAGGCATACAGAGGGTCCACAATTTATCATGAACATCATGCTCTATTTCCACCATAACCTCCCTGTGAGAAGGAATGGGTCACCTCAAAGAGGCACAGGTCTTATGGAAGTGAAAGAGTTTGTCCACTGGTGAACCTGGAGGGCCCACCTGAAAATCAAGGCAGTATTACTCCACAGCCTCCCATCCCACCCACTACTGACCCACAACCATCCCCTGGCCCATCTTTGTTTTGCCATTCACAGAACATAGGAGATCTCCTGGGTTCTTATTCCCTCCCCAGGCAATTCCCTCTCAGAGTTTTGTAACTGACATCCTGGGAGCCCTGGTTCTGGTTGCTTAGGACCAGGGAGATCAAGTCAGCATGGGGAGGAAGCAGAGACCCTACCTTTCAGGATGCCAGGCTTCATCCTGTTTTTGTTCTGACCCCACTTCTCCTGATGCTAAAAGACAGGAAAGTAAAAGACTAGGGTATCTTTCTCCCTCTCCTCTCCCTAGACAGCTTCAGACATACCTTGTCCTGGATAATATGACATTCTGCATTTACCTCAGGATGCTTCATGTCCATTTCCTTCCTTTTAATCACAATGTAGGTAAAAATGTCTGTCTGTCTGTGTTCCAGTCCAGCATATCCTCCCTACCTCTATGTCCACCTGATCAACCTGTCAAAGATGGACTAAAGTTCATTTTCTGTTCCTTCCCCCTTGAGCCCAGACATTAGCTGCTTTCTTGGAGATCTCTGCTGGAAAACCATTTCTTTTGTAGTTTTTGTGACATTGACTTGTCCCTGGAGTATTTGTTGTTTCCCATGGTTTCGTATTCCACAATATCTTTCTGTGAACTCCCAATCTCCCAAATAATATATTCATTCCTTGCATCAACTCAGACATGAAAAATAACTTTCTTTTACATTTACTTAGCGTGGTGAAATTTCTGTAAAATTCATAGCAACTGTTTCATTTCATTTTATTATCTTCAACTATAGGGTCTGAAACAAAGACTTAATACTTTATTCTTAATTCACATGGCTAAATGTAAAAATTCAAACTTTCAAGGTGTGTTTTTGAATGTTTCTAGTATTTTACTGTTAAAATCAATTTAAAAATGCAGAAGAAACTTGGAAACTGTACACACACACTCACACACACAAGATTGACAAATTCTCCATTTTAAAATCTGAGAATGAACTATTTCTTGCAATGCAAAAACATTATCATAGTACTGTTAGTAGCATGCTCTTTGGAAGCAGCAAATTTTTCAGTCTTTCTTTCTCTGTAAATGTATTTTTCCTTCTGTTTTGAAGGATGTACTACTCAAAGTATTCTTGATTGACAATGTTTTTTCTTTTCCCTTGCTTTTTTTTTTTTTTTTTACTAACTTCACTACTATTCTGCGTCCATTGTTCTGTTTGGAGTATAGCTGTTGACCTTATTTTTGTCGTCTTGTACATGAAGAGATATTTTCCTCTGCTGCTTTTTAGATTCTTTCTTCATCTTTCCATACTTTGAGCATTATATTTCTAGGAATGGATCCATTTACTCTAGTTTTACTTGGAGCAGTCATTGAATCTTTAGATAATGTTTTCCATGATATTTGGTAAAATTTCAGGCATTATTTCTACAAATATTTTTTCTCCCCCCTCTCCTTTCTCCTTTATTTCTGAGAGTCATTGCACTCATGATGGGATGCTTGATGATCTAGATGTCTTGTTATCGCTCCCAAAACTGTATACTTTCATTTCCATTTTGTGTCTTAGTCTGTTAGCTTTGGCTTCCTATGTGATATTGCAAAAACGGTGAGAAGTAAGACGTTTGCCTTATTTATGAGCTCAGGTAAAGTTTCTCATTGTTCAGGGTGTTGTTAGTCAAGTTGTAGATGTTTTCCTTTATTACTAGTATAGTTTTTTAATCATGACTGGCAGTTGGAATTTTTCCCATAATTTTATTCTTCATCTACTGACCTGAACATGTAATTTTTTTCGTTTTCTTTTTGGTGCTACTGGCATTTTGAACTCATGACATTGTCCTTACTATGCAAGTGCTCTACTGGTTGAGCTACATGGGCAACTCGAATTTTTGTTCTAATGACTGTAGATATGATTGATTACATTGACTGGTTTATGAGTGCTTAATTAGCCTTTCATTCCTACTATCAAATCCCACTTGGTTGTTCTTTATATGTTTTAAACTTATTGTTGCCTACTTTTTGCTAATATTCTGCTGTTTGTTCATCATCTGTGTTCATGACAGGAAATGACCTGTAGTTTTCTGTTCCTATATTTTCATCTGATTTTGGCTTAGAATAAAGGTGGCTTAATAGAAAGTTAGGATGTACTATTTCTGGGTGCTCTGCCAAGAACAAGCCAGGCAAAAAAATACCTCTAGGATTTTGGTAAGAGCTCTGAAAGGAAGCTGAAATTAGACATGCTCCTTGAGAACAGTCATTCCTTGCAGTGTGCAATGGTTATTGCAAGAAGAGCCACTGTCCAAGACTTACTGGACGCAGTAGGCACTGGCCTACCTGTGGTGGGCCTTGTGCATGGCTTATTCACCATTCCATGGTCACTAAATATTTCCATTGACAACTGGGTAGTGAGTCAAGGGCTGACATTGTAGATGGCTCAGTGATAAGTGGACCAATGTTCTCTTCTGGGAAGGTGTGTCTGGGGTTTGCAATGGCCAACAAATGTGGGAATAGATATATGAACCAGGGGCACAATTGACTTGATGTCACGTATCTACACACATTAGCACCCCCATCCTTGGAAATATGCAGATGGTTGCTTCTCCTATAGTGCAGGCCCTTGTACAGACCCAGGCAGCCAACCTGTCCTGTGCGTACATATGACATACTTAAAGAAACTGCTAAAATGGGATGAAATTTATCTAAAGGGACATGATTGTCCCTAAATCATAGTGACTTGTTAGTGGCCCCCACCCAGTGGCACTTCTGTTCCCACATCTAGCCCTAAATGTTGACCTACATAAAAGAATAGATACACCAATCTCTCCTGTAATTATGGGACTACCAGGTTTATTATATTAACACTTTGTCTAACAGTGAAGGACATCAATGTGCTGTAATCTGTGTAGATACAGCTACTGTTCTTAATTTAGTATTTCTAGCAACAAAACAAATCAAACCAGCACTATCTAAGTACTTGAGAAGCTAATGTAATGTATTGGGACTTGAAAAGTATTTGCAGTGAATAGAGAACCCATTTCGGAGGTCAAGCTATACAGGTTTGCTCCCACATGTATGACGTATTGTGAAACTTTCATCTGCCATGACTTCCTCAGACAGGAGGGCTGGTATCCCCCTTGGCCAACTGGACTGAAGTCCTTGGAGATATATTAGTACATGTAAGTACACATACAACTAATGGGCCTGCTACTTATCTGGACCTGGGAGCTCTGTCCCTTTTCCCACAGAGCATTCATGTTAAAACTGTACATACAGATGCTACACTGCCAGAGTTGATACTGCCCTTAAATCCAGGATAAAGGACAAATCAGTGGTGGCTCACATGGCCTGTCACATTGAGGATGTGTCAGCTCTTTCATGACATAGGGTGAGAAATCTGTAACCCTCCTGTTTTTATCCTCATTGTTCCTATTGGGCTTGGATATCTGGTTACAGATGGTAGGTTAAAAATATATCAAGTGGCACAGTTATCTTCTTATCTGGTATGCCATTCTGCTGTAAGTTTTAGGAATCACCAATAGCCCCCTATCTACTGGCCAATGTGTGTTGGATACTCCATAGCATCAGCCTATACCTTCCACTGCCATGGTGTCTAATAGAAAGGGTGTCACCAGTGCAGCCTTGCTGGATGGTGCAGATCAACCTTCGCAAGATTCTGCTAATCATTTCTTTTCCACACATATTGGAGTCATTAACTGTTCTTTTTTTTTTTCTGTTTTCCATAGCACCTTTGCTATTACGAAGACAGAGCATTATGTATACATCACACAGGTCAAAACCCTCAAATCACCCAGGAAAACCCCACAATAATGCCTTGCTTGATGATGTCATCTTACAGGAAAGATGCTAAGTCATTGGTTTGGTTCCTGGGGCTCCTAGTAGAAAAAACTGTTTGTTAATATAACTGTGTCATTGTTTGCTGTCTCTTTTGTGTGTAGTCTGCTGTAGACTTTGACTACAAGATGAACTGCCTTCTGGCATGCTATCTACCCAATACCAAAACTTGTTGAAGGCTCAGGGAGCACTGTGTGAGTGAATAGGGAGTATATGAGATTGTAAGATCCAGTTATAAGGGTTAGAATTTGTATCTTCAACTTGACATGACTGAAGCCATATTTCTTTGTAAGGACCATGATTGTTGTAGGGTAACCATACTTGGTTTTTTCTGCATTGATTCCCAGGGAATTATTTTTAGTGCTATCAAGTCTAGTGCTATGTGAAGATTTATAATAAGACCCTTGTTGAAGGACTGTGCCTGATACTTTGATGTTAAGATATACCAAGTACATTCCAGTTGGATCAAGTCCCTTTTGTCCTAACCTATACATTCTCCTGGTTTTGACCCAAATTGTGGAGACCTATCTGGTCTTCCTTCTACAGGAACACCCTGTGCAATCTTAGATCTGTTTGCCTCTTATTCTTTGGTGTCATGCACCTTAGTGCTGATTGTCACATCCTGGAACAATCCTTCAATCAACTGTAGCAGCCTAAAAGGGAGTCCTGGACCTGGTTCATGTTTGGCGAAAATAAATAGACCATATTCATATAAATTCACATAGGTTTGTCATTCAATAGAGTGCATTTTTTAAAAAAAACGTAAAACACATAAATATTTTTCAGCTCAAAATAGTTTTTTCCCCTTTAATGTAATATAGTGGGGTGTGCCTCCTCTTATCCCATCATTACAGGACAAACAGGCATCACCTGTTGGCTGCAAGCCCAGCCAAGACCCACATCAGTATATTCCATGGACCACCAAAGTTACTAAGCTTTGTGCCAATTCTGGGTGTTCACTGACCCCATGTATGGGGACTGCAGCTTCAGTGGGCCATGGATTTGCCTCCTCTGGCCATAGTGGTGGTGCACAGGGTGCCAGGACTGAGGCTGGTGAACACAGAAAGTTGTGGCCACATCTCATCTTAGCCTGAGCAGGTTGCAATCTGCTGGGCTCTCACTGAGTGCTCCACAGGAGCTGGGCCTAAGCTCAAATCTCTTTCTTGTCTTGGGAGAATGGGGATTTTAGGTATTTTTGGGTATTAAGTGATATGTATATGTAGCCTTGGGATGTAAGCAGACTGTTAGAGTTTCACAAGTTGGACATATTTCTATGTTCCACCTAGGGTTATGAGGTGATATGTTTGTGTTTTAGGAATAGAGGAGCATCTCCTAACTTTAGAAGGAGGCAGTGATGCCTTTGTGTGGCTGTTATAGATATGTTTGTCTTCAGCTTTTGAGGCATTGTGTATATGTACAATTGCACATACAGGCAGTTGGATGTTATATTTGGGGATGGAGAATTATGTCATATATTATGAAGTATATGAGTTTGGTCTGAATGTATTTAGTTATTGGTAGAAAGTTTGTATAATTGTTATTTTGAGTTATACAGGGGATACGTAGTTTCATGAGGATGAAGATTGTATATTTATGTTTCCACTTAATGGGTGGTTGGATGTGTGTGCTCTTGTATTAAACATTGGAGAATGTGATTTTTCTTAGGAATTGAGGTGTATAAGTGTTTTATATTTGTTGCATGAGGGACTCTTGGTGTACAATCAAGCATCTGGGAGGCTGGGATTTTATGTGACTGAGAATTTTCAGAGATCATGGGACTGTGTTCTTAGAACTATGTATGTATGTCAAGAGGTGTGAGGAACTTGGTGATTATAGCAGAGATTTTATGCATATTTTTGGCTGTACTCTGTGTGTTTGTATTCAGACATCTGAATGCTAAACTCATATTAACTAGGTGTATGAATATATTCAGAAAATTTTAGGGCTGTGTATCCATCTTAGAGCTGTGGATTTGAGGTATGTACTACTACAGAAGGAACGGAAGACAGTTATATAAATGTGGAATTAGTTCTTAGGATGCTGTGGTAGTAACAGTGTATATGTAGTTTATGGTGTGACAGTTTGTGTGGTGTTTAGAGGAATATTTTTGTGAGAAATTTTTTAAATGAAGTCTAGTTTTTGAGTATGAGTGTGTATATTTTAGGACTTGAGAGGGGTATGAATGTGCCATTGTTGGGTTGGGTGTGCATTTGGGAGACCATGATGGGTGGATTGTGCTTCAGGCTGTTGGTATAGTTTTGGAGACTGTTGGAGGATTTTTGTGGATTGGTGATATAGAGTCATTGATTGTGTGTATGCACTTGGAGTTGTGAGTTTTTGTCCTTTGGGATTGATAGATGTTGTCAATGTGATAGCCAAAACAATTGACAACTGTTGGCCTGAAGAAGACTTTTGGAAAGACCAGCCCAGTACAGAGAACTGCACATTGCCCAGGTCAGCAGCACCTGTGCACCAGCTGCTCCACTCTCCAACCATGTTTGGGAAGGTGTGTTCTCTATGGATTCCATTGTTGTCTTTCCCCATGATAAATCCAGGCTTGACTCACTTTGAAATCTCATCCCTGGTAGGCAATATCAGCATAGAGTTACATTATGTGGGTTACTCTGCACTTTATTTGCAATGTCTCAAGCATTCATGCTCATCTAGACAATGCTCAGTTGGCTTACATTTCGAAATGCAATAAAGCAGACATGAATTATAACTTAAATAGGTTGGGAGTGGGACTGTATCTCCCACTAGAGTGGTACAGTATTTGTCTAGAATATGATAAGCTTTGGATTAGATATTCCTAGAAACTTGTGTCAGCTCTCTAACCATGGGCAAGACTTGTTAAACTCACTGTATCACAAATTTTCCTCAGTGAAATTGTTAAGAAAAACAGTGGTATCTGTACAGGATTGTGAAGATTAAACTGCTTGCACTAGTGAATTGCATAGGTTGTTGTCATAAATGATAGGTGAGTGATGGCTGACTGTTTGTGAATGCACAACATAACTGTTCCTTTCCCATTCCCATACATTTTGCGCTGGAGCTCATCTTCTGATGTAATTACTGCATAGCCTTCCTTCTAGCTCTTGTTCTATACTTGGCCCTGTAAAGTGCCTTCCTTTTTCCCTACATTGTCACCACAGTAGGTATCTATAGACCTGAAAATGGACATGTACCTCATGCTGGTTCCCTTTTAGGAGGCAACTACAGCAGAGGAAAGAGTATTGAGGATTGAGCTCTGTCTCTTCTATCTGCCCTCAAATTTGAATGTACAGCCCCTCTGTCCTTTTCTTCAGTTTCCCTGTTCCTTAAAGTAATTTCTGATTTAATTATCTCCAAAAACTTGAATGTATGTGTGTGTTTCCATGATACACATTTTTTGTTGTGTACTTCTTATAGGGTGTAATATCTACAAGAAAGTTGGTCTTTGTAGTTTGAAACAAACCAGCAGGTTAAAGTTTAGTGTTCATGCTTGATATGTAATAAATGAATGAAGGAATCAATGAATGTTGTCTTAGGTTGAATTCCCTGTAATTCACTCTCTGAGGAAGTATTATGTGGACAGTGTTCTCCTAAAAAAAGTGAAAAACATAGAGCACAATAGGGTGGGCAAAGGCAAAAATATAGCCCAGTCCCCCAAACAGTGTCACCTGACCCCAAGTGTTACTGGAGGGCTAACATGTCTCAGGGCCTGTCATTTGGTGTTTTCTCACTCTGCTTTATTAGGATCTAGATATGAAGGCATAAGAAGTCTGTGAAGCCTGTCTCTAGCTGAAACAAGTGCTGAAGAGTTGATAGCCAGGCAATTTACTAATGCCACCAGTATTCCCAGGAACTAGTAAAACTATCAGTGCACTGATATGAGATCTTGGTGGCATATGCCAATATCCAACCTGTCTCCTCCTTTTCAGCTCAAATTTATTTCTTCCTGTGCTTTCTTATAGTGGAAGAAAATGTGTGTGATTGTGTTCAGGGTTGTGTAAGTTGTGTGTGCTCTGGTTCCTTGTGTGTACTGAGTTGCCATTTGAATGTGTGAATTTAGTTGATGTGAGTAATTATGTACAAGGGAGGTTTAAAAGTTACCATACATATTTGTGGTGGGGTTGGAGTTTATATTCACATCTCAGCATTCTTCATATAGTTCATGTGAATATGCAGAATATTTGTAGAGAGCTCTTATGTGATTTTGAAGAGTGTGAGAATAATGATAAATACACATTGAATTCTGGTTAGATAGGTTATGTGTGAATTCAAACTTGTGCAAGTTTTACTGGTATGTTTGAGGAACATGGAGTGTCTAATATATGCATTTTGAGATTAGGGTTTGGTATGTCTGTGTATTTGCATCACGGATATATCTGTAGCTGTTTGAGAATTGAGGGGATATGTATGTGTGTGTGCAATGTAGTGTTTTTTCTCTGAAGTAAGCATGAAACAACACATGCTAGATTATCTGCTGTGACAAATAATTCTGCATCTCAGTAAGTTGCATGACAAACGTTTATTTCTCACTTAATTGAATCATTCCATTGATTAGTTACAATTCTGCTCACAGACTTGGCCAAAGTAAGGCATGTGGAGCATCTGGGTTCAAGCAAGTAGGGATGTGTAATCTCTCAGACCAAGACATTATGGTTAGGAACAGTGACTATCCTTCCTCATGAGAGGTCATCCACTTTGCATATGTTGTTAGAAATTGTTCCATTGCTATTATGTATATTTTCCCAAGAAACATAAGGAGGTTATGAGGGAGTGTGTTTAGGGGTGTAAAGGTTGCTGTGTGACCAGGGCTTCACTGTCAAGTATGGGATTTTTAGCGATAATGACTTCGGGGGCTTCATATCTGTGAGGTGGCAGCTGTATAATGTTGGAAATCGTGGGTGGTTGTGTGTGACATGCTGGCGTCTAAGAGGAATACCACGAAGGTGCCTCATGGAGGAATCACCTTGGGACAGTGTAAGAGTCCCTCAGATCCTCCGTTTCTCCTGCCGTGTAGGGCTCGCCAACCCATCGTGACTGCGCATGTGCAGGCCCTGGGACAGGGCGGGGCAGGGGGAGGCAGTGTAGCAAGTGCTGTCACCTTTGTGATCCTCATGGCCATGGCCATTGCACTTCGACTGCACCCAGGGTCCGTTTCTGACCTTTGGTGGAGAAACATAGGCGCAAGCACCGAGGACTTGGTCCCAACCGGTCGTGGCTCCAATGGCGGTGTCCAAAATCTGTTAGGAAAATGCAAAGGTAATGGAAACTCAGACCGGACACCTCGTAAGCATGGTTCTGCGCCTCACCAGGGCTCCCACACCTATGTTCTTAGTGTCCATGTGTCTCTGCAAGGCATAACTCCCAAAGTGCATAAGCAAAGATAGGCTTGAGGGAAACTTCTTAAATATTAGAAAAGCTTCATTCAGCTCATCAGAGAAATAGCTCATTGTCATTCAGAAATGATTACAGTTGCCAGAGACCTTCTGGTTGTTTCATGTTTGAGAATTTAGAGTGTCAACAAAAACATTCTGATTATGTCCCTCGGTGATGTTAGTGACTTTGCAGAATTTAATAATAGTGTTTTGCTCAGTTTGATGTTCTCAAGTCATGATGGACTTCCTGTGTATGCCAGATGCTGTCAAAAATCAACAAACGCCTTATGTGAAAATCAGACATTTGAAAGGAATTTTCAATAGAACAGTTTATAATGCATTGTTAAATTGTACACTACTTATCTGCTAGATGAGCAAAATTTATTAATGCTCATACGTGTATATGTGGATAAGATATTGAGAGTCATTGTGCCTATTTGATCACGTGAGGAGGTGTTTGCTTTGATTTCGAGGGCTTGGCCCTTGAGATTGTAGGAGTTCAGCAACATGGATGGTTTGCTACACATTTTTGTGTTCCTGTGGGAAATGTGCTTTATGAGTTCATAGTTTGTGGTTAAGTTGTAAATTTGATGATGAGACTCTAATATGTGCATTCATATGTGTGGGTGGTGGTGTCTGTATAGATAATTTGGGTATATGAAATTTATGATAGTGTTTGTGACATTGTGTAGGGTTGGGTGTAACATTGGAGGATGTGAAGTATAACATTTATAAACTCGCAATTGGGGTTAGGTGTGTGTAATTTGGGTTTTGGTTTATTTTATCACGGCGTTTTCACACAAATGGGATTTGTGAGTGAATCATGGCAAGTTCGTGAGAAATATATGCATGTGCCTATGGGCAATATTAAATAAATGCTTATGGATTTTTGTGTGGATTTACAAACCAACTAATATCCTGAGAAATTTTCTGTGTATTTGGGACTTGGTGGATGATTGTGTTTTTCAGAATTTGCATGTGTGTTTTTATCATGTGAGGGCTGGTCTATGTTTAATTGGGAACAGGTAGGAAGTTTGTATGATTCCACATATGGAGGATGTAGCAGTTTTTTATTTGTGTATATTTGGAATATGTGATGGAATATATGCAGGTATTATGTGATTGTGTGTGTGCGGGGAATGTTTGCATTTTATCATGGGCTGAGTGTGTGGATGTTTGATGCTTATGTAGAGTTCCATGTGTGTTGCATGTGTGTTTGGTAACACACTTCATGTGCACACATGTGTGGTTTTTCAGTTTTACTTTTGTGTGTGTGTGTGTACATGTGTGTACTGTGGAATTTGGACCCTCAGGGCCTCAAGTCTTGGAGACTAATGGTTTCTGTGTTTTGTATGTTTATATCTGAGTTGTGGGTATAGTTCCAAGGCTTTTATGCATGTGTATATTTAGGATCCACTATGTTCATTTTGCAATGGTATCTTTGATATGTTGGTGATGTTGCTTGTATGTATGGTTGTGGTGTTTCCATTTGGTCTTGTGTATTTAATAAGTATAGAATGTTTGTGGCTATGTGTGTATTTGAGCTCATGGAGCATGTGTATGCATCATGGTAGATGTGAGAGGTTTATTGTGTGTATTTGGAAATAGGCTATGCAGATGGTGTGTGCATTCAGAAATTGTGGAGTATATTATTTTGGTACTGTGGGAGTTTTGTATCTTTAGCACGATGCATGAGACAACTGTTTATATACTTGGTGCTTTTCTACAGCCTATGCATGCAGCCTGTTCATTGTGTACATATGGGCAGTGCATTTGGTTGTATGTGTTTATATAGGGTATATATTGTCTGTATGTGCATAATTGCACATACAGTGACATGTGAAGACTGAGGATGAGTAGAGTTTTTCTCTAGAAGTTTAGGTAATAACAGATGGTATATCTGTGTTCAAGGTGCAGGAAGAATTTGTATGTATGTGTCCACAAATTATGTGGGCTGTGTGACTTTGGCACATGTTTATATATTTGTGGTTGGAGTTGAGGCCTTTACTCAGTGGGACCCATAGATGATGTGCATGTATTTACATGAAAGGACATGTATGTGCTGAAGCAAGCTCATTTTAGCCAGTGGTGCACATCTCCCAGTTCCATGAAGAGTGGGAGCTAGTTGTACTTGTACATAGTCATGTTGGGACAGTTTGAGCAAATAAACTAAAAGTCAAGGCTTTGTTGCTTCCTTCTGGTGATATCTTATTAAGTAGTTACTAGCACACCTTGTGTGTGTGTTTGTGTGTGTGTGTTTTAGGTATGACCAGAAATTTCTGTGAAGTAAGAGTATCCAGAAAGAATGAGTACCAGTGTTAGACACCTACCTTAATTCTCAGTAGGGGATCAGGGGCTATGGACCCTTGTTTGTGTGCATTGACCCTGGACATTCCAAGTGTTTGCTTTACTCTAAACTAGGTCGTGTGGTCCTCACATCTAAGTGTAAAGATGACAAGGCTTGGAGGTCTGATAGTTGTCAAGAACATTACATTCAGGTGAATTCTGTTTGAGTGATGAACTGTAGTCATAACATTGTGATGATGCCTTGATAGGAGGTCAGATGAGACAAGTCCTCTCTTTTGTGAATCACCCTGAAAATCATCTGTAAAACTCCTATGGACACAACTATGAGAAGAAACACGATCCACCACACATTGTGGCTGTATAAGTCTGCAGAAACTGTGTGCCCATTTCCATGTGCACCTGGCATGGGTAAGACTACTGGTGTCAAGCAGGTCAGCTGTGTCAGAGTAGTTATGAACCAACCTGACTACATGAAATGTGAGGCTTTTCAGATATGTATGATCTCCTAGGTGCCTCAGTGGTGAGAGATTTTGGTTTTTGCCTTGGTAATCATATTTCAGTGTGTCATGTTTTGAAAAAGTTTATTCCTTTGTTTTCTGATGGCTTAAGGTAACTCCAGCTATAGGAAGCTTATATCACTTTGGTATTCCCCAGGTTATCTAGTTATCTAGTTTAATTTATTTCATTTTCTGTCTTCCATTGAGTCAATAATCAAAGAGGTATCAGAATGTTCAAAGTTGCTGACCCTCCCTGCCTCTAGCATCCCTGAGATGTGTACCAGGTTTTCTGGGCCTGGCTCATTACGATGAGTCTCTTTAACCTAGGAAACCAGAGTACAGCACAAGGCAGGCTTGGCTTTTGCAGGATGAGGTAGAGGTAATACTCAGAGGATGTAAATCACATATTATGGCTTAGTTCTTTAGTGTCCTCCAAAGGGTCATGTGCTAATGACTTAGTCCCCATCTAATGGCCCTGTTAGGTGATGGGCACCTTTTAAGAGGTGAGGCCTAGGGCAAGGGAAATTGGTCATCAGACATTTGACTTTTAAGTTGTATTGACATCCCAGCCCTACTCTCTGTGTCTCTGCTTGTGGCCACCATGACATGAACTGTATTTCTCACCAGGTGTGTTCCACCACGATGGACTGTCCCACCACAGGCTCCAGTGCATCATGACAACAGACATACATCAGGGTCAAGGGACCATGAAATGAAGCCTTTGGAACTCTATTAGAAAATTAGTGGTGTTTTCCCCTTTAAGATTTGTTTCATGGATATTTTTTAACTAGATAAGATTCTTAAGTGCCCATCAAATAATATTGTAGCAAGAGAATTGGTGTGTGCCTGTTGGAAATTTTAAATCTGTTACTGAGATTTACTGCACATTTATTTTGCTGATGTGTCCTTCCCACAGTTATCATTAGTAAACCTGGTTTTCCTTCCCTCGTCCTACCCTACATCCCTCCTTCAGAACTAGGATCTTGAACAATTTTACCAATGGTTTTATTTTTGAACAAAATTCAGGTAAACGCAGGAAATCTTAGTGAGGGAAGAAGAGGATGTGTTTGATACTGGAATTGCCCGGGGAGATCCAATGTATTCCCTTGCTGTGTGCATGTAATTTTTCAGGTACCTATCATCACATCTGTAACAGCTAGCCACTGCTGATAATTTTGCATTCTCAAACATTGTAGTCTTACTCATGATTTCCTTTGCTTGAAAGACGCTCTTCATCAAGGAAGCAACTGGATTCAAACCAGACATTTCTCCTCTTTGGTTCTTTGAATATTGTATTTATTGTCCAGTATTTACTTGCACAAATGAGGCTCATGTGACTTTGTTCTAGCACAAAATGCAAGTTCTCAGATAAAATTAATCAGATTGACATGATGAGTCTCATGGGTAATTTATGTATAGATAGATAGATAGATAGATAGATAGAGATATAGATAGATAGATAGATATAATGAGAACTGTTTGTGTAGGCTAGGCTACAATGTTTTGTAGGCTGGCAATATATACACATTTGACTTTTGACATCCTCAGCTTAGAAGGGTTTTAACATGTTACTTCATCTGAAATCTAGGAATACCTATAATTATAGCTTCATGGAAATTATGGTGACACCCTTTTAATGAAATTTTTTTGATTCTCATTTGCCTAGTGTGAATCATGTCAGTATCTGAGTTTCAAAATGTTAGGAGAAAGAGTACTTTTTTGTGTGTCATTAGTAGAATGTCTAACTAGGAAATTGTTGAAAGAGTTGTGGAGTGAGTCTATAGGGGAGTGCAACAAAATTTTCTGAGTGACAAACTTCACTAAGAGGGAGAGGATAAAATTGTTCCCAAAATATCTGTGAAGCAGATGAAAATTCATCCATGAAAATTGGAGCATCAGGCTACTCAAAGCCTGCAGTATTGGAAGCAGAGCTTAATGCCTGATTCTGGTGGGATCTCTGATGAGCAGAATGCTGATACTAACACTGACAGTAAGAAGTGTATTGGAAATTGGAAGATAGGCCCCTCATGTAACATTCTGGCAGAAATATTGTCCTCATTTTGCCCATTCCCTGCGTGTTTAAGTGAGCTCAGTTGAATGTTAACAGTCTATTAACCTGGGTAACTAAGTTGAAGGCAGTATAGCTTAAAGGTGTGAAATGACTTATCACTGGCTTCATTTACCCAGATTAATAAGCAAGATTTTGACAGTTAAGGTACAGTGCAAAGATTTGAAAATTTAACCTTTGGCCTGAAAGTAGTGGTGTGAAGTGGAGGTCAAGAAGGGTGTGGTTGCCAATGAAATCGATGTCCTTCAAAAGAGCCATGTCCTTTGCACTGGTTAGGAAATGCATAGAGTTCTTCTCAGGAATCGACATCTTTAATTACCCATTGCAGTATTACAAACCTAGTTGGTTTTTTTTGTTTTGTTTTGAGAAAAGAGCCCCAGTGCACCCTGCTTGCACAAGGCCAGCAAGGTATTGTCTTCCTGTCCAGCCATCAGTACACTCAGAGGCGTAGTAGACTATGGTTCAGTTGGTCCTGACTATGATTTGTGCTGGCATCAGAGGTTGGCCTCCCCCAATGATGCTAGTAGAGCAATCATGCAGAATGCAAGAGTTCTGTGGTCATAGAGGTTCTGGTGAAATTATAGAGGAAAGCCTGAGAGGCTAGTTAATATGTGGCACAATGAGAGTCCCTGTAAGCAGCCCCAGAGAGGGCCATGTATAAAGCTATGAGAGTGAACATGAAGCTGCCATGGAGACCCAGTGATGTTAGAGGTGACCAGAATGTGGACTGTCTGCTGTTAGAAGTCAAGGCAGAGACTAGAGCCTTTCCAGAAACGTGGCCTTGTGTGCAGCAGGCAGCAAGGCTGTATGGGTGAGGCTGCCCAAGATCTTAAGAGACCATATCCTGCCACCACAGATAGAGTTAAGGATGTCATGTTTGACATGCTAGGTTTTGATCTTGTATTGTTCTAATATAGCCTTGCTATGTTCCTGTTCCTCTCATTTGAAATCTGAACTATTACATTCGGTCATTGTATCTCAGAAATAAGTAATGTAACTTTATTTGCTGATTTTTAGAAGGTCCCACAGCTGAGGTTAATGCCAGAGTTTCAGTCTGTTGCCTGGCAAGAGAGTCCGTAATTAAAGAGCAGGAAGGGTGAGATGAGAAACAACTGTATTTAGCAACAGTGCGCCATGTCAGAAGATGAAGGGACAAGCCTGTAGTCAACTTCACTAGAAGTTTATGTTGCATCTATTATGTAATGTCACTTTAGTCTCAAGGGTGTGTGTGTCAGGGTCAGAGCAGTTCATTTTTCTTGAAAGTTGGCCAAGTCTGGAATATGGGTTAAAAGAGCATCTTATCTGAGTCCTGAGGTCACCAGGATATCCTGCAGCTGTAAATCTGAGAAAACAATGTTTAGAAGTTTGCTATTTCAAGTTCTGTACATCTGAATACTTCACAGCCAACTTTGCTTTGCCTTTTTATAAGGACCATTGTACAAGGATTAAATAAAATCATAGTTGTATCTTGAAGAAAGAGAGAAGAAAAAATTGACTCAGTGTGGGGCTTCAGCTAGAGTTTGCCTTCAGTCTTTGGACTTTTCAGCAGGTCAGGAACTTTTGAGAAGGTGAAACTCTTAAAGATGTTTGAATGCATTTTGCATTGTGACATGGACATAAGTACTTGGTTCTAGGGACAGAATATTATGCTTTGAATCTGAAGTGTCTGATGCTTCTTACATGCTTGGCCACAGCTAATAACCCTATTGGGAGCTAGTGGAATGTTTACAGAGGTGGGGCATAGTGGAAGGAAATTATGCCTTCGAGAGCATGTCCTTTAATGGAACATTGGGATAGTGGCCCCTATCCTCTCTGTTTCTTCATGGAGATGAGATAAGTAGTTATCGTACCCGACATATTTCTCTACCTCGTGATGCAGTACCTCAACACAGGTCCACGTGCAACAGAGCCATGAGATGATGAACTGAATCCTGTGAAAAGGCTAACAGAAATACGTGTGTCCTCCTTTTAAGTTACTCATCACAGGATTTTGTCACAGTGACAGAAAGCTAACACATCCCTTTTCTACACCACAGATGATTACAGCCAATATCTCTGTCTAAACTCACCTTATGTGGGTGAAAATAGCAGATAGCACTGAGGAATGTCAGCCTGGGAATCAGTGGTCTAGATCCTGCCCATCACCATGGCTTCACAAACCTATCCTTTGAGAAATAATACAGCCACGTGCACTTGGACTTTTGTGCATTTCAGGAGATATTGATTACTAGAAAACTCTTGGAGATGGTCTGAATGTATTTTGCATTGTGAAATGGACATAAGCATTTTGTTCTGGGGACAGAATTTATTTTTTGGATCTTAATTGTTTCTTAAAGATTCGTGCTTGATCCACAACTAATGGTCTTATTGGGAGGTGGTGGAAGATTTTCAGAGGTGGGCCATGGTGGAAGGAAGTTAGACCATTGGGGGCATATCCCCTAAAGGAATGCGGGGATACTGGCCCCCATCTTCTCTGTTTCTTGACCGCCATATTGTGGGGAGTTATCTTCACCTATGTCTCCATCATGATGTGCTGCTTCTGCACAGGTCCACTGCAACAGGGCCAGGTGACCAGAAACTGAATCCTTCAAACTTCTGGAAATAATACAAGTGTCCTCCTTTTAAACGTTACCCAGGTATTTTTATCTCAGTAGTAGTAAGCTAATACATCCCTTTTCAACACCACATGTGGCCCCAGACACTGTCTCTGCCCAGTTCACCTTGTATAGATGCAACTACCAGGGACCACTGTGGGATGTCAGCCTGGGACTCAGTGGTCTACATCCTTCCCATTAGCAAGGGCTTCGATCAGCCATCCTTGACAAATAATTTGTCCTCAGTGATTGTCAGTTTCCTTGAGATGAAGCCTGGACCTAGTGTGGATACAGGCTGAGAAGCCAGGCTACTACTTCAAATTCTGAAACCCATGTCAGGGTTACAGAACCTTGGATAGTGTTCCTAACCTCTCTGAGCCTCAGCTTACTTCTCTGTAAAATTGCAAAAACTCTACAGGGTTGTGAGGATAAGAGTTGACACCGGGAATGTCTTAGAGCAATGAATGGCATAATATAAGTACCTATCGTAAATATTAGGTAGTGTGCCTCCTTGTCTTTACAGACATAACTGTCCATTTCCATAGTACAATCCACCTGCCAAACAATATTCAGAGTCAGCATGTAATCTGATGTCCCAAGGGCACTAGTGATCCCTGCTCTTACTCCTAAAACCTCAGCCTCAATGTCTGTCGCAGAGAGGCATGAAGGCTTTGAGTCTGTGTCTCCTGCAGTATTTAGATCTCAGGGATGCAAATAGACTTGTTCACCTTCAAATCCTTTTAAATAGCCATTACACTGCCTATACCAAAGAGGTTACCAAGAATGGAGCATACAGGAAGACATGTTTTTGCCTTCCCACTGTTGAAGAGCAGAAGCAAGCAATTGGAAAAATTCTACTGTCCTGAGACTGCACTTGGTTGAGGGCATGGCAGAAGTGATCTGAATACCTGTCCTTACCTCATGATATCCCTGGTTCTATACCATGTGTCCTCCATAATCCTGCTTCCCACACTGGCTCTGGTCTCAGTTGTGGAACCTCCTTCTTGCCATCTTCCTCTTGTACTTGCTGAGGCTCCCAGCTGGAAGATACAGTCCCGGACAGCTACACGTCCCCATCACATGAGTGAGGCCACAGTGGTTAGGAGAGCCTTCTGTCAGAGCCTCCCCCAATCACTGACCTTCATTTGCAAAAGAGGAGTAAAACCCTGTGGTTTTCACACACTGAAAATTCATGTTGTCTGTTTATGTACAGTGTTGCCAAAGTAGATATCTGATAGATCAGAAAATTATCAGGTAGCTCATGTTAAGCTAGGGGTCCCTTTGTGAAGCCAACTACAGTAGCCAAAACAGTTCCACATGAGGGAATGTATGCTTCTTTGTACTTACATATTCTATTTTATTTTCAAGCACATTTCACTTCTGTCTGTAGAGCCCAGAAGATATATAGACTGTAATCAAGTTACTGACTCATGTCTCCAAAATCAAGAGTGTATCTTTGTTTGTGTGTGTTTTGTGTTCTTTGTATGTGTGTGTATTGAATACCAGGGCATTGTGTTCCAGTGTGTTGCATGTGTAGAAGGTGGCAATAGGGTATGATGTTTAACCCCGTGAATTATGTTGGGTGTGCATGTTTGATTATCATGTGTATAGTATTGGTGTAAATTTGGTAAATGCATGGTGAGTGCCTTTAGAAGTATATATCAGTTATGGCAGTCTCAGTGTATTACGTATTAGAGGATGTTCTGTGTGATTTTCAGGCTTGTATGTGTTTGAGAAAAGGTAAGGTTATATGGCTACTGCTTTTTGTGTTTATAATCAGACCGAAGTACTTATTTTTATAGCTGGATGTTTAGTAAGAATGTTGTAGATATGTATTTTTATGTAGAGAAAAGATGGAAGAATAAGGTTGTTAGGTATTTGCGGGTTTTAAGAGTATGTAGTGTAGGGATATAGACAGAATGTTACAGTTAAGTTGGACCTAAGATGGTCCAACTTAGGTTCCTACTTAGGGCTGTGAGGTGGTGTACTTGTCTTTCAGAAATGAACAAGGATATTGTGAGTTTAGAGGGAAGTAGTGCTCTCCTTGTGTGCCTGTTAGAGAGGTATTGTATATTTGGCTTCAGCTTTGTGAAGCATGGGGAGTATGTGCATAGACATAATTCAGACAGCTGTATGTGTTGTATTTGGGGATAGAGAATTGTGTCATATGAGGAGCATGTGAGTTTGTTCTGAATGTATTTTGTCATGGATGAAAAGTATGTGCAAATGAATTTTGCACTATGTAGATTAGTGCATAGTTTTGAGAGGATGAGGATTGCGTTTTGTAAGTTTTCATTTTAGGGTGGTTGGGATTATGTGCTTTTGTATTAAATATTGGAGATTGGATTTATTAGGGCTGAGGTGTGCACATGTTCCATATTTGTGCACGAGGGATTCTTTGTTTACAATTAGGCATATGTCAGTGAGGGATTTTATGTGACAGAGAATTTTCAGAGGTGAGTCACACTGTGTCCTTGAAACTATGCATTTATAACAGGAAGTTGGGAAGTTTGGTAATTGGTAATTGTAGTAGAGATTCTCTGCCTGTGTTTGGTTGTACTGTGGGTATGTATATTCAGATATCTGAGTGTTTAAGCTCATGTTAACGAGGCATGTGAACGTATTCAGGTAATTTGAGAGCTGTGTATCCATCTTAGAGCTGTGGATGCGAGTTGTGTACTTCTACAGAGGGAGTATAGGCCAGTTACATGTACATGAAAGTAACCATTAGTATGCTGTGGTAGAGATAGTGTATAGGGTTTATAGTGTGCTCTGTTTTAAGAGGAATGTTTGAAGGGAGAAATTTTTTTAAATGAATGTAGTTTTTGAATATGAGTTTGTGTGTTTTTGGATTTGGGAGGGGTTTGAAATCAGAGATGTGGTGAAATACATGGTTTGCTGCCACTGGTAGTTTAGGTGTGTATTTGGGAGACCATGTGGGATTCATCATGCTCGAGGCTATTGGTTTCTAGTTTTGGAGACTGCTGGAGGCGTGTTTATTTTGGAGTTGATTTTGGTATATCAAGGTATTCTGGGGATATGGAGTCTTTGTGTATACATTTGCAGCTGTAAGTTTTTGCCCTTCAGGAGTTACAGATATTATTTTATATACCTGTTTATAATCAGGGTGTATCAGGTTGACTTAGGTTTTAAAGTAATTCTACTAGTTGTGTGTCTATGTTGAGATGCAACAATATACACATTATTGAATATGTATATTCTGTGAAGAGGACAAAGTCTGATTTTTTCAGGGGATTTCGAATTCTGTTTATGCAGATTCTGATTATAGTTATATACATATAGGTGATTGTGTGGATTTCTGATGTTTGATGTGGTACATTGTGCATGTGATTTCACAGACTGTTGGGTATATTGGAATGCATAAGTGTGTTCCTGGGAAATTATGTGTATGTATGAGCGCATGGTTGGCTCCTTGGTTGGTCTGTCTCATGGGTGTGTCCAACTCAAAGTAAAGGCCATGGCCCTCAGTGTAGTCCTCATAGGAGCCTGCTCTGCCTGGCCTTTCTGGAAGTCCATGTGTCCACATGCCTGAAGTCATTGTGAGCATGCTTTTGGCAATACCAGGTATGGCTGATGCTGCAGTGAGCTATGTTCACCTTACCTTGGCTTCCCTATGCCCTGAAGTCACCTTTTCTTTTTCTTTGACACGTGGGCCAGGAGTCACCTTCTGCATATGGGAAGGATGTGTTATCTGTGTTCCCCTCAACCCCACAGCTGCTACAATAACATCAAAACTTCTTATTGTACTTTTGTGGTCAAAGTCTGGTACAAACCCTCCCTCCCTATCTGCCTGCCACTTTTGTGTGGTTTTCAGTACCCTCTTCTCTTTTCTACTGCATTTCTGTTCTCTCTTATAGAACATTCCTGCAATCTACTTCTAGAACTCATTTTCTTTAAATTTCTCATTTGTCTCTCTCAAGACTACAATGTATATCTAAAGATAATGGTCCATGCTGTATCCAAACCAACTGGCAACTGTCAGCCTGAGGAACACTCTTAGAAAGGCCAGCACAACGCAGACTGCCATACAGTGCCCAGGTAGGCAGCACCTGTGCACCTGCTGTCCCACTGTTCTACTGTCTCACCAGATTTAGAGGGTTGTGTGGGACTCTTGGATCTCCTTTACTTTCTTTTCCTCAGGTAGACCCAGATTTGACTCACTGCCAACTCACACCATTGGAAGGAAGAATCATCTTGGGGCTAAGTAATGTACAACACTGTGCATTCTGTTTGCAATATCCCAAGAATACATGCTCCTCCAGAATGCACACAGTTGACATACATTTCAAGTGCACTAAAGCAGGCGTAAAATATAACTTAATTTGTTTGGGGTGGGGCTGCATCTCAGTGGTACACAGTGCATGTCTAGTATGTTATAGGCCTTGGATTAGGTATTCCTACAAACTTCCGTGAGGTCTGTGACTCTGGGCAAGCATTAGCTTCTCTGCTAAATTTTATCTGTACAGGGAGGTGAAAATTAAACTGCTTGGATGGCATAAGTAGTTGTCACAAATGTTAGGTTTATGAGATCTGATTGTTTGTGTATACTCAATGTAACTGCTCTTTCCCTAACATTGTTCTCCTTCCCCTTCATATTTAAGGCAGCAGATCATCTTCTGATGTAATTCTTGCACAGCCTGTCTCCTAGGTGTTGCTCTATACTTGGCCCTATGAGCTGCTTTCCTTACAGTCTTCCTGTTGCTGTTCTGTCGTTGATGGGAAGATAAAGCAAGACTAGTCAGAGGGTCATCCATTATTACCACTCCCAATCACTCTCATTCACTGATGGGATTACATGTCTATGGTTTTTATCCACTTAACTTCCAGTTGACTCTACATAGTTTCTACTTTAGATATTAATACACCTGAAAATGAGTATGTGCTTCATGATAATTTTCTTTGAGGAGGCAACTACAGGAGCAGAAATAGTTTCCATGAAGGCATATACTCTGTCCTTTCCATTTTCCCCAAATGTGTATTAGCAGCTCTTCTGTTCTTTCTGCAGATAACCTGTTCCTTAATCTAATTGTTCAGGGTTGTTGAAATTGTGCATGATCTGGTAGTTTGTTTGTGTGTGTACCCAGATGCAGTGTGAATGTGTGAATTTAGCATATGTGAGTAATTGTGTATATAAGAGGTTTAAAAGCTACCATACATGTTTGTGTAGGGTTTGGAGCTTACATACATACACAAGTGTTCTTTCAGTGGTTTATGTGAATGTTAAGAATGTTTATGGAAAATGTTTGTGTGTATTTGAGTAGGGTTAGTGTAATGGGAAGTACATTTTGAATTCTGTTTATATAGTTTATGTGTGAATTCATAGCTTGTGCAAGGGTTATGCATGTGTTCGAGGAGCCTGGATTGTTTACTATATGCATTTTGAGATTAGGGTTTATATGTCTGTGTATGTGCATCATGGAATATTGTACTTGTATGTCATTACACATGGAGTTGTTTGAGGATACATGTTTGAGGATTTTTAAAGGATATGTAGTGTGCCATGTAGTGTTTTCCAGTGTTTTGGTGTGTGGCAAAATGATGAAATAGTACTTGCCACATAATCTGATATATGAAACAATTCTGGATCCCAGCAAGCTACAATGCTACAGGTAACTTAACTGCATAAATTCCATTGATCAGTTTTTGAGCAGTGTCTGGTGTCTTCACTTTGGATGCCATGGATTGAGCATCTCATCTGTGACAGTAACATATGGAGTTTTTCTGCTCATTAGTATTCTGTGGAATTTGTGCTTACATGTCATTGGCCAAGGTAAGTCATATGGGAGGGAGCATGTGAGTTCATCAATGTCAGGATGTTCAGTCTCTCAGACACAGACACCAAAAATAGGGACAGTGACTATCCTTCATGATATCTTGCCCGTTTTGTGTATATTGTTAGAAATTATTCCATTGATGTATTTTCCTAAGGAACATAAAGTGGTTCGGGAATGTCTATTCTATGTCATGTATACATTACATATATGAATTGAATGTATGTGGGTAGGTTGAATGTGTGGTTTTGGAAATGTGGTGCTAGGAAAGTATGGGTGGATTTGAGGGTCTGAGGATCGCCTCAACCTGTGATCCTCCAGTCTCTACCTCTTCAGTAGCAGGGTTTACAGGAATGAGCCATCATGACTAACCTTTATAATCATTTTAAAGTGTCATTGTTGTCAGTTTGGTAGTATTCTTTCAAATACTTTTATACTGGTATTTGCAAGGTATATTGAGCTGTATCTTTATCTGGCTTTGATATTAAGGTAATGCTTAGCTGCTGGCCTCATAAAAATAAATTTGAAATTTATTGGAAGTGTTTGGGAAGGATTGGGTTTAATTCTTCTTTTAATGTTTAGTAGAATTCACAAGGAACATTATCTAGTGCTAAGCTTTTCTTGTTTGGGGAATTTTTTGATTACTTATTCAACCATCATCAATGGTGTTTTATTTCTTCACAATTCAAATATACTAGATTGTGTATTTAAGGTGTTGTGTGTATTTCATCTAGACGCTCCAATTTGCTGTCCAAAATTTTTAAGTCACCTCTTAAAATCCTTTTTTGTTTCTGTAAAATCAGTGGTAATCTGCTCCCTTTAATTTCATCTTTTATTTACTTTACTCTTCTCACTACCTTAGAAAGCCCATCTAAAATTTATTTATTTTGTTCCTTTCCAAGAACTAACTCTTGGTTTTGTTGATTTTCTGTGTGATTTTTACTTGTCTATTTTGTCTCCACCTTTATTTATGCTAGATTTGTTTAGCTTGTTTTCTTTACCTAGTTTATTAAGATGCAGTTAGGGTTTAGATTTGAGACCTTTCTTCTTTTTTAATGTGTTTACAAGTATAAATTTGTCCCTTAGTAATACTTTTTCTATATCTCACAAGTTTTGACAGTGTTATCATTTTATTTGTGTCCAAAAAATATTTGCTTTTATCTTGTGATTTCTTCTTTTCCTCACTAATTGTTGAACACAGCATTTTTGGTTTTCATATGAATTTTGATTTTTCACTTTTCTTCAAGATATAACTTCTAGTGTTGTAAGATTTTTTTTAGGAAAAGATAACTTTGAATCATTTAAATCTTTTACCTTTTATTGAGATTGATTAGTTGCTCAAAATTTGGTCTATCCTGGACAGTATTCCATGTGTACTTGAGTAAAATGGGTATTCTTCTGTTCCTATTGGAGTTCTCTGTGTATGTTTTTTGATTCTGTTGGTTTATAGTATTGTTCATGTTTGCCATTTACTTATTAATCTCTGCCATGGTTCTTCTACCTATTATTGAAAGTGGGATCTTGAAGTTTTTAATTTTTATTCTAGAGAAATTTCTCCCTTCAATTCTGTGAATGCTTGCTTCATGTAGAGAGGAGCTGTGTTGTTTATTGTATATATTGTTGTAATTATTTTATGTTCTTTGTGATTTGGCCCTGATTGCTATTCTTAAGGAGCACATTCTCCTATTTTTTCCCTTTGTTTATGTTTAGATCTAAAGTAAATCTCTTATAGCAGGCTATAGTTGGATTCTGCTTGCACCGTCTCATACTGTGGGACAGAATACTCTGTAAATGTGTATTATATGCATTTTTCATCCATAGCATTGTTTAGTTCTGGATATTTTTCTTAGTGTTTTGTCTGGATGTTCTGTCTGTTGTTGAAAGTGGAGTGTTGAGCTCTCCCTGTATCATTTTATCTGGACCTATCTCTTCCTTTATGTTTAGAAGTGTTCCTTTTATCAGCCAGGGAGCACTGATGCTTGGTGTACTTGTATTTATGTTTAGAAGTGTTCCTTTTATCAGCCAGGGAGCACTGATGCTTGGTGTACTTGTATTTTGAACTGTTACAATCGTCTTGCAGGATTGTTCCTTTTATTAGAATGTTGTGATCGTCTTTATCTTTTCCAGCTGATTTTGGCTTAAAATCTGCTTTGTTTATTTATGAGAATAGTTACTTCTGCTTGCTTTTGATTGCCACATGGCTACTGCATGTTTTTCTGACCTTTTACTTTTAGATTGTATGTTTCATTGTTTGTGGTGTGTATTTCTTGTGGATCTTGCTTTTTCATCAAGTCAGATAATTCATGTTTTTCCTTGGAGAGTTAAATCTATTTACATTTAGGGTTATGATTGAGAGGTACTTACTGATTCCTGTGTTTCTATTGCTTTTTTCCCCTGGTTGAGCCTTATATTGGTTGCTTTTTATTCTTGGCATTATTCTTTGATGTTTTGCTAATTTACTGGGTTGATCAAGTTCTGTACTTTACTAATTTCCATGGGTTCCTAGCTTCCCCTTATGAATTTTATTCATTCCTGACCTCATGTGTTCGGGATTGTTTTTTCTTCCTCTTCTGTATGAAATATACCCTTGAGTATGTTCTGTTATGCATGCCTGTTGGACAGAAACCAAGTTAGATTAGCCTTATCCTAGAAAGTCCTTACTTCTCCATTTCAGTTGCAGGATAGCTTTGCTGTGTATAGTATCTTTGATTGGAAATTACTCTCTGAGTGTTTTCATTCTATTTTTCCTTTTTTTCCTGGCTTTTAGGGTTTTTGATGAGAGGTCTGAGGTGATTCTTTTGTTTTTACTGTTGTATGTAAGCTGGTGTTTTGCTCTTAGAGCTCTTAGTGTACTTTCTTCATACTCTAGTTTTAGGATATTAATTATGACATTATATGGAGTTGTTCTTTTCCAGTCATGTCTATTTGGAGTTCAAAAGGCTTCATGCACATGGGTATCTGTGTCTTTGTATTTAGTGGAATATTCCCTCAATCTTGTCCTCCATCTCTGATATTCTTTCTTCTGGTTTCCTTGATTGGTGATGATACTATCCACCATTGTTTAGAATTATTTATTGAGGTGGTCATTTCTAACATTTCTGCTTCCTTTTTTTTTCTAATTTTCATTTCCTTGCAGAATTTCTTCCATGTTGCTGACCTGATTTTTAACTGCCTTCTTCTGTTTATTTTAATTCTCTTCATAGTCACCGGTCATTTTTAATAGTAGACTTCACAGAAATTTCAACGAATTCCTTGTTTTTCCATTCAGTTGAGTTGTTCTGGGGTTTTGGAGAAGAGACACAGCCTTAGTTTTACATATTTAAATTTCTATGCTATGATTTGCTTGTCTGTTGGGCAAAGTTTCTCTTTTACTTCTTTGCATAAGTGGAGAACATACTGTGTTAAAAAAGTAAAAACTTTGACAATAAGTCCAATATGCAAATGAGTATGTAAGAATTGGAACCCTCCCCTTTCTAACCACTTAATTTGTGTGGGATCCTATCCCTGTGTTCTAGGTGGAGGATCTCGCATCCTAACACAGGCTAAAAGTATGATGACTGGAAACTGAATATACAGGAGGGGCATGGGGAAGGGCAGGGAATATGAAGATGGAAAGAGGAGATTGTATTGTAATTATAGAGAAATAAAGAATGGGAGATACGGAGAAAAATGAAGAACTTCTAAAAAGACTTAAAATTAGAAATGATTGTTTTTATTTTTTTTGTATACTGGATTTGAACTCAGGCCCTGTGCTAGCTAGTCATGTCTTCCACCACTTGAGCTCCAGAAATAAAAATTTTTATGTAAAAAAGAGAAAAAGAAAAGGAAAGAAATAGCCAAACAAAAATAAATTACATGAAAAGGAAAAAAGACAACTTTGTATTTCATGCTGGAGAGAAGTGTTGAGATTCTCTGCTTTTCTGTATTTTGCCCAAGTTATTTCCCTTGCATGAATTCTTATGCTTCAGGAAGGCAGAGTTGCAGCACTACCTGAGGGTGCAGACTGGACCCTAGAAGGGGTGGGCAACTGGGACTTTGTGGTTGACTCACTATGGGGCAATTCTCTTAGCAAAGCACTTTGCAGGCCTAGTTATTTTTAGATTGCAGAGCCTCTGCAGATAGTGGGTTTTCATTCTTGTTGCTATGCAGAGAGATATGAGTGGGGCAACTCTTTCCATGAGTTGGGACTTATTTTACAGAGTTCCTTTTGCTAGGTAGGGTGGGGCCACCAAACACCTAACCTTTTGCTGCTTTTCAGATTAACCCAGTGTAAATGTCCCCTTCTCTGTGTCTGTGGCCCACAGAGACATTGTTTTTTGCCAGACCTGAACCTCTCAAGAGAGGCAACATTGTAAATCTCCAGTTTCTCCGTTTTAAAACTCACCTGCAAGCCAGGACTAATCAGAGAACTCTGTAACCTAAGCTCTCAGTTGAGCCTGGGTGCTTTGTTCAGACATTGACCTTAGACAATTGGACTGTTATCCATGCATAGGGCAGGACCACAAAACTCTAGGCATTTGGCTGCTTTTCAGATTGCCCAGATCAAAACCTCTTCCTTTCTACAACCACCACTGGTGACATACATTTAGACTCTGTATTTGAGAGCTACAGAGTTCTCAGCTCTGTAGTTTCCATTGGTGCCTTGCCACAGTTCTCTGAGGTATGGAGAATAAACAGTAGTCTTATGTGATTATGACGTGTCTTGGTGAAGTAGTCACTTTCCCATCAGATCCCTGCACTGGGATTAAGATTTTCAGGAGGTGTGGGTTTTGTTCCAAAGCTAGGTCTGCCAGTCTTCTGTGGAAGATGCCTGGATTACCTTGGGGTGGAGGTTGTAGCTTCTCCTAGCCCAAGGTGTCTGTGGCTGGAGCCCTGGCTAGAGTGACAAATTGTTTCCTCTTTACTCTGCAGTCTTTGTGTTTCACAATATTTTTCCAGTGTCCTTTCCCTCTCTTGTGAATCTCACTGCTCTGCTATTGTCATTGCTAAGAATTTTGATTGAAGATGCCTGGCTCTTGTGTTCTGAATCCAAGCAGAACATGTGGACATAGTAGGGGAGATAATGAGTTTGTTATAGGTAAAGGGGGAAGGCGATTAGAGCTATGATCTCTGCCAGGTGGGGTGGACTAGCCATACAGGAGTAATGTTTGTATTAAGGAATTTTTCATACTGTACTTAACTTAGAGGTTGGAAAAATCTAGGCCATTCCTGGGTGCCAATTATCTACACTTGGGACGGTGTGTGTGTGTGGGGGGGGGGGGGTCCTGGCCAACTTGCATACACTTATGATAATTTTCAGGTCCCTAAGTCCACATGGGAGGAAATTTCCACAAATCCCCCTTTTTACTTAGCTCCACAGCTAACATTCCTCTTCTATGTCACTATTTGGTTCAGGAGATCATGATTACTTTGAAATCCTGCAGTAACTTCATAGCAGTCCATAGTAATGACATTATGATGCTGATTGGACCTGTGTGACAGGAATCACAGGAATCTTGCATGTCCTAGTAATGGATGTTTGGTTAGCTAGTTACTGGGCATGCCTCAGGCTGCCATAATTATTGCAAGGCTGTCTTCTGAACATGCATATAGCCTTCTGTATTCCAGAGACCCTCTCTGCCTGTCATCATTTGATCTTTCAGTTAGCAATAGCTGTGTACTTGTGATTCCTGAGACCATCAGAATCACTTGTTTGTGGTCTCCACACCCCTTTCACACATTTAATATTTTATGTATTAAATCTTACTCAATTAACTAGTGTTTTCCATCTGAACCCTGCCATGGCTTTTCTGACACACATCCCCATGGTTGGAATTCTCAGGATGGAATATTTTTCAGTTCATCTAGAAGGATGACAACTTTCTGGGCAATCTGAATCCATAAAGTTTTTTTTGATGTTATAAATATAATTAACACATATGAAACTCTTTTTCTTATCTATTAATTTCAGAGCAGGGAATCAGGTCCAACTTGTCAACCAAAGCAGCTGCTTCCTTTAGAGAACACTTCTGGGTATTCTATTTCAGTGCCCAACCCCGCCATGAGGTGGGACCATGACTAACTACATGTGAAATTTGTAGGTGCAGGACATGTCTAGGTCCTGGTTAGCTGGAAATATCACTAGATGTGTAGAACCATCACCACTTTCGCAAATGTCCTCCCACTTAGTTACATTTTTCATGGTGTCTGAATCATCCTGAAATATTCTATATTCCTAACAAGTTCACATTCCAGTTTAGAGAAATTGAGAAATGTAGCCATTTCTGAGATACTTGAGTATGTTAGCCTCCGGCTGATCACAGCTAGTCTAGCCCTTTCTTATGTTTGGTACATGGTAGGATTGTACATCCTCTCCCATTTGAATGTTTGATCAAGTGTGAACTCTTTTTTTTCTTTATTCATATATTTATATGTGCATACATTGTGTCATTTCTTCCTACCTCTACCCCCAACCCCCTCACTTTCAGGAAGAACCTGTTCTGCCCTTTTCTCCAATTTCATTGAAGAGAAGACATAATCAATAATAAGAAAGTTAGTTCTAGTTGAGATAAGGATAGCTATATAGAGAGATTCCTAGCATTGCTTCCATGTGACCTCTCTACGTGACCTCTTCACTCCTTCCCGGTCACCTTCCCATATTGACCTCTGTCACTTTATGGTTACTGTATTAGCTCCTCTGAAGTGGGGACATCCAACACTTTCAAGTTTTGGGCTTCCTATCTATCTCCATTCCTCCCATATGTGCTCTCCCCTTAGCATGTGACCCAAGTCCAACAGCATCTAAAGCCCACATATGACGGAGAACATACAGCGTTTGGTCTTCTGAGCCTCACTAACCTCTCTCAGGATGATGTTCTCCTGTTCCATCCATTTACTTGAGAATGGCTGAGTAAAATTGCATTGTGTATAAATACCATATTTTCTTAATCCATTCGTCAGTAGTGGGGCATCTTGGCTGTTTCCATAACTTGGCTATTATGAATAGCAGTGCAATAAACATGGGTGTGCAGGTGCCTCTGGAGTAACCTGTGTCACATTCCTTTGGGTATATCCCTAGGAGTGAGATTGCTGGATCATATGGCAGATTTATGTTTAGTTTTTTAAGAAGCCTCCATATTGTTTTCCAGAGTGGTTGTACTAGCTTACATTCCCACCAGCAGTGTACGAGGGTTCCCTTTTCCCCACATCCTGGCCAACACCTGCTGTTGGTGGTGTTTTTGATGACATGATTATTCTGGTTGTTTTTGATAACATAATTATTCTGGTTGGACAACTATAGTCTGTCACACTGAAATGATGTTGAAGGTTTACTTTATTTGCTTCCTGCTTAAACTTTCAAAGTGTACAGCATCAGAAAACTAGGTTTATTCCTTCCTGACACCACATACTCCGCACTCACATCAAATGATGTCTAACTTTGGGGATGCAGCTACAGACAATAGGACATTATCACCAACAGGGCAACAGGCAAGGTTGCTTCTGTTACCACCCTTGTATTGAAAAGGCTGGACAAAGAGCTAGCTAATCTTAGAAAACCTGTAGTGCTTGCACCCAGTCATCTCTAGCTTTGTCATACATAGCCTCTATTATGTTTACATGCATTCCTACTATTCTCTGTTTCTTCAGAGCTCTTATCATGAAAGGTTGTTGAATGATGTCATTCTTTTTTGTCATTAGATGAGATGATCATGTTTTGTGTGTTCCTGATTCTGTTTACATGCCATATTCTTTTTATTGATTCAAATATGTTAAACCAATCATGAATCCCTGGAATGAAACTGACTTGATCATGGTATACAATCTTTTCAATTGTTTTAACCACTCCCTCTATGATTCTGCTTGTTCCCCTTTACCTTTCTTAGAACAATTTCAACAAGTTCCATTATTCTATTTTCAAATATGAAAACAAAATACATCTACCATATTAACCCTTTCCTTATTCCCTATCCTCTCCCAGGGATACCCACCCATGGAAAGACCTGTTTTACCCTCCTGTCATTCAGTATTTAAAGTGTATATTGAGCAATACTTAGTCAAAAGAACAACACTGGAGGTATCACGATACCCGACTTCAAACTATATTACAAAACAATAATAATAAAAACAGCATGGTACTGGCACAAAAACAGACATGAAGACCAGTGGAACACAGTAGAGGACCCAGATATGAAACCCCACAACTATAACCAACTTGTCTTTGACAAAGGCTCTAAAAATATATGATGGAGAAAAAGCAGCCTCTTCAACAAAAACTGCTGGGAAAACTGGTTAGCAGTCTGCAAAACACTGAAACTAGATCCATGTATATCACCCTATACCAATATTAACTCAAAATGGATCAAGGATCTTAATATTAGACCCCAAACGCTAAAGTTGGTACAGGAAAGAGTAGGAAATACTCTGGAATTAATAGGTATAGGCAAGAACTTTCTCAATGGAACCCCAGCAGCTCAGCAACTAAGAGATAGCATAGATAAATGGGACTTCACAAAACTAAAAAGCTTCTGCTCAAAAAAAGAAATGGTCTCTAAACTGAAGAGACCACCCACAGAGTGGGAGAAAATATTTGCCAGCTACACATCAGACAAAAGACTGATAACCAGAATATATAGGGAACTTAAAAAACTAAATTCTCCCAAAACTAATGAACCAATAAAGAAATGGGTGAAAAATTTCCTGCTTGCCATGCAAGAAATGGGAGGAAAGATTCAAAATGATGGCTCTTATCTATAGGCTTTCTGCTTTCTGAGCTGGAAGAAACTTGTCATGGTGTTGGCGGGGCAGTGTTGAGAGTTCTGGCCTTCATGGGCCAAAGAATTGGGTAAAGAGGCAGAGGATTGACTCATGAGACAACAAGGTCAGCACAGAAAGTAGGATTTTTTAGAGAAAGAAAGAACTGAAGCTAGACCAGTGCAGTGGAGCCTGGAAACCATTGGCTCCATGCTGAGGTGAAGGCTGGGGCTTTTTATGGATGCTTTAACCCTGGGTCAGTGCAATGGTTAGGTGGGTTCTTTCCATTGGGAGTGAATTTGCACTCATACTCTTCTCAGTGAGCTGATCTGTTTGCCCCATATTGGGAAGGAACCACCTGAGAGCATTGTGTTTATCAGCTCTGTGGCAGATTTATGGACCATGTATCATCTCCTCAGGAGCAGGAATACAGATTTATAACTCCTCTTCAGGGTGCAGGGCTCATAGTGCTCTCCATGGGAGATAAGATACTGACTCACCCATCTGTCCCTTAGGTTCCCAGACCCAACAATGGTGTCTAGTAGCCCTAACCATTAGACAGTGGTACTGGTTGGTTAATATGGGTGCTTTATTATTCCAAAAAGTGCCTTCCCAAAACTCAGAGATAGTAAGTTTTAGGACTTTTCTTTGCCATATGCCTTCCAATTTTCTGATGCTATCCCTTTATGACTTCTTAGTATCTTAAAGGGGAAGGAAGATAAAGCTAGCCCTTGTATGTCTCCCTAGTCCTGTAATTTTGTATCTCTAAGGATGTGACTAATTGCTTTGATTTTTTTTTTTCAGTTTTTACTTCCTGGTTGAAATGTCTGAGTCTGGCTCTTTTAATTATTCATTAAAAATAATGAACATGATTTCCCTGTTGCCTGATTCTAACAGGCAAATCTATATCTATGTATCTATGTCTAATCTATCTGTATAACTCTACCCAATATAAGCATAATATACCTTTTCAGGTTTTTATGGAATATTAAGCAAGATAAACAGCATACAAAATTCTGGGCCAGAAGGAGAACCTCAACAGGTTTGTAAGAATCTACATCATACAGATTGTGTTCTTTCACTATAATGTAATAGGTTCTTAAAAGCTGCTTTTGCTGAAATGCCCAGACTTCTTACTTGGGCCCATGAATTAACTGAAACCAGGGTAATAGCTTGCAGTCCCAGCTTCCATTTTGTATCTGTGTCCTTTGCTTTGAGCTATTGATTCTCTCTCGCCATCTTGAAATCCAGGAAGGACAGGACCAATGGATAGACAACTTGTTGCAGGAGACAGAGCCACCCCCCCACCTCCATGTAACTATGACACTTATTATAACAAGACAGTGAGTTACTGGACGCCTGTGGCTGCCACCCATCATCACCAGAAAACACTGGACTGCTTGATAATGTGTAACTCTCCCCCATACCTAATTCTTCCTCCTCTATTTAAACCTAAAACAAATGTCCATGTGGCTAGATGAGTTGAAATGCACAACTTGCCTTTTCCACGCTTTGTCAATTAAATCTCCCTTCTTTGAACACTACCATCACTCGAATCTTTATTTGCTGTGTTGGGGAGAGTGGCTGACACATGATGAAACCCAGGATTTTGGGTGTGGGCCTGTAACAATAATGCCATGAAGTAAAGTCAACAGCAGAAAGAAATCCAGAAAACTCTCTCAACATTCGTTTAGCCCTGTTAGTTTTAAAACTCAGTAGAGTAGTTTATATCCACCTAGGATCACTGTGTCTTCACAGGCAGCTGATCCTTTTAACATTATGTGTTATCTTACTAAAGGATGTTTTGGTTGCCTCCAAGTTTCATCTATAAAGCTGGTATAAACATTTGCAGGTTTTGGGATGAACAAAAATTCTCACTCATTTGGTTAAACACTTGGGAGAGTGATTCACAATTTGTACGCTAAGAGTATGTGTAGGTTTTTTTTATAAGAACTATCAAATTGTCTTCCTAAGTGGCAGTATCATACATCATGCCCAAGGTCAATGTTAAGAATTCCTGTTGCTCCACATCTCCTTGGCTTAGTGTTTTGGATTTTAATCATTTTAATAGGTGTGTAATGGTATCCCTCTGTCATTTCAATTTGCATTTCTCTAATGTCACATGGTCTTGAACAGCTTTTCATATATTTATTTGGCCTATGTATCTCATTTTCAGTGAGGGATCTGAGCAGATCTTTTGCCCATTTTTCTTTGTGGCTTTTTTTTGTGGTAGCACTTGGATTTGACCTCAGGGCCTCAGGCTTGCTAGGCAGGAGTTCTTACTGCTTGAGCCACTCTGCCAGCCCTCTTTTGCCCACTTTGAAATTGGATTATTTTCATATAGTTGAGTTGACTATTTTTGAATACCTCTCTCTAATCTGAAATGTACTTTACAAAGTTTTCTCCCAGCCTGTGTCATCATTTTTCAGAATAATGTCTTTTGTAGAGCAGGATTTAATATTTCAGTGAAGTTCAATGTTTTCTTTCATGTATTCTACTTTTGATATCCCAGCCAGGAAGTCATTGTGACACTCAGAATCAGCTATTCCCTTCTGTGTCATCTACCAGAAGGTTATTCTTTTGGTACTATGTATTTAGTCTAGCAATCGCATTGAACAATTTTGTGAAAGATGTAATGATTGTGTCTCAGATTGTTTTTTGACATGTGATTGTACTGTTATTGCAATTCCACTTACTGACAGGATCATCCTAGCTCCATTAAATTGCCTTTCCTCCTATGTCAAAGGTCAGTTGACCATATGTGCATACATCTATTTCTGGGCTTCCATGTCTCCCACTGATCTGATCACCTGTTCTTCACCAATACCACACTATCTTGATTATATAGCTTGTAGTAAGTGTTTAGGTCAGATATCACTAGGTTTTTAACTTTGTTGTTCTCCTCTTCCTTCCTTCTCCTCCTCCTCCTCCTTCTGTATTGTGTTGACTACTGTGGATCCTTTTACTTTCCATCTAAACTTTACACAAAATGTTTTGCTGGAATTTTCATTAGAGTTGCATGAAATCTACACATCAAATTGTGGTGAACAGACATTGTAATGATATTGAATCTTCTTATCCGTGTATATGGACTATTTTTTCACTTATAACTTTGATTTATTGCATTGGAGTTTTATAGTTTTCCTCATATAGATCTTGTGTGTGTATATATGTAGAGTGAGAAAGAGACATGATTGTATATACATGTATATGTTGTCATATATGTATACATGATCATATTTGTATTTGAGTATGCATTTGTCTTTTGGATCTCTCTTCTTTCTACATAACAGAAATTGTATGACATTTTTCATTCTGAAGTTGGTTTAGTTCATGTAAGATGATGGTATTCAATTCCATATGTTTACTTACAATTGTAATTTCATTCTTCATTATGGCTGAAAAAATATATACAAATATGTGTGTATATGTATATATGTATGTGTATATATATATATAGTTAATGGGCTTTTGAGGCATTTTGTGCTTCTGTATGAACTTTAGGATTGACTTTTCCCTCTCTGTGAAGAACATCAGTTGTATTTTGTTGGGGATTACATTGAACATACACATTGCTTTTGGAGGCACCTTAACCTTCAGCTGTCAGGATCTGTGTCAGCTAGAAGCAGCATGGTGCTTGAGCACAGTATTGTCTACTGCAGAGACATTGAGATTCTCCTGTTTCAAGGCCATGTTGGATGTGCCAACTTGTGATCATACCTTTCTCAAAAGTGACTGTATGTGTCAGTTATAACTGCTGATGCTAAAGTTAGAGCTATAAAATAAATGATTATTCATAAAAAGTACTTTTCCCCTAAACTAAACTTTGTCTCCTTTCATTTTCTTGTTTGTTTTTTATGTGTTGGTTATTACTGGGCTTTGAACTCAGTGCTCTTGCACTTTCTAAGCATTACCCTAATCCTTTTCCTTTAGTTACATTTCAAGTAGGATCTTACTTTTATGCCAGAGCAACCTCAGACCATGATCCTCCTATTTATGCTCCCTCTTGCAGCTGTGATGATGGGGTGTTGGCACACACCCAGCTTCTTTATTTGTTGAGGTGTAGTCTGGCTTTCTTCTTGCCCAGACTGACTTTGAACTCTGATCTTCCAATCACAGCTTCCTGAGTATCTAGGATTATAGGCCTGTGTCACCACATTCTTTTGTATGCTTTCTTTTGGGGAAAGAATGAAAATGTGGCTTGGCACTGTGAGGGCTATCATCTATTTTATCAAACTGTTGGAGTTTCTCTATCAAGTCAGCTGGGAGTTATGATCCCCAGTGGCTAACAGAGGCCCAGAGAAATGCTCCAACTGCATGGATACCTTTTGGACTGCCTCATAAGCAAGGCTCAGATTACAGATCAGGCTCAATGACAGAACTACAGCATGAACTTCAAATGAGTTTTATAGCACATTGTGTTCTGGGGGATGTACAGCATTCTAGACCACACAGGAGGTCGGGGAGCCAAGGCAGAGAGAGGGGACATGAAGACATAGGTAGGAGGAGAAAAGGTCCAAGACTGGCCCCTGTAAAAAGAAATAGGAGGGACAATGCTGAACCTTATCAGTAAAATGAATAAAGCAATAAAGTTCTGAAGATACGGCTCACATGGTGCTCAAGTGGTAGAGCTCCTGCTTAGGAAGCACAAGGTACTGAGTTCAAACTTCAGTACAGCCAAATGTAACAAAAGAAAACTAAATCCAAGACAATCAGTTGTCAACTCTGACCAGTTACTTATTTTTTGACATTGTACTATGCTTTATGCTGTTTATGCTATTAACCTATCTGCTGTGTGCCTAGGAAATGCTACATGATTGTGAGAAATCCCACTGATAGCTTTGATGTTGGTCATGGTAGAAACTTACACCTTGGAAAATAGCAAATGCTACACATCATCAGAGCTTTTATTCTCAATAAGGCCCGTCAACACTGATGTTTGCTACAAGTTCTATCATTTTTTTTGCCTGTTCATGAAAAGGAGACAAAAAGGAAGAGAAGATGGAAGGACAGCCTCTGTCAGTGTCCTTGTTATTATGCACATGGTGATTTTCTCTGCAGGTAACTATGATGCTCCCTAGCCTCTGCCTTGCCTCAGGCATCCTTCAGCAGTTCCTCAGAGCTGACCAGCAGCCATGGCCCTGGGTTTGCAAGCCTAAATCTGAGAGATGGTGAGTCTGCTATTATCCTGCTCTTAATTCACCTTGAAGTTTAGAGAGGATTTATATTCTTAGTCATTTTCCATTCTTTTTTTTTTCTTTTTTCAGTTTTCTTTTATTATTCATATGTGCATACAAGGCTTGGTTCATTTCTCCCCCCTGCCCCCACCCCCTCCCTTACCACCCACTCCGCCCCCTCCCTCTCCCCCAATAGTCATTTTCCATTCTTATAGCTGAAAAATTAATTACATTCCATTTTATGAAATTGAAGAATATGATGCGTCATTTGGTTGCTTTCCTCTTCCTTACTATGAATTTGTCTGCATTTTATTCTGATAACTTGCCTCTATATTGATTGTCAGTAATTTCTTATAATCAAACTCTAATCAGAAGGGAATTAGTGCAGGTTAAAGATTATTTTCAATTATTTCATCTCTTCTTAGTTTTAGAGCACACTATAGAAGGGTGTCTAGTCAAGTGAGCTGATCGTGAGTAACTAAAACAAACAAATGAAATATATGAGGCAATGTTAGGTCTCTGGGGAGAGATTAAGCAAGACACCCCTTGACATCAATGTAAAGTGATGATGCCATGGCTAATGATGGGGCAATGGCTACTGTCTCAGGACTGCAGTGTGACAAGTCCGAAAGGATCCAGTTGCAAATAAGATTCCCACTCATTCTGCCAGTGAAGGAAGCTAGAGCCTTACTGTTCAGAGATGGATTAATCCATTTTTATTCTTGTGTGTCATTAAGTAAATTATTCCTTCTATTGAATAAATATTAGTTCAAAATATTAAGTTAAGTTGATACACTTGAAACTCCACTATTCCATTACTTGTTAAAGGGATAGATTATATTTTCTGTGAAAGATGAACTTGTTCAGGAAGTAAAAATCAAAATCGTCATCCTTATAAAATACATTTTGTAAAATAACACAGTATAACTACAGAATTTTGTATATTCCCCTCCACACACACCCTTTTTTTTTTTGATAGCACTGTGGTTTAAACTTAGTGCTTCATGCTTGCTAGGCAGGAGCTCTACCTCTTGAGCCACACCTCTATCCCTTTTGATCTGGCTATTTTGGGGATAGGGTGTTGCTTTTTGACCAGGTTGACCTGGACCTTGATCCTTTTATTTTGTTTACTGCTGCCAGGGGGATGACAGATGTGCACCACCCAGCTTTTTTCTGTGGAGATGGGTGTGGTAAACTTTTTATGCTGGCTGCCCTGTGACGGTGATCCTCTAGATCCCAGCTTCCTGAGTGGCTTGAGATGACAGGTGTATGCCACGGTGCCCAGCTATTGTTTTAGATGGAATCTTCCTAACTTTTTGCTTAGGCTTGGCTCAAATCAGATTTCTCTGATCTCAGCCTTCCAAGTCCTAGGATTACAGCTGTGAGCCACCATGCCTGGCTTTTCTCACATTTCCTAGCATCTCAAAGATGGTTAATTATAGATAGCTTGAATTCACTGTATCCCTTCACAGTGAAATGCAAGAAGTTAGTAATGGTTAAGCAGATATGTAAGAAAGAGAACAAAAGTCAAAATTTCCTGAGTTCATGCTGCCAAGTGTTCCCACAGTCGTATACTGTCATGGTCTTTTACCATGAAGAATCATTTTGGGGGTGAGATTTATGCTTGAAAGATCATTTAAATAATTTCTATCACCCCAGAAAAAATACGGTTTTTAATAACAGATATCAACTAAAAATTATCAAATTAATCACTTTTGTTCTTGCAGTTACTCTTCATACCCATGTAACATCTTAACTTCCCAGTGTCTTCCAAAATATTACAATAATGAAGTAAGAACTAAATGTATTTAAAGAGACCCAATAATTTAATTATTTATTGTTTTCTGATTTTCTGAGACAGAAACACTTATCACTGGATCTTCTACTATGAATCCTGCATACTGCAAGGGTTATAAATATAAAGAGAAAAAGTCTCAAAAGATTGTTATTTCTAATATGTTTAAATAAAACAACTCAGAATATGATAGGTGCTCATGAAATGACATTGAAAAGTTATATGCTATTTTGAGTCTACTTTTTGCATATTTAAAATAGAGTAAATGTAAGAGAGTAGCAATCACCTACAAAGGATTAGTTTTTATGGCTGCTACTGCTCTGGTTGCATTAAATGTCAATAACTATACTTTGAATCTAGTGTCAGATTTCATACTCCTTCTTAAAGCATGTGTTACAAACATGATTTATCAATATTTGTTCTGAAGGTTTATCTATGTATTCTCTGTTTAAAGCCAACAGACCAAAATCACCTTAGGCATTTTCATCGGCTTTGCAAACATATTAATTACTTCAATTTAGATTGTTCTCATGTAAAATATAGACACTATATAATGTGAATGATTATAATGGCTATAATTCGGGGAATTTTTGAAAATTCTGTTCATGAGTTATTGATGAAAATCTTGTCTGTTTCATGACAGATAGTTAAAATGTACTTGGCCCATGTGGTATTTATAGACATAAAAGTGGAAGCATCTTGCATGCCAATTTCTCAATTGTCTAGAAATCATTGAGCTCCCAGAGTTTTACTTTATTCAGAATTTGATAAACAATAGGTGATCACTGCCTCATATTTGGCACATGAAGCTGATGAGAGTAAATTGCCCGTATTTTATGTTACATGCGTTTGAATGTAGCCACAATTTTTTTAAAATTTGAAATTTAATGTACTTTATAATTTTAAGATATTTCATCATTTCAACAGTGAGAGTATCTCAATTAAAGCTTTATTTCACATTTTCTGTTTTATGTGTATATATTTGTTTTAATCATCTCATATACTTTTGTATGCATGTTGTTTTCTTGTGCTCTGTGGAAAGTAATGAAATATTTATTTGAAAAATATTAGCACTAAGTGAAAGAAAGGACTCTGTAAAGGGCACTGAGAGGGTTGAGTGGAGACCTCTGGGCAGATTCAGGCATTTCCAGGGACCTGTGGGCACTGAAGAACTTGATCCCTGAGCCTGTCATTGTATTGTCAGTATTTAGGAGGTCCCAAATGAAAAAAGCTGGTTTTTGTATAGAGAGTAATACTTTACCATTCAACACAGAATTAAATATTCTTATAGTTTATTTTTGAAGTCTCTCCTGTGCTGCATCTAGAGCTCCTGTTTGATTTTGGAGTTCTCACTTGATGTCCAGATAAGCATTTAACAAACTGATTCCAATATAATAGCTGCTACCTTTTTATGTCAAGAAAGGAAAGAGTACAGGAGTGTGAATGTAGTACAAATATTCTGTACTCATGTATGAAAATTGAAATAGTAGATATGTTGACTCTATTCCAGGAATGGGGGGAAAAGGGATAAAGGAGAATGGGAGAAGGGGTGAACTTAATTATGACACATTGTAAGAATTTTGTGTATGTCACAATGTACCCACAATTCAACAATAACATGATAATAAAAAAGAAACATAAAGTGGTGAAAAGATAACATCCCCAAATCCCTGAACAGAATTCTTCAAAACTTATTTTAAGTAGTAAAACTGCAACATTTAGATATAAAGCTGATGCATTTAGATATAAATTTTTTGAAAACTGGATTTGAGTGTTTGCGTTTTTCCATAAATACTAAATTATTTCCTAAAATTAAAAGATGGCTTATATTTCTCATATGAAAGCAAGATTGCTGAAATCTGCATTCTCAATAAGATCATTATATAATATCAACCTCATTTTTTCCTCACAAAAAAATCTCCAGAAGGGACTTTGGTGTGGTGTTGCATAATTGTGATTCCAGTACTTTTGCGACTAAGGCAGGAAGATTACAATTTTGAGTGCAGCCTAGGCTACATAGTGAGACCCTATTTCACTTTTATAATCACCCTGGGACTTGGTTTCTAAACAAGAAGTATGGGTTACTCTACCACCACACGCTTGCACCTATTATCATCATCATAACCCACACACCAGAGGTGTCATCTTCAGAAAAGTCAGTGGGATATTAATAACATATTGCTGAGCTATATGATCTCAGAATTAGTAATTTTTAAAGACCAACTAAAAGTAGATAACTGAAGGGGGGAGTTGTGGAATCTCAGAGTCTGTATGTCATAAGAAATTGTTTTACAGTTGGGCCAGTGGGGACGATTTTTACTTAAGGATGTACTGTTTGAGAAGCTGTACATTCTCCCTAGCTCAAGTCTCTGGAAAGTTGCAGGAGGCACAGAGAAGAAAGTCAGCAAACACCTTGACCAATGCAGATGAGGATTCTGCACTTTCTTTGGCTCCTATCCAGAAATGCTGCATGTATCTAACTGGAATTGTTACCTACTGAATCAGAGCTAGTAGAAATACTTAAATTTCTCTCTGCAAAATAGGCAGTGTGGTAGAAAAAAGCTTCATTGTGAAGCACAGAGCAGCTGGCCTCTTCCTTGAGAATGCCTGTGGTCAGTCACAAAAATTGTCAGCTAATCTCACTCCTCACTCACTAGTTCATCTACTGGAACCCTATGAATCATCTGGAAAAATAAACCAAAACAGGATGAAATCTCATTTGAAACAATGTTTCAATTCACCTTAGCACCTGTGGTATTTGTTACCTTGGCTTCTCTGCACAAAGCTAATGAGTTACAGAGGTATACTCTTAGAATGGGTGCAGAACAAAAAGGCAACCAGTCATTACTACCATCTCCACAGAAAGTTAAGTTGTTTTAGGTGTTTTCTCCTCTACAAAGCTGACTAAGGCAGCCCGCAGGCTGACCACAACTCAGGAGAATTTTTTTCCCTTTTATGTTCCTTTTCAAAATAAACAGCAAAATTTGAATCACTTCCTGGTGACTCTGTCATAAAAAGTGGCAGGTGACCACTGAGCACATCACAAAGTGGCTGCAGATCACAGTATTTGATGTGGTCCTGGCTGGAAATGAATCAGGGCAGTAATGCCATTGTAGAGTGCTTGAAGTTCTTCTAAAGAGTGATGGACGGAAATTGCTCACTGCTTTCTATGACTTCCTCCTGAATCCCCACACCAGCCACAAAACTAATTTATCCCCCCGTTGTCAGGACTGAGGTGCATATTTTTGCACCTCAGTGAACTCCTGAGTTTTATAACCCTGCTCTGTGCAAAGGGAGTCCTCTGGACACAGGTTTGTATTTCTATAAATCATAACATTTTCTCTGGGTGAGGCTTTTGGGGCTGGAGATGAAGGAGGCAGTGGAGAAGCAGCCTAGGGTGTGAGTAGAGGGTGGTGGTGTGATGAGCACCTTCTTTTTGTGTAAATGTCAGTGACCAAGAAAGAGTAATTACAAACTGCTGGGCACCACTTTGCTCCCATATGTATTGTTTCGTTTTTGGAGCTAGGGTCTCCCTTATGCAGTCCAGGCTGGTCTAAAACTTGCCATTCTCCTGCCTCGGCCTCTAGAGGCTGGGATTACAGGCATGTACCACCACATCCTACATGGTGCTTACAGATCTTCAGTGATTGATAATGAAAACTGATCAGCTTAAGAACAATTGATCTCCACTTCTAGTTGGTAGGGGCTGCCCTGAAGCATATAGCTTCTAAGCCTGCATTAGTGTATTATATGGGATGAGTCTCCTGGATTGCCCTGGGCTCCCTAGTAATCCACACATCAGTGCTCTCTCCCTTCAACATTTTACTAAAATTTAGAAAATGTGTCATCCACTCCAGCACATATGGATGGTCTGTTTGAGCCAGTGCACAGCGAGTTCTCCCTGTCTACAGTTTACCTATGACTATGTTTTCCTGCTGACATGAATTACCTCATGGCATGGAGATTCTGAAATTTCTCATTTTATTAATATACCCAGTTAATTTGCATGACATAGCACCTCCTGCCCACCGGTCATGAATGTGAAAAGCTTAATATTAATTAACTATAGTTTTTAACGCACGTTGGCAGGGATGTGACTGCACTTGTGCGACAAGCTGGACCCGGGGCTGTGCACTGGGAACATGCTGCTCTTTCCATTCCACTATGCTTCTCTACAAGTGTCTCATATTAGTTATATGTCCTAGCTTCCAGAGAAAATGACGATGGCGGGAAGATCATAAAATGGAACAGGAAAGTGTGCCATCAATGTGTTCTTACAATTTAATATCAACTATTGTGGGCAAGAATAAAGAACAGTTAACAGTACGTCAGAAATTTAAACTGCGTCATCCATATCAAGCCTAATTTTGATCTTGGTTTTCCCCTATGATGGAGGTACAGTCAAGAGCTCTGCCACTGAACTATACCCCCAGTCCTAATTTCTAACCTTCAAAGTAGTAATTATAAAATTGCAGCAGGAATGTTACTAAGGATTATTGCTAACTCTCCGCCAGAACTGTTCCCATTAACCAGATACTAGATTGGATCCTCTGACAGACAGTAGAACTAGGCAGGAAACTTTATATGTGGTGACCAGCCTTATTGTGAAGACAGCCGAGACAGGACCTGTTACAGAGTGAAGAGCACTAAGAAGACCCAATTCCTAAATTCAGTGCAGGCTCCTAGATTTGATTCTGTGCCAGAAAAAGGAACTGAGTGAAAAACTCAGAAAATACAGAGTGTAGTGTTGTTAATAACATTGTCCCAGAGACCTCTAGAACCTGTGCCATCATGGTGATTGTACGTAGTAACATTATATTGTACACTTGGAAATTGTAAGACAGGAGGTTTAAGTGTTCTCACCACAAGGGTTATGAGTATACATATGCTAATCAGTTTAATGTAGCCTTTCCACAATGCATGAATACGTCAAAACATTGCATTGCACATGACTACATACATACATAGGTTTTGCTTGCCAGTTGAAAGTAATGACATTTCTCAATGTTAATATGTTAATTTTGATGAAGATACCATGTGAAGATAGGTTAAAAAGTATGTGGAAATTCCCTATTCCCTCATTGCAACTGTTCTGTCAATCTGAAGTTATTTCAAAATAAAAGTTTAAAAATTCAAAAAAGAACAACCACAATAACAGCCTATTTAAATTTCTGCAGTAGGTTTTATTTTGTTTTGTCTTAAGGTAGTGCAGTTTGCTGTTGATCCTTCAGTTTCGGTCTCCTCAGTGCTGGGTTTACAGGTGAGCACCGACATCCCTGACCCTTTTTCAGATACTAAATCAAAGAACAAGATATTGCACTTTGGAAATGTTTGTACCTTTTAACAAAGATTTATTTCAGCAAATGAGGAAATCTTAGTATCTAGGATCTAAACGTTCTGTAAGCTTTATGTTGTATTAAATAAACAGCAGTACATGCATTTAGTGCTGTGTACAGAAGAGGTAGTCAACAAACGGTGTCTGCGCTCCCCACCCACACTGATGGATGTGCCTGATACCTACTTCCCTTCTCCTTACCTGGCAACTTGGCAAACACCCCACTCATTCTCTCTACTTACAAAACAGGGCAGGGACTTCAGTGTCAGTGCTACCAGTTCAAGAGAGGACGCCCATGGAAGTTACCAAAGTAGACAGTAATAGATGCTGGCAAAAATTCCAGGCCTTGTTATCCTTATTATCAAAGACTCAGGTTAGGTATCAGAACAGTGGGACAGTGGGAAGATGTGTTTAAAATGCTGATTTTGTTACATAAGGGTTTGCTTACAATTCACTTGTTTTTTACACATTATTTTATTAAAAGATGTGAGTGGCTTTCAAAATTATTTCTAAATTTTTATAATTACATATTAATTTAAAAGAGAAAATTCCACATGTAAAATGCAAATTCAAATGTAGCCAGCCCTCGGTGTCCCTGGGCTCCACAACCATACATTTGTCCAAACTGCAGCTGAAAATAATTTGAAAGAAACAACTGTGACTCTTAAACATATACAGGTTTCTTTGTTGTCATCCTGGCCAAAAAAAACAAAACAACCCCAAAACAGTATAACATCTGTCTGTTTTCTTGTGGTACTAGGGTTTGAACTCTTGGCCGTGCTTAAGTTCTATTGTTTGAGCCATTACCCCAGCCATTTCTCCTTTAGTTATTTTTCCCATAGGATCTCACTTTTAAGCCCAGGCCATCCTGGAATATGGTCCTCCTATGTATGCTTCCCAAGTAGCTGTCATGACAGGTGTGCACCACCACACCCAGCTTTTTTATTGGTTGAGATGGGTTCTCTTGAAAATTTTTTGCTGGGACTGACTTTGATCCATCATCCTCCTAATTTCTGCCTCCCAAATAGCTAGGATTGCAGGTGTGAGCTACCATGCCCAGTCCTGTAATGTAACAAATCTTTACATAGAATTTACGTTGTATTGGGTACTACAAGTAATGTAAGATGATTTAAAAGCATACAAGAAGATGTCAGTAATTTATATGCAAAGAATTTGTCATTTTGTATAGAGGACTTGAGCATTCACAGATTATGGAATCCAAGGGGGTCCAGACCCTCCATGAACGTTGAGGGACAATTGCACATGACTCATATTCCTATTAAACTGGAAGATGAAGTACAGCCACCATACATCCTTGGGCACCCACTAATTCTTCTGCTGCAGACAGGGCCCGGCCACAACAGAGCACAGTGGTGCTCTGCATCTGTTGTCTTCACTGCCTGGGAAGCTTCTTATCATTGCAGACAGTGAGGCATCACTTGCTAGATGGGGCTCTCTAATCTGCCATCTAATGCCTCAGATGTGTCCCATTTCCACACAGAAATCACCTCCATTTCTTGCCCATTGTTCTGTTAACTTGTTTTTGAAATGTCTTCCTTTCTTCTATGTCTGTAAGCACCTGAGTATAGGACTGTGCTATGAGCATCTTATCCCAACCTTCAACTAATGACTAAACTAGCACTGGGAGTCAATATACAAAGTATTTTTAGCTTTTCCTTGACAGGAATATTGCGCTGTCAGACAGCCCAGAGTGCTTCTGGGGGGACTGCAAAGGCATACCCTGTTTTATTGTAGCATCCCATCTTGCTGAAATTGTGATTTTTATGCATTGAAGGCTGTGGCAAGCCTGCATTGAGCAAGTCTATAGGCTCCATTTTGGTAATTCTTATAAAATTTCCAATTTTTTCATTATGATGTTACTTTGTTACAGTGATCTGTGACTTTGATGTTGCTATTGTAATTGTTTTGATGTGCCACAAACTGAGCTCATGGAGATAGGGAACATAATCCACAAATGTTGTTTTCTGATGTTTCATCCATCAGTCTTCCACATCTTTCCCTTTCCTTAGGCCCACAATATCTCTGGGACACAATTAGGCCAATTAATAACCCCACAATGGCTTCTAAATGTTCAAATAAAAAGGGAGTTATGTGTGTCTAATTTTGAAATCAAAAGTTAGAAATGAAGAGGCTTATCTAGGAAAGCATGCCAAAAGCCAAGATCTTCCAGATGTTGTACTGCATTGTTAGGCAAGTTGTGAATGATAAGGGAAACTTCTTCCAGAAAATGCCAAGTGCTTTTTCAATGAACACAAAAGTAATAAGGTGAAGAGCCTTACTGCTGATAAGGAAAAGTGTTGGTGGTCTTGATAGAAGACTGAATCAACCTTGTTGTTTAGCCTTGTGAAAACGTTGTTGTTCCCTTAAGTTGAAGGCTAATCTAGGGGAAGGTCTTAACTGTTAAATTCTGTGAAGACTGTAAAGAATCTGCACAAGAAATGTTGGAAGGTTTTCTGCTTGAGTATTAGGGTCTTTATTTTATATGGTTATTTTGTCTACAAGTAAAAGTACCATATCTGTTGAGATGACCATGTAATTTTTTTGTTTGTGCTTTTATTTGTCTGTGTTGAACCATCTTTGCACCCCTGGAATGAGTAGGAGAAGATCTGGAGGATTGATCTACACTCCTCCCACCCCCTGAAAAAGAACTACAGTCAAAAAGGGAAAAATAAATAAAAACTCACAGATCTTTCTATCTTTATCAATTGCTGGGTTTTTTTTTTCTTTGAGATAAGGTCTCACTGTGTTTCTCCATCTGGTCTCCATCTATGAGACTCAGGTGATCCTCCAACTTCTGCTTCTCAAGGAGCTGGGACTGCAGATGTGCATCAACCCCTTCCAGCTTGCCTATTTTTACTTTTCAAAAATAGGATGGTTGTTTCTTCCTAATTGAACTGTAAATTTTCTTTCATATACTAGATACAATCCATTATCAGTTATCTGTACTGTGGAAAGTTTCTTCCAGTTATAGTTTTGCTTCTCTCTCTCTGTCTCTCTCTCTCTCTCTCTCTCTCTCTCTCTCTCTCCCTCCCCTTCTCTCTTCCTCCTTCCCTCCTTCCCTCCCTCCCTCTCTCTTCCTCCATCTCTCTCTCTCTCTCCCCACTCTCCCGTCCTCTGTCTCATCTCCTTTTCTTTCTCTTACCTTTTATTTATTTTTTGGATATTTGAGTAAGGTCTTGTCACATATATCCCAGTTTGGCCTCAAATTTACAATCCTCCTGCATCAGCCTCCTAAGTGCTGGATTACAGGTATATCCACCATGCCATGCATTGTTTTCTTAACAGTATCTTTTGAAAATCAATTGTGATAACCTTGGTTTTCTCTACTGGTTAGTTTTTGTTTCTTCCCAATCAAGAAAGATTAGCTTAACCAACCAACATCAATGCACCTGCAGTGCTACAACCCACAGCATCTCCTGGGGAGAATACTTACTTGCCTGTTCTAACTTCTGGTTGCTCCTGGTGTTCCTTAGTTTATGGCAGTGTAACTTGTCTTAATTTCCTCCCTCCCATGGCCTTCTGTCATGTGTTTCTTCTCTTCAGTTCCCATCTTCTTTTATAAAGGCATTTGTCATTGCATTTTGAGTATGCCCAAATAATCCACCATGCTCTCACTTTGAGAACCTTCAGTTTTTGCAAGTACTTGGGCTCAAGATGTAGATGTACATTTTGGAAATCACAGCTGTACCCCTCTATGTCTGACCTTAGGTGAAGTTGCATGTTATTATTTCTTATCTGGGCATTCAGTTGTCCTGCTGTTATTTGTAGAAACCCATTCATTTCCCATAAAATAAATCACCTTAAAATTCTTGTTTGGAAATCAATGGACATGGATCTGTATGTCGCCAGTCTCACTCCTCTCTGTGTCTGTAAATAGCCCTCTATCCTGATGACTGTAGCTTTAATTATATATTTGTCCTTGAGATCATGTAATATACATCCTTACTTCTTTTTCAAAAATTGTTCTGGATATTCTGGATAATTTGAATTTTCTGATATACTTTAGAATCAGCTTACAGATTTCTACAAACATGCCGTCTTGGGTTTTGATTGTGCTCTTATCAAATATACAAATCAATTTAGCAAGAAAAGTCTCAACTTTACATCTGGTTAATAATATGAATCTTTGTTATGGCATAATGTGCCTGTTTCACAAGAAGAAAGCTAACAAAACAAGCTAAGTCTGTATCAGTTATTGTAGTGATTTAAAAAAAAAACAAGGGTTGTAGCAATAGGGGAGGAGAGACATGGTCAGTTACCTAGAAAGTAACCATAAATGACTTTTCTTTCTTTTAGTGTTAACATCTCAGCCCAAGTAGGAGTTATAAAGTCTCATTTCCTTAACAGGAGCACATGTGGAATTGTGTCTTCAAATCTCAATGTCTCGATTTTAACAGCTCCACACCTGGAATGAAGCTTTTACCACTCAACCCCTCCACTGGGGAAACTGAGGGACAGGGCCCAAGCCTCCTGTTTAGATATTGTGCAGTGGTAAACTGAAGTCAGAGCTCTAGAGGATGTATCTCTCAACAATACATCCCAGGCCGAGGAGGAGCAGGCAGAACAAGTACAGGGTGTGGCCTTGCCTACATTTGCATTCTCAGGATGCAGCTAAAGACTGTGCAGGTTGATTCAATGAGCTCTGAGGTTGCTCCTTGCAGGGTAGACCACAGTACTCCCATCCTTGTTTCAAGGCCACAGTTCCCTTGAGTCCATGTTTCAGGCCGCAGTCAGCCAAGCTGCACAGAGATAGGCAGAGCCAGTGAGAGGCTCCGGGTTTTATCCCAGTCTTATCCAGGTCTCCTTGTACACAGAGAAGTCTCTGTGGAGCCAGAGGGTGAAGACCCAGGGGTAGGGGTGGGTGGCTGGGTCTCAGCTGTGAAAGTAGTGCTTCCAGCCCCACGCTGTGATCTGCAGGAGGCTCATCTTGATGAAGACACAGAGACCAATTCCTTCAGCTCCCCAGGACCTCTCCCACTCTCAAAGGCCACACCTTACCAGGAAATATAAAATGCCTCCCTTTAGCTGCCTCTGTAGGGTAACCTCCAACTTATCTGCTGGAGACGGGGACCCTCTTGTCTCCATGGCATTGCACAGCCCAGATTGCAAAAGCTGTGCTATCAGGGAGGTGGTCTCTGAGAAGGCACTCACTGCTTTCCAAACACAAGCGTGGCTCTTAAGTCTCTGCTCCCACAGAATACGTCAGTAATCATCATGTATTTGTACACCATTTAAGAACACAGACTCCTATTACTCATGGTAGGAGACAGTGAACACACACTGTGTGCACCAGTGGTCAGGCAGGAGCCTATGCTAGGAAGAACAGTTTCAGCCCCACTGTGGCCCATGGAAGTTATTTTGGGTGGACACCAGGGAGAAGCCTATTGAGGGGGCCGAACGGGCCCAGGCATGGGGCAGGGGTATTCCAAGCACAGGGAGGGACAGCAGCAGAGGGCTGGAGGGAAAACTGCAGCATAGCTAAAGAGCACTAGGGGAGGGGATGGCAAGAGTGGAGCCATGGGGACATCCATGGCCAGAGCATGTCAGAATGTGAGGCAAAGGAAGACTTTTAGGCTCATTCTAAGCTGCGGGAAGCCATAGGAGGATAATCGGAAAGCTGTGGCTTCTGTAGACTTACCTTGGAGGGATTAATAATGAATCTCATTAGGAATGGAGGAATGGCTGGGCTGCTGATGAGGAGGGTACTGCTTTAGGCTCCAGGTGGACTCTCCTTTCCACCCTTGATCTTGACTTTCCAAATTGCTTGTTTGGGGATGTGGGAGTCTTAAGCCATTTCCTCCTCCCTCTCCCCAGCTAACTCCATGTACTCCAAGCTTTTACCTCATTCTTCCGAAGGATGAGATGGCAAAGGGTAAAGCAGCAGGGCAAAGTGTGACTGACAATAGGTTTGCTGAATCTATTGGTTATGGGCCTGATTTATAGTTGCATTTTTATAGCTGTGAGGCTCCTTATAGTTTTGTTTATTTCCTGTTCTGGACTATGTACTTCCTGAAAATAGAGAATTATTTGACCTTTAAGTCACTACTGTATTCCCACTTGTACTACACTGCCTGGTGTATGGCTCTTCCTCAAATCCTGATGTCTTTATGGACCTATGAGGGAGATACAGAGGCAGAGAGATAGAGATAGATGACAGATAGGTGATAGATAGGTAGATAGATAGAAAGAATCAAGCAACAGAGAATATCAAAGACACTTTTTCAGTTAGTGGAAACTCTTCTGTTTTTCCTACTCTCTCACTTTAGACTTGCAACTCCATAAATTCTTCCCTTTATCTTTTATGCTCCATGATGTGTGTATGTGAATGACTAGACACTGGCTGCTGTGCATTTTCTTGAATGGCAGATGGCAATCCGGACTGTGCTAAGTAATCGAGACCTCATGTTTCTTTCAGTAGACCTCCAGGTCATTATGACGTGTGCAGCAATACTTGAATAGCTGTCTAGACCAGACCACTTTGTAGCCTCTGGTGGATCTTCATTGTTATCAAACTTCAAAGAAGGACCATGCCTAATGGAACTCATAGGCCAGGCCACCATACTGCCTGTAATTCCTGGACCTTGAAGGGTTGATTTTCCTCATGGAGTCTTGTTTGTTGGTTGTACTTTGTTTTGGTGGCAATAGAATTCTAACTGAGGACTTTGCCTACTAATGCTCTGCCAGTTGAGCCATGACCACCTGGCCCATCTTGCTTTAGCATTTGAGGTAGGGTCTTGCAATTTTGCTTGAGTGGACAATTCCTCAATTTTCCCCTACTGTGCAGCTGGGCATGAAAGAGTGCCTCACCATACCTGGCCATAGCTCCTGGTGTCTTCTCTGAAAGAATGAATTTCTGCCTTTTATCTCTTGCCACTGTGTTGTCTTGTACTTGAAGTTAAATAACCATACTCTTCTCTCCTTGCACATTAAATAGTCTCATTATGGTAGGAATAAGAGAAGCATAAAATGAGCATTATCTACTATTTTCACTTTGAAAAATGTGAAGGCTGAATTATAATCAAGCACGTTCATTGTTATGCTTGCAGAAGATGGTGTCATAGCCCACACCGTTTATTTTGTTTAACATCTCAAAATTGAAAAGAATAACAAAAATGGGGCCGTTAAACACAAATAATTTGGCCTCAACCTATCTGGATACTTTTCTGATATCCTGTGTCCCAAAACTGTCACCTTCCTTAGTGACATGTAAGCTGCCCTGCTGAACAAACAACCTGTAATCTAAATAAATGGTGTAGTATATCCTTCTACTTGAGGAACTTAGTTTCAGCCAATCACAGCAGTAAAGCTTCAGCCAATCACACACAGCCAACTGATCAGATCATGCCCATCAAGAGAAATGCTGACTACATGCATCAGGTTCTTTCTGAATGGAACTTCCTTTTCTTTGGCTAGGAAGTACAGGAACAAGGCCCTGGCAATGGCTCCCATGAAGGAGCCCTCTTTAAACCCCAGTCAAATACAAACAGCCCTTTTTGTGGGCTCAGGGAACTGCAATGTCAATCATATGACTTTCTTGCTCTTTTACTCCCATTGTACCCTGCTGGTTGGGAGGGGTCAGAAGCCAAGGTCAGGGGCCTGTGTAGGGGAAGAGGTAGGAGCACCAACACGAAGCAGATGGAGAAGTCAATGCTGCTGCTTGCCAGTCTTGGCCCTGCCAGCTTCCCATGAAGGCCACCTGTACCCAAGAGAAACTTCTTTCCTTTCAGTGCAAGGTGACTGGAGAAGACACGGTGTTCTGATTTCAACCTGACCTTTTTGTGTTTGTAGACAATACCAATTGATTTTTCCTTCTTTGGATGTAAGCAGCTAAGCCATGGAGACCTCAGGTTTCACCCAGGGCCCTGGGAACCCAGCACCAGGTGCAGGTGTGAACAGAGTTGGTTTGAGGAAGGAACTCCACCAGGCCAACTTGTTCGATGTCAGTACTTGGACTGCAACAGAATCCTTTAACATCACTGTAAATTAGTAGAAACCTGCTAAATACCATGTACCCAAAAGTGATTTCAAAGTTAATCAAAAGAATTTTTAATTTATTTCTCTTAGAAGACTTTAAATGTCGAATACATACAAAACACTAGCTTTTATGTTAGAAAATCACATTGCTTTATTCTGGGAAAAAGTTGTGCATACTTTTTTTGGAAGGAAAATATTAAATTTAGGATAATAGGATAATAATAAAATAATGATACTAGTAGTATCATCCAATGAAAACTCTGCAGTGTTTTTATATTGCAGCAGAGTTCTCCTTCAGTGCAGTATTGTTAACTGAAATACTATTCATCCCTCTTTTCTAGGTCAAGAAGCTGAATTTTGAGACACTGAAGGAATTGCCCAAGTTATAGACCTGGTAGGTGGAACATTTACCTCAGTTCAGGGACCAAAAGGAACAAAATAAATTTAGACACTTTACAATGTTGTAATGGGCACTGAAAATAAGTATGTAAATATTCCTAGCATGAAATTATGGCAGTAACACAAAGAACATGTGAAAGAGTGGCCTTCTGAAGTTTCAGGATGACCCCTGAGCTGAGAAATGTCCCTGTGGTCAAGTCATGGGTATGGAATGACAGAGAGCCTGAAAGCATCAGAGAGCAGGTACTCATGATTCTAGGTTCTGAACAAAGGTGAAGCAAGAGTGACAGGCTTTGTCATAGTGAATGGATAATGAACAGGCATTCTCAGAACCAAAGAGCTGAGACAGTCTCCTTTCCTAGAGAAGTTGTTAGCCTTTTCCACTCCTCATCTACTGTGGCTGCCATAGCAGTATTTTATAGCCTTTAGAAGTTAGTTTCCCCTTCGTCAATTTTTTTATCTCCATAATTCCCACTTCCCTCTTTTACCTGCATCTTTTGTGAATGTTGTGGTGTTCTGGGTATGAGGAGCAGAGAGCACATGATTGTGTGGTGGAAACTGGCTGTTCTTATGACAGTGAGGTTCAGGGAATGTTGGTTCCTTAGCAAATCTCTGAGTGACCATGGAGATTTAGCCTGTTTGGAACATGCAGTAATCAACATTGTCCATGGGCAGAAATATAACAAAGGATTGTGTTTCAAGGGTGATTATGATGGAGTGGGTGTATTCAACAATGATGTATTGTAAGAACTTTTGTAAACATTAAGGGCACCCCTGTTCAATGATAATATGGTAATAAAAAAGAGTGATTATGAGTCTTACCCACCTTCAGAACATATTGGGGAAGCCATTAGGGATCCCTTGACTATCTGGATCTGGATGCATCATACTTTACTAATGTGAGCAGGACAGAAAGTATAACTTAGATATCTGGGAAAGAATGATGAAATTTCTTCTTGTGTGAGAGTCCTTTCGAAATAAAATGGGTGAAACTGTCCATAAAAAGTCTGTAAGGGAAGTGGCTCTTGGAATGCCTCTTTTCATTATTATTTGGAGAAGATCTTTATCCCTTGGTGCACTAGAGAGTCATCAAATGTTGCTACCTTTCACACCATGTTCTGGAGTGCCTGATCTATTGAAGTGGGTGTGAGACCTGAGAGTTGTGTTAAACAAAAACTAGCTCAACGCAAAATTTCTAATACATCCTGAATGTCATCTAGAAAGATTTTTATTGGGAGGTTTAAAAATCATTTCAGAACTAGGGATGTAGTTCATGGGTAGATATTTGCCAAGCGTATGAAAGGCCCTGGGTTTGATACCCACTATTGCAAGAAAACAAAAACATATCTTTTGCAACAAAATTTAAAAAATGAAAATAAGAGACATATAGTTTTGTTTGTTTCTTCATTGTCTCATGTTTGATATCCATGTCTTCTTGGAATGTATAAAATGCCAAAATGTTCCTAACATTTTCACTAGGTCAATCTCATTAAAATAAAATAAAGGTGACCAGAAATTCTGAAAATATACATTGCTTTATAACAGATTGAATCCCCTTGACTGTTTCTTCTGCTGTGAGAGCACAGGTGTTTGCAATGAAAATTGGACACAAATCGTTGAGGTAGCATATGACAGATATGTGTGCAATGACTGATGGGAATGTGGCTTTAAAGCACATTGTTCATTGTAGGTTTGTACAGTTTATCACACAATGATTTGACACAGAGGGATGACACATTTTTTTTTCATTTTTCTTTTATTATTCATATGTGCATACAAGGATTGGTTCATTTCTCCCCACTGCCCCCACCCCCTCCCTTACCACCCACTCTGCCCCCTCTCTCTCCCCCGCCCAATACCCAGCAGAAACTATTTTGCCCTTATTTCTAATTTTGTTGTAGAGAGAGTATAAGCAATAATAGGAAGGAACAAGGGTTTTTGCTGGTTGAGATAAGGATAGCTATACAGGGCATTGACTCACATTGATTTCCTGTGCGTGGGTGTTACCTTCTAGGTTAATTCTTTTTGATCTAACCTTTTCTCTAGTACCTGTTCCCCTTTTCCTATTGGCTTCAGTTGCTTTAAGGTATCTGCTTTAGTTTCTCTGTGTTAAGGGCAACAAATGCTAGCTAGTTTTTTAGGTGTCTTACCTATCCTCACCCCTCCCTTGTGTGCTCTCGCTTTTATCATGTGCTCATAGTCCAATCCCCTTGTTGTGTTTGCCCTTGATCTAATGTCCACATATGAGGGAGAACATACGATTTTTGGTCTTTTGAGCCAGGCTAACCTCACTCAGAATGATGTTCTCCAATTGCATCCATTTACCAGCGAATGATAACATTTCGTTCTTCTTCATGGCTGCATAAAATTCCATTGTGTATAGATACCACATTTTCTTAATCCATTCGTCGGTGGTGGGGCATCTTGGCTGTTTCCATAACTTGGCTATTATGAATAGTGCCGCAATAAACATGGATGTGCAGGTGCCTCTGGAGTAACAGTCTTTTGGGTATATCCCCAAGAGTGGTATTGCTGGATCAAATGGTAGATCGATGTCCAGCTTTTTAAGTAGCCTCCAAATTTTTTTCCAGAGTGGTTGTACTAGTCTACATTCCCACCAACAGTGTAAGAGGGTTCCTTTTTCCCCGCATCCTCGCCAACACCTGTTGTTGGTGGTGTTGCTGATGATGGCTATTCTAACAGGGGTGAGGTGGAATCTTAGCGTGGTTTTAATTTGCATTTCCTTTATTGCTAGAGATGGTGAGCATTTTTTCATGTGTTTTCTGGCCATTTGAATTTCTTCTTTTGAGAAAGTTCTGTTTAGTTCACATGCCCATTTCTTTATTGGCTCATTAGTTTTGGGAGAATTTAGTTTTTTAAGTTCCCTGTATATTCTGGTTATCAGTCCTTTGTCTGATGTATAGTTGGCAAATATTTTCTCCCACTCTGTGGGTGTTCTCTTCAGTTTAGAGACCATTTCTTTTGATGAACAGAAGCTTTTTAGTTTTATGAGGTCCCATTTATCTATGCTATCTCTTAGTTGCTGTGCTGCTGGGGTTTCATTGAGAAAGTTCTTACCTATACCTACTAACTCCAGAGTATTTCCTACTCTTTCTTGTATCAACTTAAGAGTTTGGGGTCTGATATTAAGGTCCTTGACACATTTTGAGTTAATCTTGGTATAGGGTGATATACATGGATCTAGTTTCAGTTTTTTGCAGACTGCTAACCAGTTTTCCCAGCAGTTTTTGTTGAAGAGACTGCTATTTCTCCATCGTATATTTTTAGCTCCTTTGTCAAAGATAAGTTGCTTATAGTTGTGTGGCTTCATATCTGGATCCTCTATTCTGTTCCACTGGTCTTCATGTCTGTTTTTGTGCCAGTACCATGCTGTTTTTATTGTTATTGCTTTGTAATATAGTTTGAAGTCAAGTATTGTGATACCTCCTGCATTGTTCTTTTGACTGAGTATTGCCTTGGCTATTCGTGGCCTCTTGTGTTTCCATATAAATTTAACAGTAGATTTTTCAATCTCTTTAATGAATGTCATTGGAATTTTGATGGTTATTGCATTAAATATGTACATTACTTTGGGGAGTATCGACATTTTTACTATGTTGATTCTACCAATCCATGAGCATGGGAGATCTCCCCACTTTCTATAGTCTTCCTCAATCTCTTTCTTCAGAAGTGTATAGTTTTCCTTGTAGAGGTCTTTCCCATCTTTTGTTAGGTGTACACCTAGGTATTTGATTTTTTTTTGAGGCTATTGTAAATGGAATTGTTTTCATACATTCTTTTTCAGTTTGTTCATTATTAGTGTATAGAAATGCTAATGATTTTTCTATGTTGATTTTATATCCTGCTACTTTGCTATAGCTATTGATGATGTCTAGAAGCTTCTGAGTAGAGTTTTTTGGGTCTTTAAGGTATAGGATCATGTCGTCTGCAAATAGGGATATTTTGACAGTTTCTTTACCTATTTGTATTCCTTTTATTCCTTCTTCTTGCCTAATTGCTCTGGCTAGGAATTCCAGTACTATGTTGAATAGGAGTGGAGATAGTGGGCATCCTTGTCTGGTTCCTGATTTTAGAGGGAATGGTTTTAATTTTTCTCCGTTAAGTATAATGCTGGCTGTAGGTTTGTCATATATAGCTTTTATAATGTTGAGGAACTTTCCTTCTATTCCTAGTTTTCTTAGAGCTTTTATCATGAAATGATGTTGGATCTTATCAAAGGCTTTTTCTGCATCTATTGAGATGATCAAGTGGTTTTTGTCTTTGCTTCTGTTAATGTGGTTTATTACATTTATTGATTTTCGTATGTTGAACCACCCCTGCATCCCTGCGATGAAGCCTACTTGGTCGTGGTGAATAATCTTTTTGATGTGTTGCTGAATTTGGTTTGCCATTATTTTGTTGAGGATTTTTGCATCAATGTTCATTAAGGAGATTGGCCTATAGTTCTCCTTTTTGGAGGTGTCTTTGCCTGGTTTTGGGATAAGTGTAATACTGGCTTCATAAAATGTGTTTGGCAGTTTTCCTTCCCTTTCTATTTCGTGGAACAGTTTAAGGAGGGTTGGTATCAGTTCTTCTTTAAAGGTCTGATAGAATTCATCAGAGAATCCATCAGGTCCTGGACTTTTCTTTTTGGGGAGACTCTTGATTGCTGCTTCAATTTCATTTTGTGTTATAGGTCTATTCAGGTGATTAATTTCCTCTTGGTTCAGTTTTGGATGATCATATGTATCTAGAAATCTGTCCATTTCTTTTAGATTTTCAAATTTATTTGAATATAGGTTCTCAAAGTAGTCTCTGATGATTTCCTGGACTTCCATGGTGTTTGTTGTTATCTCCCCTTTTGCATTCCTAATTCTATTTAGTCAGGTTTGCCAGGGGTCTATCGATCTTGTTTATTTTTTCAAAGAACCAACTTTTTGTTTCATTAATTCTTTGTATGGTTTTTTGGTTTCTATTTCGTTGATTTCAGCTCTTATTTTTATTATTTCTCTCCTTCTATTTGTTTTGGGATTTGCTTGTTCTTGTTTTTCTAGGAGTTTGAGATGTATCATTAGGTCATTGATTTGGGATCTTTCAATCTTTTTAATATATGCACTCATGGCTATAAACTTTCCTCTCAAGACTGCCTTAGCTGTGTCCCATAGGTTCTGGTAGGTTGTGTTTTCATTTTCATTGACTTCCAGGAACTTTTTAATTTCCTGTTTTATTGCATCGATGATCCACTCTTCATTAAGTAATGAGTTATTTAGTTTCCAGCTGTTTGCATGTTTTTTTGTCTTTACTTTTGTTGTTGAGTTCTACTTTTACTGCATTGTGGACAGATAGTATGCACGGTATTATTTCTATTCTCTTATATTTGCTGAGGCTTGCTTTGTGCCCTAGGATATGATCTATTTTGGAGAAGGTTCCATGGGCTGCTGAGAAGAATGTATATTGTGTAGAGGTTGGATGAAATGTTCTGTAGACATCTACTAGGTCCACTTGATCTATTGCATATTTTAGATCTTGGATTTCTTTATTGAGTTTTTGTTTGGGGGATGACACATTTAGCAAATCATATTGATAAACTATTTATTATAGATGGTTTTCTCTTTCAGACTTTATAACCACTCCAAATTTAATCATGATAAAAAATTAAGTTGAATCTGAGTGAGGTCTATCTTCCCAGCACTAGGGATGCATAGGCAGAATGATGGTGAGTATGATGCCAGCCTGGGTTCCCTAGGGGAAACATGTCACACACAAAAAATAGATTTGAAATGCATTTTCTATATGAAATCTCCCTTGATTGCTTTCCCTGTGTTCTTAATCTCTTAAATTTACTTTCAAAAGTTCCACTAACAAAAATGTATAAATCAATGGAGTACTAGAGGACATCTATGACCACCTGCATGCATTTTTTGATTCAGTGGCAATATCAGGGAGTGAAGAAGAAAAATTAGTAAGTATAAATTTGTATTAGTGGAGAATAGAAGGGAACCTTTTGAACCATTTGCTACAAAAGTGTGCTGATATTAGCTTTTCTGGTGTTCTTATAGAGAACGGACCTTCTCATCCTGATAAATAATCTGAGAGTCTGACCTTGTGACCCATAGTTGACAGATATCATTAAAATAGGTTTTATGAAGGTAAGCCGTGGATTTGTTCTTGAGTAATGAGAATAAGTAGTGTCTGAAGACTATTTTCCACTTTGGAAATGTCATTAGTGAGGTCTTTCATTGCCTATTAATGTAAATGTTGATTAAATGTACTCTTCTTCAATTCATATGTTTCAATGACCCTTCCCAGTACTTTCATGTATCTTAAACATGGATTAATTGATTTTAAAAAATTCTAAGCCGTTTGAAGCAATGTCCCTTTCAAGCCATGTAATGAATCTGACTGCCTGAGTGTTAGGAAATATGCATTTCCTACTATTCTTTTAAAAAATGAAATGTTGTAATTATTCTATCAGTTTAACTTGTGTTCACTGAACATTGAGACTTTTACATATGTAAAATAGATATGTATAATAAATGAAATATTATAATTTATATTTTGAGAATGGTCAGCTTGTTTCAGTTGAAAATAAAGCAAACCACGATTACCTGAAGTAGCTGTTGTATGCAGAACAATGTGCTCTCTCTTTGCCTAGCCCCGGGACAGTTGAATGTGAGTCCACATGACTATTTCCTAGTTTATGTCATCCTCTGTCAGTTTCTCCATTATCTTGTTTTTGATGTCCATTATTTCTTGCTGTGTATAAAGTATCAAAATGTTTAGAAGATTACTGTATGTGCATCTTAATATATTTGTAATAGATGGAGTAGTTTGAATTACTCTCACTTCCTGCAGGTCTTTATTTGGGTTTTCAACTTGGTCAGCTACCTTGAGTCCAGCTCTTGTTCCAAGCGAAAAGAGAAAAAATGTGGCATTGATACCATTTGACTAGATGGTAACTAAACCTGGATAAATAAGATATTTTCTCTCACTAGAGGTTGGTGGCATTTTCTTCATTTTTAAACTTGTGATTCTCTAACTGTAGATCAGATAAGAAGCTATTGAAAAACTGTAGAAACTAATTTTGTAGGTTTCCACTTGGCGTACACGTGGAATTTGTAATTCTTCTCTTCAGAGGGAAAGGAACAAAAATTGCAGAGAACTTTATTTGGAGGCCATGTGGACAACGTCTCAGGATCTCAGCAGGACCCAGACGGTGGTATAAGGAAGAATGGATGTGTGGTCCTTGTGGGAATATTGTGAGGTATCTATATGTCTTCTCTGTGTGGGATTCTGGAACACAATGATGTCTCTGTTGCAGTGAGATGTTTCTTTTGACTGTCTTCATGGTCTCTGTAGGATGAGGTTTTTTATGGAGGTATTTTACTGTCTCTATGGTCTGTTTAGGATAAGGGTGTCTGGGAAGACTGTGATATTTCTGTAACTTGGAGATCTGCTGGGGGAGGTCTCTGTAAGAGACCTCTGGGCAGTCAGAACCCTACGAGGCATGGGCAAGTCTCTGTATGTTGTCTCTGGGTAAATTATGTAATAACTCTGGAAAATCTGTGAAATATCTGTGGGAAGTTTCTGTGGGGCAATTCGGGATCCTTTGGGAGTTTGGTATGTAAGCTTCCCTTGCAAGTTCATTGTGTCATCCTCTAGTGACTGTGTATGGTGTCTGTGGGGAGGTCACATTTCATCCTCTAGTGCTTGTGTGTGGTCTCTGTGGAAGGTTATTGTGACATGCCTTAGTGACAGTGTATGGTCTCTGTGGGAGGTCATTGTGACCTCCCCTAATTATTGTGTGTGCTCTCTATTGGAGATCACTGTCACATCTCCTAGTGACTATTTTTGTGGTCTCTGTGGGCGGTCATTGTGACATCCCCTGGTTACTGTGTGTGTGTTCTTTAAGGGAAGCCACTGTGACAAAGCCTAGTGACTTTGTGTATGTTTTCTGTGGGAGGATATTGGGATATCCCACTAGTGAGTGTGTGTGGTCTCTGTGGAAGGTCATTGTGACATCCCCTAGTAACTGTGTACAGTTTCTAGGAGAGCAGTCCACACTGTCCTGGTATAAGTTCCTTTGTGAGGTCTGTGCTTATTGTGTGTGGAGATCTCTTTAGTGGAGGTCTCTGTGGGATGAAGTATGTGAAGTCTTTGGGAAATCTCTTCAAAGACTGTGTGTATCAGTGAGCTGTATCTGTTTTGTCTCCATATTCTGTGTGGGATTGTCATACTGAGGTTGCTGTGTAAGGTCTCTGGGAGTCTGAGATTTCTATAAAGTCTGGGAGGCTAAGTGATGTCTCTGTGGGGGACTGTGAGCTGTGTGTGTGGCAGTAAGAGGCCACGGTGGACATTTCTGCATTAGGAAGTCTCTGAGGTCCCACTTGGAGCAAGTCTCCCTCAGAGTCTCTGTGGGAGGTCCATGGGGGGGTGCGGTTCTGTGACATCTGTGTGAGGACTCTGAAGTCTCTGTATTGTTCTGAGGAACTTCCTTGAATGCTGCTTGTTTCCTCTGTCAGAAGTCTCTGTGTTCGTGTCCGTAGGAGTACATCCTTGAGTTCTCTGTGTGAGGGTCTTTCAGTGAGTGTCGCTGTAGAAGTCTCTGTGTGGGTTTCTATGGCAAGTTTCAGTGTGAGTCTTTGTGGAGCTCTCTCGGTGTGGGTGATGTGTGGGTGTCTGTGACAGAGTGACTGTGGAGGTGTTAGGGTGCATGTGTGTGGGGACATAAGGGTGGCTCTTTTGTGTGGGCCTCTGTGGAGGGGTAGTTCAGTGTGATCTCTGCACAGGTCTCTCTATGCATTGCTGCTAAGGTCTCTGTATGGATGGCTCTGTCCTGGAGTCTGTGAAATTGTGTGGGGAGTCTCTGGGAGAGACTTAGGGGTCTCAAAGCATAGGTTTCTGCTGAAGGCTGTGTAAAGATCTGGGGGGGGGTCTAATAGTGTGGGCCTCAATGGAGGTCTTCTGGGCCCACTAGCTTCATGATCTGAGGAAGTTACACTATCAAGATCTCTGGGGTCCACATCTAGCTCTTACACAAAAATAAACTGTCTCTCGTGACCCATTTTACAGTAACAACCTTGGCTATGTGCTTGTTACTAGGTTCACTCTTCTGGTCACTGTCATTATTATGCAGAGACAGGGCCTGTGTCAAGAGCAGCATGCAGAACCTTCACCTATACACCATGGGGTTGCCGAGTCCCACATGCAGAATCCTAACAGGCATGGGTATAGAACCATGCCCATGTCATGTGCCTCAGTGGTACCTCCTGGCACAGACCTCTCCAGAAAGGAATGATTGAGGCTCCTGGAGCAGCCTCCACATGGAGGACCTGGAGAATTGTCTGCTCCTCTCACTGCCTTGACCCAGCCTCTTTCCTACATGGGTGGGTCTTGTGATGAGCATTCTGGGATGGAAGCCGATAGAGGACTGGATGGCCATTCTTGTCCTTTCTCCAAGGCTGGAAACTCAGGCATTTTGGACAAGTCACTTCCCTCTCTGTGGACCAATCCCATCTGATTATTATTCCCCTTCTGGTCTCTGGGGCAAACAAGGTCTATGTGCCAAGACAGACTTGGTGTGAGAACTTAGGCCAGCCCATTGTTGCTCTTTGGTGCCCATATCTCCATTTGGAATAGTGCTGGTCCCATGTGCATGTGCAAAAGTCACCAGGCTATCACTGTCAGAGTTCCCTATACCAGGCCTTTCCACAAATTGTCAACTCCCTTCTGGAATTCAAGAGGCTATTTAATGCAGGTTTACTAAATACACTGTGAATAAATTAATCTTCCCTGCCTCAATGCCCTCCTTCCTCTCTAGTCTGTGTTGGAGTTAAGGGGATTTCTTGAGTTCTGTGGTCTGGGAGTCAGAGCAGGGGCCCATGGGGTAGGGACAGTGTGAGTAGCTGAGTCCTTGTGGTCTCATCAATTCAGGCTGGGAGGACAGGGGATTTCTGTCCATGGCAACCCTTATGGCACCTCCATGTCACTGTGCCTCCTCCTCTGAATAAAACCTTTACAATTTTTCTCCCACATTTCTCTCTGGGCCTGTCTCGTCCCCACCATGTGCTGGATATAATATACACAGGTCCACTCAGAGTGGAAGGCAGGTTACAGTTGGGGAGGGTAACATGCACCTGTGCATCTGTCCTATGACTGCCAGTGCCACACTGCAAGTTCCATCTTGGCCATTGGTCTACAGAGAGAGGAAAGCAGGGTGTCACTGCCATGACTTCTAGGCTGAGCTAAGAAGGGCGGGCGGGGTGCATCACCATCCCAGCCTCCATCAGAAAGTACAGGGGCTCCTGAGACATGCGTTGTCTTTTCCTCAGCAGGAAATACAAGGGCAAGATCCCTTCAATTCTGATCCTGCCTGCACCCTCTTCGTGACACATGGAGGTACGTGGCCCACGGGTTCCTTTGTTCGCTTGCTCCACAGCTACACAAGTTCAAGGTAGAGGTAGAGGGAAAGTTTTGGGAGGTGGGTTGACAAAGACTCTGGATTCGGATCTGTTTTGGTTGGCAAATCCTGACAAATCCAAAGACTTTCTACAGTTTGTTCCTGTAGTGACTGCATGATAGACACTTAAGGGGCAATGAGGGTATTTATAGTGAGGATGAATCCTCAGTGCCACTGTCTTCTCCCTGTGTGCCCCATTCCTTTTAGAAGCTGCTCTGAGGAAGGCCAGAGGCTGACTCTTCCCTACACCCAGCATGATGCAGAGAAGCTCATCCCTCTTACGGGAGAAAACATATTTATTAGGAAACAGTATATGTCTTGGTAAAGAGTCATTAGCATACAGCAGATTTGTTTATGTGAGGAGATGAGAAAGCTTTTCACAGCAGGAGAGTTGTGAGAAACAGGATCTGGTTAACCACACACGACATCTTTCTAAAGCCACCATGTTGGGTAATTGAGAAGGTGGCCCTAGGCACCTGCCCCACCTGGCCTATGCTGAGAGTTACTGGGTGGAGACACAGGGTCTCTGGGCAGCATGTTCTATTCTGCCCTGGTCTGTGGTCCATCTGTTCCTCATAAGGTGACTGTGGCCCTTGTGAGTGTCCTGGTGACAATAGCACGTATTCGTCATCACTCGACTTGGCCCTGGGTCACGAGGATTGCTGTAGTAGTAATGTCTGCCCAGGAGGGCCTGGGGTTTCTCTTTACACCAGCACAACTCTGATGAGCCACTTCGATGCTACAGCCCCAGCTTGTCCATTATGATCTGCTCAACGACCTTCGTGAGCACCCGAGCTTCAGCCTCCCCACCATCCATGAAGTCTCTGCTTGTGACAGACCCTCGGCTCTGGGTACTGGATGATGGGTGCTCATGTTTTGGCTGGGAGTCTTCCTGACCTTTGCCTTTTGTATTAATGTTAAAGTATTGCAAAATATTCTTCATCTTCCTTTTGATAGGGCTTTCTGGATGACCCTGTCCATTCTGTGGCAGGAATGGGGATGACTTCCTCCCAGTGGCAACGATTTCCCTGACCTTAGCATAGGGGCTCAACCCCCCAGCTTGGGAGGACCTCACTGCTGCAAAACTTTCTTCCTGTTGTCCTTGTGTCAGCCTCCCACAGTGTTTTCTCCTATCAGGGTCATCTGACATCTTTGTGTTCTTCTTTCCTGTAACCTTAACTCTGGTGAGATGTGGTTCCTGCTGGACCAGCCTGTGCACTTCCTTCTTGAAGTGGTCACATGGATTCTGAAAAGTGACCACATTGCTGCTAGAGGTGCACTGGGAACTGGATAAAGAGGACTGAGAATGTGGGCTATCTGTGGTGGGGAGCACGTTTACTTGGCAATCCGAACGGATGCCAGGGGCCATGCCCTGTGACTCCTTCGCTAACTCCATCTCCTGTTGAGATTCAAACACCTTAACTACGTGTGCTTTCAGGTTTGCATCTACAGGGTTCTGCCAAATAGAAAATCTAGTAGGGGAGGAGATGTTACTGGTCCCTGGCACCTCTGAACCCTTCAGTTCCAAATTTATGATTTGGGAGTTTGCCATCTTACTGGTTTCCATGTTCACGTCCGATGCAGGGGACAGCTTGTCCTCCACCTGCACTATCTCTTTGGTCACTGAAGGTTGGGACCCTGATTGGATCTCCAGCAATGTCAGGTTCAAGCCTGTGTCTCCTGATGCCTCATTAGCTCTCTCTTCTAGTAGATCATGCCTGTACATTGCTGTGCTCAGACCTGGCTCAATACTGCCTATCCCAGTTCCCAGGACAGTCCTACTCAGCTGGATTCTGTTCTTCAAATTGTAGGAGCTGAACTGCAAGAACAAGCTGTCCTCCTGTTCATGAGGATGGGCTTCTGCCAGCACACATTGTCCACCAGATGGGGTCACAGTCTCTGCCTTCTGCAGCTCTGCAGGTGTGTGGGCAGGGAACTGATTCTGCAGGGTAGCTAGTGACATTTTTCTTATCACCTTCTCTTTTCAAACTTTCTGAGGAAGTTCTTCCAGGAAATTGGCCACCTTTGCAACATAGTCACCTGAGGAAGGAATGGCAGGCTGTGGAAAGGGTGAGGCTGGAGCCTCACTTAAATTGACATTCATTGACTCAAGGACCTGAAGGTGTGGATCCCATCTGTGCCTCACTCGGTACCTTATGATATCTGTTTCTAGCAGCTAGCGACTTTTGGGATCAAGGAAGGAAAGCTCCTGGGAGGTGTTCACCCTGGATGGCTGACCCTCACTGGGTGCCTTATGTATGGGTTTCATGTGGGTGTTGGACTTGGGAAAATCATGGTTGGTAGCAAGCCAGGATTTACGCACACACAGAGGGATCATGCCTTCCTTCATTAGCTCCAACTTCCTGCTCAGGTGGACTTGCAGGATTTTTTCCAGATATTCCTTGTTTGGGTTTGTAGATAAGTGAGTACCTGAGTGACACTTCCCAGGCCTCAGCAAGCAGTGTTCTGATTCTTCCATCAGGTTCTTCAGTGATGGGCTCCCTGTACTCCAGTGTAGATCTTCTGGGTTCTTCCTTAAATCTTGCCTGTGAACCTTGCTTGGGTCGACTAGTTTGAATGTCACTAGACTTTTCTTAGATGATCTTCCAGAGTATGTGGACCCCACCTTCTGTATACCCTTGCTACTCTCACCAGTGAGATCAGAAGGCTTGATGGGCTGGAAGGGCCCATGCTTGTCCTTTGCTTGGCACTCATACTTCTCTGGGAATTTGTCCTCAGGCTGCTTCAGCTCCTGGGATGCCGGGAATCTGATGGGAGGGCAGTGCTGCTGCTCATCTCTGATGATGCTGTCTTGACTCTGCTTCTCCTCCTTGTGTTCCTGGAGCTCAGTTTTATCAAAATAGTCAGGAAGTATGGGGGTTGACTTGGTGGTGTGGGTGTCCTGACTGCCTGTGGGATGGTTGAGAGTGGGTTGCCTAATGGCTTCCTGAGAGTTTTGGAATTTAGAGGCTAAAACCTTCTTCCATTTCAGTTGTTTCTGCCAGGGACATTCCAGATTCTGGTCTTCATTTGGGGTGAGTGATTGTGCCTTATGCTGGGACCTAGAGGAAGTTATTATACAGGACCTAATCTGGGATGAAGAAGGTGGTTGGCTTGGGGAAGAACATGTCTGTATCTGAACCACTGATGGTGACATGCTTTGCCTCCAAAGTTGGGGTTGGGCTACTTCCTGGGGTAATTGCTCAGCACAGAAAAGCTGTGGAGGTCCTTCAGCCTGATGTTGAACTGGGAGGGAGTTCGAGACTTTGTTGAACGCAACAGCTTTAGGTTGGGCAGAAGAAGACCTGTTATGGACCCAGGCGGTAGCCACCAGGGACTCACTGTGCAGAGAGGGTGGACCCCAGAAAAGCTGGATGCATTTCTCTTGCACTATATTCCCCAGGTCTATGGAATAAGAGTGCTGTTGAGAACTGGGAAGTGCCTGTGGTCTCCCTTTCCTGGTCCAGAAGGAATTTGACCCAGTGTTTTGTGGGTTACCTTTTAACTTCACTAGGTTACCTGGAGAATCCAGGGGATAGTCTGGGTTTGTTGGCTGGAAAAATGACCCTTTTTTATCTGTTTTCTCCCACAGTTTTAGATCTGCTCTTTTGGTGATCAGTGACTCTAGATGTTTCTGGACATTTGGTTCTAAGAAGGAGAGCCCCCCAGCCTCTGTCTGCCAGTGTGTGGGGTCTCCCAAGGTGGCTTCAGGTGGTAGGGGAGACAGACATTCTTGGTGGTTTTTTTCATGTCCCCAGGTAGGGAAAAGTAAGGCCTTGGCAGTTGCCCACCACCAGAAGAGTATAGAAATGGGATGGTTTCAGGGGTCAAGGCCTGAGTTGTTTCTAATTATGGATGTCAGATATGAGGTACCAGGACCAGAGCTCTGGGGCACAGTACCCAGTGGGATTCTTTTCAAGTCAGACTGGTCTTCTTGATGTTCTACTGAGAGGGGAGAGACCAGAGGCAGTTGGCCCTGAGTCAGAGGAGCCTGGGAAGGCAATGGTGAGAAGGTGTTTGAAAAAGGATTTCCCATACTCTGCCTAGGTGTCCGTTGCTCTGTTGCAGGCCTTGTTCTCAACACTTCACTTGTGGTATCAGCATGTAACAGTTCATGCAAACCTTCTTTGTTACGGAGTTTCTCTAGACAGCTACAGGAGACAGGAGGCACAAGAAGAAGCCAGGTTGGCCAGGGGTGGGCACCTGAAGCCCTAGGCCCCTGCACTGCTTAACATGTTCACTTCAAAAGCCCTTTCCCTCCCACAACCCAGAACAGTAGTCATATCTCACTGCACCCTTGAATCTGTTGCCAGATAAGCTCTAAGCCTGGGATCACATCATTGGTTTCAGTAGGAAGATGGGAGAAAGAAGTGGCAAATACTTTACCTTTGCAAAATAAGAACCAGATTCTGAATTTCTTCTACTTTTCTGATACAATCTCTAGTCACTGGAAAAGAAGATTGGGTTATGGTGAAAAAGGAGTAAGTTGGAGTATTCCAGAAAGAGGAGTGGAATGTCCCTCAGAGAACATGACTATAGTTTCTGGATCCCAAATATCAGTGTCCAAGGCCTTTGGCAGTGTTAAAAAGGCACTCAGGGTGAGAGAGGGCATAATTGATCATTTACAAAGTGCTCCACCTCCACAATTCACCATTGCCTTCATAACCTCCTTGTATGGGAGAAGGGACATGCTGTCTCAAAGAGGAATGGGCCTATGGAAATGAAAGTGTTTGTCCACTGGTGAACCTCGAGATCCCACCCGCAAATCAAATTGCCCATCTCACTCACTATTGGGACACAACTGTCACAGAGCCCATCTCAGGTTTGCCATTCACAGACCCTCAAAATATTTGTGTTCCAATTTCCTTCTCAGGAGCCTCTCTCTGAGGGCTTCACAGCTGCCATCCTAAGAGACCTGGCACTGGTTGCTTAGGAACAGGAGACATCAAATGTCAACTCTGGGGAGGAAGCATAGAGCCTACCTTTCAAGTTTCCAGTTTTCTTCCTCTTTTTGTTCGGGCCCCACTTCACCTGATGCTAAAAGACAAGAAAGTGAAAAGCTGGGGCTCCATTCTCCCTCTTTTCTCTCTAGAAAGCTGTATACTCCCTGTTCTGGATAATGTGACATTGTGCATTTATTGAAGAGAGCTCTGTGTCTTTCCTTTCCTTTGGCTCATTTTTGTTTTCGTTTTTTTTTTTTTTTGGCTCATTTTTAATGTGGGTAAAACTGTTTTCTGTCTGTCTTCCTTGCAACACACAAGTGGGATTTCTTTGTGAGATCTACCATGGGTGTTCTCTGTCATTGTCCCTCTGCTCAGGAGCACAGACTTAGCCTTGCAGTTGCCTCTCAGCTCCCAATTGGGGTCTGATCCCTGAGGCCATAGACTATTCCATCTTCTGATGGGAGTCTCAGCACAGCCCTCAGAATGACCCCAACAGAGAGAAAACACATGGCTCAAGGCTCTTCCCATTAGAAGTGAACTGATGTTCAGGCCATGGGCTTCCCCCAAAGTACCCAACTGTGAGGAATCCAGCCCTTGGACACTGAGCTGCAGTGAGTGACTTCAGCCTGATACCTGCAGCATACTACATAGATGGTCTTAGAGCTCATGTGCATGACCCAGTGCCCACACTAGCCCTGCCCAGACCTACCAGTCACTAGGAGAAGAATGCTCTGTTCCTCAGATTTCCCCTCTGACATCATTCCTACTACTTGATTAAGAAAAATGAAAACAGTACCGAAAAAGAGATCCCCATCGTCTTTTTGGTTGTTCTATGCAGGTTTCTTACCTTCTTCCGGTTCTTCTTTTCCCCAGCTGGTGGTGAAGATGGATTACTCTCAAGGCAAGGCAATAATAGTAAGAAAAGCCCCAGTCCACACACAAAGGCAAGGATCATATCCATTGCCCAGGTGGTGGAGCTGGGGTTCAGCCATGTCTCACAAATGCTATTCAGAAAAAAGAGAAAATTCTCCATCATCTGAATCGCACTGTTGCTCTCAGGCAACTGAGCTCAGGGAGTTCACTTTGGGAGTAGGCTCTAGGTTACAGGCCTGCATCACAGAGCTGTGGCTTCCTCATCACAAAGTGCTCCTGAGGAGGGGTGCAGGGTGATGTAAAAAAGAGGCTGCACCAGTGCCTCCCCCCAGTCTAGCATATCATCCCTACCTTTATGTCCACCTGATCAACCTGTCAAAGATGGACCTTAGTTCGTTCTTGTTCTTTCCCCCTTGAGCCCAGACATTAGGTGCTTTCTTGGCAATCTCTTCTGGAAGTCTACCTCTTTCATAGTTTTTGTATCTCTGGCTCGTCTCTGGAATATTTTTTGTTCATGTGGTTTTGTATTCTCAAGATCTCTGTGTGAACTGCAAATCTCACAAGTAATATATTCATTCCTTGCATCCACTCATACGTGAAAAATAAATTTCTTTTACATTCATGTAGCTTTGTGAAGTCTTTAAAATTTTAATAATTTTTATCTCATTTTATTATCTTCAGGTACATGGTCTGAAATAAACTTAATACTTTCTTCCTAATTCATGTGGCTAAATAAATACAAAAATTAAACCTCCAAAGTATGTTTTTGAATGTTTTCAATATTTTGCTTCTAATAAAAATGCAGAAGAACCTTTTGAAACCACACTCATACACACACTTTCACAAATGAATCCTATGTTTGAAAATCTGAGAATGAACTATTTCTTGCAATTCAAACATGTTCTCATAGTATTTTTTGCAGCATGCTCTATGCAAGCAGCAAAACTTTCCATCTTTGTTGCTCTGGGAATGTAATTTTCCTTACATATTAAAGGATTTACTACATATGGAATTTCTGATTGACATTTTTATTTCTTGTTTTTTTCTTTGTTTATACAACCTCACTCTCCTGCTTCCATTGGTCTGATTGGGGTACTGCTGTTGATCTTACTGTTGCCCCTTGTACATGAAGAGATGTGTTCCTCTGCTGCCTTTTGGATTCTTCATCTTTCCCTACTTTGAGTGTGATATATCTAAGAATGGATACATTTACTCTAGTTTTACTAGAGCAGCCATTGAATCTACAGATCAGAGTTTTCCATTAAATTTCAGCCATTATTTCTATAAATATTTGTTCTCTCCCCCCCACCCCCTGTCTTTTCTCCTGAATTTCTTAGATTCATTCTACTCCTGATGGGATTCTTAATGATGATGTTCTAAGAGTCTGGCCTTATTTGCTGAATGGATGTTGGCTCCAGTGTGTTGTCTGGTTTTATTCTGTGGCTATACTTGCAGGCTCTTGATTCTGTTTCATTGATATGGTATCCATTTTTTCTCTACGATTACATTGTCTTGATTGCTGTTGCTTTATAGTAGTCTTGAAGTCAGATATTGTCAGTCCTACACTCCCTCCCTCGCATTGGTCTTCTGCAATACTGGTTGGGCACTTCTAGGACTTTTCCATGTCCCTATGAACTTTAAAATCAGTTTTTCAGTATCTCCAAATATCTTGGTGGAATATTGTGGGATTGTATTAAATCAATAGAGCAATCGTGGGAGCACTGACATCTTAAGGATATCCTGTCTTCCTATCCATGTGAACATGAACCATCTCCAAACTAATTTTTTTATTTCTATGATGTCTTCATCACAGTTTTATGGCTTCTTCATACCATGGGTATTGAACAAATTTGAGGTTCCTTCTTAAGCTGAGTATTTAATGTTGGGGATAATATTAGTGATATTATGTTCTAGATTTCATATTTCACTTGTTCATTCACATTATGTGAAAAGTTATAGGTTTTTGTATATTAATCTTTTACCCTTCATCTTCACTATAATTCTTTCACTCTGAAGTTATGGTTGATTTTGTTGGATTTTCTGTGTAGCCAATCTGTCATCTTAAAATAAAGACAACTTTATCTCTCTCAATTCTGTGTATCTTAATTTCTTTTTTGTGTCTTTGTCCATTGGTTTTCATTTCCTGTGTAATATTGAAAAAATGGTGAAAAGTGAATTCTCTGCCTTGTTTATGACCTTAGCTTGAAAGCTTTGAATTCCTCATCATTCATGTCACCATCTTATAGATGTTCCTAATTAAGCTGTGGATCTTTCCCCTTAATTCAGGGCAAAATATCAGTGAATGTGGAATTTTTCACATGCTTTTGTTCTGCATATACAACCATGAGCATTTGATTTTTCTTTTTTATTCTTGGCACTAGTGGCATATGAGCTCAGAGCCTTGTGCTGGGCAAGTGTTCCACCTCTTGAGCAACACTTCCAATGTGAGTGTTTTTTCTAATGACTGTTGATTGATTACATTGACTATTTATGTGTGCTTAACTAGTTTTTCATACCAGAGGTCAATGCCACTTTGTTGTTCTGAATACTTTTAAAATTTATTATTGGCAATTTTTTGCTAATGTTCTGTTGTTTGTTAGTCATCTCTGTTCTTGACAGAACCTGGTCTATAGTTTCCTGTTCTTACCATATTTTTGTCTCATTTTGATATTAGAGCAAAGGTGGCTTGATAGAAATTTAGTGTGTAGTATTTCTGGGCTCTCTGCCAAGAAAAAGAAAGGCAAAAAGTACATCTTAAGATTTGGTCACAGCTCTAAAAAGAAGCTGAAAGTAGCATACTCTCTGAGAACAGTATTTTCTGGTAATGTGCAATGGCTATTGAAAGTGGAGCCACTGTTCAAGACCTACCGGACATGGTGTGCACTGACCTCTAGTTATAAAGGATTGTGTGCATAGCCTATTTCCTAGCCTCAATTTATTATAGCAGACCCTTACTCTAAATAAGTGGTATGTGAATTTACAACAAGACTCTGGCTTTGCCAACAGTTTATGGAATCCCATGCAGTAGATGAGGTTGGGCCCATTTACTGTGAAACTGGCTCTCCATCCCAGGTTGCCATCCCAGTATATGGGATCACAAAAGTGGAAGAGAGAGAGGTCCCCCATACCTCAAAATATATTTGGATCCTGAAGGGGAACTAAATGCTTAGTTTGCTGCTTCAGTACAACCAGCCACTGTATCTGGCTTGAGAGGGGGAGAAATCAGAAGCAAATGGGCAGAATTATAAATGACTTGTGGCACCTCTTGAGCCATGGCCACTGGATATTTCTTTTGACAACTGGACAGTGAAACAAGGACTTCCATTATAGGTAGCACAGTGGCAAGTAGAACAGTGTTCTCTATGGGGAAGATATGTCTGTAGACTCACAATGAGGTAATGAATTTGGGAATGGTGGCATGAACCAGGGGCAAAAGTGACTTGATACCATGTATCCAATCACATAAAGATCTGCACAAGTAGAAATATGGAAAGTGATACATTGACTATCCTGCAGGCCCTTGCCCAGACCCAGGCAGCAGACCTGGCCTGTGGGTACATAGGAAGTTCTGTAGAAACTGGTAAATGGAATAAAACATAGCTGAGGGGGTAGGATTGTCTCTAAAATACAAAGATTCATTGGTGCCCCAACCCAATGACAGTTCTGTTCACATCTCTAGCCTATACTTTAACCCACATCCAGGAATAGATACACCTAGCTTTCCCATAAATATGGGGCCACCAGGTTTATCATATTGATACTGTGCCATGCAGTAAAGCGCATCAATGTGCTGTAATCTGTGTAGACACAGCTACCGATCTTAATTTAGTTTCCCTAGCAGGAAACCTAATCATAACAGCACTATCTAAGGACTTGGAATCTAGTGAAATGCATGGGGATCTGAAAAGGATTTACAGTGAATAAGGCACCCAGTTTGCAGGTCATGTATTCCTCAGACAGGAAGGTTGGCCAGCTGGACTGAAGTCCTTGGAGATGCATTAATAAATGTAAATACTCGTAAATCCAATGCTCCTGCTACCTGTCTAAACGTGGGAGCTCTGTCCCTTTTCCCACAGACCATCCAGGTGCAAAACTGCCAGAGTTGATTCTGGCATTAAATGCAGGGTAAAGGACAGTTCAGTGGGGCTCACGTGGGTTGTCACTGTGGTGATGGGTCAGCACTTTTGTGACACAAGTGGAGGAACGGCTAGTCCTCCTGTTTTGTCCTCATTGATTGTATTGGAATGTGGAATTATGTTCATAGATGATACCACACGTGGGCTAAAAAAGGACATCAGGGTGACTCCTTCTTGTCTGGTATGCCATTCTGCCTTTAGGTTTAGGAATTGCTCATGGACACCATCCTGCTGGCCAACAGGTATGGGATGCTTCATGACATTTGTCGGTAGCTGCTGCTGCCATGGTCTCTAACAGAAAGGCTGTCACCTTGCTGTATGGTGTAGATCAACCTTTGCAAGACCCTGCTAATCATTTCTTTTCCATCCATTTCTGCAGTCATTTACGGACTTTGTATCCTTTTTTCCATGGGAACGTTGCTATTATCAAGAAAACAATTGAGTGTACATCTTAGATATCACAAGTGTCGTGTAATGCATGAAAACCCTACAATAATGCCTCATCTGATAATGTCATCCTATAGGAATAATGGTAAGTCATTGGTTTGGTTCTGGTAGAACAAAACTCTTTGTTAATGTATCTGTGTTATTGTTCCCTATCTCTTTGTGCATGTGCCTCTATCTCAGGGTGCATTGTGGGAGTGGGGGGACACGTGAGAGAGTAAGAGCCTGTTACAACGGGTGGAATTTGTAGCTTCAGCTTGACATGACTGAAGTCACCTTGAGTTGTAAGGACCATGATTTCTCCAGAGTAACCCTTCTTGGTTTTTCCTGCATAGATTACAGGGAGCTATTATTAAACAAAACCATTAGAGTGTTACGTGGAGCTTCCAAGATCCTTCTTCAAGGAATGTGTCTGACACTTTGATGTTAAAAGTCTGTTTTATCCTAACCCATGTATACTTCCTGTTTTTGACCCAAATTGTGGGGATCTAGTTGGTCTTGTTACCATAGGAGCACACTTCTGTCTATATGTCCTGCAATAAAAAATCCTGTGCAATTTTAGATCCATCTGCCTCTTGGTCTTTGGTCTCCTGGCTCTTTGGTGCTGGTTCTCACATGCCGGAACAAACCCTCAAATGACAGTAGAAGCCTAATACTTAGGGCTGGAACTGGTCTATGTTTGTTGAAAGTAAATAGGCTGTTTTCATGTAAATTCACACTGGTTTGTTATACAATGGAGCACATTTTTTTACAAACACATAAAAATATTTTTCAGTTCAAAATATTCATGTACTTTTTCCTTTGTCATGGTATAGTTTACAATTTAAATGGGATACGCCTCCTGTTCTCTGATCATTACATGATAAACAGGCACCACCTATTGACCGCCAGCCCAGCCATGACCCACATCAGTATGTTCCATGGCCCACCAAAGTGTCCAAGCTCTTCTGCATGTTTTGGAGGTTCACCAACTTTGCATGTGGGGAATGTAGCTTTGGTGGCAGCAGGTTCTCTCTGCCTTTGTCATAAAGGTGATACACAGGATGACAGGACTCAAGCTCTTGGATATACCTCACATTGCCCCGAGCAAGTTTCAGGCTGCTTGGCATTCATTGAGTGCTCCACAGGAGTTGGTCCTGAGTTCAAATGTTTTTCTTCTTTACCTTGCTATGTGAGGGTAAGCATGCAAATAAACCACAGCTCCCCTGGTGAGTGAGCTGGCTCCCATTGTGGCTGACAGAGAAGGACAGGAAACAAGGGAAGTCATCTACAAATTCACTCTGGTTCAAGGAGACTAGGCCATTTCCTAAGGAGATTTGACTTGGTTTACACAACTGATTGGAAAATGATGGAGGATGAAAATGGTTGGGGAATATTCAAATGCACATTTGTGTTTGGATGAAAAGTTGATATTGATCTCCTTTTGGTTCTAATATTGGCATACAAGCTTTAAGTTCACCTAGGCTTTAAAGATCTTCCCCCAAGTCATGAACTAGAAGTGGATTCTGGTTTTTCTTGAAAATCCAATAATTCCTTTCCTCCATGCCTGTAGCTTCAGCTAACACCTGCAAGTAGAACATCCATTACACCCTCAGCCCTAACTTGAAAGTGTCACCTTTATCAGGAATCATTAAATACACCACAAACCCACCATGTGTGAAATTGAACCCATGATCCCACACTTGTTCCTTTGGTGTAGGCTATTAGTGTCTCACCATTTGTGCCAGAAGGGCCCAGTCACCCCTGACATCCTTGCCCCTCAGTATCCCATCACTCTGGTATTCTCCTAAGGCTGTGTCAAGTGCAGCCATGCCAGGCTTTTCCCTGACGTCATCCAAATCCAAGTGGCCTGTGATTCTTGACTTCTGCAGGAGACACTGAGATCCACCCTTGTCTCCCACTTGAACAAAGGTTGTCTTTACACATGCTTATCAGGCTGTTAATCCCCTTCTTAGTACATTGTACTTGTTCATGAGCTAAAGGGAAAGACTCTAAATAAACCACCACAGCCTTTCAGGATGAAGTATAAACCTCACTTCCAGTATGATTCTTCAGTTATACAAATAGAAAGTTATTTTTATAGATTCTCTATATATGAGTGTATAGGTTTTGTGTGTGTGTGTGTGTGTGTGTATACAATCCCAATACAACATATATAGACATTAATGTGGTTATATGTACATACATATATGATTCCTACACAGTTGATATTGTATACATGTGTATACACATATATATGCACAAGGACCACTAAATTTTTTATTAAAATATACATAGTTTAGAGTCTGAAGCATTGTTTAAATCTACTATATATTCTTTGGTCACAGTGGAAATTATAAAACTCAGGATATATTCTGGTTCTTGTCTAATTGGTCATTCTGAGATATGTGCTTCTGTTGAGTTCAGAAGTGAGACTAATTATCAGTAATGTCAGTAAATCTGGATTTACATGAGCCTATGCCTCTGCAGAGAAAAGCTACCTACTGTTTTCAATAATATTGGTGAAAATTATATTTTATTGAGTTAAATTTCACAGAACCTAAGATATTCCATTACATAGAGAATATGTACTTGACTATTTGGCGTCAAGTGCATTTACATGGTTGTGCAACAACTGCCTGTGTATATTTAGAAAACATTTTTATCATCCCATAAGGAGACACCATATTCATACATATTCTCCCCTGCTGGCAACAACAAATGACCTTTAAGGTTTGCTAATCTGACCTTCCAGCATAAAGGGAAAGTGGCAGGTGAGATCCATGTGACAGTTCCCACACCAGTTCTCACAAAATATAAATATCACCGTGCAGCATGCAAGGTTTGCTATTATCAATCCCCATCTCTAGAATTTATATTTTCAAGCAAGAAGTAAGTTATTAATACCTATGATACACAAAGTAGATTGAATATTTTTTGGTCCACATCACTTTTGTTAACACATGAATAGAGGCAATGGGAGTTGTGAGTGTTTCACATTTTGCTCATAATATCATGCTTTCTTCTCCTTGGATAAGGTGATTTCTAATTCTCCAGCTACTTACCATATATGCGTTATCTTCAAAATCCACTTGCAAATTGATTTCTCCATCAGTTGGGACTCTGAATATCCACTGGCCAATGATTATTGCTGCATAAAGGACTTGATCAATATTTGTTGTATGAATTAATTAATGAATAAAAAAACTGAGGGTACTACTTCAATCTGAATGACCTCCAACTTATCAAAGATATATTACATTACTTTCCAGACACTTAAGTGTGTGAATTTCTTGCAATTTACTCTTCACTTAATCCATTTAGGTGAATATAACTCAATTACTAAACATTAAATATTTCAAGCAATTTTATATCATGGAATAAATTAGAGTGTTTGGATTCACATGAGAGAATTCCTCTCTTCAAGCAAAGAAAAGAAATAAAGTTTTCATATTACCTCACAAGGAGTGTGTAAATAATTTATTGATAAGCCCAGTAAAATGTCAAACAAGAGTGCTGTGAGGGGTACAATGACACTTTTAGAAGGGCTTTAGAAATGATATCCCTCAGCCTGGGGTTGAAATGTAAGCATAGCAGATAGTACCTTATAAAGCCACAGAGGCACTTTAAGAAGTGGAAGGAAATTTGGTTAATCTATGACTTAAAAAAAATCTAGTAGCTTCAAATTGTTAGAGAAGTGTGGGTCACTGAGTTTGTGATAGGAAAGTAGACTCAGTGTTTTGGACTGGAGATGAAGCTTACTGAACAACCTGGGAGGAACCTTCTGTCCCTAGTACTTCCTAGCACAGCATTGACCCCTTAAAACAAATGTAAAAGTGCTACAGGCATACTTTACAGAGACTGCCTTTCTAAAGGCCAGGAGGGCCAGGTGAGGTACAATTACAAGGGAGGTGACCATTCCAGGGGTACCTAATAATCAGTTGTGTTGCTCCTGTGGGGTTTTTGTTTGTTTTTTGCTATTTTTCTGCTCTGGTTGAGGTCATCTCAAGGACAAAGAAATGCTGGGAAGGAGAGAAAAGCACAAAGTTCTTGGCTATCACATGGGACTGAGGTCACATGGTTGGAGCCTTCAGGTACCTTAAACATAGTTGATGACAACTATGTAGAGCGACTTTAAGGTGGCTTCTCTGAGCCCTCCTCTCAACTGTACCTTAGCTTGGCTGATGTCCTGTTTCCAGACTGCTTTGCCAAGGTTTATTGAAAATCCCACAAAGTCACTTTATTCATAATCTCCCTCCTTTGGTATCAAATCCCCAGAATCTACCTTCAACAAGAATCCTGTTAGCTCCAGTTAGCAAAAATTCACTTTTGCTTGGTGTCTACTCTTAATACTTTTCTATCCATCTACTTGCTTACTCTGTTCTGTGGATGTAAAAACCAATCTGATTTTGTTATTTTTAGAGTCCAGCCCGATCTCTCTCCCCTTTTTCAGCAGCCGTGAATAGTCTTCTTTACCCTTTTAACAAGTGGAATGAAAGAATTTTTCCTTTACTCTTCCTTTATCTCAGAGACATTTGTTTAATTGTGCAAAGAAGGTGAAAGAAATGTGGCAAAGATTCTGAATAGCAGAAGAAGATCTCCAGAGACTCAGGGCATTTAGGAAGTGATGAAGACATGCAATGTGAGATACTGTAAATAAGATTGCCTGAGAGCCAAACCTGGGAAGGAGGAGTGAACTGAAACTGAGGAGCTGTCCTTGCTTTGGTCCTGAGGGTATGTGTTCCTTTGGGCAGAGGGCCCCTGCCAGGTGACAATTGCCTGGAAATTAGGTAACAATAGTGGCAGCCCCAAAACCAACTTTCCCTGCTCTTCCGTGTTTGTGCACAGATGTTCTGGGTTAGCTGGTAGGTTTCCTTTTTCCTAAAAGTACAAGTTGTAGTAAGCCCAAGTACTTTATGTGTAAGGGACTAAGGAACCCTTCAAAGTCTAAAGAATCATTGAGATTCTCTAAGCAAGTACCTGGCACATCAAACTGAATTTATGTAAAGAGGGAAGACAGTGAAACTGATAACTAAGAGAAAAAGCAATATAGAGAAGAGTCACAGATTACCCAGCATAGAGTGTCATAGACAAGGATTTAAATACACCTGACCAATATATTCAAGTGTTAGAGAAAAGCCAGAGACAACACAGGAATTTATAAGAGAATTGGAGTCTATAAAAACCAAATGGATTTGAAAAATAAAATGTCCGATATCATGCCCTCATATGAATGTAAGAGTAAATTTTATTAGATTATTGAAATTAAGGTAGATTATTACAGAATACTACTGTACTGAAAAAATATGGTATAGAAAAAACTTGTCATAAATTACTAAACTATGCTCAAAATTTATCAGCTACATGTGATGGTGGTTCTAATAAGAAGGAAGGATACACAAAACTTCCTTGAGTAGTAAATAAACACTGTAGATAAAAATTCAAGAAGAGTGTCACTGATACTAGATAGTTTACACATTTCAGAAGAATAAGGCATTATATAACCCATTTACAAGGATGATTTCTCTGCATTTGAGTTCAGATTGCATTCCAGGTTGGATAGGAAAGGGGCAGAACTATTTTGCAGGACATATTGGCAAAGGTCTGATAGGCTGGGAGAAGTCATTATTTTTACTACCTAAGTTTCAATCTCTATGAAAATATCTTTCATTTTTCCAACACCCTGTTTATGGATAATATTGCAAAGTTATTATGCTTCATGTCAACATCTGGTTTCATATTGGATTTAGGAATGTATGATTGGTAATTTATACCCCTTGGACAGTAGACAGAAATGACACTATATCCTAGCGAATAGCCACCCATGCCACAACATATAATTTAGGCCAAGGGAAAGATTTCAGGTGACCTAAATACACAATCAACTTTGCAAGCTCTATAGTCCAATTTAATGTTTATTCAAAACAACAGCTACAAAACCAGGCTTCTTCTTCTTCTACTTTTGTGCTGAGATGTTCTGTGTTGGCTGCTAGGTTTCTTTGTAAGTATTTTTCTAAAATTATATGCTGGAATCAGCCTCCATGCTTCATGTATCAGAGAGGAAAGAACTCAAAGTAGAAGAAAACTTTGAGACTCTCTAAGAAAATGCTTGACATACTGTCAAACTGCAGTCAGATGAAGAAGAAAATACAACTGATGACTAAGAAAAAAAAAACAATATATAAAAGGCTCACAGATGACCCATTCTGGAATATAACAGACAAGGACCTTAAAAATCCTGTCCTATATATGGAAGAGTTAGAGAAAATCTGAGACAAAACAGGATTTTATAACCAAATTGAAGTCAATAAAAACCAAATGGATATTCTAGAGGTGAAAAATACAATATTGGATATCATGCCCACAGACACGTGAAAGAGCAAATGTTATTAGATTGTTGAAAAAAGAAGGTAGATTAATTTAAAAAAAATAACCAAAATGGATCACAACAGAAAAAAAAAGTAGAGGAAAAACTCAATCATAAATTATTTAGGACATGCTCAAAATTTCTCAGCTATGTGTGATTATAGTTCCAACAGGAAGGAAGAAAAAGAATGAAACAGAGACAGTATGCAAAGAATTTGAAGAGATAATTGGTTAAGTGTGCTCAAGATCTAATAAACAGCTTTAATCCAGAGGTTCTTAGAGAACCTGAAATAGGATTTTTAAAAGTATTATTACCATAATACTTGTTAGAAAACTGTTAAGAATCAATAACAAGCTGGACTTATTGGTGGTTAGCACCTGTAGTCTCAACTACTCTGGAGGCTGAGGCAAGATTGTTTAAGACTCAAGAGTTCAGTGCCAGACTGGGCAACATAGCCACACAGAGTCTCAAGGGAAAAAACTACCAAGAACAGCAAAATCAATGACAGAAAATATCTTAAAAGCAGCTGCAAAATACTTATGCAAGAAATTGAAGTAGTTCCTATCTTTCTCACTACTTAAAAAAACTTTAAACTGCCAATACAAATGTAACCTTCTCATTTAAAAACTGTCAACATTCTACTAGAAAATTCAAAATCAATATTTAAAAGACTTTGTTCTCAATAAATAAAATGTTTAAATTTTTGAGGTGGTTTTACTCATATGATATGGATTTTTGTGTAGGATCTGTGTTGAGTGATTTATTTGAAAGAGATAGTAAAAATAGAAAGCAAAGATGCTTCCAGGTGAAAAATAATGAATATGAACTTTCAAGGAAGTGTTCAGCAGAAAAAGCAAAAATTTTTCATCAGAAGTGGAGGAAGCAACTGGGTCTCCAGAGCACCTGGACAGTTGGAGCTAAGGAGTTAGTTTTCTGATTTATTGAACGAAGCACTACTATAAATTAAGCATTTACATTTTCACTGGAAGAGCACAGCTCTGTAAATTAAGCTACTCGAGAATGTGGGTTCACTTTCAAGATAATATGCTCTGCATGGAGAGAGAGGATGACATGTTCCAAAGTTCACTGGATCAGCTCCTGTGCACATTGCCCAGGCCCAGTGCAGTGAGATGTTTCACCTCCCTTTTAGTCCTTTTTGATTTGTGAATTACATTTTTTAAAGTCTCAGTTACATTAATAATGTTTCAGGGAAAAGTAGATTTTCTACAAATAAACCCATTTCTATGTCTTATGTATGTCCTTTCATTATCCTGGGGGTGACAACTGCAAAGTGAATCATGAATTTGATGAGAACAGTGGGGACAAAGCTGGAATGCAGACACCATGGACAGCATGTCTCCACACTTCCCAGGTACTTTAGAGGGTCATTCTCCCTTGATAAAGTCAGCCACTTCAAAGGAAACAGAGACAAGTCATGAAGTCAGAGCCCTTGACATGTGCCTAAATATATGAGATCACTTCACCTCCTAAATCCAACACATTCTACAATTTCTTTTCTACAAACCACTCAATTTTGAATATTTAGGGATCTGTTTGGTGCTCCAGTTGTTACTGTAGAATGACTTTAGTGGATAAACTCTTAATTAGCTTTCAAAAATATTTATGCTTAATTATCTTGCACTATAGAAATAGCAAGTATCAGTCTGTCTATATTATATTATTAAATATTATTCAACTCTTTGTTGCAGTAGGTTAGTTTGCATTGCATATAGAACTTTATACAACTAGAATCCTATGAGAGACATTATTTTTTGCCTGACTTCTTTCACCCTGCATAATTCTTTGGTGATTTATGCACCTTCTTGCAGTAGTTATCTATAATCCATATTTTAAATTGTTGAGCTTCATTAATTCTTCTTTGTGAATAATCCACAATTTGTTTACACTTATATCTGTTGACTGATAGTTACATCATTTCTAATTTGGGGCTATTGCCAATAAACACTTCCAATCATCAGTATTTTACTTTTAGCTATTCTAGTAGGTGCTCCATTCTAGTATGGTGCTCCATTGTGAATTTGGTTTGAACTTTTTGCAGAACTAGGATACCAAGGATCTTTCCAATGCTGATTTGCATTTCATTTCTGTTCTTTGGTAAAGTGTCTTTTCAGATCCTCTGACCCCTTTTAAAAAGCTGGGTCTTTTATAATTGGGTTTTGAGTGTTCTTGTATTATTGACAAGTATCTTCTCACAATTGTAATTACTATTTTGATTCTCTTAACCATGAATGCTTTCTTTCTTTCATTTTTTAAGAACATTTTTATTAGTATACCATAATGGTACAAGGGATTTCATGGTGACATTTCCAAATATGTTTACAATGTGCCCCAATTAGGTTCATCCCCACTATCATTCTCCCTCCTCCTCCTCCCCCCTACTTAAAAAGACTTTGACAGATTTAAATAACTCCATCTTCCTGCATGTAGGAAAAGTCATTGATCATACTCACCTTTCTTTACCCTCTTCATTCACCTTCTCCCACCAACTAGCACCCTTCTCCTAACATGAACTGTTTAAAATTTCTGTCCTTCATCCTTTAAGTCTATGTTCATTGTTCAGTAGGGTTTTGCCTTTGTATTTCACCTATGAATATATTGTACTTTAATCAGTCTGATCCCCTCTTGTACTCTTCCTGACACTTTCTCTCCCATTACTGTTCAGCAGTTCTCAATGGATTTTATTGTGCCTTGTTCCTACACAGATGTGGTGCATTTCAATATGATTCACTCTCTGACCATTCTTTTTTCCTTTCCTTCCTCTCCCTAGCCTCCTCAAACAGTAACAATCTTGGAAACATGTTCTGAATGTTTATGTACATATTGCTATACTTACATTTTTGTGTATGTTTATCATTTGGAGCTATCTTCAACACATGAAAGAAAACATGTAACATTTGTATTTATGAAAATGGCTTACTTACTTAACATAATGTTCTCCAATTCCATCCATTTCAGGGTAAACAACAAAATGTCCTTCTTTATTGTTGAATAATATTCCATTATGTGGTACATACACTACACACACATATTTATTTATGCCATATTTTCTTAATCCATCCATCAGTTGTAGGACCTTTAGTCTGTTTCCATACACTTGCTATTGTGAATAATGTGTCAATAAACATGAGTGTGCAAGAGTCTTTGTTGTATCCTGACCTAGTATTGCTGGATCAAATGATAGTTCCATTTTTAGTTTTTTAGGAACCTCTATGCTGCCTTCCATAGTGGTTTTAGTAATTTACATTCCCATCAACAGTGTATAAAGTTTCCTTTTCCCCTGCATGCTCACCAATATTTATTGTGTTTGTCTACTTGATAACAGCCACTCCAACAGCAATGAGGTAGAATCTTCATGTGGTTTGATTTGCATTTCACTTATGGTCAAGGATGTTGAACATTTCTCCATGTGTTTTCTGGCTATTTGTTCTTTGAAAAATTTCTGTTCACTTCATTTGCCCATTTCTTCATTGTGTCATTAAGTCTTTGGAAATTTAGTTTTTTGAGATCCCTATAAATTTTGGTTATTACTCCCTTGTCAGATGTATACTGGCAAAGATTTTCTCCCATTCTGTGGGATGTCTATCAACCTGATGACTATTTCCTTTGCTGTGCAAAGCTTTTGCGTTTCATATAGTCCTATTTGTCAACTGCTGAGCTATTGAAGTTCTACTTAGGAAATTATTGTCTATTCCTATATGTTCCAGTTTATTCCCTATTCTTTACTGTGGTTATTACAAAGTTTTAGGCCATATGTTCAGCTCTTTGATCCACTTGAACAGATACTGGAATGCGATGAATGTCAGGGATCTATTTTCAGTCTTCTACATGCAGATAGCCAGTTTTCTCAGCACCATTTCTTGTTTCTTTATTGTATGTTTTGGGATCCTTTGCCAAAAATCAGGAGGCTATAGCTGTGTGGATTTAGGTCTGGGTCTTCTGCTTTGTTCCAGTGGTCTTCATGGCTGTTTTTGTGCCAGCACCATGCTGTTTTTATTACTATGTCTCTGTAGGATAGTTTGAAGTCAGGTATTGTGACTCCTCCAGTGTTGCTCTTTTGTCTTGATATTACATTGGATATATTCAGTCTTTTGGGCTGCCATATGAACAATAGGGCTGATTTTTTAATCTCTGAGGAATGTCATTGGAATTTTGATGGGGATTGCATCAAACATAGATAGATAGATAGATACATAGATAGATAGATAGATAGATAGATATAAATAGATTGCTTTTGGTGGTTTGGTCATTTTCATGATACTAGTTCTGACTATCCATGAGCATGTGAGATTTTTCTATCTTCTGATGTCTACTTCAATTTCTTTCCTCAGTGATTTATAATTTTTGTCATAGAGGTCTTTCACTGCCTTTATTATTATTTATTGGGTTTTTTTGTAAATGAGACTTTCCTAAATTCTTTCTTAATCTATTCATTATTGGTATATAGAAATCCCATTGATTTTTGTATATTGATTATTATGCTGTAAACTTGCTGAAAGTGTTTATGTCTAGGAGTTTTTTGGTGGAGCTCTTAGGGTCTTCTATATGTAAGATTATGTCATCTGCAAATAGGGATAATTTTATTTCTTTTTCTATTTGAACTCCTTTTGTTTATTGTTTTGTGAAATTGTGTGTGCAAAACATTGAGCACATATAAATGAACAGCTATTATTTCCTCTTGATGTGTTACTTTTATTAGTATGGTTTGACCTTCTTTCTCTCTTCTGAATAATTTAGATTTGAAGTCTGCTTTATTAGATGTAACTATGGCTACTACTGCCTGCTTTCAGGTTCATTTGCATGAAAAATCTTTTCTCACTCATTCACCCTAAGGAAATGTTTGTATTTGTCAGTGAGATAAATTTCTCTTAGGCAACAAATCATCATGTCTTGCATTTTAATCCAGATCACCAACATATGTATTTTGATGGGGAAATTGAGAAATGAATGCTTTTTTTAAAGCGTATAATTTTATTTTGATAAAGTCCAGTGTGTGGATTTCTTTTCTTTCATGTATTTTGATTTTGGAGTCCTACCTAAGAAAGGAATATTTGCCAAGTACATGATCTCAAAATTTTTAGTCTATGTTTCTTCTAGAAATTGTATAGTTTTAGTTTTAATATTTAGGCCTATGACCCATTTTGAACTAATTTTTTTTAATGTTTAAGACATGAGTCAGATGTCTTTTTGAATCAAATGGTTTTTGGTTGGTTAAATTTTTTTTCTTTTATAGATGGATCACATTGTTCTGGTATTCTTGGTTGAAAAGAATATTCTTTCTATACTGAAATACACTTGTACATTTCAAAATCAAGGAATGTAGTCCTTTTACACAGTTCTATTCTAGATCCCTTGCATTTCTATAGGAATTATAGAATCAGATTATCAAATTCCATGAACGAGTTGGCTGTGTTTTGATTTGGGCTCCATCAAATATCTCAGGAACTAGGAACCCATGGACATCCTAACAAAATTGAATCTTCCAATAGCCATAGCTTATTTTTCAATTTTTTTTAGATCTTTAATTTCCCTCAGTCATGTTTTCTAGTTTTCAGTGCACATATGTTGCACATATGTTGTAAGACTTCTCCTCAAGTATTCCATATTTTGATGCTATTTTGAATAGTATTGTTCTTTATTTCTATTTCTGAGTGTTCACTGCTATCATATAACAATAATTTTTTTAAAAATACTGATCTTGAATCACAAATGTGTGAAACTCATTGTTCTTCTGGAATTTTTTTTCTTTTGCAGTAGTGGGGTCTGAACTTAGGGTCCACAATTGCTAAGCAGGTGCTCTACCAGTTGTCCCATACCACAAACCTGGAAAATTTTTAAAGATTCAAATTAATTGGCAACATAAATGACCATGTATTCTGTAAGTAAAGTGAGCTTTACTTTTCTCATTACCATTTGGATGGTTTTATTTTTCTTTCTTTAATATACACTAAGCAGAGCCTGTAGTAGCAAACTGAATGGAAATGGTATGTACTTACAGCACTTGTTCTAACATTGGGGGTAAAAGGGTTCAATTTTATACCATTAAGTATCACGTTACTGGTGAGTTCTTAATAGGTGATCTGTGGCAAGTTGAGGAACTTCCTTTCATCTGCTAAAATTTTTAACAGAAATGAATGCTAAAATTTTGTGAAATGCTTTTCCTACAACTATTGAGATGATTTTATGAATATCATATATAAATATGAAATATGTATACATATGTGTATACGTATATACACTTATATACATTTTTTTATGTTTATAAATAATCATATATAAACATCTTTATGCCAACGTAAACTCCCTTTTTCTCTTTAGTCTTGTTATAAGAATAACAATGTATTTGTTAAATGAGTTGATAAGTGTTTGCTGCCCTTTGGGTTTTTATAATACTTTAAGTAGAATTATATTATTTCTTTCTTTAATGATTGGTGGAATTCAGTATTACAGCCATGTAGGATTGGATTTTATTGGTGGAAAGATTTTAACTAAAATTTTTATTTTTTTCCCCATAGATATACGTCTAGCACCCAATGTATTTCTTTTTAGTGGGCTTTGCTTGCTTGAATCTTTCTAGAAATTTGCTTAGTTTTCATATTTTTTATTATACAGAATATGTAGTGATTTCCCTCATTTCTGATTCTTGTAATTTCTGACTCTTGACAAGATTTCCTGATCATTCTTACTAGAGACTTTCAAGGTTATAGTATTTTAAGAGCCACTTTTTGTAAATTTTCCTCCAATTATGTATTTTCTTTTGATTTCCATTTCTATTCTGATGGTTACAGATTTTTTCTCTTGATTAATCTGTGTTTTGTTTTCATTTTCCAGTGTCTTAAGAGGAAACTGAGAACACCTGTTACAGTACACAGTACTTCTTTTCCGATGTGCACACAGCACTGTAGTTTCACACCATGTACTGTGTTAATGGCATCTCACAGTGTTTGATATAATGTGTTTTATTTTCATACAGTTTGAAATGCTTTATCAGCTCCTTATTCATTTTTCTTTTGACTCATGGACTGTTAGATTTCTATCATCATTTGCTTCCAAATATTTATAAAGTTTCTAAAGATTTTCTGTTACTGACTTAAACATAATATTTTTCAGTACAGTTTTAGATATACATCATGGTTGCATAGATAATATATATCATTATCTATATCAGCACAATAATATCCTCTGTTATTTCCACACATGATTTCCCTTATTATTTACATCTTGCACTAGTGTGGCACATTTGCTACAACTCATTGCCAAATATTGGTTATTTTAGTGTTAACTGTATTCCATAGATTTTATTAAGGTTTAAACTTAGAATTATACAGATCAGTAGTATTTGACAAATGAATAATGACCAGTTTCCCCCATTGTAGCCTCAGTACTCTAAAAATCTGTTAACTTTTGAGTCAAATTTTATTGAAAAGATCAAGGAGTTCTCCCATCTTCATATCCCACTGACAAATCTTTTCTTCCTCCTCCTCCTATAGCAGATTGCTCCTAGGGCCCCCCTCTGCCTCCCTCTCCTGTGTTCCTTCCTCCACCACTGATGGAGTGCCTTCTGCCCCACCACTGATGGGTGCCTTCTTCCTCCCCCCACAGCACTGAGCCCTCTCCTTCCAGAGCCTCCACCTTTCTTGCTCACCTTAGAGCCCCCACCTGCCCCACCTCTGGACCCCAAATTCATGAAAGATACCAGGCCTTCTTTCAAATACTCTTGTCAGTCCGAGTCTTCCCGGGAGCCCTTCAAGCCACCTGTGACCAAGGAGGACAGCGGCAGGCGCCCCATGCCCCTGATCACCACAGAAGTGATGCAGAGGGTACAGCTGAGGCCTGTGAGAAAGAACTCTGGTGCGAGGCAGCACTACTGTCTGAACCAACAGCTCAGGAACAACGAACTCCAACTGCTCCACAGTATCACTTAAAGCCATCTGCTTTCCTCAAATCCCGAAATAGCATAAATGAAATGGAGTGTGAAAGCCAGCCTGCCTCCCTGACAAGCTTGCTTCCGATGCCTGCCAAGAGCCCAAGTCAGGGTGACCACGACAGTGCAGCCGAGCGTGGCAGCCCTCCGAGCTGCAGCCATGGAGCTTCGCGACTGGAGCCCAGCACTGGGGAGGCAGAGGCTTGGCAGGTCCCCAGGACTGCCCCATTCCCAGACTCTTCACCCAGCAAGAAGCCACCCCCCATCTCCAAGAAGCCCAAACTGTTCCTTGTGGTGCCACCTCCGCAGAGAGATTTCACAGCAGAGCCCACAGAAAACGGGAGAGAAGCCTTTCGAGGGGTGCCTAGCCCCACCAGGGTAGGAGAGGGCTCTGGGCACAGCCACGAGGCAAAAGAGAGTCCTGCAGCTCGAGCTGGTTCTCATGCCATGGTCCCTGGCTGCTTGGTTCTGGAGAGAGGAACTGCAGGATCCAAGTCCCCTGGCAGAGTGGAAGCCAATGCCCCCATGGTACAGCCTGACGCCTCTCCAGCCCCCTCGCAGAAGAGCCAGCTGAGAGCTGCTTGGATGGTGGGGGCAATGCAGAAAGCTGCCCATCTCTACAGGACAGAGAAGTAAGGGTGCTGGAGACCAGTGCAGCCAGTGCCTCCTCAGAAGCCTGTGACTTTAAGGAAGATGAGAGTGATGAAGTGGTGACCCCCACTAAACCCAGGACCACAGAAGCCCTTTTTGCAGCTATTCACAGATCCAAGAGGAAAGTGCTTGGCCGCAAAGGTTCTGAGGACGACCACTCCCGAAACTACTCTCCCTCCCCGCCAGTGACACCCACGGGAGCTGCCCCCAGCCTGGCCTCTCCCAGGCAAGTGGGGTCGATTCAGAGAAGCGTGCGCAAGAGCAGCACCAGCAGAGACAACTTCAAAGCCCTGCTGCTCAAGAAGGGGAGTCTCGGATGCCAGCGCGCGCATGTCGGCGGCCTAGAAGCTCAAGAGCAATGACCCCCGCTTCCAGAGGTCCAGGTCGGAGCCCGACGCCCCCGAGAGCCCGTCGAGCAAGAACAGGAGGGCGCAGGAGGAGTGGGCCAAGCACGAAGGCCTCATGCCAGGAGCCTGTCCTTCTCCAGGCCCCGGTACGGCCGCAGCCGCACCTCCCCACTCAGCGGCCAGCAGCAGGTACAGCACGCGGAACCGCATCCAGAGCAGCCGGATGACCGTCATCTCCGAGGGAGAAGGGGAGGCCGGGAAACCTGCGGACCCCAGAGCACACTGGGTGCTGGACGCAGCCAGAGAACAGTCCCTGGACGGACTCGCGCGAGCAGGTGAACCAGGGCCATCTGCCATGTGGCCCGGAGCTCAACACCTTGCAGTCTGGGGCTCCTGGCCCCCCAGGTGGGACAGCCAGGGTAGAGGACAGGGACCCTTTGGAGCAGTGTCGGGATGCTGGGAGGAAGGACAGTTAGGACCAGAAGGCACCTGATCTGGACGAGTTGGAGGACCAGAGGAGCTCTGCTCTGGGAAGCCTGAGGGGCCTTTCCTGGCTGTCCCTGGCCCCACTCAGCATGGGTGCTGGGGATCCAAGCACTGAGGATCACTGAGGTCTCACTTGCCACTTGCCATGTGGCTTTAAAGCAAGTAGAAGCTTAAACTTCTGAAAGTGCTTCCTGGGGAAGATTTTGTTGTTTCATAAATGCTGGGCGTGTGTGTGTATGTGTGTGTGTGTGCTGGGTGCGTTTTGAACACTTTCATTTTTTAACAAATATGCACGCTAACAGCCTGTACAGAAGTAGGAGAAAGAACGTCAGAGTTAAGCTAGGTAGAGTGATGGGGTCTTCTGGACTAGGTGGCATCTGGCTTGGGAGAATTATGTTTATGGAATTAGTGAGTCCTGGAGGAAGGGAGAAGGCCATTACTTCTTTAAATTAATAATAATAAAAAAAAAGAAGCAGTAGCACGGATACATGCACACGTGTGCTGCTGAGCGGACACAGTATAGGGAACACAATGGGCTAAGTGACTAAGTGGTTCCGGTACTTTTTTCAGGGGGAAAAAGGCTTTGTTTCTTTTTTGTAAAACTGACAAACCTGGAAGTGGCAATGCTGTAACCTGGTGCCTGCTGCTGTGCAGCTATGAAAGCGCATGGAGTTGACATGAATGTCCTCCTTAAGAAGCAGCTAAGCCCTTCTCTGAGAACTTGAACTTGACGTGATGGTATAGATGGGCCCAGGAGGCAAGAGGAGAGAGAAAAGAAAAGAAGAGTAAGTGATACACTGCTGGAATTTGTTTCCTGCTTAAGAAATAAAATTATTTTTCAGAATTAAATTTGAAAACTTGCACTACAGAACTGTGGGTGAAGGTTTCCCTTTTACAAGAGTTTTGTTTTGTTTTGTTTTTAACCAGAGTTTAAACTTCATTTGGCAATTTCTTATCACTTGAAATGTTAACATTTGCTAACTTTTGGATATTCTTTTGGTTATACCAAAGAAAAATATGCTATTTTTTTCCTTGAACTGCCTGCAGCATTGTGTCCTAATTTAGAAAGGTTTACCAAATCTATTATATATTATCTCACTTTGAAAAAAATGCTGAATAGCTCTTGTTAGTTAAATAAACTGATACAGGTTGGTAGGGCTTGGATATTGATTAGCCCTGGGGAACGAGTTTTTAGATTAAAAAGATTTTTTTGCAAAAAAAAAAATAAATAAAAGATCAAGGAGTGTATCTTCTTTCCTTCTTTCTTTGTGCTCTTCTTTTCCTTTTTCCTTTGCTTATAGATATAGATACAGTATTTTAATCTAATTCTTGAGATATTTCAAATTACACATTGTAAAATGTTTCATGTTACCATAGATATGTATGTAAATGTAACAATGAAATCCATCAAATTTTTTAAAAGGCTGTCCCTCTTCCAATTGAATGGACTTTTGATTTTTATAAAAGATTAGTTTACTATGTTTGTGTACTCTGTTGCATTTATCAGTTTGCAAATCCTCAAACTTTGTTTTCCAGGATGGTTGACTTTAATGGATCTTTCGTTTTCTATACAAACATTAGCTATTTTTTCTTTTTCCAGAAAATAACTTGAACTTTGCTAGCAATTATACTGAACTCATAGATCAAGTTGGAGATAACTGACTGCTCTTTTTCCTCTTTTAAAATATCATATATTAATAGTACAGGAGGATTTTATTATGATAATCCCATAGGTGCATACATTGTACTTGGAACAAACAACTTAGCTGTTAACAATAATGAGTCTTCTTATCAATGATCATGGAATAGCTCTTCATTTGTTGAGATCTTCTATGAGCTCAAAAACTTTTAATTCATCTTAAATGTCCAGCCTCCATACACATAAGAAAAGCCACAAAGTTTGTGGTATTTTGTTACAGTAACTTGGATGGATGAGATAGTTAATCTTTGGTAGTTAGTATTCCCCAAGAAATTCATCCATTTTATATAAGGAATCAAACTTGTAAGCATATCATTTTAATACTATTTCCTTATCCTTTTAATGTCCTTGACATCAATAGTGATTAATCCATCTGTTCTGATATTAATAGTTTTTACTTTCTCTGTCCCATTCTATCTTCTCTCCTCTTCTTGCCTTTTCCATTCTTCTCCCCACTCTCCTCCCTTCCTTCTTTTGCTGTTTCCTTTCACTGAATCACCTTTGCTATGGGTCTATCAATTTCATTGACCTTTTAAAAAATAAACTTTTGAGCTTTATTAATGTTTTGAAATTGATATTCTATTTTCAATTTCACTGAGTTTTGCTGTAAATTTTGTTGTTTCCTTTTTTTACACTTGCTTTAGGCTTTTCTCTAGTTTCCTTAGATAGATGTTTAGATTGTTCAACTAACTTCTATCTACTTTTCTACTTTCTACTTTTTCTACTGTGCATCAAATGGCATAAAATTCCATCTAAGTACCACTGTCTCTGCATTACTACAATTGTTGATTCTTGATAAAATATATAATTTTGAAATTAATTTTTAATTTCTCTTGAGAATTGACCATGTGGTATTTAATAGTGTGTTGCTTAATCTCTAACATGTAGTGAAACTTTGATGTACTTTTCTGCTATAGACCTGTAGTTTATCTCATTGTCTGAGGACATTTGTGTGATAATTATTTTTATTTTTTCAGTTGTATTTTATGTCCTGAAATTTTATCTGTCTTGGTTCAAGTTCTCTATGAGCTTGAGAAGAATGAGAATTCTGGTACTTGTTGATGACATATTCTATTTTACATTTTTTTTTATAATAAAGTGTATTTAATTGTATGCCTATGATATAGTTTTATAGTTGTACATTTACATAACATAGTTTAATGAAGTATATTTAACTATACATTTAGATAACATAGTCTTTAATGATGGCTGTTTACTAACTGGCTCACAGAAGCCCTAAAACTAATACCTGTTCCATTCTTGTTTTTTTTTGTTTTTTGTTTTTTTTAATCTAGGGAATTTTATTTTAATTTTTCTTTTATTATTCATATGTGCATACAAGGCTTGGTTTATTTCTCCCCCCTGCCCCCACCCCCTCCCTTACCACCCACTCCACCCCCTCCCGCTCCCCCCCTCAATACCCAGCAGAAACTATTTTGCCCTTATCTCTAATTTTGTTGTAGAGAGAGTATAAGCAATAATAGGAAGGAACAAGGGGTTTTGCTGGTTGAGATAAGGATAGCTATACAGGGCATTGACTCACATTGATTTCCTGTGCGTGGGTGTTACCTTCTAGGTTAATTCTTTTTAATCTAACCTTTTCTCTAGTTCCTGGTCCCCTTTTCCTATTGGCCTCAGTTGCTTTAAGGTATCTGCTTTAGTTTCTCTGCATTAAGGGCAACAAATGCTAGCTAGTTTTTTAGGTGTCTTACCTATCCTCACCCCTCCCTTGTGTGCTCTCGCTTTTATCATGTGCTCATAGTCCAATCCCCTTGTTGTGTTTGCCCTTGATCTAATGTCCACATATGAGGGAGAACATACGATTTTTGGTCTTTTGGGCCAGGCTAACCTCACTCAGAATGATGTTCTCCAATTCCATCCATTTACCAGCGAATGATAACATTTCGTTCTTCTTCATGGCTGCATAAAATTCCATTGTGTATAGATACCACATTTTCTTAATCCATTCGTCAGTGCTGGGGCATCTTGGCTGTTTCCATAACTTGGCTATTGTGAATAGTGCCGCAATAAACATGGATGTGCAGGTGCCTCTGGAGTAACAGTCTTTTGGGTATATCCCCAAGAGTGGTATTGCTGGATCAAATGGTAGATCGATGTCCAGCTTTTTAAGTAGCCTCCAAATTTTTTTCCAGAGTGGTTGTACTAGTCTACATTCCCACCAACAGTGTAAGAGGGTCTATTTTACATTGATAAAGAGAACTACTCAGTTCAAGGCCAGTTCTGTCAATTACTCATTTTGGTATGTTGACTTCTCCAACTAAAATAGTGGGCACAACAATTTATTGGCTGCAGTTTTGTCAGTTTTTACATTACATGTTTTGATATTATTTGCATGTGTGTAAGGATTGTTTTATCTTCTTGATAAACTCTCTTTTATCATTATGTAACACTGTACTTATTCTTTATAATTTTACTTGCTCTAATGTCCACTTTGTCTGCAATTAATATAGCCAATCTAGTTTTCTTTCCATTACTGTTATCACAGTACCAATTTTTCTTTCCCTTTACTTTTCATCTATTTGTCTATTTCTATTTAAAGTGGACTTTTGTAGACATTATACATGTAGATGGGTCTTAATCATCCATGCTCACAGTCTCATTCATTTGGTTGGTGAATTCAGACCACTCAGTTGTTAAGTGATTTTTTTATGTATTTGGATTAATATCTCTCATGTTTATAGTTGTTTTGCATTCATGGAATATGTTTTTTTATAAGATGCAAATACCCACCAAAGTGGTTTTTGTCATTGCATGTCACTGCAATTATTTCATTTTATTTTCTCACTTCAATATTACTTATGTATGCATTGAAAATATGTTTAAATTTAAGATATTTGACAGAATGAAGAAATCCTCTATAAGCTTAATTTTTTCTCCATATATCTTTCTACCTTATTCTTACACAAATAATTTGATCTAAAATATCAAATAAAATGCTTGGGTTTGAGCTAAATGGATTTCTAAATTTTGAAACTTGAGAAAAGTGTTCTCTTTGATTGATTTTATGAATAACATGCAATATCTATATTGTTTATTATGGACCAAATACATACTACAAGTTTTCATGCATTTATTTGGTTTTTTTAGTACTAGTGGAGTTTGAAGTAAGGGCCTCATGATTGCTAGATCACCTAGCCCATACCACAAATTCTTAATGGCTCCCAATTTTTTCTGCTAATAAAAGATCTTTCAGTTTCCTTCCTCAGTCTCCCAAGTATTCGTGACTATAGGATCACAAACTTTGCTCAGCCAAAAGCTAAGATAAAAAAAACAAGAATAAAAACAAAACAACAACATCAGAGAACTTGGTCATTTACTAGTAAAACTTTTTGAAACCACCTAAGCTTCTCTGAACAACTAAAGAAATAGTTTGTCTAAACATGCTAAGGGATAGCAAATGTTTCTGCTATCACTTAAGTGACATCTAACAGTAGCCAAAATGTTAGGAAGAATAAATTCAGATTAAATACATATTGGTCTCGCAAAAAAATTCCACTGAGATTCTGTAAAAGAATCTACATTTTCTTTCTTTTTTTTTTTTAAGCATCAGATGAAACTATTTTATTTCTTTTTTTTTTCTTTTGCAGTACTTGGGGTTTTTTTATTGTGTTGTTATTCATATGTGCATACAAGGCTTGGGTCATTTCTCCCCCCTGCCCCCACCCCCTCCCTTACCACCCACTCCGCTCCCTCCCTCTCCCCCCACCCCCTCAATACCAAGCAGAAACTATTTTGCCCTTATTTCTAATTTTGTTGCAGAGGAGTATAAGCAATAATAGGAAGGAACAAGGGTTTTTGCTGGTTGAGATAAGGATAGTTATACAGGGAGTTGACTCACATTAATTTCCTGTGCGTGTGTGTTACCTTCTAGCTTAATTCTTTTTGATCTAACCTTTTCTCTAGTTCCTGGTCCCTTCTCCTATTGGCCTCAGTTGCTTTTAAGGTATCTGCTTTAGTTTCTCTGCGTTAAGGGCAAAAAATGCTAGCTAATTTTTTAGGTGTCTTACCTATCCTCACCCCTCCCTTGTGTGCTCTTGCTTTTATCATGTGCTCATAGTCCAATTCCCTTGTTGTGTTTGCCCTTGATCTAATGTCCACATATGAGGGAGAACATACGATTTTTGGTCTTTTGGGCCAGGCTAACCTCACTCAGAATGATGTTCTCCAATTCCATCCATTTATCAGAAGAATCTACATTTTCAAAAATATATTTTTGAACTATTGTTTTGATGAGTTAAAACTTTAAGGATGAAAAGGATACAGAGACTTATTTTAGAAAGCCATACTTAAAATTGCTCATACATATTTCAATAGTTTTTGTTTAAGAACTGGAAAACTTATTCTTCAGAAAATATTACATATTTGCTTCAACACACTACTTATGTAGTGATTTATTAAATAACCACTCAAAATTATTAGGTAAGCCTTCCAATTACTTTTATAGTACAAAAGTAAAATGAAAGTTTACATTTTGGCTGTTTTCGTTTCCACATTACTTTTAGGTCTTGCAATTTAGAGGGTAATGTATTCTCAGTGAATATCACATTAGAATAAAATGATTCAAAATACAAATAATACTAAAGTAGCACTGTCATTTCTTTTAAAATAAAAAATCTAGAAGTTTTATTTTTCAGTCAATATGGAAAATAGCCTGGTCACACTAACAACCCAAAAATGTTTAGTAAAATTAAACATTCTTTGTTAAAAAACAGATTATAGGAAATATTTCTATATTATTATTTGTATTTTAAAAAGCACAAGATTCCAGTATTCACAAGGAATCTAAGGGAAAACTTAGATTGGATGAAATCCTGTTACTTTCAGCTCAATAAACAACGATCCAATGCTATTATACATAAACAAATACAAGTTTATAAGGGGAAATGTTAACAGTCGTAACTACTACAATCACTCATGGGTTCCGCACATTTCAATTAGATAATAGAAAATGTGTAGAAAATGTGTACAGCTAACAGACTACCTGCTTCACAAAATCAATGCCATCAGATCTCTAGATGAATATTCAAATTCAAACATAGCAATGAAAGCACTGGCATTTTTTTAAAGTGTTTAAAATGTAATGTAAACACATCTGATTGTTCTCTCTGTAAGCCACTTTCCACTGCTTTATAAGGCTATGCTTTTATGATTCTTGTTAAATAAATTTATTTTACATTGCTGCTTATGATCATTTCACTGTACATTCTTTTTGTTTTCATCATATTGTTGTTGCACTGGGGATACATTGTGACATTTACAAAAGTTCTTTAGCATATCATAGTTGAATTCACCCCTTCCATCAAGCTTCTTTATACTTTCTTAACCACAATGCAATCCTCAAGTTTTTTTGCAGACCTTGATGAGTTGTGCCTCATCAGGATTTCTCCAGAAAGTCAAGTTTCAACAGCCAGATGTGGTCTCCCTCCACATAGCTGCTTCACAGTGGCTGAGGCTAGGCTGCAGGAGAAGGTCCACTGCAGTTGAATCTCTGGCCTTCTTGGGGCTACCACACAGTCCTGAATTCACTCAGGCTCTGCCCCTTATGTCTTAGACAGTCTGAGGTTACTTGATTTTGTCTTTTGGTCTTCTCCATTTATCTGCCTTCTGTGGTTTTATTTGAGCACTTAAACATTTTATATAGTTTCATTTTCTTGTCTCTCTTGACATACTGATTACACTTTAAAGAAATTTTAGTTTCCATACACACACACACACACACACACACACATGCACACGCACGCACACACACACAAACAATATCCAGCTTCTTTGAGCTATGACTTGGGGGATTTGGATGGAACATCTTTGGACACAATTATTAGCAAGTTCCCCCACATGTCTAGATTGCCAGCAGCTATTTTATTCTTGGATTTGGTAAAGATACTTTGGATTACCCCACATTGGTAGCTAAATTGGAGAAAATAAGCTATCAGTCAGGATAGCACCAAGCCTTTCTTCTTTGATAAGTTGCAATCTGAAAGTTATGTGCACCCATTTTACATGGGGGGTATAATAAAACCATATTCTCTGTTATTTGCAGACTTGGTTGTGTGGACTGTATGTTGCCTTTCCTGGATGTCTTATTTCATGTGTAGCTCCCCAGACTGTCTCATGTAATTTACCCACAAATGGGGTTAACCCAGGGTCCAGTACTATGGGTTGCCCTCGTAATATAATCCTACCTTTCAATTAAATACTTACTTCCACTTGCCAGTTGCCACATTACAGAGTTGAGATTAATTTCACAATTCCCACATTCTTACGGAACTATATATGTGTGCCCAAACAATTACTTTCTGAAGTAACTTTGAAGCATTTTTGGTAGCACATATGCTGACCATGGGAAAGACAGAGGACTGATTTAATTTCCTGTAATCTTTCATACTATTGACTTTTTTGTTCTAATAAAAATTTACTGTGAGATTATCTGAAGTTCTGACACTAAATGTGGCCATACATAAACATTTCTCAAAGTTTATTTTATTTTTAGGAAGTTCTATTGCCTTATAATTCAGTCATTTAAGTAAAACATTTTTTTTTTCATTATAGCACCAGGCAATTCTATGGAAAAAAGCATTTTATCAGAGCTGGAGAATAGTTGGGCTGGTCAGACCTTCACATCTGCGGGTTCTAATCGTATGATTTCAGCTGGCTTTGGATCAAAAATATTTGAGGGTTAGAGGTGAGGCCCAGGAGGTAGAACACCTGCTTTGCATGCACCTGAGTTCAAACCCCAGTCCCACCAAAACTATGAAAAATTGAAAAAAACTGCATCTCTATTGTATGTGCAAAGATATTTTTCATATAATTTCCCCCTAAACAATGCAGTGTAACAACAATTTACATAGTTTAATGCATCCTGGAGATGATTTAAAGCATACAGGAGTATGGGCACAGGTTTTATGAAAATACTATATGATGTTTTCTATTAAAGCCATGAGCATGTTGGGTATTAGCATTTCTGGAGTCTGTTCTTAACACCCTGCTGTCCAGTTTCTCATCCTCTGCCATCTCCACAGTGCACACCAATGTAGAGTTGTCAGAGTGGTTGTTTAGTGCCTGTGCCCGGGCTCTGTATGTACTTGAAATTCAAGTTTATCTAATGCCCTATAGTTTATCTGGAAACATTGTGCCAAGGGACCTTTGCACATATATTCTCCTCACTCCAGGACTGAGATCCTTCCCAGATGAAGTCTTTGGTAAATGTCTGAAATTCATAAGGATCAAATTGTCACCAGAGAACAGATGAGGGGGCTCCCGCAGTTTCCCAGTTTCCACAAAATATCCTCAAATGTTGAAAATCATTTCAAAGTAACTCACAAGTAGTCTCACAAGGTGAAAGTTATAGCAAGGATTTATTTTAATTTAACAGGATAAAATACAGACAACAGAGAAAAGGAGAGAGAAACATTTCCTGCCCTCCTGCAGGACAAGAAAGCAAATAATTCCAAATGGTGGTTCTCAACTCCTAGTTTTGAAGCAGACTAAATTAGGGACTCACAGAAAAAACAATTGCATCTCAGATTAAGGATGCTTTGGCTCAGGAACCACCCTCATCTGGCCAGGAGTCACCCATGCCCCTCACCAATCATTGATTATTGGCTGTGACTCTCCTCTTTCGCCCCTTCCCCTAGGTTATAGGTTTTAAAAACACCTGAAAGGCAGAAATGTGCTCACTCAGTTTCCAGCTTCCACCTGGGCCCCAACCTGCTTCCCTTTGTGTTTCTCTTCCCTAACTTTTAATAAGCTCCCTTTACACCCACATGTCCTGCCACAGATTCATTCTGGTGGGATACAAAGAATTTGGAAGTCTTCTGATCACAGACTGCTCCAGTGCTGTTAACAGTCTTAACATTGGAGAGCTGGGGAAGTACATGTGGTCAAAGGTACTGGGTCTGGGTGGATGAGATGGCAGTTAAAACAGGGAAAGAGCCATCCTTGTCCACCCAAATCAGAGACAGTGTGTACTTTACAACTTCCTTTTGTTAGTAATGATTATTCTCCATCCATCCAAGGATCCGTGTAGCTTGTTTACATCTCAAAGAGGAAAGCAGAAGCAGGTAGGGCCTCTTTGTCCCCGCTTTTTTGTAACTTAGCATCTAAAGGGAGAATGGTAGGAGGCCAGTGGCTGGTCTCCTTGTTCCAGTGTAAGAGTCCAGCCCTTTAAATATTAATTTAAAAATATAAAATTTCCCTGTCTCCTCATCTATCTATCCTGCCTCAAAATAACTGAGATTTCAGGTAGTGCTGGCTTTCTCATAATGTACTTTGTTGCATTTTAGGAATAATGAGCAAAAAGAAACGTCCTGTTTTGCTTTGCCATAAGAATTAGCAAATCCATGCTTCTCCTAGAGATTCCAAGAAGCGGGAAGTTCATCTCTAGTGTGGGAAAACCTATTTCCTCACAGACAACACTGTTCTATTTCTCTTTTTGTATCTGCCTAGTTTCAGTTAATGTGTTTTCAATACATGTTGTTGTTAGTATAGGAATTTCCATCTCCAGGTATTTCAGAATTGATACTGAGAAAAGCCAGACCAAAAATTTGTAAAGTCCTCTCCACTTAGCATTTGGCAGTGTTGCAGTGCTTTAGATGAGAGGAGAAAATCTGTAGGGTACATACAAATGCATGCTTCTGTGGAGGAGTTTTCATTACCAATTTCTAGTTGTTTAACCACCTAAGACTTTGTATTGATTCATAATAAAATATTACCAGAGAAAATTTACTTGGTTAATTGTTGCTTACTGGTGTGATAAATAAACCTGTTAGAGACAAAAATGTAGAAGAGTGAAAAGAGTTTGCTGACTTCAACAGACTAAGACTTTATAGACTCATTTTAAAGAATGGTTTGATTTGTGTTTGAGTTCAGATTCTATTCCACCCTGGTTCTGAAAGAGGCAAAATTTTGTTCCAGAAAATATTTGCAAAGTTCTGATAGGGTGGGAAATATTAGACCTCATTTTCCTGGTATGTGAGAGAACATTGTGTCTTTCTCCCTCATCATGGAGGGAAGGGAAAGGACTCTGGGGACTTCCTAGTGTGAACAGACTGAAAGGTTCCTTCAGTAAATCAGCCGTTCAGCACCATTAGCCTTTCAGATAATTGAAGCACATAAAATGGAATATTTGAGAGGCAAACCTCTGGTCAGTTTTCTGGAAGACATAATGACTAACCTTGCAAATAAGAGAGACTTCAGCTTTCTACCTCAAGCCACCATTTTAAAATCAGACCATAAAATAGACCAGAGTGTGCAGCAAACAAGAATTCATTAAATTCCAGCACAGGACTTAAGCCTCAAAGGAGGCGCCCCAGCCAGTGTGAACACCCAGCTAGCATGGACATGGAACTGTGGGTGAGGACTTCTGGATGCTTCTCTTTTGTCTGCACAGACATGCAGACCAGGAGTGATAGGGAAAAGTCTTGAGTGCAGCAGATCACTTGAAATTTCTAGGTATTTTAATTAAGTGCATGAGGTTTGATCAACATGCATGTTTGAAGCAGAGGGCTTTTTCCTGAGAGATTAATGGGGGCAGAGCAGAATTGCCTCAAGGCTTCCTATCTTACAGCTGCAGGGGATTTCCAACTGAAAAGGGCTGTACAACTGCTAAGATTTTACAGTTGCTACTAGGAAAATTTACATGGTACCTGAGTGTCTCAAGGTCTTGTTTTCACCCCTCTTCACCCTATTTTCTGGAATTCCTCACTTCTATTTAGAGGCAGGCTAAATTGAAAGAAAGATGGGGTTGACCTCACAATTGAGATTCATGGAATCAGATGCATCATCTCTGGGTGTTAAAAGCTCAGCTTCCAAAGATGAATTTTTGAGAACACAGCTCATCAAACAGAACCTGAAAGGACACTGAGCTGTGTGTTTTGTGTAATGAAAGTGACGTTCATTCTCTGTGAAGGCTGTCTCTTAGTAATTGTTTCATAGCATTTCTTGCTTCGGGGCTTATGTTGAGAGTTGCTCTTAACAAAACTGTTGTATGTATGCAAAGTAAAGTGAATGTATTCCCACGTTAAAATAAGATAGGCAGAAATAAGGGTTAACAGGAAGAAAATGGTTATTGAAAACAAAAATACATGGAGTCATTGTTTAATCCGGGGTGACACTTGAGAAAGAATTTCAGTGCGCCTGGCCAACAACACTATGCTGTCTCCTCTCATGGGCAGGTCCAGCAGCCTCGGGGCTCATGCTCATGGCCTGTGAATACATAGAGGACTGAAGACTTTGGTCAGAAACACCAAATGTTCCGTTACAACTGGGCAGCCTCGATCATCTCTGCAGCTTTGTTTGAAACAAGGGGGTGTTGTGCTTGGCCAGTGCAGGCCCCTATCTTTTACAGTGTTAAAAGAGTTTAATGATAAAAAACTCCAGCAAGATAAAAGCAAGAAGGGTTTGATTACAGAAAAACAAAAGCAACAGGCTACCCTTAAGTTGAGAAGTCCTTCAAGCAATGGAGTTGAGGGGTATGGAGAGGCTCTTTCAGTTCTCCTTGTTGTGGTTCTTTATCTCCCAAGAGCAGCTGTCTCTCCAAGGCAGCTGTTTCTGGGCTGGAGCTTGCTGCTTTGAGTCATTCTCAGAAGCAACTCTTCCAAGATTCTGGTGATCTCTATCTCAAGTCTGCCATCCTAGATCTCCTTTCAAGTCCCCCCTCTTAAGTCCCCCCCTCTCAGTGACCACCCTAACTGTCCTTAGGGAAAAGGGATGATGAAATCTAGTCTCTAGCTGCTTCCTGCTGAGAGGGGGTGATGTTGGGCCCTGAGGGGTTAGGGTTGGCCATGAGGGGGATCATCAGGATGCTGCAGTAGTAGGGGGTGTTTTTTCCCATCAGAATCTGTAATTTGAAGTTTTACCAAGAGGAGACAAATTTTACCAAGAAGTTAAGAATATAAGGCCCAAAGATAAGAGGAAGATAGAAACTATAGGACATGCCAGGGGTCAGTAGAAATAGTCACTTTGTCTCTATTAAAGTAGAAGGTCCTTGCCAAAAATATGAGTTTGTGCCTAGAATGACATTAATGCCAGACAGCCAGACATGCATAAGAGCCACTTCTTTGCCCTCTTGGCTTTGACTATTTATTGAGAGGTCTGACACCAGAGCTCCAAGCAGTCTTTTCTGAAGATTTTTTTGATTGGTCATTTTGGTCTCTCCTTGTAAGAAATAGCTTCCTCTCAAATGTCCCATGTTGAGGGGGAAGCAATAATCAGGTCAGGTGGAGAGTCAGTGCCCACTAGATCCTTTTGGACAAATTTAAGGAACAAAGAGGTTTAGCAGGAGTTGCTCTTAGGAAGTGGGCTTCTAGATAATGACAATTCAAAACAAATCTAACAAAAACAGACATTTAAAAGATTAACCTAGTTGACACATAAGTACTTATTAGAGTCATTTTTTGATGGACTTGATTGTTAATATCCCGTGATCAGAACTGCAATGACAAAAAATAGTCATGGTTGGGGGTGGGGGCAGGGGGGAGAAATGAACCAAGCCTTGTATGCACATATGAATAATAAAAGAAAAATGAAAAAAAAATAGTCATGGTTCAAATTGTGATGGATGATTTAGCAACTAAGAGAACAATATGTCAGTGTCATTAACTTTTTGTTATAGTGTTTATCTGTATTTTAGAAGGCTTGATGCATTTGAAAAACACAAACATAATTTAATATACAGGAGTCTGCAACAGCATCACAGCTCTCTGGAGGTTACACATACATATTAGTTGTTACCCTCGGAGAAAAAACCTTAGATTTCCCATTGGTTGAGGGATCATTGTAGTGACCCCAAGTAATTTTAGGCACATATGTAGTACTAACTGCATTAGAATAACCTAAGACAATAGTTGTTTAACCACAATTATGAGGTCATTTAGAAGAGTTGATATAAACCAACTCTTAAATAAAATTTTATCTAGTTATGACTCAGTTATCTCAGTAGCCAAAACCCTGACAAAAATTAGCAGGTAACACAGGTAAATATTCATGATGATTAAGTGTGGAGTTAGGAAACTTGATGGCTGACATTAACAGATGTCTCATGACATATAGCAGGATTCTGTTGGAGCCCTCCAAAATTTACAGGCTCAATCTGACCATCACAGGCCAAAAGTTCCCTCTACCTTCCATGGGGAAGAGTTGATGATGCACATCCCACTGTTTGAGAGTTCATGACACACACACCAGTTTTTTAAGAATTAACTACATTCACTCTGTTGACTCCAATAAAGACTTGAGGTCTTAAGGCCTCCAGTGCAGCGTTCCTTTTTTATCCTCTCTGGAGAGTGTGCTCTGGCTTTGTTTTTTCTTTGCTTTACATAAGTAAATTCATCCCAATCTACATATCAGTATAGCAGCATCCTCTGTGTTTAGCTGCCTATCGCCTCCCTGGGTCCAAATAAACTTTTGTTTTCCTACTTGATTGTCTTGGTAAATTCTTGAATCAACTGTAGCACCAAAAATCCCTGTCAGTTATCTCTATTCAACAGAAACCTCTTTTCTCAATACCCTTCTATGTCTTTAAAAAAAAAAAAGCTTCTGACTGACTTTCATCTTAAAGTTACAGAGTCCATGTTCTCTGTTAAATAGAAGATGGCTTGGTAAGCAGCAGCTGCTGCAAACCCAAGGGGCCCAAAATGAATGTTATTTTTTTCTTGTCTCCCTCATCTGGGACCAGCCTGCTCTAGGTGACTTATGTCCATTAGGAACATGTCACCATCAGGTTACAGTGTCTTTTAGTCAATCTGGCCATTTCCTCTGAGGAACTCCCTGTTGACTCTTTTGGAGTCCAATTAAGGGAGCTCCTCTCATCCCATGAGATCCTCTGCATTTGGTGAACTTGTTGCTTGAATATGTAAAATTTATAGAATGTTAAATTCCAACTAAGGCTGGGTAAGATAGGAAGACCTTAAAATGACCCTGAACAGCAAAACTTTCAGCACAAGCAAGAAAAAACTGCAGACAGGAGGAAGGATATGCCACGAGTCAGAAATCTTTCTTAACCTTGTGACTGCCATTTTCCCTTTTTTCCATTGTTTTCTCACATCTATGTAACATTTTCTATAACGTTTAGGTTTTTTCCCTCCTTTCTGAAGAATAAGTCTAGTTGTAGGGTGGTGTTATGGTTAAGACTTTCCCCTTCTAGCCAGCACTCTTGGTTTCCTGAAGGATGTTTAGGCCAACCCTGGGTACAGTAGAAAATTAGTATCTTTCTCCTTAGGCTGTCAGGGTCAAGGTTTTTTCAATTCCTTAATAAGCAGATAAGGGGTGATCCCACAGAGATTTGGGAAATTTGAGCAACCATCTAAAAGATGGATAAGGGAGTCTGGTCATTCTAGGGAGTCTTACGTGCCTAGGCATCACCAGGGCCAGAGACCTGGTTCTCCCACTTGGAACCGTACTCCTTTTGGGGAGAAGGTATCCCTTTCTCCTGTCTCCTTCTGGTTGCAGGGAAGATACTTGGGCCTATCTGGATTGTGACCACCCTACCGGTGTGAGCCTGACCAGCGCTTCGATTATTTATATTACAACCTGTATAGCTAGCCATTTTCCAATTATTAAGAGCCTCTAGTTTAAACAAGATTCTGTTTTTAAAAAGGGCCCCAGGATGGCAAGGAGGACTAGGATAAATAAGGGAAGAGTTTTCCTTGAATGGCCCATATAACATGGTCCCAGGATGTTGTGAAATGGGAGTGCATTGCTCTTCAGGGTAGAGGGGTGGCCAAATTTTGATACGTGAGATAAAACCCATAAATGGTGCAAGCTATGCATTGCTTGCTAGCATCATGTCTCTGGAGTATATGTGATTCCCCACCTGTTCTGCCAAGTGCTGTATATAGTACACAATGTGTCACTATGTCCTTCTGCATTTTTTACCCATCCTTCTGGAGGACTTCTCCCTCCTCATAACCAGAAGGCTGGGATTTCACCTTTAAGTGAAAGAAACCCTGCTCCTATTTGCTCCTTGTGAGGGTCATTAGTCATGTGCCTGACGGTCCTAAAACTGCTGTGACTGCCTGAAAGGTCAAGCTACAGGCCTGGCCAGAAATATTGTTTCTCCTGGAGAATAGTATTTAATCTACAGGAAATTGGGTGGCTTTGTAATTCTTGTTATGGTCAGTAAATGAACCCCTTGCACCAAGAAGTAAAACTGAAAAATGTCTAATAACAGTAGAGTCTGTTCCAGATTACAGGGATCCCCTTTGGTGTTTTGGTGTTTCTCCAGGGGCTTGTGCCACTAGGAAATATAACCCTCTTAGAGGTGTAATCTATAAATTTCTAAGCTACATGAAGGGGCCTAAGCTCAGGCCCCATTACCCTGTGGGTTTGTAGTTCCTACATTTAAGAAAAGCACCTGGTAACTTGCCAATTATGAAACCCTTTTTTAAAAATCTCCCTTGCTTTGCAATGACATGTAAACAGGGGAGCAAATAGAAGGAGGGTTGTGAGGGATCCTTAGGGAGAGCACGAGAAAGCTTACCTTTGTGGCTTGGGAGTAGCCAGAGGACTTTCAGTACTTAGCCACCTTTGGGGCCTTAGGGGAGGCCAGGAAGTTGCACCCTCAGCCTTCCCACTGGGGAGTCACCCTGGCCAGAATACCCTTCATCTTGAAGGGAAACTTTCCTTTTCCACCGGCTGTTTTCAGATTCCCTCCTTAATAAGTCAGATCTGAAAGATCTGAGAGTAAAGTCAGGCTTACATTCCCTTACCATAGCCAGGGGGATTGAGCTGCCACATCCAACAAAGCATCACACACAGCGTCTTTAGACCAGCAGTTCGTGCTATTCACATGGAACTGACTGGCAGTTGCCCATTTTTCTGATATTTAATAGAGGTCTTTGCCTAAGCCCCAGGAAGGCTGGAAACAAAAAGCGCAGGAAAGCCATAGAGTACTGATTCTGAGCTGAAATATCTTGGACAGACGAGCCCCCTATTTCGATACCAGACTGGATTGTTGTTCCCAGCTAATGTCTGCATGGGAAATATTGCTGATAAACTCTTCCCTTGCTGGGGAGGGGAAAACCATGTGTGAATAAAGTGAGGAGGAGGAGGAGACTATAATTACAGTCATTTCTCAGGGAAGCAAGAGGGAAAAACTTTTCTTCCTCTGTTGGTTCTGCATGGATTTGTGTTCACTTAGATATCTAATATATAAAGCAAATTGAAAGTCTGACGTTTGTTTAAGAGACTCCAGTCAAAGGCATCACCGAAGGGAAAAGGATTTTCCTGGGAACACAGATGGGGCACAAGACTCCTTACTGTGGGTGGGGTAGTTTTGACTCAAATCTGACAGAGAAAAGAAACGCACTGTTGTCTGGGACAGAGAGGTTGGCCGCTGATCCTGGGAAGGTAGAGGGAATAGAGTGGTCATGGGAGAGAAAGATTCCCAGGATCGATGGCTCTAAACCCTGTCCTCACATCAAGGATGGTGGGCTCCTGCTCATGTAGCTATAGGCGGCCCAGTATAATCCCCTGTTGGCACAGGCTGGCTGCCACTGGGGTAGCCATACTGAGCATGGGGGAGCTTCTGTCATTCGTCAGGAGGAAAGCCCTTGAGAGAGAGGCATGGAATCAGTCAGTGAAGGATTTGGGCTGTGGCTAAGCTGTGGCCAGGGGGATCCCCTGGGAGGATAAGTCCAATGGATGCCAGAAGATCACAGACACTCCCTAGGCATTTTTCCTGTTTGGCGGGACTCATACAGACCTTGGAAAGGCGATGGAAATGCTGTGAAGCAGAGGTATCCCCCTATGGGCCACCAAGAAATGATGCACAGGTGCACTGTGCTCGGCCAATGCAGGTCCTTGTCTTTTACAGTGTTAAGAGAATTTAACAGTAAAAATCTCCAGCAAGGTAAAAGCAAGAAGTGTTTATTTGCAGAAAAGTGAAAGTGACAGTCTGCCCTTAAGCTGAGAAGTGCTTCCAGCAACGGGGTCTGGAAACCAGGTGCCCCCAGAGGGGTGTGGGGAGTCTCTTTTTATTCTCCTTGTAGTCATTCTTTATCTCCCCAGGGCAGATGTTCCTGGACTGGGATCATCACTTTCAGTCATTCTCAGAAGGAGCTCTTCCAAGATCCTGGTGATCTCTATCTCAAGTCCATTATCCTAGCTCTCCTTTCATGTTCATGAGCGCACACACATCCCAAGCACTGGTTCTTGGTTTCTTCTCTTTCACTGGAGAGTCCTGCCAACACCAAGTTCTCCTCCATATCTGGTATACACGCTGACTGCAGAGACACACACAGTGCTTGAAATATGTATGTGTGTATGTGTGTGTGTATACACACACACACATACTATATACATATACACACACTAACATATATCTATTTAGACTTCTAATATGATCATTAATTTGTTTCCTTCAAAAATTAAAAGAATATTAGGTCATAGGTCATACACAAGTACTGAAGAGTGTCTGATGAGTGAATGAAGGTCACTACCTTCTGTAACTGTTTTCCAAGATCCCAACAGCACCTCCCAGTGGTTCCCAGCACCACCGTCAGTGTTCACCATGACTACTGGTTTTTGGTGCGGGGTCCTTTCTGATTTTATGGCCCTCTGTAGAAGTGAAAGAACATAGATAACTGGAGTCAGAGGCTATGTGTTTTGATTAAACTCTCAGCAATTCTAGGGTTAACTGTGCAGCCTTCATAAGCTGTTTAGCTTCTGTGGTATTGTGTTGCTATCATTAAAGTTTTTTAGTGTGATATAGCAACAGTAAAAACACTTATTTTGTTCCCAGGCAAGTGTGGCCCCTACAAAGGTTATACATCTTTTCATCTTCTGATCGACTTGGGTAGAATTACATTTTTCTTGAACCTCATAGGCTCTCTGTACCCAAGTGTTCACATCCCCCATTTCAAAGATCAGGAAACAAAAAGTGTACACATGCTGAAGAACACACAGAGCCCTTAGCACATTAATTGATGGCACCTTGAGTGACATCTGTAAAACTTTCCATAGAGAGAAGACTAAAAGAAACTGAGTAAAGTCTTTATTAGGACAATGATAGAGGGGCACAGCCAGGCCAAGCATCAAGCTGGGTTTCTGGTTATGAGCAAACACGATGTGCCAGGAAACTGATTACAAGAATATTCTTTATGATACTCATAACAACCTGGGTAATGGGAAGCACTGATTTCTTTGTATGGTAGAGAAGAGCAGTCAACTCACCAAATGCACTCAACTAGACAGAAGTGGACTAGCAATCTAAGCCCATATAGGCAACTCAAGAACCTGCACTGAGTCTCACTGCACTGCCTCAAGCTCATGCACAGGGATGGGTGCCTTCTTCTGAGTCAAGACCTCAATTTCATCACAGGAAATATGGCAGGCTGAATCACACAGCCAGATCTCTAGGCCTTTAAAATCTTGGGTATGTGAACAGTGATGCAGGCAAGAGATAGCGGCTGAGGAAGAAGTAAGGTAAAGGAGCCTGACCCAGAGCTAAATTAATCAGGACATGTATCAATTAACACCTCTGAAACATGAGTCTCTCAGGAGATAGTGTTTTCATCTGTTCAGGCTGTTCTAACAAACTACCTTAGACTTGCCCCCTTATACATTACAGAAACTATTTATAATGATCTTAACTATTTATAAGGTCAAGGTGCCAGCAGATTCGTGTCTCTAATTCATAAATGCTTTCTTCCCCTTGCATCATTTCCATGTTCAGGCTGATGGTGTTCCACACAGACGCAGGTGTGGGTCACAGGCCACATGGCAAGTTCTATATGTGTTCACATCTCTCCTAGAGAGTCAGCAGAGCTTAAGCTCAAGATCCCTTCACTGTTCCTACTCCCAGTCTTCTGGAAACTACTAAGAGTGACCCCTGCCCCACATCCCCACTACCTCATCTTCTTTAGGGCTGCAGGATTTCAGAGTGACACTAAGCAGCGGTTCTCAATCTTGAGCACCAGAAATCCACGTGCATCTCAGCATGAACTGTTGCCCATGCCTTATGCCCACAGTTTCTGGTCAGTGAAAGATGAGTTCCAGAATCAGCTGATGCCCACATGACACTAAAGTGTAAGAAAATCTCACTTTGGCTGAGCGTCATGGCTCAAGCCTACAATCCCAGCTACCTGGGGGGGGGGGGCAGAGATTATGAGGATCATGGCCAGCCCAGGCAAAAATGTTTGGAAGAACCCATCTCAACCAATGGCTGGGTGTAGTGGTGTTCACTGACCTTCCCAACTCCACAGGAAAGCAAAATTAAGAGGATTACAATCCAGACTGGCCAGGGCATAAAGTAAGACACTCTGGAAAGAATAACAGCACAAAAGGCTGAGGACATGGCTCAAGACAGAGAGTGCATGCATAGGAAGTACAACTCCCTGAGTTCAAACCCCAGCTCAGCCAAAGGGAAGAAAGAAAGAAAACCTTGGCTTTAATGACTACATTAACATTTTAGGACTACCTTAACACCATACCACAGACTGTGCAGCTTAAATAATACACATGTATCAGAGAACGAGGTGTCAGCAGGGTTGGTTCTCCTGAGGCCTCTTTCCTTGGCTTCTTGACACTGTCATCTCCCTGTGGCTTTGTCTGGTCATCTCTGTGTATATCTGTGTCCTAATCTCCTCTTCTTATAAGGACACTGGTCAGAATGAATGAGGACCAACCTGAAGGACCTAATATTGACTACACTACTCCTTCAAAGACCCTCTCTCCTAAAACAGTCTGAGACAGTAGGGATTAGAACTGCAACATATTAAATTTTTTTTTTGGTGGTTCTGGGCTTTGAACTCAGGCTCCTTGTACTTGCTAGACAGGCGCCCCTATACTTGAGCCACACCCCCGAGCACCTTTGTTTGAGTTTGTTTTAAAATAAGAGTTTCCACTTTTTTGCCTGGAACTTGCCTCAGACAATCCTTCTACCTCTGCCTCCTGGTTAACTGCGATTATCACAGGCACGGACCACCATGACTGGCCTTCAACACATGAATTTTGAAGGACAAAATGCAGCCCATAGCAATGATTTCATCTAGAGTTTCTCAGAGAGACTTTGGATTTTTCTACTCCCTGAGCTCAGTATATTCACTTGCCTCTTTCCTTAGCAAAGTTGACATACAAGAAACTTTTTCAGGAAGGCCCATGGGAGTGGCAGTCAATTTCAGCACTACTTATGAATTCTTTTGTTTTTTGGAGGGGGATGTGAATCAGGGTCTCACTACATAGCCCAGGCTGGTCTCAAATACCTTTATCCTCTTGTCTCATTCTCTTGAGAGCTGGGATTACTGGTGTGCATTCTCACACCCAGCTACTACTTAAGAATTCTTGAGGCATCATGGCTCCTCTACTGATTGTCTTCAACTAGGTCCTCAGTATATACTGTACATGCTGAATAATCAATGGGTAATTCACCCTTCCTCCACAGAATCAATTTGGCATGCACATGTGACAGACTCAGTCTCTCTCTCTCCTTCTCTTTCTCTAACACACACACACACACACACACACACACACACATCACCAATGCATTTTTGTAGCATCTACCTGATTTTCCAGTCTGACACACTTCTTGCAGAATCTCTTTGTGCAGCTTTTGTCTGTGAAGAGGAAGTTATGCAAATACTCTGACATATAGATAGTAACAAGAAAATGTCTCCATGACATTCAAACCCTTTGAAGAGGAAGTCATAGTAGATGAGTATGGTGGCACATACCTATAATCTCATGTACACGGGAGGCATAGGTAGGAGGATTATGGTTTGAGGCTAATCCTGGGCAAAATCACAATAACATCTCTGAAAAGTAACTAAAGTTAAATGGGATAGGGGTGTGGTTCAAGTGGTAGAGTGCCTGCCTAGCAAGCATGAGGCCCTGAGTTCAAACCGCAGTACTGCCAAAGATGTAAGTAAATAAAAGGAAGTCACAGCTCATTTTCTGTATTATCTTGCCCTGTACCGTCTGCTCTGCTTGCATTTATCTCCTTTCAGTTCTTTGACAAGCCTGTATGCAAGCTATTTTCTTATCTGGAACACCCTTTCCTCCCCTCCAAATAGCACCTACTAAAGTTATGGTCTTACTTGCACCTGCACAATTAGTAATTCACAAATGCCTCTATCTCAAGACAGCTCCAAGAGAATTAAATTTGGTTTTCTTCCCCATTTATCTTCTTCTCAGTCTTTGTCACATATTTTTAATGAATGAGTAAATTAAAAGACTATGGGGAAAATAACACTAATGTTTTTGTAAAAGTTATAGGTGAAATGCTTTGAAAAAGATCCCAGAATACATTCTGCATTGTCTGCTGAGAGAATGAGTATGTGGTTACAAAAGCAAAGTCTTTTCTTCTATATCCTTACTTATTCCTTGAGTCTTCCACATCAAGGATCATGCAATAAAACATCCAATAAAAAATAATCACAGCTGGATGTGTGGCTCAAGTAGTAGAGCACATAGCAGCTCTACTGTCCTTGGGGAAGGTGACATAGCTGTGCCTCTGATGGTTCCTTGTCCCATTGCTATGTTGCCTCACACCTTTGACCATGCTGTTCCCTTCTCCTGGAACACCTTGTCCTCCAGCCCCAACTCACACTTCCTCAATCCACCCTCTTCTTCCCTGCAAGACCAGCTTAAGTCATGCCTATTCCAGGGCTTTTCCTTGCCAATACAAGCTCAGAATTCTATTAATCTTGTATGAAACTCTGTATGACCTGTAAAGTTATTCTTGGCCATTACTGTTGACGTTGTTATGAGAAGTTACTAAGATAAGTTACACAAATGCTTCTGGGACCACCTCTAAAACATGCTAGGGACTCAGAAATGAAAATTGTGACTACATTGAAAACCATGTAGAAGTGGAAGCAAAATAAGTGTTTAAAGTACTGGGGGCTGAGAGTGTAGCTGAGGGGTAGAGCACTTTTCTAGAATGCACAAGGCCTGGGTTCCACCCCAGCACTGCCAAAAATAATCAGGATTTTTCTGGACCTAATATCAATAGTAAAGATCAGGACCAGTTGTGGTCCTGAGCACTTAGTAGGTGCTGTCTCACTTGTTCCCTGCTGTCACTGGGGAAGATGGTTTCTGAACTACCCTGTGTGAGGATGAGGAACCTAGACACACAAGTTTTGAAAACTTGCACAGTAAGCAGAGTGGCTCCTGACCTCCTAATGGTCCTGCAGCCCTGTGCTTGCCTGACACAGAGCAGGGATCTGCTACCACCAGTTCACCTTCGAGGTAACATTCCCTTTCATCTGAACCTGAGGACCAGTCATTTCAAGATCCCTGCTCTGTCTGGCATAGCCAGCAACTGAAAACAGAAGTGGAAATATTTTGGCCCTCTAAAAATAGCAGCTTCTTTTTAAAATGTCCTGAAAGCAGTCTCTTTCGCAAATGTATCTCTTCAGAGCTCATGCAGATCTTCACTGTCTTCTCCTTCCATAGGAAATTAGATTTTGTTCATGTTGAAATTAAGATTTTGATTAAATTTTGTTTCCTTTGGAAGAATAAAGCTGTGTCAGACTTGAGAAGTGGATAAAATCCTGTTCTTTCCAGGAAGTGAATGGGAGTGCCTATAGAACCAGGGTAGTCTTGGGCTGATTCCAGGGACAGGCATCTGAGTGTGCTATAAGGCCTGACTCAGAAGCAGCCACGCTAAGCAATGGTTTTTAATCTGGGAGGCAGAAGCCCCATGACTGCTTCTGCAGAGTAGTCCTCACCCTGGAACTGGCTAGGCTTCCCCAGAGTCACTCAAGGGTCACTAAGGGTCTCCCTGCTCCTTTCCCTGTGTGGCCCAGTGAACTTCCAAGTACATCAGGCACTAGCATCATTTTTATTTCCCTTGAGCCTGCTACCATTTGAGCCATGCTCCCAGCCCATTTTTTGCTTTATTTATTATTCAGGTTGGGTCTCCCATAATCAGCTATGGTACAGTTCCCAAGCAGCTAGGATGACATTCATATAGTTCATTGAGATGAGAGGTCTTGCTAACTTTTGCCCAAGTTGGGCTGGCCTCAGCTGAAATCCTCCTGATATCTGCCTCTTGAGTAGCTGGCATCACAGGTGTGAGCATGGCACCATACTGACTAGGACCATTTTCTACATTCCAAACATTTCATCTGCTTCAGCCCTTGACACCCTTCAGAAATACTTGTAAACTGCACAGCAGTAATATGAAAGAGTGCTGGTTCTTAAATGACTGATTTTTTTCATTAAGAAGAAATACAGTCATTGGAAAGATGCCAGAACTCCTGGCAATGGTAACCTTTGTCTCAGGACTCCACATATTAAAACTACTTCAGTTATCTCTACTCTGATTTTGTAGAGGACCAAAGAAAATTGCTTGTCTGTGCCAGGGTTCCTGAAGCACTACTGCTTGCTCTAATTTATCTCTGCTTCTTCATTCCCCACTGGGTTCCAGCAGGATCCAGAAAGTGTTTCCAAATCATAGAATAAAAGGTACTCTGCTACTGTAAATTAACAAAATGTAAATAGATCTCATCCCTCAGTATCCACTGGTGAATTGGATCTGAGACTCCCCACAGATACAAAATGTGCAGATACATGTTTGTGCATATTCAGTACAGATGTAATTTTTTTCTGAATATTTCAACCCATGCTTAGTTGAATTCACAGGTGTGAAGCATGAGGATACACAGGACTGATTGTATAGAGGTTATAAAATGCAGAGACACACAATGGTCTGCTTTTGCAAAATAGGTTCTCTTGTCCATGACAGAGATAAGTGAAGGAACAGGTGGGTGGAGATCCTGGACTTCCAGCCTCCAGAAATAGGAGACAAAAAGTTCCTACTGTTGAAGCAACCCAGCCTGTGGTAGTATATTAGGGCAGCCCTAGAAAACTAATGGATAATGTAACAGACCAACTATTAAGAAGTTAAGTGATCCAGGAAGAAGATCATAACAAACATTTACTGAATGTCAGTCACAGTCACTGGGAAAACATCTCATTCTACAATGTCATGTCATGGGAATTGTAGTGGGAGGAGAATAGGTCAATCAAAAGTACAATTTCAGCAGGAAACATAAGCTCTCCTCCCTCACATGTAGCAGCAGTCTCAAATATCTGATGCATTCATCTTGATCAGGACCAACATGGTCTCCTACAGGGAATAATAAGCCACCACTGGGCATGAGAAGGAAGAGGGTAACTGATAGAAACTCACACACTTAGCTTAGATGACCTGATAAAGGAGAATCTAGGGCTGTTCCCTGGGAGGAACTCCCCAACTGGAAGGAGAAAATAACTTCAGAAGTAGAAAAGTACAAAAAATTCCCAGAGTTTGTCCTTTGCCCAGCTTCCTTCACTAGTGCTTTAGTCAGCTCAATGGAGAAGAATAGATTTCAAAGCATTTCACTAATATTCCTGGATATGCTCAGAAAAGCTTGGAGATGTGAGAACTCTCAAACCCAAGCTCTTTCTCTGGATAAGACTATAATGAAACTGGGGATACAGAAGACGGGGAAATTGTACAAAGAAAGATCTGGGGCCTGTTGTATTTATGTAATTAAGCTCTGTCAGAGATGAACAGCTTCAGAGAACACTCTATCAACAATGGTAAGATGGAAATATAGAGAATAAATATGTATTGCAACATCTTCAAAACCACATTACAAAAATCCACACAAGGTACTGAATGCATCACTGTCCATCTTCCTGGGAAGGTAACCTCTCAGGGGAGTCCAATGACAAAACTCTACAGTTCATGCTATGAAAATGGAACTACCACAATAGAATATACATAATTTTTTCCGTAAACATCCCTTCTGAAGTGTTCTCTTTACTTATGCCCATCTACAGTGGAGAAAGCCAGTGACTGATACTTTCAGTATTCTTTCTCTGGAAAAGCTGGCAGTGGCTTCCCAAAGCCAATTCTCCCAGTCCCATAATTCACCCTTACCTCATAGCCAAAGCCAGGACTGTCGGTCAAAACCTCAGAGGCACCTCACATCAAAAATAAGAAACAGCCTAAGATTTGTGGAATGTGAGTTTGGTGCTTGAACAACATAACAGGCTGTGTCCTGCAGGGAAGAACTGGACATGGATGCTTTAGGAGCATCCTCTATGTTTGCTGATTGACCCTACACAAGTCACATTGTTTCTCTGGACTTCTGGGGTTTTACTTGGAAGAAAGAAAATCTCAGGTCAATCTGTATGGTTCTTTCCATTTCTAAAGGTTTTGTGGCTTCACCTTCTTCAATTCATCCAGATTTATATTCATAAAAAACAATCTTCAGTCCACATAAGACTGTGACAATTATTGACAATGAATTATTAAAGTGCCACAGATTAGAAATACCACCTTCTGAATTTATACTGGATGTTTCTCATTTTGCTTTGGCTGCCCATCCTGCATTTTAGGATTCTCACAACATAGAAAGTGTTATGGGCTGAAGTGTGTCCCCCCAAAAGCTCACAGAGAAGTCCTAACCCCCAGTACTTCAGAATACTTGGAAATACAGTCTTTTTGGAAGCAGTTAGTTAAAATGACATCATACCAATGTGGGCCCCAAGCCAATATGACTAGTGTCCTTCTATTGGGGAAATTTAGCTGGGTATGATGGCACATCCCTATAAATACAGCACTCAGGAGACTGAAGGGGGAGGATCTTGAGTCCAACGGCAGCCTGAGCTACATGGCAAGCCCATGTCATACATGAATGAATCAATGAATGAATGAAGGGAGGGTGAGGACCAACACACAGGAAGAATATGCACACAGGAAAAACAACATGTGAAGAGTAGAGTGATACTTCACTGGCCAAGGAAATGCCAGAAAGTGCACAAAGCCCTGGAATACATCCTCCATGGCACCTCAGACGACCAGGGCCTGCCATAGCCCTGATCTCAGACTTCTGCCTCCAGAACTATTGGAGAACAAATGTTTTTTGATGAAGACCCTAGTCAGCAATGCTAGCAAACTGACACAACTTCTCAATGTAAAGCCAGATGACGGGTTCCTAAGCTTTCCCAGTTTTCCTGGGGGTAAGGCAGGAAATAAGTCCTTGGCTCTGGAGATCAGACACACTTGCCAAGTCTTGCAGTCCAGAGCAGCAGTGGCTGAAGGAATCCACCCAGGTGACTTGCAGTAAAGCAGTAGCTGCTCAACATAGCTCTCTCAAGTGCCCTGGCAGATGGTAGCAGCAAACGGAATCATCATAGCATCAACCATACCAACACTGAGGCCTGTGCCTGACCCTGAGCACACTGTCCTGTGTCACACTGGAGTTCGCTTTGAGTTTGGGCCTAGCGAGACTCCGTAAGTTGAAATGAGCATGTAGTTCAGTGGTAGCAGCAAGTGCAAGGCCATTGGTTCTACCCCCAGCAACAGAAAAAAACAAAACGAGAGGTTCAACAGGTTGCCCAATTCTTTCTTCTCAATTTCCTTCTTACTTCAAGAGAGATGGCTTCCATTGTTACCTAGAACAGCTCTGACTCAAAGTAGGTCTTTAGTGGTTGTCAATGGTGAATAAACCCTTAGTGTTACAAGTGTTATTTTATGAGCCACACAACTTCTACAATAATTCCAATTTACATTCTATGAACATACAAAAAATAATTACTGACATTTAATAAGCACAGACTCTTGCTGGGCTTCTTACCCCAACACACAGCACCTTGGGTAGGCCTTCATGGCAATCTGATGTTCATAGATGGGGAAACCTGTGTTTGGTGATAGGAGGAAGAGATGGTAAATACAGGATGGCAAGCCAGACATTTTAGCTTAATATGTGAAGAGAACTCATAGGAACAATACTGAGAATAAATTCTTTTTTAATTAATATTTTTTTTCATTAGCAAATATTATTTAGGATGATTCATTGTGACATTTACAGATGTGCTTACAATACGTATTTACTAGATGCACCTCCTGCATCATTCTACCTCTTCTCCTTCCCCAGTCTTACAATAATCTCAACCGATTTCATTCTGTTTTCATACACACACATGAATTACATCCACCAAATGTGCCCTCCTTTACGCTCTTCCTTTACCCTGCCCCGCCACTTATATTCCCCCATAGACAGAACCTATTTTACTTTCCTGCCCTATTTTTTTTGAAGTGTTATAAGGTGGTTTCACCTTGATATTTCACACACATATATATCATACTTTCATCAAATTAACCACTTCTATTACTTTCTCTTTCTCTATCACTCTGCGCCACTATTATTCAACAGCTTTCATGGTACTTTGTTATATTACACTATATTTATGTACAGATGCAAGGTATTCCATTATTACTCATTATCTATAATTTTCATTAGATTTTTGTTTGATTCTCTTTCATGTTCTTTGACACATCTCAGAAATCATCCCTTATGAGTACATAAAATGTCTCTTCCTTTTTTGGTCTTGTTTTACAGTTACATAATATTCTATTGTGTAGGTGTAGGATACCAATATTCTGATACATACATTTTTGGTACTCTGATATATACCTTTTAAACATGTTGAACAATATTCCACAAATTCAACAGGGCTCTACATTTTCTTGATGATTCTAACCATTGAACTGTGCTTAAGAATAACCTGGCTTCTTATTAACTATTTCTGTATTGGTTCCTCTATGCAGAGATTTTGAATCACTAGGTATAAGGTGTAACTGAGAAACCTATATTTGACCAACTACTCCCTCCCTTGCACTGGTTCTGGCATAGGAAGTTCACAAAGTCCCCTTTTACAGTAACCAGAGTGCAAGTCTGTGACTGGCTTTGCTACTGTGATGAAGAGAAATAGAGGTGACAGGATGAATTCACAGAGTCCTCCAAGTTTCTGCTTCTAGGAGCCTTCAAGTGGAATTATCATTGGTACTAACTCACCAAACTAGAGCATAAACTTTGCAATCCAAAAGCCTTCCCAACTGCAGTAAAGGTGCAGAACTGATTTCTCACACTTAAAAAGTAAAGTAATCCTAGGGCATCAGAGAAGAGGGAAGAATCAGAACTCACAACCTGCAACATTAAGTGTTGAAGACTCAGATTCTTAGGAAGTTGTTATGAGATTTTGGCAAGAATTCGTTCATACCATGGTCTGTAGCCACATGGAAGGAACTGTTTTGGATGAGAAGATGAGGATGAATTCACTTATGATCTCAATGACCATCAATCATTATAACACAGTGTGTTATTCCTATGGCTGGAAAAGGACTTGTCTCCATGAACTCATGCAGGACTTTAACCCCAAGATCCTAAGTTCATGGTATTAAGATGGTGAAGGTTTATCCCAACTATTGTGTTTACAGTTGGGTTTACTAAGTCATTGGCTAGTGCCCCAAGAGTGTATCCTGGTGGCTTTAAAGGAAAGGGAGAGAGACCGCACAGTAATAGAGCTACGCGAGCCATGCACGCCACCTGCCTCCTGTATTGAGATGCTCTGGACCACCTCAGGACTAAGCCAACAAATGGCTCTAACCAGATCCAAGTCAGTGGGGCCCTGCAAGAATCATGACAAAAATAAACATCACTTCTTTTTAAATTTATCCTACCTTAGTAGTACATTAGAGTAACTGAAGCTAATTAATACAGTTACTTATAACAATGAGCAAATGTTGGAAGTGCTTATCGGAGAAGATAAATAACTTCTGAATAGGTTTCACAGAGGTGGTTAATGACACAGGCCTAAAGGTGGGATGGAAATTACAAAGAGGCCTCCTCCGAGTATTGTCTTTGTACCCTTTATTGCTCTTGAAATTTCAATTAAATGTAGTTAAAACCTCTTCTGTAGACCTAGTTTTTATCATTATACCATGGAAGCAAAAGGGGTTAAATGAAATGACAGAGTCTTGAAAACATCATAAACAGATTACATCTAAAATGTTTACAAAGGCTGTATGTCATCATTTGGGGCTGTATATACAAAAAAATAAAGAAAAACAGCTCATAGCCTCACCATAATCTCACTGACTACAAATATGCATTCTAACTTGACAAGCTTCTTACTGGCAAAAAGTACCCTTAGTTTTGGCTCTGTGGTTGAACCCAGAGTTGTTTTATGAGTAATGTATTATTTTTACATATTTAATAATAGGCCCAAATTCTTGCTTAAAATTTTTTTGAAAACGTGAGACTTATTTTTGTGAACCTGCCACTATGTATGACATACTTTGCTTACAGGAAGTGTTAAGTAAACAATATTTGACTGCATTTTTACCTGAATATGACTCCCTTAAGTATTCTGTTCCTTCTTGATGAAAGTATTTTAATTTGGACTGTACCTATGAGGGTGCCTGAGAAAGCTTTACGACCTATGGGAAATCTGTATAGCTTTATATAAGATGCTGGAGCCTCTTCCCAGCCAGATCTTGCTGAAACCTAACAGAGGGGTGGGTGGCATGAACAGGGAGCTTCACAAGCATGTGTGGAGCAGGAGCTGACCTGTGTTGACCTGAATGCAAGGGTAAGAAAGTGGCCTAGGTCCTGCCCCCTTGGGCATGGTGTCACCCCCTCCCCCTGCATCAAGCCACACAGTGGTCTGTCCCTGCTTCCAAGGGAGTGTTCAGGTTCTATCTAGAATGTTGAGTGTTCTCTATTGCCTTCTGTGGCCTGGTCAGGCCTTGGCAACAGACAGAGCTGCTTTGGCATCATGGAGGGAGCCAAGGCCGCCACTCAGTGGTACTTGAGACTAATCCTGAGAGAATTCTTCAGGCATGTGGCAGGAGGTCCTGAAGAGTTGAAGCTAGGCCGAAATCCCTATGCATTGCCGTGGGAGCCGGTGATATGTGTGGTTATCCTTGGACTTTTTATTCTTCTGTGCTGTTTGTGGCTTTATGCAATGAAAGAAAAAAATCTTGCCATAAAGCTTTGTGAACTGATGGAAGAAAAATGCGAACTCCTTCAAAAAGTGAGCCTTGCCGAAAAAGAGCTTGAAGACTTAGAGTCATCTTTGAAGGATGCCAGCTTTGAGAAGGGCTCAACAGAGCTAGTAGAGAGTTTGAAGGCAACCTGTGAAAAGCTGGAGAGATCCAAATCTCAACTGGAAGATGAAATACTCTTTGTAGAAAAAGAGCTACAAGAAGAAAAATGCAAACATTCTGAACAATGTGAATTGAGGGCCAAGTTATCAAAAACGGAGCAAGAATTAAAAGATAGACTAAATTCCCTAACAGAACAACTAGCTGAAGCCAAAGAAGCCTGCCTAACACATCAAAACACTGAAGCACAACTGAAGGTGCCAATGAAAGATGCCTGGAATGAAAACTCCCAACTTCAGGCACACCAAAAACAGCTTCTCCAAGAAACTGAATCCCTGAAGAAACAAGTGTGTGAACTTAAAAAACAGAAGATAACAATTGAAGATTCCACAGTACGTGCACAACAAGTTCTAAATGATCAAGAAGATCACATCCAGTCTCTGACCGCCCATTTGCTGAACATGACAGACTGGACTGCTATACTTGGAGAAGATATATGTGATGGTGACTTGGAATTAGAAATGACAGATGGATCAGAAAAGGCAGCTTACCGAGAAAATCAGCCAAAAGGAGCTTTGAAGAAACTGATGTATGCTGCAAAATTAAACGCATACTTAAAAACCTTAGAAGCAGAGAAAAACCAGATTGAAACTCAATTGTGTGAAGTAAATAAAATCAATCAAGACCTCATGGAGCATATTAAAATTCTCCAGACAGAACAAGCTTGTTTACAATCACAAAATACACAGCTTGAAAATGACAATCAGATGCTTCAGCACAAAGTTAACAAAATGACTGAACTGTATTTATGTAATAGTAGGGAACAAAACAAAAACTTAATAGCACAAGGCAACTGCCGGCTAGAGATGGAGGAGAAACTTTCCAAAGTGGTGGAGAAGATCCTCCGTGCATCTAGAGAGCTGAAGAGCTACAAAATGCAAGCCAGATATCTTGAAAAAAAATGCACACAGACATTCTTTATTATCAAAACCAAGTTGTTAAATATGAGAAAAAAGAGCAGCTTTCTTTGATGTTAGTTGAGACTTCTGAAAAAAACCTCCATTATTTCAAGGAAAAAAACGAGCAGATGAGACAAGAATTAATTGAAATTAGGCTTCAAACCAAACTTTTAATCAAACATTCTCATTCACCTGATGTTCCACATACAGTATGTGGTGAAGAGCCTTGCCAACAGGGCCTCTCACCATTGGATCAACCTTCATCTGAAGAGAAGGCTTTTCTCTATCCTTCTGAAATGGAATTCAGTAGAAATGACACCAGTGAAGATCTTGGTAATTCAAATGTGCCTGACTCATCTCTGCCTGCTGGAAGCCAAGTAGTGGGCCCTGGCTTTATTCCTCTTGTCACAAGTCCCACATCCAATGGGTCCAAGGAGACAGTTAATGAAAAAGCAGCCTCTTTTCCTTCCACTGCCTCTAGAAAACATGCATGGAGCCTCTGAAGATTATATTCCATCAAGAGATTTCATTGCCACAGGAGGTCCTCAAAATTTTAGTATGCTAAATATATCAAAAATAATTGAAACAGTTTACATTTGATGTTTAGAAAAATATCCTTATACTGACCCATCATTTTCAGTTTAAATAACTGTGGTTACTTCAGTGATTATACTTTTCGTTATGGGATTAGGATTCTCTGGATAGTCTTTTCTAAGTAGATTTAAAATTGACTCTTATTTTGTTTAGATAGTGCATTTTATTTCCATTATATATTATTGTAGATAGAATACTTATTTTAACATGACTATATAATACCTTATTGCATGAGCAATAATAGGAATTTTATTTATGCAATCTTACAGTAGTAATATTTTCACTGCAAATGTGTCTTTATGTCAAGAAATGTATTTACTATAGGTTTACACAATTGTGAAAGTATCTTCATGCTTAATGAAATAAATTTCAAATTATTTTAAACTCTTGTTTGGCATTGATTATATAACCAGTTAATTTTCAAAAAAAGAAAAAAAAGAATTCCAAGGGAGAATGGACAATCTAGGAAAAGGCTGGAAGGCAAAAAGCTCTTCGCAAATAAAAGGTCCCTGCCAAAGATTTGTCTCCCTGCAAAAGGTTGAGAGGTGGCAGCAAAACTAGATGTGGTACATTCCCGAAAGTGATCTGATTTTAAATAGGAACACTCTCTAGTGTATCAAATATTACATGTAAGGAAAACACTCGAGGGACTAAAATAACAGTCTTCAGAGGAAGTAGTTTTGTAGAGGTTGCCTCCTTGCCAACCTCTGGGAAATGCCTGTATCCCACCGTTTCTTAGGCTTGAAGGTTAAGCCCTGGCCAAATCCTTCTTTTAGCACTATGGTTTAAGAATACCATTCAATCCTCCTGTGTTCTCTATGTCCAGGTGTCAGACCTCCATGAGATCTGAAGATCTGCTCTCTCCCCCAAATAAGTCTCTGGGTGTTTAATTCTGTCTTAGTGTTTGCTTCTGAACAGACCAGATCCAATGCAGAAATGAATGCAAAAAACTGAATTCATGTCTATACAGCCTGAAATCTATGTTCCTTCTACAATCCTCTCAAGATTGGTAACAGAAAGAGGTGGTTCCTGCAGCAAACACAATTACTAAGACCCTATAATCACTTAGGAGTCAAAAAGCAGAAGGACTTATTCATAACACTAAAAAAACTGGAAAATGAAAATCTTTTAAAAATCAGTTAAGGAGTAATTGTTAGTATTTCCCAAGGTATTTGACTATTTAGAGGATTACTTGTAAGTACTGAGTTCCACTGGCATGTATGAAATGTAGGGCTTGCCTCTACAGTTCTCAATGCTTGGACAATGGCAACTGAATTCCTGTTGTCAAGGCAGGAGGCAGCAAAGAGTCCTGTACATTTCCTCACAAGCCCTTCTCAAACTGCACACAAATTTAAGAATCAATAAGAAAGAGGAAAAATCATGGGTATCAAGCGCCCTAAGCAATGCTGTCATCCAATCAAGGCAGAGGCAAACAAATGTCTTTCAGACCAAGAAAAAAAGTATCTCCAACAGTTCAACTAAATCCCAGGGAATACCTCTTACCAAGAGACTGTAGAGATATTAGCCAGAAAAACCCACAACTGCATCACTTAATCCAGCAGTGTTTGAGAAACACACAGGATGAGAACACTTTCACTAGCCCACTTTGTGCTACATTGAAGGGAAATATTGTAATTTATTGGTTCTTTATACCACACCCAACTAGTAAAAGATATTTATCCTTCTGGCGGGGGGTTGTTTGACCTTAAGGAAAACTGAAGGTATTCCTAACAGAACAAAATAAGAATCTGAAGGCATTGCTGAGAAATTTTCCTTGTAATCAGGAACATCTCCATATTTTTATTTAGCACCTATTCCTAGAATATTCCCTGAGTCCATAGCTGAATGTACTAAAGACTCCTCTCTTCAAAGGATTTCTAATTCATATAAAGTTTGTAGGGAATGATGATTCAAACTCTCACTTTCTGAGTACTTCCTTTGTGCCAGACAAGAGAGACATACATGAAAATTCCAACAGCATTGTAAGAATAGTCTCTTTTTCCAGAACATACACATTTAGATGCCATACATAGAGATCAGAGTGTGCTCACAGGAACAGGCACACCAGGGTTATCTGGGAACTTGTGAGAAATGCAAAGTCATTGACCCCACCACAGCTCTCAAGCATGCACTGGGGATGTGACTCAGAAATCTGCATGCTCACAAGCTTTCTGGGTGGTTCTGATGCATGGTACCATGTTACCACTGATAGAGACAATAAGGACTGTGAGGCTTCTATAAGGTAAGACACTGGATGGAGCTGAGCAGTCAGAGAAGACACCTCAAGTTGGACCTCCAAAAAAGGTAAGCATGATAGGGACAGAGAGAAGGAAATGATAGGATAAGAGACCAAAGAGCAGATCTCCCATTGTTTTTCCCAGTGTCCTAAAGGTGATGTTTTAATGTTAAGGACAAAGCATGGTTTTTTTATTACAAGGGTGAGGCAGGTTAACATTAGGGAAACTTCAGGACTCATAGAAACTTAATATTATGTCACAGATTAACCACGTTCTAGCTCAAGGATATCTTCTCCTGGCCAAGGAACCACCCATTCCCTTCCCCATTCATTGATTATTGGGTGGAAAACACCTGGTTCCTGCCTTCCCATAGATTAGTGTAAATTTTAAAAGCACCTGGAGAAGACATGCACACTCTCTCAGCCTCCAAATCCCACCTGGGCCCCACCATGATCCTCTTTGTATTTCTCTTCCCCAACATTTAATAAACTCCATTTACACCCATGTGTCCTGCCATGGATTCTTCGCGCTGGGACACAAAGAATTTGGAAGTTTTCTGATCACAGACACCAACCCACCAGCAACAAGGGTAGATTTGAGAAACTTTAGACAAAGTTGCATCAATGAGTAATTCAGCTTATTCCTGTGCCCTGATATTTGATCCAATTTCATCTCACAGTTGCAACAGTTCCAGCAGTCACTGGGGTCTTAATAAGATGAATGGCTCCATTATTAAAGGCACATAAAAAACTTTCTACTCAGCCCCTTCCAGAACATCATTATTTCAGTTATCTTACAAACTCCTTTCAGTATCTCACTCTGTCCACTACAAGGAGGACTAGAGTTTGAAAGGAAATATTTACAAAGTATTAAAGAAAACTTGCATTTTAATCTATCACCCCACAGAGGATTGTACATTTCAAAGAATAACAAAACTGTGATAGTAGATTGTCCCACAGTTAGAGCTGCAACTCGATAGCCAGTCACAGTAAAGCACTAAGTGGCAACTTCTAGCAGTTCTGTAAATGTGCTAAGGCTCATCAGCTTGCTCCAGGGACCTCTCCAGTTTCACAGAAAGGTTTGCACTTTATTGCTCAATGCCCTAATCTCCTCCATACCCTACTTCTTGCACTCCTGTAGGTCCCAAGTATAGGGAGAATAAGTTAAAACCACATCCTTAAAATTACACATTAAGTGAAAATCTGTTTTCCATTCCAAGCCACTGAATGAAATCTGACAATGACCTCTCCCCCTAAGTAGGGCCCATTACTGTGTTTAGCTCCTCTTTTATTCATACAACAGTTTTATGATGACCTTTCATTGGGACAGGCACTCACCATGGGCACTGAGCATCCTGCATGTCCCTGCTGATTGTGACTGTTTGAAAAGTAGTCAAGCTTCTGGTAATAAGTTAGATCTAGACAGCCAGGATGTAACTACTTAGACCTGGCCTGGTTTCAGGCTCCAGTGTTTGATACCTTCTATAAATGCTTGAGCCTTTGCACCTAGACCCCTCAGTTGTGATGGAACCCAACTGTGTACAGAACCCATCATGCCAATGAAGGATTCACGGATGGCAGAACTGCTATCACTTTAGCAGTTCTGCAGCATTTTGCCCAGCAATGAGCAATAAATACTGTCACTGTGATGTCTGACATCTTGGTTCCTAGTTAGGCACCTGGAGAATGGCAGGTCTGCTCTTTGATATCCCTTGTGAGTCTCGGGTTCTTCCTGACACACAGGAAGTGTTGGGAACTGTACGACACCGTTGTTCTGCATTCTGCCAGAGGGGCACCAGTCCCTCAGTTATGGCAAGGGAAGCTGAGATGGAACTTGAACTGCTTATCAATATTTTCTGAGTCTTTTAAAGAAGAGATTGTGACCACCTCAATAGGTGTCATTGACTTATTATCATAGAATTCATGTCAAACTCTGCTATCAGTCCACTTAAAGAAGCTTATCAAGGAGGATCCAAGATGGTGACTAGGGTACGGAAGCAGATAGCATGAGCTCAGTGACTCCAAAACCTTGCTGAGATGCTGGAGCCACACTTGGTGGAAATAAACTACCAACGAGAATCAAAATTTTAATATCCTGAACCCCTGGCCCATAGGAAACTTCTACATGCCACATTACACTGAGAAAACTAACTGACAGGAATCACCACATATCAATCAATATTAACACTGAATGTCAATGGACTCAACTACCCCATCAAAAGACACTGGAAAACTGGATTAAAAAGGAAGTTCCAACTATCTGTTGTTTACAGGAGACCCATCTCATTGACAGAAACAAACACTGGCTTAGGGTGAAAGGCTGGAAGAAGATTTACCAAGCCAATGGCCCCCCAAAACAGTCAGGAGTAGCAATACTTATTTCAGAAAAAGTAGACTTCAAACTTACATTTATCAAACAAGATAAAGAAGGACACTCCATACTAGTAAAAGGAGAAATACACCAAAACAAAATAATAATTATTAACCTATATGACCAAATGTCAGAGCACTGAATTTCATCAAACATATTCTAAAGGACTTAAAAGCACTTATAGACTCCAACACAGTGGTAGTGGGAGACTTTAATACCCCCATATCATCAATATCTAGGTCATCCAAACAAAAAATCAATAAAGAAATTCTAGAACTAAATCACACCCTAGATCAAATGGACCAAGCTGATGTCTACAGAATATTTCATCCAACATCTGCACAATATACATTCTTCTCAGCTGCCCATGGTACTTTCTCCAAAACTGATCATATCTTAGGCCACGAAGCAAGACTCAGCAAATACAAGAAAATAGAAACAATCCCATGCATTTTATCTGATCACAATGCATTAAAATGAGAACTCAACAACAAAAACAACAGTAGAAAATATGCAAACAATTGGAAGCTGAACAAAACATTGCTGAATGATCAGTGGGTCATTGATGAAATAAGAAAGGAAATTAAAAGTTTCCTGGAAGTTAATGAAAATAAAAACACAACCTACCAGAACCTATGCAACTCAGCAAAGGCAGTCCTAAGAGGAAAGTTTATAGCTATGAGTGCATATAGTAAGAAAACAAAAAGAGCTCAAATAAATGACCTAATACTACATCTCAAACTCCAGAAAAACAAGAACAAGCAAATCCCAAAACAAGCAGAAGGAGAGAAATAATAATTCCCAGCACCACAAAAAAAACCAAAAAACTTCATATGAACATTGGCCCCCTTTCAAAAGAGGCATGACTCCTCAGATAACAAGTAATAAATCACTAGTCTAACCAGTATTTCCATTTCTATCAGCCTCCATTGTCTTACACATGTGGTAGTCAGTATGCCTATAAGATTCCTAGTACAATCTGACTCCTCAGTTGAAAGGTGGAAACTTGGAAAGCAGACAGTTCAATTTTGCTCAAATATGCAGTAACCATGTTGATAGCTCAATGACAAGAGGATAAAACCATGTTTTGTCTGACATCCTCTTCCACAGTCTCAATAGATCATCTCCTGCCCCCTAAGGGAAAGTTACAAAGAGTCTCCCTGTAAGCTGGGTGTTCATGGTGACATCTGTATTCCCAGGGGCTGAGGCAAGTAAATCTCACATCCAAGGTTAATTTGAGCTTTACAGAAGGGTTCAAGAACGGTCTGGACTACATGGTGAGACCCTGTCTCCAAAAATGAGTTTCCCAGGAAATAAGAGTTTCATACACATCCAAGAACATAGAGGCGGTCAGGTATAGATGGCAATTGACATTTGCTTTGGAAAGGATAAAATTTTAAGTAATTGATGGTTGGGAAACTGTTCATTTTGGAGGTAAAAATCTACATTTATTGCTCAAGTTCAGACTTTATGCTGAAAAAATAAAGCCTTTTAGGGTATTCGGTGAAGACCAAAAACCGTAACTGACTTCAGGTAGAAGTACTTCGTTGTCCTGTTCTATTATTATCATGTAAACTTCTTAAAGAGAGAGGGGGTAGAAAGCACCATGGCTCTGGTGCAAAAAGGGCACCCATTGTTGCCTTATCAGCTTGGATCTTACCAGCTGGTGATGCTGGACAAGTGATTTTCCCTCAATTAGTTCATAAATATTTCTTGAGTGCCAGGCATGGTAGTACATACCTGTATTTCCAGCTACATGGGACACAGAGGTAGGAGGATCAAGATCTGAAGCTGGACACAGGAACTTCCCCCAGATTACTGACCTGGAAGTGGTTTGCTGCTTCCTCATGTGCTTTTCTGTCCCAGGAGGCAAAGACCTACTCCGGGACCTCTAATGGGAGAATTACATGACATTCCTACTTTACAAAGGCCTCCAGCCCCTGATGATGTCCACAAGCCAGGTAGGCCTTACAACGTTCCCTTAGAGTTCCATGTCAAAAGTCAGTGGGGCAGAGGAGACCTTGCTTTAGGATGTGCATTTGTTCTTGTGAGCAGAATAGCACCACTGAGACTGAGATCCCTGTCATTCTTGGTTTTGAGTTGGGTATTGACATGGCCAATCATGTAGCTCCCTTTTCCCCCCTCAAATGCCCAAGGACACACCACAATACCTGCCAAGGTCCCAGGGGCTGGGTAGGAGTGCACCTGGAGCATTCATGATCTGAATGTGATCTCACATGACTCTCCTAAGTGTTCCAACCTTGGCAGTATTTCCTCTCAGAAAATGCACTAGGGTTGCTCTTCTGAAACCTGCCCTTTCTAGCATATTCAGGGTAAAGCTTAAGTCTATTACTATGAACGAGCCTCTTCTCCCCTCTTCTGGTGGGCACCCCTAGGAAGAGTGACCGAAACGATCAGCCTGCCTGTCCTTCAGCACCCAGAACCCAGAGGCAGCCAGAGACCATGGGGCCCAAGGACATTCTCCCCAAAGCCATGAATGAATACATGGACATTATGGACTGGCTGATGGTAACTCAGCAATTAGGCACTATGGATTCTGATGGAAACCAATAAGAGGAAAAAATAAAGAAGCAGCAGGAATCGGATGTGATGACTGTGGATTAGGATCTCCTGAGCCACACTGACAAGCTGTGCATTGAGGTGGACCTCATAATGGGGGTGGGCTATATCTGGGGCCCTGGTGTCAGCCAGAATCTGGGACCAGCATTCTGGTTCAAGGATTTGAGTATGATTGCTTGGCTGCTGAGGACTGTGGACATCTGTGTTTCTTTACTTGTGGAGTCATGATGAGTTCACAGCTGCATGGTGTAGACCAGGTTGTAGAGGTCATTGTTCCTTGCTCTTTCTGATGGTCTCACTGGCTTGAGGTATTGTTCCATGTAACACATATGGACACCCTCTTCCCCTGTTCCCAGGTAGAGACTATCAGTCACCCATGATTCATAGAGAATTGCTCTCCCTAGAACCAGAGATGTGTATTTTAGCACTAAATGAAGAGATGGAACAGGAAGCAAGACTACTCCTAAAAGATAGATATGGGAAGGAGTTTCAACAGGTAGGTTAGAAGTATGAGTACACCAGGATGAAACACAAAGTTGGTTCTCTGAATAAATAAATAAAATTGGCAAACTTCTAGATAAATTAACAAAAGAAGGAAGAAGAAGACCCAGACGCAAATAATAAAATCAGAAATGAAAAAAGTAGATATTACAATACACACAATGAAATTTAGAAGACTATACAGGAATGCTTTAGAAACCTATACTCCAGCAAATTGGAAAGTGAAGTAATAGTTCAATTTCTTCACACATATGACTCCCATTAGATCATTAAAAACTTTAAATAGATCTATAATAAGCAATGAGATGGAGACAGTTACAAAGAACCTACCAAGAAAGAAAAGCACAGGTCCTGAAGGATTCACTTGTGAATTCTACCAGACCGTTAAAGAAGAGGGAACACCAATACTCCTCAAATTATTCCATAAAGTACAAAAGGAAGGCTTACTGCCAAACTCATTCTACAAAGCGAATAACATCCAAGTACCAAAGTCAGGTAAAGATTGATCAGAAAAAAGAAAGTCATAGGCCCTTACCTCTGATGAACATAGACACAAAAATCCTCAATTATAAGGAAAAAAGAAAAGGGTGAATATTGTGGATGTATTTTGTTTTTATACTTGAAAATAGAGTCATGGTACCTGTTCAAACTGTTCTAAGAAGATTTGGAAGGGAGATGAGGGGGAATGATAGAAGGAGAGGATAAAAAATTGAAAATATTATATACCATATGCAAGTTGGTTTCATTCCAGGGATGCATGGTTGGCTTAACATATATAAATGAATAGACATAATACAGCATGTAAACATAATCAAGGACAGACATCATATGATCATGTCATCCAATGCAAAAAAAAGTTTGATAACATTCAGCATCTTTTCATGATAAAAACTATGAAGAAACCAGGAATAGTTGGAATGCATGTCAACATAATAAAGGTTATATATGAGAAAGCTACAGCTGACTGTGTGCAAACACTTTGGGTTTTTTCAAGATTAGAGATCTCTTTGTCTAGCCTTTGCATTACAAGGTTGGTAGCAGAAGCAACTGTTGCCTGTTGCCTGGTTGGTGATAATGTCCCTTTGTCTGTAGCTGCATCCCCAAAGTCAGACATCACTTGATGTGAGCGTGAAGTGTGTGGTGTCAGGAAGGAATAAACTTAGTCTTCTAATGATATACACTTTGAAAGTCTGATGTGGTAGCAAATGAAATAAACCTTGCTACATCATACAAGGTGATAGACTGTAGTTAGCCAACCAGTATAATTTTTAGCTCTATTAAGAAAAGACTAAGTTTACTGTGTTCTTTGGATCAGAAACTAGCAATCTACCATGGCATTATGGAGCAAGACATATAAGAAGGCATACTCACTTCCCCTATCTCAGTATGCAGATAAAGATACCACATACAAAAGACCAATACAAAAACTTAAACAAAGAACTATAAGCTTATGCTAGGGAGAATGCAGCATGGGGACTGGATAGAAAAGACAATCTGAATCCTTCAGAGAATATTATTGAAAGTGTTCAATATTACCTGTGGATAACCTAAACAGAATGAGAAATTTTGGGAACAGACGCAGAATTAAAATTATTACAGGGCTAGAACATGTTACTAAAATGGAAAGGAAGCAAAAGAGCATCAGGGTATATAGTAAATCCATGCACGGTTCAGTAATGAGGTTGGTGCATCACCATGCTGCTGTTATGGGGAAGCCTGGGAGCTGAGTAGTGGTTGAGGTGAACAAAGTGAGAGGGAGAACAGCAGTTCACACATTATAGAAGGCTAATTTCCAGGTCAGCAAGTACTTTCATTTTTGGGGGCAATGAAAGATAGTTTGGGAGTTAGAATAAATGATGGAGGAGTTGAAAAATCGAGAAAGAGAGGGAAGTTAGGATTTGTGAAATCATGTAGAAGACATGAAGGAAATTTGGAAAAACCAAATATTCATCCTTCAGATAAATAGCAAAGAAAATATATTGAGTATTCATAGCACAAGAGCACTAAAGCATGGAGTGTGTTAAAAACAAAATAGTAAGTAAATAATAGTAGATGGGGTAAAGAAATAATCAGTGGAATTATTCCTAAACAATATGGTTGTCATACAAGTGGTGAAAAGGATCAAGAGCATCTCACATGGTCTATGTATGTACAAAGATTCTTAGATTAAAAAAGGGAAATATTAATGTTTTGGGGTCAGTGCTAGACTTTTCACTCAGTGCCTCCCACTTAGGCACTTTAACCACTTGATCCATGTTCCACCCCTTTTTTTTGTTGTTTTTTCTTCAATTTTAGGTGGAGTCTTGCATTTTGTTAGGCTGACCTCAAACTGTGATCTTTGTCCTGGTGCCTCCCCCATACCTGAGATCACATAGTCTGTCACCATGCTTGGCCTACTGACTGAGATGGGTCTTGATGATCCTCCCAATCTCTGACTCCTCAGTACCTGGGATTATAGGCATGAGCCACCATGCCCTACTGAAAAAGGATAAAAAATCACTTTCAAAGCTGTTAAGCCTTGTTTTCCTCATAATCTAGTAGCATAAAACTGCAACAAACACATCATACTACCAGGCATGTAAAATTTATGTTTAAAAATTAACTAAAACACTTTTTAGGTTCCATTGTTAGGCCAGCTGTGCTGACACACACCAAACTCTCAGAGCTCAGGAGGCTGAAGCTAGAGGATCATAAGTTACAGGCCAGACAGCTACATAGCTAGACCATATCTCAAAAAAAAAAAAAAAAGAAAAGAAAAAAGTTAAAACATCAATGGTTATTGTGACTGGAATGAAAAGAATATCCTGAAAGCCTAGATAGGGATGAGAAAATGTGAATCCATGAAAAAAACACAAACTGAAGAAAGCATTTTATGTCAGAGCATATAGCAGAACTTTAAAAGACAATGCTAAAACAAAGGCCATACAAATGGTTAGGCATGTGTAAAATAAGAACAGAAATCAGAAATCTGTATGGATTCAGGTTGCCAAGAAAGTTGTCACCTTCATAGGTGAACTGAAAAAATATTCCATACTTAGAATTACAACCACGGGGATGTGTGTCAAAAAGGCCACTGAGTGCTTCTGATAGAAAACACCAGTTAATTGAGTAGGATTTAATATAGAAAATATTAACTGTGTGAAGGGGAATGCAGAGACCATAAACAAGTGACACTGATGGACTTGGGAATCATAACTACAGAGCTGTTGCTAACTGCAAGACCAAATGATGACAGGCTAAAAGGGTCTCTGGAACACAGAAGGCCATATGCATGCACAGGAGATGGCCTTGGAGTAATGATGGCAGCTAAGAGACAAAAGTAGCCTAAGGCATGCCCCATGGTTAGCTCATCAAACCTTGAATTATTAGGGCATGCAAGATTCTAGCCATTCCTGCTACACAGGTCTAATTATCATGGTAATGTGATCTACTATGAAGTTTCTGCGGGATTTTAAAATAATCCTAATCTCAAACATGGTGACATAGAACAGGAAGGTTACCACATATCACAGCAAGGCAATGATTGTCCACTTCTACTTTTCCATGAAAAAGCCAACTACTCATGAACCTCCTTAATGGGAGTGAATAGGAACACAATCAACAGCTCAAAACCACATGCCAAGTGCGAGATTCGATAGATAACTTCGAGAACAGATTCAAAATTCAGGATACCAACTATACATTAATATCACCAGAGTTTAAGGCTGTACATTACACTATCATCAAATATGATGCAAAGGTCATAATGGTGGATGGCCAAGGGACATGATGGATATAATCACATCTGCATCTTATAATTCTTCTGGCATAATTACTGTAAGACATCTTGAAACACATTATTCTTCCTGAGATATTACTGTGTACAAAGTATCTTTGGGGGGGTGGGGTTCCACTTGGTTCTTCCTTCCCCAATAGCTCTTTCTCATAAGTCAGAGGATCAACATGAGGACATCTATTCCACCTTTCCAGTCCAGCAGAGGCTATAGACACAGATTAGGTCTATGGATACTTTCATATTACAGTAATGTGCACTTCAGCAAATACTGCATTATTGTTTTCATAAGATCCTACTGTAACTGAGAGGCATAATTTTCTGATCCCTTGAGTGTTAGGTCAGAATTCAGACCTAATAGTCTCAATGACTGTTCAGTTGGGCAGAGTGCCACATGCATGTAATTGCAACACTTTGGAGGTAGAGGCAGGAGGAAGAGAAGTTCTAAGCCAGCCTAGAGTGAGAGCAGTGCTCAAGAAAAAACAGAAACAAAAACAAAAAAAAAAATGAAAGCCTGGCAGTGCATGCCTATTAATCCTAGCTATTCATGCTGCAGACAGGACAACAGTGGTTTAAGGCTAGCCAGAGTAAAAGTTAGCAAGATCTCTCAAAAATTAGCCGGCTGTCATGGCATACACCTGTCATCTCAGGTACTTGAGAGAATGCTACGAGGACATTATTAGTCAGAATTAACATAAGATTCTTTAAAAAAAAACAACTAAAAGCAGACAGACAGGAGCATGGCTCAAATGGTAGAGTGCTTGTCTAGCAAGTATAAGACCCTGAGCTCAATCCTTAGTACCACACACAAAAGAAGACTACATTTTCTTTCCCCAGTGGACAGAAGTATACCAAATAGCTTTAGTTATCTTTCAAAGAAAACTTGTTTTATCTATCTATTTAGATACAGATATGGATATGTAGACAGGTAGATGGATGGATGCTAATACTCGAATGCTTGAAATGATTCAGCATGCCCCTCAGTAATGTGTCTGTGTGTCTGTGAATTGACATGAATTTCTATACTGTTGGAAGGTACGATATCATTTATTTCAGAAACTTTGGGGTACCTACATTTCCATGATGCCTAGTGATACCATGGCATAGAATCAACTGCTGTAGTACCTACAAGGCAAGATGACCTTTTAACCACTCTTGCATTGCTGCATCTTACATAGTTAGAGCCACCTTCCCTCTAACAACTAACTGCTGCCACCTGGTCTCTGCTGGTTCAGAATCTCCACAACTCTATAGCCTTAAAAATACACTTAACATGGTCAGATCTTGCCAACTGCAAAGACACACCATTAAATTTCTCGAACATGCTGAGCCTGCCTCCTTATCAAAGAAACATCATCACAAAATACAAAAAATAATATTTATATCAATTAATGCCCTGATACACTCTGTTTTGTTTGGCAGTACTGGAGTACCAGGTCCTCCTGCCTGCTAGGCAGGTGCTCTACTACTTGAGACACATAACTAGCACCAAATCTCAAATTTTTGCCCAGGGCAGGCCTTGGGCTGTTATTTTCTACCTATGCCTCCGATTTAGTTGTACCACAGTCATTCACTATCACACCCAGCTTATTGGTTAAGCGTTAGCTTAACCAATATTGGGTCTGGAGGCCTAAAGGGCAGATGAGTGAGTCAGTATTCCATGCCCCATTGGACAGCACTCTGAGCCATGCACCCTGAGAAGGAGTTGTAAATCTGCATTCCTGTACTCTGAGGAGGAGATACAGGGTCTCACAAATCTGCCACGGGGCAGATAAACAAAATGCTCTCAAGGTTGTTCCCCCACCCCCACAAGGGGCAAACAGACCAGCTCATCTAAGAGAGCCTGTGCCACAAATCCATGGCCTAGGAAAAAAAGCACCTAACCCTTACTCTAACCCAGAGTTAAAGCATCTATAAAAACCCCAGCCTTCACCTGAGCAGGGAGCCACTGGTTTCCGGGCTCCGCTGCACTGTTCTAGCTGTAGCCTTTCCTTTCTCGCTAATAAATCCCACTTTGTGTACCGGCCTCATCTTGCAAGCCAATCAGCTGCCTCACGACCCAGTTCTCTGTCCTGCGAAGGCAAGGACCCTTGACACTGGCCCACAACATTTCACACTGGCACATAGCACACCCTTGGCCAGCTGGCCTTGAACCTCAAAAGATCAAGCCTCCAGATCTCTACCTGCTGAGTAGCTAGGTTTCAACATGTCTTCAACCATGTCTGCCTACCCAAATATACTCTTTAATCTATTTTTCTATATATAAATGGCTTCTTATTCTTTGAAAGGTTGTCATCTGAAAGCAACTTTGCAATTTTCTTTTCCCTAAAGCAAACTGATCCATTTTCTTTTGTCTGGGTGGCACACAAAATTTCATTAGAAACAGGGTAAGATGGCAGAGGAATACAAAATTTCTCATCAGATCACATGAATAAGAGTCTGGATATGAAAAAAAGAGTCTATATACCAAAGATCAAAAGAGAAGTGGGGCAGATAGTTAGGGACCGATTGGCAATATAAAACTATATAATTTAACTTAGAGTATCTCAGGTTAGAAGCCCTCTCTCTCTCACTCTCTATGAACCTCTCATTCAATTTCAAGTATTTTGTTAGATGTGGAGCTAAATGAAAAGGGGAATCTGTGGAAATTCCTCCCAAATGGACTTAGGATACCTGAAAATTAGCATAAGTGTATGCAATTCTGCCCAAAGCATCCCCTTTCCCCCATTCTCCCTTCACAATCCCACTTGCAGGTCATTGGCACCTGGGAATGGTCTAGGTTTTTACCACTCAAAGTTAAGAACAGTATAAAAATGCCGTACTACAACCATCACTCCTACATGGCTAGTCCACTCCACCTGACCAAGACTACAGCTGTGATCTCCTTTCCCCTTTACCTATAAAAAATTCCCTATTTCCCTTACTATGTCCACATGTTCTGCTTGGAGTCATCCATACTAGAACACAAGAGCCAGGCATCTCTGATCAAAATTCTTAGCAATGACAATAGCAAAGCAGTGAGATTCACAAAAGATGGATGGGACAGCTGAAAAATATGGTGAAACACAAAGGCAGCAGAGTAAACTAGAAGCAGTTTGTCACTCTTGCCAGGGCTCCAGCCACAGCAACCTCAAAAGGGGAGGCTAGAGCCTCCAAGGTTGGCCAGACAACCTCAAGAAAGACTGGCAGAATTAGCTGTGGAACAAAAATCACACCTCCTGATAATATTAACCTCAGTGTAGGGATCTGATGGGACAGTGACTACGTCCTTGCTGCTTTATGTCCTCTTCCATTTCTTTTTGTACCAGATAAAGGCTGGATGCACTGGACAACAAAACAAACTTGTGACTATTTGAAGTATAAACACATGTCCGAGAAGGATCCAAACGGACATCCAAGTTGTGTGTCCTTAGTGTGGGGCCAAATGGCTGTTAAGGAAACAAAATGCATTTCCCCAGAGACACTGTGCTTGGTGGCTGTGCGCTGAGGTTGGTACATGACAGCGGCTTCACTGGGAGGCCGGTGGAAGGGGCACCACCACGCCCATGGCACATATTACAGCCTGGCCCTTGGGATGCAAGACTTCCCTGGGAAGCCAGGGACACACTGGCAAAGGAGCACGATGAGGTCTCCCTCATTCTCGCTGCCTGTGCGGGACCGTGAGAGGTGCTGGGCTCATCTGAGCACCAACTTATGGTGCAGCCTGAGAAAGAGGGAAAATGGGAAATGGGGTGCAGGAAGCCTCTGGTGCCAAATGGGGATGGAGTGGCCTTCCTGCCCTTCTCAGTAGGTTTCCTTGTCTCCCAGTCCCACAGATTTTCCCAGTATCCCTTTTTCACTAAGAATGGGGAAGAAGCCACCATGAAGGATGGCCGGCTCTGTGCAGGTTTTCTGAGTGCTTGGGAGTAGTAATGAAGCAAAACTTCACGGGGTCAGAGTCCTTCTTCTGTCCCAGAGGACTCTGGTCTCAGTTCCAGGTAAACCCGGGCAGCGGAAACTGGAGGTTGTGACTCAGGTTGAGTAAACCGCACAAAGATGGGAGGAGCGGGGTTGGAGCGCTGCCCTGTCCTCTCCTTCCCCTTCTCTGGCCATCGGTGAGATTAAGGACAAGATGGCCATGCCAGGGTGTACTCCTCCTGTGGAAGGCAGTGAAAGGGAGCAAGCACTTCCAGTGGCAGAAGGAAGAAAGAATGACATCTCCAGCCCTCGCCTGCTCCAAGAACGTCATCAGCCATTGCTTGCTCTGGCCAAAGGGTGGGAAAAGACAGAGTGAAGAAGCTTTAGGAAAAAAAAATCAACTTCCATATTATTCGCTGACTGTCAGAAATGAACCTCTATAAGTTTATAGTGAAAAGGTCAATGACCCAATAGAAAATGGACAGAGGACAACATGAAAGGTCTATTCTAAAAGAAATACAAATGGCCGATATGAACTCATAGCAAAATTCACCATGCTCAAACACGGATCTCAGGAGCACTGTGCTGAGTGGAAGAAGCTGGACACCAAGAATACAGACTGCATGTGTCCAGTTACCTGGAATTCTAATAAAGTGACAGAGACACTCCAGTGACAAAGAGCAGAGACCAGGTGTGGGGCAGAGGGCCTTGTGAAGTAATGGAAATGCCCTGTACCATGACTGTGACGTGATGGTTACACAGCTGTATGCCTTTTTATGTATGCATTCAAAATTCACCAACCTGTATGGTTAAAATTGGTGAATGTTGCCAGGTGCCACTGGCTCACACCTGTAATCCTAGCTACTCATAGGCAGAGATCACGAGGATCAAGGTTTGAAACCAACCCAGGCAAGTAGTTTGCGAGACCCTATCTTGAAAATACCTAACACAAAAAGTGATGGTGGAGTGGCTCAAGGTGAAGACCCTTAGTTAAAGAAAAAAAAAAAGGTCCTTAGAGACTATTTGGTTCAACTCCTTCCTTTTGTATTTTATAAATAAGACAGAGATTATTATTATTCAAAATCACACAGCCTGCTAAAGGCCAAGACACATCCCAGTATAGACCTGTCTCCCCCCCTCCCTTTTCCCTCTCTTTTCCTTCCTTTCCTTCCCTCTCTCTCTCTCTCTCTCTCTCTCTCTCTTTCTTTCCAGAGAACCAAAGGCCCCATGCTGGCTTCAGTCTTTGTCTGCTGAGTGCTTTTCTACAGCGTCCCAAGCGGCTTCTCCCCAGATGGGATCAAGTCAGGCACATCAGCCAACGTGACATCATTTCAGCTTTCTTTGTCCTGTCCTCCTCCTTGGCACATTGAACCTGTGAACTGTGTCAACCTCCAAAAATCCCAGGCATCCTAAAGACCTTGATATGGGATACTTCCTTTAGACACATCTTCATTGTATTCAAACAGAGGAAGAGGCTGAGGAAGATGCATACTTTGTGATTTATTGCAAATAATTGCTCTATGCAGTTGCTGTGCTGCCTAGGCAAGGCTGAAATTTGTAGGACAGGCCATCAGGAAAAACAGCCAGAACTCTCTAGCAACAGCCAAATGCACAGGGACGCCTCAGCCCTAACAATGGAATAACACAGTATGTAAAATAGAAAAGCTTAGCTACTTAGGAAGCAGAGATCAGGAAGGAAATCCTCACTTAAGCTTCAGAAAGCCACAAGCACTTAAAACCCATGAACCTTCAGCTGATCATCCTTAGCCAATCCAATCTCTACCAGGAACTGGTGTATGTTCTTGCACTGGTCACCCTGTGGCTGAATTACTCCTCCATATTCTAGATGCCCAATTACAGTACCACTGCAGGCAAATTTCTTCTTTTTATAGTAGTAAGGTCTTGGATACTAGTGAGAGTAGAGTTTCTGGATAGCAGACATTGATACAATTCCTTTTCCTCAGTGGAAATGGCCTGTGGAAAGTGTCTGGGGAGAAGATGGGGAGATGGGGGGATGGATCTAGGATTTCTGTGTCCTGGGAGCAAGGAAAGTTTCCCAAGTTCACCTGAGATCCACTGAGCTCTGGTCACATACTTAGGTCCCCAGAGAGTTGTTGATTACAATTCAGTTGTCATTCTACTGGGTGTCAGTCACCCCACTGGAGACCCCAAAGGTCTCTGCCCTTAAGATACAGATGGGATCTGTAACTTGGTTTTGCTCGTCCTCCTGCTAGAACTCAACCACTCTTCCAAGATCATTCAAATTATCATTTCAATCTTTGAACCTGGAGAAAAACTCTTCTTTAACACTTGCCAAACTGACTTGTTGAAATTCCACTCACTTTCCACAGAGCCACGCAGACATCCCTGACCACCACTGAGTGCTGCATGTCAGCAACACTTTCATACAGAGCATGTGGACATGTAGAAGCTGGGAAAGTATAGAGCATGCACAGGCCATATCCCAGTGTAGGCGCTGATTAGTCTGAGAATGCCACCTTGTATGGTCCTTAGTCCCTTGACACCAAACCTGGGGTGCTGGCCACGGCAATGCTCAGGCAGAACCACCAGACTCAAAGAAAGCCTCACTAAGTCACCATGCAGGGGGGCTAGAAAACTGGGGGACCTGTGCCTTCTGCTGTCATCTGATACCTGTACTTAGAGTAGGAGGACAGTATCTGGACAGTGGGCCCTATGAACAGGAAATGCATGGAAAGAGATGATTGTTGCTTCATTGGGTCAGAATTGTGTTCTGTCCTGATCCCCTGTGTGGTATTTCATCTGGCATTTTAGAAGTGATCCTAAAGAACTGTCAGCTCCTTATTTTGACAGGGCAGTAATTCTAAAAGATGAAGCTTAAGGGCTGGCAGAGTGGCTCAAGTGGTAGATCGCCTGCCTAGCAAGGATGAGGCCCTGAGTTCAAACCCTAGTACCACCAAAAAAAAAAAAAGATAAAACTTGGTTCCTCAGTGTGGCCTATGGATGGATTTAAGGAGAAAGTTAAGATGTCCTTTTGGTCAAAACCACAGGCTGATTTCAGGAAAATTAAATCAAGATAGGGAGGCAACAGCCACTGGGGCGGGGAGGCTGGAGGAGGGAACAGGACACAAGGAAAAACCCTAAACCAGACAGGGGTCAGTAGCTTAGCAAAACTTCCAAAGCTTCTTTGGGGAAGATTTCTCTGGTTTTGGTTTTTGAGACAGTCGTAGAGGAGATATGAGATACTCGAGATATGGTTCCAGTTCCTTTTTATGGCCTCACAATGCATTTTTTGGACAGACAGAGTGGCTCAAGCTGGTTGGAGGTTTGAGATCAGCCTTGGCAAAAAGTTTATGTGAGACCCCATCTCAATCAATGGCTAAGCACAGTGGCCTGCGTCTGTCTTCCTGGCTATGAGGGGAAAAGACAAATAGAAGGATCACAGTCCGGGCCACTCAGAATAAAGCAAGGACCCTATTTCAGAAATAACCAATGCAAAAAAGGGTTGGAGGTGTAGCTTAGGAGATAGAATATTTACCTAGCAAACGTAGGGTCCTGAGTTCAAATCCCAGTACCACCAAAAAATGCATTTGTTTTGTTTTTGGAATTGATGAATGAACCTCGCTTACTTTTTTCTTCCCCATGAGACTGGGGTTTGAACTCAGGGCTTGGCACTTTCCAAGCAGGTGCTTTACCACTTGAGCCACACCTCTAGTCCATTTTGCTCTAGTTATTATGGAGACCTGGGGGAGGGGTCTCCCAAACTACTTGCCCAGGCTAACCTTGAACCATGTATTTCCAATCTCAGCTTCCCATGTAAGTAGGATTACAGGTGTAAGCCACTTCATTTCTTACATGAGACAGCACTGTACCTAATTGGCTACTCACCTAATTAGGCTTAAAAAACTGCCCATGAGTGGATCCTAGGGAAGGTGCAGGGCTTTTGTCTTCTAGAAATGATGAGGGAGGACGCACACAGGAGGAACAGGACAAAGTGCCCTCCTGGATGCTGGTGGGGCAGGAAGATTCAGATCCCCAGCCCTGTCCTGGCAGCATACCTTCTAGGTGGCTCATCTGTCTTTTCCTCCTTCCACAGTGACACCAGTGAGCTGGCATCTGCATCAAAGTCAAGAGACAATGGCTCTGGGAGCCTTGGGGCTTTACTTCCTATGCTTCAGCAATCACATTCCACGTCTCCGGGTGCCCTGGGGCCCCCGCAGTTGAGTTTGCCAAGCAAGGCATGGGGACTGGGACTGGTAGAGAAGGAAGGCCCAAAGCCCAGCTTTCCGTTTCTAAGCCCTGCTGGCCTGACTTGTATTGAAATTACTGCTTCACGTGAGGGAGGAACCTGGCATGACTCTGCACCCCAATGCCATGACCGCCCTCACTTGTAAAATGGGGTACACAGAAGAGCACTCATCTCCTGGGCAGTGGCTCTCAATGTAAGGTCGCCATCCCCAGCATCTGCATCCTTGGGAACTTGTGAGGACAGCAAATTCTGGAACACTACCCCTGACCTGCTGAATCAGAGCCTAGGGGGTGGGGGGCTCAGCAATCTGAGTTTTCCCTGAGCCCTCCAGGTGGTTCTGAAGCTACACGGAGAAGCACTGCCCCAGGTCGTGAAGACGGTGTGAAGGGGCGCGTGAGATGCTCAGAGCAGCGCTGGCACCTCAGAGTCACTCAGCTGTGAGCATCACCACCACCAAGAGCAGCACAGCAGGAATTTTCTCCAGTGACAATTTCCAAGCATGCCAGGCACTCACACTGTTAGCACAAAGGTCTTCTCTGCCTTTACCACTGACCATAATGAAACGCAGGGGATCAGGGTATGTTGGGGCAGGGCGGGGGATGCAAATCCATACATTAGTAAGGAAAGAATCTATTAATGGAGACTCTATTACAATAGGATGATGCTTAAAGCCTAAACCAGAGACATCTCAGGAAAGCAATGAGTAAATAATGCTTTTATGGGTAAATGGCTTTGTAAAGAGTACAGGGTTAGTAAAAAACAAAACAAAACAACAACAAAACCTGCTGTGTGGGTGTGGGAAAACCTAAAAATCTGGGGCAAAAATTGCTAGGGGAAGTTGAGGCAGAGAATGTTGTCTGTGGTCAAGCACAAAAGGCACAGATCTGGGCCTGAGATGGAACGAAGAAATGACACATGGGACATTCCCGCAGAGTTTAGGGCCTACCTGTCCCAGTCAGGGTGGCCTCAGTTTTTGACAGTTTCCATCAGACTTGTTAAGAAGCTGACTTTTACTTACACCATGGGTAACAGGATGAATATGGCCCCCAAAGAGATCAGATCTGAATTCGTGGACTTATAACTGTGGCTGTGATTAAGTTAAAGATCTTCAGATGCAGAGATTATCCTGGTTTACACAAGTGAGCTCTATGTGCACCAAGTTTGTAGGACTTTGGTGCAATAGCCGTAGGAGACTGATAGGCTTTGTTCCTTAAAAAGACTGTTTTTTCAGATTGGAGGAGGATATCATCTGGCATCCAGCTGAGAGTTTGTGGATTACAGTCTGAGACGAAGGGAGAAATTTCACAGTCAGTTCCCTTTGTAATTTCACTGAAATGCATCAGACGTGTTCCCTGTCCATTTGCTGAAAATCAAGTTTATTATAGTTATCTCGTTTTAACATGGAAAGATTGAGCTTCAGAAAAGAGGTTAGGAAAGGCTGGTGTAGAATGTGTAAGTAAATGTTGACACTATACAAGAAGAGGACAGTGAACACAAAGGAAGAGCTTCAGTAATTTATTTATTTAATTTTTTTTACAGTTCTGGGGCTTGAACTCAGGGCCTTCACCTTGAGCCACTCCATCAGCCCTATTTTTGTGAAGGGTTTTTCAAGATAGGGTCTCTCGAACTATTTCCGTGGGCTGGCTTCGAACCTCAATTCTCCTGATCTCTGCCCCCGAAGTAGCTAGGATTATAGGCATGGGCCACCAGCACCCAGCTTCAGTAATTCTTATTTCAATTACTTACTTGAGAAATTGGCTGGTGATTTAACCCTACAAAGTTAAATAACTCAGAACAGTAAGCTATTCGATAATTGGTTTCATGTGAACAACAGATCAAGACAGGTTGACCAGGCATGATGCCACATGCCTGTAATCCCAGCTACTCAGAAGGATAGACAGTCTGAGGGCAGCCTGGGAAAAGTTAACAAGACCTTATCTCAAAAAACAAAAGGGCTGGGGGCATGGCTTAAGTGAAAGAGCAAGTGTGAGGCCTTGGGTTCAATTCCCAGTACCACCACACAAACACACACACAAATTATAAGCTGTTTTACATTACAATTGGCAAGATTTCCATTATAATTATTTTCCAATATGATTGTCGATGGTAATAAATCATTTTGCAAATGGACAGTTTGCTGGATAGCATTTTAAAGAGTTGGCTCAGTGAATTTTCAAAAATTGGAAGGGTTGTGACATTGGAGACAGGTATTAGGTCTTAAATAACCCACTAAATTTGCCAGTTTCTCTACCATTTAAAACTTCCAGACTGGGTAAAGAATTATATCCTGTTTTACTAGTGAGCAAAAGAAGTCTCTATGATGTGCACCAGAATATCTTATCACAGACACTGAAGTTTAAATTGGAATCAGGAAGTTCTGCCAACGGCATTTTATCAAGAGTGGAGGCCAGAGGCCAGGTTTGGTCACTTGACTCAAATGTGACTTTATGAATAATTAGCCCTCATCAACATAATTTTGCAAAGAAGTAGAGATTGAAAAATAGGAAGAGAAATAACACGACTAGTAATACTACATTTCTTTTTTTTTTTTCCCCCTAGTACTGGGACTTACTCAGGGCCTACCTCTTGAGCCACTCCACCAGCCCTATTTTTTGAAGGGTTTTTCAAGATAGGGTCTCACAAACTATTTGCCTGGGCATCAACCACCGGTGCCTGGCCATAATACTACATTTCTGTAATGTGTTTTTAGCAAACTGTGTGTAAATAGACATAAAGAGACACTATGAGTTGGAATAAAGGTGCCGTCCATCTCTTGTTCAGTGGCCGTTTCCCATATGTCTCCTGCATTTAGGTATCTCTTGGTGTAACTTCAGATCTGGGGGACATAGAAGGGCTGTGTTTTCACCAATGCATTTCGAATTCCAAGAAATAGAGAGGATACCATTCTTTGGAGCACCTCTGCTGCTGGGACTGCTGCCAGGCTGTTACTCAAGGCGCACATCTTAATGCACTGGCAGGTTTTTCCACCCTGTGCAATCTTCAGGAGCTGTGGCCCAAGGGCAGCTATAAACCCACGTGTTAGAATAACTTAGATTGCTTGTGATAGAGTAAACAAATACACAATGGACAGACTATACAGCAATACAACTCTGACCCACAGAAGAACAGCAACTTAATCCCACAGCTCAGAGCACTCAGGACTTACTCAATGGCTGACAACTTCCTTATTTATCTATTCCCCACCCCCACCCTCATCCTCCCCACACACCCCCACCCTGTACTGGGACTTCAACTTGGGGCCTAACACCTTGAACCATGCCACCAGACCTTTTTTGTGAAGGTTTTTTTCAAGATAGGGTCTCACAAACTACTTACCTGAGCTGGCTTCAAACCTCAATCTTCCTGATCTCTGCCTCTGAGTAGCAAGGATTACAGGCATGAGCCACTGGCACCCTGCAACTTCTTTATTTTTTGCCTTTGCTTCCCACCCTGGGCAAACCAGAGGACACCAAATTTGCTTTTCCTCTCCTCTGTCTTTGGGCTGTCTCCCTTGTTATAGCAAGTTCTGAACAATAGCCTAAAAATCTAGCCTGTCTCTGCTTATTCCCACCTATGAATAATAATTGTGTCGAACACCATGATTAAGTTAGAAAAAAACTTAAGACTCAAGCTACTTACAGTGTTTTTTTTAATAGCATTATATATTTATCTTATTAATGGTTTTTTTTTTGAGACAGTGTCTCACTATGTAGCCAAGCTGGCTTGGAACTTATAATGTTCCTGCCTCAGAGGCCTCATGAGTTTTGGTATCACAGGCACAGGTGAGTACCACTATGCCTGGCGCACTCTTGCTTTTTAACATAAGTCTATGAGTCCAAAAATGTTCCTTTAAGAGCCGCTTTATCTACAGTACAAAGGTTTTAATATGCATGTTTTCATTTTTTAAATTCTTCTGGATTTTGCACAATAGATTTACTCCTTGATTAAATATGGTTTTTAAAAATACAATTCATTATTGATAGCAATAGACTAATTTTCTCATACTGTTTATAACTACAGTTACTGGGAACAATAATAAATCCACTTTGTGGAAATTATTGACATTTGCCTGAAATACTTTTGTATTTTATCAGTATCCTCCAGTCATTTTAAGAAGAATTATTCTTTGTTTCAGAGCAGTTTTGAAAAACACATTAAATTCATTTTATAAAATTGTTACTTACAAGTTCTAGAGTAGAGGTCAGTAAAGCTTTTCAGTAAAAGGGCAGAATAAATGCTGCTGGCTGTGCTTGCCATGTGGTTTCTGTGGCAACTACCAACTCTACCTTGTAGAATGAGCTCAGGAACAAACATACATGGGTGGGCTCCAATAAACAATTTCTCTTTATCAGGATAGGCAGCAGGCAGAGTATGACCTCAGGGCCATAGTTTGCAGAGTCCTATTTCAGAGTTGGTGAACTCTGGCTTTGCTATGAAGTCAGAGAGATAGGTTAAGGTCTACACTATCTAATACTTTCATAATCTCCTTATAATTTTTGCAGTTTTTATGAAATGGTGATAATTTATTTCCTGTACAATACTTAACATTTCATATTTTCTTTTAAAAATGTCTTTAGCATTAATAAAATGCCCTTTTTCTTATCTATGTTTTGATCTGAATTGAACCTGAAGTATGTGTGGTAAGTAACACTGAATTTTTATGTTTGTTACCTTAACAATTCATAACTATATTTTGAATTTACCAAATTACTGTTTAAGTATATGTCATTGAGACAACTTGATATCATTTACTTCTAAAAACCAAATTTATGGCTGGGCATGACTGTGCACACCTGTAATCCCAGCTACATGGGAGTGGAGATAGAATAGCAGTTTGAGGCCAGCACAGACAAAAGTAAGCAAGACCATGTCAAAAACAAACTTAGTGTGGTGATTCATGCCTGTAATCAATCCCAGCTATTCAGAAGGTGGAGGTAGGAGGATTGCAGTCCAAGGCTGGCTTGGGCAAAAGGGCAAAACCCTACCTGAAAAAAATCCTAAAAAGCGAAAGGCTTAGGGACATAGTTCAAGTGGTGGAGTGCTTGCCTAGCAAGTGTTAGGCTCAAGTTCAATCCCCAGTATTGAAAAAGAAAGTTATTTATATCCAGGCACCAGGGGCTCAGGCCTGTAATGCTCAGGAGGCAGAGGATGGTGGTTCAAAGCCAGCCTGGGCAAATAGTTCAGAGACCCTATCTTGAAAAAAACCATCACAAGAAAAGATTTGGTGGAGTGGCCCTAAGTTCAAATCCAGTACCACAAAAAAAATAGTTTATTTACATATTTGATGCAGCACATCTGTCTTACTCTGTGTCATTCTGTGGTTTGCATAGCTCCTGTGCAGACAAGAGTTGACACAACAGACCTGAGGCACCACCTCTAAAAAGGTCTGCTTGCAAGGTTAGCCCATGGCTGGAATCTGGTAAACTTAGGTTTCAAAAGCATTCCCAGAACTTCTAAGAGGGGCTCACTGAGCCAAAGCTATTTTGCACATACAATACAATTAATGATGAACACCTGCTTTCCATCTCAAAGTCTGCACCTTTACTACATGCTCCATGGAGGGTGCCTATGTGAACATCCCACAATAAAAATCTTGGCACCTACTCCCTAATGTCCTTTCTGAGTAGACAATATAGTCTGTGTGTTTATCTCTCTTCATTGCTGAGGGAATCAAGTGTATTCTGTGTGAACTCCTGGAAGCTTGTATCTGAGTCCCTATTCTGCCCTTTTTTGATTCATTTTGCCTTGTGTCCTTTCTGTAAAATTTTAGCTATGAGTGTGACTACATGCTGAGTTCTTTACCTCCTCCTACAGAATCACTGAACCTGCCAGTATTTAATAACTTACCTGGATAACTCCTGTTTAGGAATTCTTTCTCCTTATCTGATGACCATGGATCTTCTCCTTGTTCCAATGTGAATCTCAGTTCTGGTTTTATAAAGCAGTACCCTGTAAACAGGAAATAATTCAGAGATTGAGTTAGATGCATAGGTTCCACTGTTCCTGAACATGAAGGAAGGTACAACTTCAGAAGTGCCACACTGAAGGTGTTCAATGTACTTTTATGGGGGAAATGATAAGAACAAAACCCCCACTTTTTAAAAATTAATTAATCAATTTATTTATTTTATGGCAGCACTGGGGTTTGAACTCAGGGCCTCACACTTGCTACGCAGGTGCTCTACCACTTGAGCCACTCTGCCAGTCCCAAACCCCCACATTTTAAAATACTCATAATTAATCTTAAATCTCTGAATTACAAGCTTAAATAATATTACATTCTGAAATTATCAATGTCTTGGATTTTAGGTAAGAGATTTTATGAGAACTTCCATATCTGGCCACAATACAGTTAAATAAAGAGGGATTTACCTCTCCATATCAGACATCTAAAAATAATTATATAGAATATATAAAATGAGCTGGGCACTAGTGGCTCATGCCTATAATCCTGACTACTCAGGAGGCAGAGATCAGGAGGATCACAGTTCGAAGCCAGACCAGGCAAATAGTTTGTGAGACCCTATATTGAAAAAACCCATCACAAAAATGGGCAGGTGGAGTGGCTCAAGGTATAGGCCCTGAGTTCAAGCTCCAGTATTGCAAAAATTATATATGTATATGTATATATATATATAATATATTTATGAGTTATATTTACATATATGACATATATATGTGTGTGTGTGTGTATATATATACATTCCAGAAAATGCCCTCATACATATATATGAAATGTTATAGACTTTAGCCAATAGCCAGGGATTCTTGAGAACACAGAAACAAATAAGGTGAGCCCTAGGATTATCACAGGTTACTGCTAAGTGAATTTCCAATCCACAGCACAAAAAGAAACTATCAGAGATACCAGATTCAGTGAGTTAACAGAACTAAATGTTTAATGAAGCCATGGCAGCTAGATTTGTGGGGAAACAGCTGTGCTGACACAGTCCTGGAGATTGCCGAAGAGTCTCCTTAGTTCTGACTTGGAAGCATGCATGGAAGCCATGAGGGAGGGACCAGTGTGAAAGAATAGGCTGAAAAATCACCAAAGCAGCAGAGCTAGGATGTTTATACCTCAAGCCAGGGTAGAAAGTGTCCTAACTCATGACCACAATGACCAGAGGGTACTGCCTTAACAGAGGAGCCAAGCTAGTTCTAATGTGAGCTCTGAAAGCTTTATGACACAGGTTTAGTAAATCTTGAAAGAACTCTACTGATTTCAGGTAACTACATTCCAGAAAAGGCCCTCAAATATTTAAAAGACAACAAAATCTAGTACCCAACAGTGTAAAATTCCTAATATTTCACACCTAATAAAAATGAGAAGGTATGAATAGAAGCAGGAATGTACAGGTCCTATTGAGAAGAAAAACCAATCTGTAGAAACAGTACAAAATGACACAGATGATAAAATTAGCGCTAAGGCCACCAGAATAGCAGTTAATACTCCACAGGTTCAAGAAAAGAAAGTAAAACATAAACAACATGACAAAGGGAAGTTACAAAAAGTTCTAAGTTGAAATTTAGAATGAAAAGCATAACATATGAAAAGAGGAAGCAAACCAACTGTGTTAATAAGATTTCTGTTGCTGTGACAAGTATCTGAGCAACTGAAAGAAGAAAGATCTATCGACCTCAGTTTCAGTCCAAGGTTGACTAGATCCACTGCTTCGGGCCTGAGGTGAGGCAGAATGTTATGGCAGAAGTGTGTGGCTCACCTCATAGCAGCCAAGAAGCAGAGCACAAAGGGGCAAGGGACAAGATACCCTTCAAAGGCTCACCCCATAGTGACCTGGTTCCTCCAACAGGGCTCCACCTCCCACCACCTCCCAATACTGCCATCAAATTATGAAGCCAGTGATGGATTTTTCCACTGATAACCCAGAGCCCTTATGATCCTGTCACCTCCACATGACTGGATTTACCTGCTAGGGACCACACCTCCAACATGAGCCTTTTGGCTCGTATCCAAACCATAACACCAACCAAACAACAAATAAGAAAGCACTAGATAAGATTAATAAGCATATAGCTTTCAAATGCAAGAAGGCAGGAAGCAGGGAGAAGAGTATCTTAAGTGACACTCTGGAATAGTGCCCCCAGAGAAAAATGACCTAAGATGCATTCATTACTTTAAGACATGGCAATGAGAGCTCTGAAAGAAACCCAAAGTGAATAAAAACTGGGAAACAGCAGAATAATCCGCAATCTGTGCAGTCATATCCAGTAGTCTAACACGTGTACAGTCAGAATTCCAGAAGAACACAAGAGGGGAGGGAAGTAAGGTAATTAGAGGGAATGGCCAAAATTTTCAGTTTTGATAAGTTATCAACTCTTTAGAATACAAGACATTGAATGAATGCCTGAGACAAGATAATGACAAAATCTTAGGGCGCCCCTCTTCCCCTGCAATATAGTGATAATTATCAATATTCAAAAAGTATGGCTTCAATTTAAAGTTACTTTCTATACCAAGAACTACAACAGTTTCAGCTTGAGTGACAGAAGACAATATATGCAAACACTGAGATGGCATATATGTTTAAATTATCTGACAGGGATTTTCTTTATTTTTATATTCTTTTTTTTGTATTGTTGTGCTGGGGGTACCCTGTGACATTTACAAAAGGACTTATAATACATTATAGTTAAATTCACCCCCTCCATCATTCTCCTTTATCCCTTCACCCTCATTCCTGGAATAGTTTAACAGGTCTCATTTTCCCATTTTCATACATGAGTACATAAAATTTGCACCACAGTCACTCTCCTACACTCTTTCCCCATATCTTCCCCGCTCCAACTGTTGTCAACCCCCAGACAGGACCTGTTCTGTCTCCTGATCTCCAATTTTATAAAATAAAAAAATTACATTTTTGTTTGTATAAGATAGTTCTACAGGGAGTTTCTGTGTGACATTTCCATGTATAGATGTATTATAGCCTGAATTGGGTCATCTTTTCTACTTTAGTTCTGACAGAGATGTTAGATTATCACATAAACATTTTAAGAAGCTACAGTGAACATGGTTGAGATAAAAATTGGTAAATCACAGCAGAGAGATGGGAGACATAATAGTAGAGATAAATATAAAGAAATAAAGAAGATTTAAAGTAAACATTTCAGAGTTGGAAAATGACTAAAAATTCAGTAGATGGGTTCAGCAGCAGAATAGAGGACAGGGGAAATAATCCATGAACTCTGAGGTAGAACAGCAGAAATTACCCAATCTGGAAAACAGAAATAAAGTCACCAGGACCTGTGACACTCTAATATAACATCTAACACTGGTGTCACAGGAGTTTCCCAGTGAGAGGAAGAGGAGCTGAAAAGAAACAATGGCTTTCCAAATTAGTGGCTGTCAGAGGTTAGGGGGTGGTAAGGAGAACTGGGGTGACTGACTACAAAGGGGTAGCAGGAAGATCTGTTTGGTGATCAAATGGCTCTGTGATCTGACTGTGGTGCTGGGTACACAAATCTATACCTGTCTTAAATGTCTTAAATGCAGCTTCCTTGTATTGATGTTAACTATAGTGACGTAAGAAGTAACCACTGGAATACTACAGAATTAGGATTTAGAACTGTTATGTCTTTTTGGCAGATGGATGCTTGTGTCCTTATGTAAAGTCACTTTCTGTCACTGGCAACTTTCTTTCCTCTAAAGTCTACTTTACCTGATATTAATATAGCCAATCCTGCTCTGCTATGATTTATGTTGTGTGGTATAGCTTCTTCTACAACTTTACTTTCAACCTACTTTTTAATTTTTTAGGCAGTTTTTTTCTTTTTCTGGCAGCACTGGGGTTTGAACCCAGGAACTCATGGTTGCTAGGCGGGTGTGCTTACCACTTGAGCCACTCTCTATTTACCTCTTTTCTAATCTCTATTATTTTCTTCCTCCTACCACCTTTAAGTCTAGCTTGCTCTTCTTTCTTTCCTCCTGTAGGATGGAAGGCTAGGTTTTTGCTTTGAGATCTTTCATCTTTTTTTATAATGTATGCTGAATTCCCATCTTCACATGATTTTCACTGCATCAATTTTGGCACATTGTGTTTTCATCCCGTGTCTCCAGATGTGTTTCTAATTTCCCTTGTAATTGATTCTTTGACCTGTTGCGTGTTTAAAGATATGTTCTTTATTGTCTGTGACATTTCCAGTTTTCCTTTTGTTATTCATTCCAAGTTTCATTAATTGTGACTGGAAAAGATACGTTATATGTATGATTTTAATCTTTTAAAATTTATTAAATTTTGATTTGTGATCTACCATATGATCTGTAATAGAGAATGATTTGTGCGCACTTGAGAAAAATGTGTAGTCTGCCCCAATTGGGTGAAATCAACAGTGTATGTTTGTAGGTTCAACTGGCTTATAGTGTTCATATTCTCTATTGATCTGTCTAGCTGTTTTATTCATTAATTCATTCATTCATTGAAAGCAGAATATTAAAGTGTCCTACTCTTACTATAGAACTGTATATATTGCCCTTCAATTCTGTTGCTTCATAATAATGTATGTCCCTTTTTGTCTTCTGTAACAGTTTTTTAATTAAAGTCTCTTTTTTCTGATATATGATTACTGCAGCTTTCTTTTTCATTATTATTTGCATGGAAGATATTTTTGTACTACACCACTTTCAACTTACTTCTGTTTGTACATCTAGGTTTCTGTAGGCAGCACAGTTGGTTCATCTTTTGAAAAGTCTGTCTATTTAGATCTGCCTTTTGATTGGGGAGTTTATTTACATTTAAGGTAATTCTGGATAAGGAAGAATCTACTTTGGTTTTCTGCATAATGTCTGCTTTTGTGTTCAGTGATTTTCTTTTTGTAAAAACACATTTTGGCTTCCTTCTTCTTTCCTTCTGTGTATATTTTATAGGTGTTTTGTGTCCATCACAGAGACCATAGTATGTAAACTTGTCATCAAATTTAACTATCTGTTTTATATCTGGTGTTTGCAGATTATTCACATTTAAAAAGTGATTTTCGAGAAACTGCCCAAGCTATCAAGGGTATACATATTCGAAAAGCCACCAAGCATGTAAAAGACGTCACTGTGAAGAAGCAGTATGTGCCCTTCTGGCATTACAATGGTGGAGTTGGCAGTGTGCCCAAGCCAAACAGTGGAGCTAGAGACAGGGTCAGTGGCCCAGAAAGAGTGCTGAAGTTTTGCTGCACATGCTTAAAAATGCAAAGTAATGCTGACTTAAGGGTTTAGATGTACATTCTCTGGTCATTGAACATCTCCATGTGAAGAAAGCACCCAAAATGTGCTGCCATACTTACAGAGCTCACGGTCAGATCAACCCATACATGAGCTCCCCTGCCACACTGAGATGATCCTCACTGAGAAGAAGCAAACTGTTCCTAACCAGAAGAGGAGGTTGCATGAAAGAAAAATACACCCCAGAAGAAATAGAAGAAACAAAAACTTATGGCATGAGAATAAATTAATCATAAAATAAAGCAAATAAAAGTGAAAAAATAAAGATAAAAAGTGATTATTGTGGCTTGATTTTTTAAAACTTTTTTATTTGCTGTATTTGTTCTTCATTTTTTCCCCACCTATCTCTTTTTTGCCCTTTCTTCTTGTAAAGAATATTTTATATAAATCTATTTGATCTCTTCTCTTGATATATCATTCATACTTCTTTAAAAATCTTCCTAGTGGTTTGTACTAGTGCTTCCAATGCACATTTTAAAGTAATCGAAATGAAAGCAGTATACAAGTTACCTGAATACCCATTTACTGTGGCACTGTTCAAGCAAAGACTTGAAATCAGCCTAAGGACCATCAACAGATGAATGGATACGAAAATATGGTATACATACACAGGAGTATTATTAAGGCACAAAGAAGAATGAAATCATCCATCATGGATAGAATTGGGGGACATCATGCTAAGTGAAACAAGCCAGAGAGAAAAACATGCATGGCATGGGGTGTGTGTTCCCTTATATGGAAACTTTAAAAAAGAAAAAAAAAGAAGACCTGAAAGAAGGAGTCTGGGGACTGGAAAGGGAGAAGGGGAGAAGGCAGAAGAAGAGTGGATGGGTATGAACAATACACAATGTTTAAGTGTATGGAAATATCACAATGAGGCTGGATATGGTGGCACATACCCATAAGCCCAGAACTTGGGAAGATGAGGCAGGAGGATTGTGAATTCAAGACCAGCCTGGGCTACACAAGACACGCTCTCAAAAAAAGAAAATGAAACAACAAAACAAAACAACAAAATACTGAATTCCATTAACTTGCATAGTTAATATGTACTGATAATTATACCAATAAAAATTGATGACTTGGACTCCATCAATATTAAAAACTTATATTCAAGTGGTAGAGCACCTGCCTAGCAAGCACAAAGCCCTGAGTTCAAACCCCAGCATTACAAAAAAAGACCCCCATGAAAAGGAAAACACAAGTGAAAGAATGGTATTAAAATATAGAAACCACATATCTGACAAATGACTCATATTAGAACTATATAAATTCTTTTGCAGTGCTGAGGATTTCAACTCAGGACCTCACACTTGCTAGGCAGGAGCTCTACTATTTGAGCCATTCCACCAGTCCAAATTCTTAAAACTCACTGGAGAACATACACACATATCCAATTAAAAACTGAACAAAAGTAAAAAACAAACAAACCTGAGCAAAAGTCATAAACAGATATTGTGCTATCCAAGGATTCACAGATGGCAAAAGAACACATGAAAATATATTTGCTAAATATATTTACTGAAGTTCCACTAGTCATTTGGGAAATGCAAATTAAGACCAAAATGAGTTACTGTTATGTACCTATTATAACCACTAACAGAAAAACTAGTGACAATGACAAGTATTTGCAAGGATAGGGAGTAACCAGATTGATGGAAATGAAAACTAGTATAGCTACTCTGGAAAATATTTGGCAGTTTCTTAAAGAACAAAACATACACTTACCATACAATCCAGTGATCACATTCCTTGGCGATTACCCCAGAGAATTAAAAACTTATGTTTACAGAAAAACCTCAACATAAACATTCATGTCACCTTGATATGTAATAGCCCAAACTGGAAACCAAAATATCTTTCAATACATGAATGTTTAAGCAAACTATGACACATTTGTTCAGTGGGATACTACATAGCAAGAAAAGAAATGAACTACTGGTATATATGACAACCTTGATGGATCTCAAGGGCATGATGCTGAATGCAAAGGCCCATCTCAACAATCAAATACCATATGATTCCATTTATGTAACATTCTTGAATTAGCAATTGAAACAGAGAGAGAGTGGAAGCAGATTATTGTTTTTGGAGAGGGAGTAGGTATGATTATGAAGGGATATGTTACCACAGTGAATAGTAATCTTTGCCATGAAAAAAGAGTTCTGTGATTGTGGTGGTGGTTACATGAATCTCCATAAGATATAAAATAGCACAGAAGTTTCTTTTTTTCTTTTTTTTTTTGGTGGGATTGGGGATTGAACTCAGGGCTTCATGATTGCAAAGCAGACACTCTACCACTTGAGCTACACCTCCAGCCAATCCTGGCAAGGATTCATTTTCATGCATTGTACCAATTTTTATTTATTAATGTTGATACTGTATTACAGTTATATAGGAAGAAAACTGGAGAAGAGTAAAATTTTAACTGTTTTAAAAAATAACATCATGGATGACTACAGAAAAACTCACAACCAATACAACTAGCCAAAAGCAAAACTACCTCCCAGGATAACCCAGGCAGTGTCAATCCATGGGCCACAGAGCTGGGTAAAACAGAGAACAGACAGTAAGAATAACTAATCTCTCTTAACTACAATCTCTCTCTCCCAAGCTGCATGAGGAAATCCCTCTAGTCTTAAGGTTTCTAACATGGAAAAAGTGAGATCAAGGTTTTGCCACCATCCTGGGATACAGTTCAAAGAGTGTAACAATTGTTTTACTTATCATTATTTACTTTGAATGCAAATGAATTGAATTCTCCAATTAAAAAAAAAGACATAGATTTATGTCTGGCTGCATGGATTTAAAAAAAAAAGCAAGTTCCAACAATATGCTGCCTACAAGAAACTTTAATTATAAGGGCATGAATGGAAAATGAAAGGATGGACAAAATAGTCCATATAAATGGAAACCAAAGAAAATAAAAAATAAAAAGCAGGAGTAGCTATACTTACATTAAACAAAATAGAATTTGCTTAAAGATCTCTGTAAAAAGAGATCAAGAAGGCCATTATAGAATGATAAAGAGATCAATACCATAAGTAAATCATAAATATATTTGTAGCCATGACAGAGAAGCTAAAGCATCTTGTAACAGACCTACAAGGAGAGGCAGTAACACAATAATAGTGGAGTATTTCAACGCCTCACTTTTGAGAATGGACCAATCATCCAAAGAAAAGATCAGCAACGGAACTTGCAAGTTAAATTACAACCTCGATCAAACAGATCTAACAGACATTTCCAGAACACTCCAAATGACAACTCAACAACCAAAGAACATGTATTCTTTTCAACAGTACATGGAACATTCACCAGGATGGGCCATATGTTGGGCCTCAAAACAACTCTCAAGAAATTAAAAAACAAAAATCAAAATCATAGTAGGTAATTTTACTGATCACAATGGAACAAAACTAGAAATCAGCAACAGGCAAAATGGTGGAAACTCTGTAAATACATGGAATTAAACAATATGCTGCTTTATACTAAACAACCAATAGGTCAATGATGAAGCTAAAAAGGAAATTTAAAAATGTCTCAAGACACATGAAAATGGAAGCATGACATATCAAAACTTATAGGACACAGCAAAAGAAGTGCTAAGAGGAATTTTATAGCAATAAACCTCTACCTCAAAAAGAAATATCCTAAAGAAACAATTACACCACAGAGAATTAGAAAAACAAGAAGTAACTAAACCAAAAATCAGTACAAAATAGTAAGTGTGAAAGTAAATGAAATAGATAATAATACTATAAAAAAGATCAATGAAACAAAGAATTGGTTTCTTTAAAAAACAGATGTAGCCTGGTGGCTCGTGCTGGTAATCCTAGCTACTCAGGAAGCAGCTATAAGAAGAATTGCAGTACAAAGCCAGCCTGGGCAAACAGTTCAGAGACACTATCTCAGAAAACACCATCACAAAAAAGGGGCTGGCGGAGTAGCTCAAGTGGTAAGAACATCTGCCTAGCAAGTGAGAGGCCCTAAATTCAAACAACAGTGCCACCAAACCCTCCTCCATGCACCAAAACAAACAAACAAAAAAACCAGATGTAAATGGCAGACAGAATAAGAGAAAAAGAGAAGTTGCAAGTAAAATCAGAAATAAAAAGGAAAACATTTCAACAACTACCACAGACATACAAAAGAGCATAAGACACTATTAAGAACAATATACCAACAAAAAATCTAGAAAAAATGGACACATTTAACCCCCCAAAATTGAGTCACAAAGAAATATGAAACCTGAACAGACCACTAATAACAAGTAATCAGACTGAATCATTAATAAGTCTCCCAAAAAAGGAAAGACACAACCCAATGGCTTTACTGCTAAATCCTAACAAACATTTAAAGAAGAACTAATGCCAATTCTTTCTAAACTGTTCCCAAAACTAAACAGAAGGAAATTGCTCTGCACTTATTCTACAATCCAGCATCACCATGATATTAAAACAAGACATGTCCATGCAGTGTTGGTGTTACAGTGGTGAGCATAGCTGCCTTCCAGAACAAGACAGTGATAAAACTATAAGCCACTATCTCTGATGAACACAAATGTAAAAATTCTCAACAAGATACAAACAAACCACTGGGGGATTAGGTAAGAAGACAGAGGAAAGAGAACTGTGACCTCAGGGAAAAGGCAGAGAGATAAGATTGAGGATTCATAGTGTGTGGGGGGTAAGGGGTGGGGAGGGCAGTGAAAAGCTTATAGTAAAACAGGTGACCTGAAGCTCTCTGAAGAAGATGCATCTCCTGAAGACTTGAGACCTTGGCGGACTACATGGAATGTGGTAGGTTCAGAGCCAAAATTACCTTGGGCTGTCTTAAGAGGCCCCTTAATAGCAAATTATCCTAACTTTTGTGTGTGACCTAATATTCTCTTGACTAGTAGATAAACCTCTCAGAATGTAACACAAAGCTTTGCAGACCTCTCCCCTCCACCAGCTTAAACAAAGAATGCTGTAAGATAAAGTCTGAGACCCTTGGAAGGGTCATCCCCCTGTGCTGCAGCGGGTCTGCCTGATATACCTGCCCATGTATGTGATTGGTAAAGGAATTGACTCATGACTTTCTTTTGTTTCTGGAAACAAAACAGTGGCTCAGCCCTGTAATCCTGGTTATTTAGGAGGCTGAGATTGGGAGGATCTGGCTCCAGGCCAGCCCAAGAAAATAGATGAGATGCCCCCATCTCCAAAATAACCAGAGCAAAATAGAATGGAATTGTGGTGCAAGTGATAGAGTGATTTCAAGTGTTAAACAATGTAGTCCTGCCAAAACCAAACCAAAACATCGTGTAAACTCTTTCAAGGATGGGCATGTCGTTCAGGGTAATTTGAATCCATGTACCTGAGTCATGGTCACTCATATTTGGCTCTGAATAAACTATATTATTTCCTATTAAAAAAAGATACAAACAAACCAAATACAGGGGATGAACCAATTCGGGTTATAATAAGCATATACATGGAAATGTCACAAGGAAACTCCCTGTATAGCTATCTTAAACAAACAAAAACGTCTGTTTTCAGAGAACAGGAAGGTAAAACACGTCCTGATGGGGGCCGGTACCAGTGGGAGGGGGAAACATAAAGAAAGGGTGTAGGAGGGCGAACATGGTGGAATATTATGTCTCATGCATAAAAATGGAAAAATGAGACCTGCTGAAACTATTCCAGGAATGGGGGGAGGGGATAAAGGAGAATGATGGAGGGGTGAATTCAACTATGACATATTGTAAGAGCTTTTGTAAATGTCACAATGCATCCCCAGTACAACAATAATGATAATGAAAAATAAAGAAAAAAAGACACAAGCAAAAAAATTCAGTAATACATTGAAATAATCATTCATTATGATCAGTGGGATTAGCACTTGATCATAGACTCCAGTATGATTCAACAAATTTGATACATCACATTGGCTGAATCAAGGACAAAAACCATATGATCATTTCAACACCACTTCATCATAAAAACTCTCAACAAATTAGGTAAGTGAGGAATGAACCTCAACACGATGCAGGCCCATAGCTAATACAATACTGGAAGCTTTTTCTCTACGATCTGAGACATGTGGCTACTTCTAGTTGACATAGTACTGGAATTCTTAGCCAGAGCAATTAGGCAAAGGAAAGAATAAAGGAAGTCAAAGTGGAAGGGAAGAAGTCAAATCTTCCTTGTTTCCAGGTGACATGATCCTATACATAGAAAACTCCAAAGATTCCACCAGAAACTGTTAGAATTCATAAACAAATTTGGTAAGTTTACAGGATGCAACACCAACATACAAAAATCAGTGGTATTTGTATCCATCAATAGCGAACTCTCTGAAAAAACAAACCAAGAATACCATCCCATTTACAATATCTACCAGAAAATAAAATAACCTAGGAACAAATTTAACCAAACAGGCAAAGGATCTCTAAAATAAAAACCATAAAACATTGATGAAGGAAATTGAAGAGAAAAATAAATATAAAGACATCCTGTGTGCATGGATTAGAAGAATGAATATTGTTAAAACGACCATACTAACTAACCAAAGCAACCTACAGATTCAAACTACCAATGACATTCTTCACAAAAATAGGAAAAGCAATGTTAGGACTGGGTGTTAGCTGAGTGGGAGAGACTTGCCTAGCGGGTGGTATGGGGTTCTGAGTTTTTAATCTTAAAAATTCGTATTGAACCTTAAAGATGCTAAGTAGGCAAAGCAATCTTGGGCAAAACAGCAAAGGTGGAGGCATCACAAGACTCAAAATATACTACGAAACTGTTATGGTCAAAACAGCATGGTACAGGCATAAAAAGACATGGAGACATATGGATCCAAAATAAATCCACACTATCTATACAGCCCACTGACTTTCAACAAAGGTAACAGGAATACACAATGGGAAAAGGACGGCCTCTTCAATAACAAATGGAAATTTTGGATATTCACACCACGCAGAACTAGATGTAAGGCCTGCACAAGGGAAAGACTTCATGACATTCGATCATGCAAGGATTTTTTGTATAAGTCTCCAAAAATAAAGGCAACAAAAGCAGAAATAGAAAAAAATGATTTTAACGTCAAGTTAAAAAAAAAGAAAAAACAAACAGAAAAGAAACTTGTGTGCAGCCAAGGAAATAATCATCGGTGTGAAGAGACAATTCCAGAATGGAAAAAATACTTTCAACAATATGTCTGATAAAAGGCTACTGCACAAGAAACTCAACTCGAGAGCAAATGAACAATTCAATTAAAAAATGAGCAGAGGCCCTGAACAGAAATTTCTCAAAAGAAGACCAACTAGTATATGAAAAACATTCAACATTTCCAATCACTAGGAAAATGCAAATTAAAGCCACAATATTGCTTTACCTGTTAGGATGGGGATTTGTTAAGGACAAAAGATAACTAGTGTTGGCAAGAACGTGGAGAAAAGGGATGCTTATACACTATTGGTGGGAACCTAAATTGGTACAGCCATTATGGAAAATGGTATGGAAGTTCCTCAAAAAATTAAAAATATGGCTGAGGCCATAGTTCAAGCAGTAGTGTGACTACCTAGTAAGTGTGTGGCCATGAATTTAACCCCTAGTACTACAAAAAAACTAAAACTAAAAATAGAACTGCCAAATGACCCACATATCCAAAGGAAAAGCAATCAGCATGCTGAAAGATATGCCATGTTCACTGCAGCACTTTTACAGTAGCCAAGATGGGGAATGAACCTAAAATGCCCACCAACAGACATGCACAGTGGAGTACTATTAAGGTGTAAAGAGATGAAATCCTATTATTTGCAACAACATGGGTGAACCTAGAGGACAGTGTGCAAAGTGAAATAACCCAAGTGCAGAGGTACAAATAACGTGATCTCTCTTATGCATGGACACTACGAAAGTCAATCTCATAGAGGCTGAGAGTAGAACAATGGTTACCAGAGGCTGGGGGGAGTTAGTCAACAGGTACAAACTTTCACTTAGAAGAAATAAGTTCTGGAGCTCTACTGTATAAAAGGGTGACTGTGATCCACAATCATGTAGTGTATACTTCAAAGCTATTAGAAGAAAGCTGGGTGCTGGTGGCTCACACCTATCATCCTAGCTGCTCAGGAGGCAGAGATCAGAAGGATGTAGTTCAAAGCCAGCCTGAGCAAAAAAGTTCACACTATCTCGAAAAACCCTTCAAAAATAATAGGGCTAGTGGAATGGCTCAAGGCGAAGGCCCTGAGTTCAAACCCCAGGAATGCAAAATAAATAAATAAAAACAAAAAACCTGTTAGAAGAGAGGATTTTAATATTTCTTCACAAATGACAAATGTCTGAAATGATAGATATGCTAATTTACCCTGATTTGGTTGTTAAGCAATGTGAATGTATACAGAAATATCACAGGGTAACCCATAAATTTGTAAAATTATTACCTGTCAATTAAAAACATTAAAAAAAACCCTTTTTAAAAACAGTATAGGTGAAAAAATAAAAATTATGGTTGGGGATGTAGCTCAGTGGTTAAGTGTTTGCCTGGAATGCACTAGGCCGTGGGTTCGATCCCCAGTACCACAAAATAAAATACAATAAAATAAAATTACATTTCTTCTTAGAAAGACAAGTCAGAGATAGAAAGTAATGCAAAACATATATGTAATAGAAGCTCTAATCTTCAACTCAATAATAGAAAAAGAGCAGGGCACCGATGGCTCACGCCTATAATCCTAGCTACTCAGTAGGCAAAGATCAGAAGGATAGCAAATCAAAGCCATCTGGGGAAATATTGTCGAGACCCTATCTCAAACATTATCCAACCAAAAAAGGACTGGTAGAATGGCTCAAGTGGCAGAGGGCGTGCTTAGCAAGTGTGAAGCCCTGAGTTCAAACTCCAGGACCACCAAGAAAAAAAAAAAAAGAAAAAAGAAATCCCCAAACCAAAAACAACAAAATATGATCTGAAGATTTGGTCAAACCCTTTATTACTGGCTTTGAAATGACTGGAAAAAAAATACATTTAAGGTTCAACATTGTTACTCAGTACGAAATGCAAATTAAAACCAAGAAAAATGCAACTGGATACCAACCAGAATAGTTAAAAATAATGACTCACCAAGCAGGGTGCCTGTGGTTCATGCCTGTAATCCTAGCTACACAGGAGGATTGTGGTTCAAAAGCAGCCAGGGCAAAGGTTTTTTATCTCAAAAAAACCTATCACCAAAAAAGGGCTGGTGGATGGGTCAGGTGGTAGAGCACCTGCTTAGCAAGTGTGAGGCCCTGAATTCAAACCCCAGAACTGGGAAAAAAAAAAAAAAAAGACTCACCAAATGTCGGTAACCAAAGACATCTTTGGCCAGTTTGGAAACGTTCAGCAGCTTCTTAAAATATTACATATAGAATTACCAGAAGACCCAACAAGTCTATTCCTCAGAATTTACTCAGGAAAAATAAGGAAAAGGGTTAATCGGAAAGCCTCATGCTTGCCAGACAAGCGCTCTATCACCTGAGCTAAACACGGAGCCAGCCTTTTTGTTTCCATTTTGTAGCTGAGAAAGGATCTCCACTTTGCGCAGGCCTGGAACTAAAATCTTCCCTGGAAGTGGTGGGATGATCCCTCCTTAACATACTTTTCTACTTTTTGTTTTCCTACTGTGCAATCCACTTCAGTGGCAGCAGCCCGCAGGCAGCAGTCAGGCAATGGGCCCAGCCACAGCTGGCCCTGGCATGGACACTGTGACAGGCTACTACAGTAATATGCCTTCTTCCTGAAAGGCAATCTAGCAGGGTACTCTTAAAAGGTAATCTTCTGGGGATAGGTAAGACACCTAAAAAACTAGCTAGCATTTGTTACCCTTAATGCAGAGAAACTAAAGCAGATACCTTAAAGCAACTGAGGCCAATAGGAAAAGGGGACCAGGAACTAGAGAAAAGGTTAGATCAAAAAGAATTAACCTAGAAGGTAACACCCACGCACAGGAAATCAATGTGAGTCAATGCCCTGTATAGCTATCCTTATCTCAACCAGCAAAACCCCTTGTTCCTTCCTATTATTGCTTATACTCTCTCTACAACAAAATTAGAGATAAGGGCAAAATAGTTTCTGCTGGGTATTGAGTGGGGCAGCAGGAGGGGGTGGAGTGGGTGGTAAGGGAGGGGGTGGGGGCAGGGGGGAGAAATAAACCAAGCCTTGTATGCACATATGAATAATAAAAGAAAAATGAAAAAAAAAAGGTAATCTTCTGACAGAGTTAAGCTTGGTTTACAGACAGATAGGTTTTAACTTTGTAACTCTGGCCTGTCAAGATGCTACAGGAGTACAACTTCTGTTCTAAGACGCCAACTGTCACTCTAACCATGGACTCTAGGTAAACTGAGCTTCGGGGCTAAGTTGGTTCAACTTGACTAAAAAACACTTGTTCTTTACCCGGACCTTTCCCTCTCTGTGAGATCACACTGACTATGGGACAAGCCCTTCCCCCTTTTCCTCCTAAAGAGAGATCAAAGTACAGCATGATTCATCAACTATAGTTATGCAGTTCATTCAGAGGCAAGAGCAAAAACCGTGAACATCAGAATGCCCAGCCAAAAAGCAGAAACTAGAGCAGAAGGGATCAGAGTGGCTATTAATGTTTCCTATACTTCCACTAGGTGGTGACACTAGACATCTTTGGACACTGGATCTGCTTATATTCAGCTAACACTAACAGTATTTCTTTCACGCACAGCATGTGATTACTTTTTTTTTTTAACCTATATGCTTTAGGTAATCCTGATGGAATGCATGTATCAATCCAATGATAGATGGCCAACCCAGATGGCAGAGATTCCCAAATCCCTCAAGACTGAGGAATGAAAAAGAAAAATCTTGAGGACTAGGCAAGAGGAGAATGTAACAGGGTCCTTGGGTAGAGGAGCCCTAAAGGAAATGCCACGCTGGCAGGAAAATGACCCGCTCCAAGCTCTAGCTTCTGGCTCACAATGCCAGGAGGAAGACGTATCTCCCAATTCTAGTAACTTGGGCCCATAGATCAATTGACATGCAAATTTCCCGGCTTTTGCTTCACTGTTATGAGCAAGGTGGAGATGGACCGAGAATTTCTCTCTCTCCTATTTTGGCCAAAACTATAAATAAATTTGTTCTCTATTTTAAAAAAAAGAAAGAAAAATGAAAACACATGGTCACAAAGATTTGTATGTGAGTATCCATAGCAGCTTTATTCACAATAGACCCAACCTGGGAAAAAAACCCATGTGTCTACCAACTGGTAAAGGATAACAAAGTGTGGTATATGCACACAAAGGAGTACTCAGCAGAAAAAGCTACTAGTACACACAAACACATAAATGAGTCTCAAAAACATTACACTAGGTAAAAGAAGCCATACAAAAGGTGTATGTGTAGCTTATGATTCCATTTATATAAAATTTAGTGAGAAGGTAAAACTAGTGCAACAAGGAGCAGATCGGAAGTTGCCAGGGGCCGTGGGGGGAGCAGTGAAGGAAGAGGACTCCCTGCAAAGGGCTACAAGGAGTCTTTGCACTGACAAAAATATTCCGAGTCTTGATTTTGATGGAGGTAATCAACTGATTGCCTTGTACATTGGTATATTGGTACTTGATGTTCAATTGGTTTTCTGTTAACTCTATCTCAACAGAGGTGATCAATATTTTAAAAGGAAAAAACAGTATTTCACTATAGCGGGAGTCACATAACATGATCAGCTCACCCATGGAGACGAGGTGGCTGTAGTTCTCCAGCATCACGTCTCTGTACAGGGTCCTCTGAGCAGGGTCCATGTGCCGCCACTCCTCCTGTGTGACTTCCACAGTCATGTCGTTGAGTGACACCGACGCCTGTAACACCACACTTCTAATCAACTTGAGGGTTCAGAATCAGGGGCAGGAACATATTTTTGGAAACTAACTTATTTTGTTCATTGTTGAGGTATTAAAATAAAGTGCTTATAAAGGATGCCTATCATTGCCCTAAACCTGTCTTATACTTTAGGGTTATATAATTAGTACAAATTTTATTTTCATGCTGATTTATTTGTATTTATTTTTAAAAAGTAAAATTATACACTTATTGGCATTTAATATACTGAGGAAGCTAAGTGCTTTGTTTTTTAGGTAAAATTATTATAGAGAGGATTCCTATATACATTTCCAGTGAACCAAAGGATTATGCCGAATAATCTCTCTGGCACACACCCCAACCTAGGTTAGGTTAACGAGGAACCCCTGAAAATACACATGTAAGGCTGAGCGGTATGACACACAACCAGATACACATTTTAGGAGGAAAACTCTAACAAAATGATCCTGAGACAGGATAGCCAGGGTAAGGTGACAGAGAAATTAGAAAATATATTTTAAAAAATCAAGCCTGTTCAGGAGCTGAGACAGAACCAGGAAATACAGTGGAAAAATCACGACAACAGCAAAGAATTGAATCAACTGTTCAAGAATGTGCAGACCAGCATTCTTTCCACCAGCCCTCTTCCCTTTTAGGTGTTAAATGAGATACGCTGCCCTTGCAGAAGTAATTAGGCCTGGGAATAGAAGTGCCTGTTTTTTAATAAATCTGTGAACACATAAAAAAAGAGACACCCATGTCATAAGACCCTTTGTAAGGCCAACCCAGACCCCTTGAGTGACAGAATCAAAACAGGGCAACTGGGGGGTTTCTAGGTAACCATACATCAGGCGACCAGCTCTGAACTGGACACCCCCAGCACAGTTAAGGGACATAAATATCCCGGAATGAAGGCTGCCCATTGAGCCCTCTGCTCCCTGCTTCTGACAGCTTGTCAGTGGTGCTGCTAGCCTACTCGCCCTTTCCTTGTACCCTGCTTTGTCTTCCTACACTAAATAAATATTTGGTGGCTTGCTACCTTGTGTACCTCCTTCATAGATTACTTTGAGATTCATTTTGTCATTATTCCAAGGTCCTAGGGAGTCTTAGTGGCCTCAGAAAATTGAGAGTTCTGCTCTTCTATTGGGGAAAAATCCTCTCTTCCAAATACACTACTGGTGAGAGATCTTGTGCATTTTAGCATCTTTAGCAGTATCCTCGCCTTCTGTCTCTTAGAGGCCAGTAGCATCCTCAACTGTGATAATCAAAAACCTCTCCAGATACTGTAGAGTGTCTCCCAGGAAGTAGAATGATCCACAGTTAGGAGACATGGCTCTATATCAACAGTGGAGTTAAGCAGCAAAACAGAGGACCTAATTTTTTGGGGGGGTGGTAGGACTGAGGTTTGAACTCATGGCTTCAAACTTGTAAATCAAGTGCTGTACCACATGAGCCACATCTCCAATCTGTTTTGCTCTGCTTTCTTTGGAGATGAGGGAGTAGGGGGGAGGGTCTCTTGAACTATTTGCCTGGGCTAGCCTTGAATCACAATCCTCCACATCTCAGCCTTACAAGTAGCTAGGATTATGTCTGTAAGCCACTGGGCTGGCACAAAGGATCCAATTTAAGAAAAACAATAAAAATTTTTAAAAAAATGGGAAGCTAATCTTTATAGGAAACAAACTGGTCATTTTCTTGCATATCTATACACAGAGATGCTGCATGAGCAACTGGGTACAGACTCATGATACCTTACACAGAGACTGGACAAGTTAATGAGTAAGAAGCTGACTAAAGGGTCACAGTAAGGCAGATGTTCTTCATTTCCACTCAAAATACTCATACAACACACAGAAGCACTTATCTACTCCACTTTTGGCTACGCCTTCTTGGAACACACAAGGGAGGTCTAAAATGAAAATACTGATCTAGGAAACACTAGTTGTTAAGATGGTAACTGAAGTCATCAGAGGACATAGAAACTGAGAAAAGACCAAATACAAAATTCAAGGAAATGGTACTTAAGAGGTGAGGGCAAAGAAACATAGGACATGAAGGCTGGGAACAAATTTCTAAATGGTAGAAAGAGAACTCAAGAGATTACTCTACAGGCAACTAAGAGACAAAGAACTATAAGCACAGATTCCTGGAGGTCAAGATGACACACTGAGCACACACACTTATACCCCTGCCTCCTAAAACACACTTAGGTAAAATATAACACCCACTACAAGTGTGTGACAAAAAGGGAAATATAGGGGAGCATCTCAGCAGAAGATTGGACAATTCAAACAAACTCTGGAAGACTGAGAGCAAGAAAGTATTACATAAGAAAACCAGAGCAATGGTTGTTCCTGTGGGCAAGAGTGACAGGGAGCTGCTGAGAGCCCAGACAAATGCCCAAGCCCAGACTGTGTGAAGACCCAGGGGAGGTCCTTACTTTGTGTCCACCTCACAGACATCTTCAGGAAATCTTCTTGAGAGGAGCTCTCTACCTATGGTCATAAAAATGATTTAGGAGCTCAGGGCTGCCAAAGGCAGAAGCAGAGAGCTATTCTTGTATTTTAAGTTTCATATACTTCTATAGGTGATGACAAAGTGTAAGATTTCATTTTCTGATTGTTGATGGACTATGAATATTATTTATTTTATACTGGTCTTGCATCCAGGTAACGGGTAATAGCTTACCTATACATTAACAGTTTACTTGTAAATTCTAATAGTTTACCTGTACATTTTTCTGGGTTTTCGATATATGGCATCATGTCACCTCTAAAAAATGTGAGTTTTTATTTCTTCCTTTCTAAACCTTGGGACTTTCAACCCTGTGATATTTGCATCCTACCTTTCCTCACTGGGTTGAGATGTTACTTGTATCCTAATTAAGAAACTGTAGAGGGCTGGAGGTGTGACTCAAGTGGTGGGACGCCTTCCTAGCAAGCACAAAGCCCTGACCTTAGGCCCCAGTACCACCAAAAAACAAAAAAGAGACATAAAAAGTATTTGTGTCTACTTATGACTTTCTTTTCTGTTCCCTAGGTCAGTGCATTTCATGGACCAAGACCAAACTGCTTTAACTATTGAGGGCTTATAAAAAATTTCAGTATCTAGTAGGTCAGCTCCCTAACACTAGCTGTTAGTCAATGTTTCCTGTTTATGTATTCATGCTTAGTTTTCCCTAGGAATTTTTGAGTCCAAATAAGCAAATGGATCAATACATATATGAAAAGGAAAACATGATGAAGTTACTTAGATTTGAGTCATGGAAGTTTGAGTTCATTAGAAATCAGTATTATTCACCACAGTAACAGAGAAAGAGAAATATGACACAATCACATACAGTAAAGGATTCTGATGAAAGTTAATACCTATAATGATGAATTCTTAACATACTAAGAAGGGCTCATTCATAATTTGATGCAAAAAGCTATCCTGAAGAAACCCTACTATAACATTATCCTTTATACTTAATATGCAAAACTTTCCCCGTGAGAGTAGAAATCCTATATTGGAAAGTTTGACCAGTGGTGCAAAGAAAGAACAAGAAATAAAATTTATAAGACAGACCTATACCTCATACTATAGAGCAGTATGAAATTAAAATATACTCAAGATGAAATAAAATCAACCATGTTTTACAGGTTCTAAAAGGAAATGCCCAAAAAGACTCAGAATCCAGGAATCATAAAAGAAAACAAACTGCAGCCGGGCGCTGGTGGCTCATGCCTGTAATCCTAGCTATTCGGTAGGCAGAGTTCAGGAGGATCGCAGTTAGAAGCCAGCCCCATGCAATTAATTCCGCAAGACCCTATCTCGAAAATACCTAACACAAAAAAGGGCTGGTGGAGTGGCTCAAGGTGTAGGCCCTGAGTTCAAACCCCAGTATTGCAAAAAAAAAAAAAACTGCTAAAATCTGACAACACAAAAATTGATGTCTTATGGCAAAAAGTAATTAAGATGGCAAAAAAAAAAAAGGTCCTAGAAAATTGTGCAACTTATGTAATAGAAAAAGAGCTCCAATGATGTACTGGACAAGATCTTTAAAGATCTGCACATCAATTAAAAAGGGACAAAGGATACACAGTTCAATAAAAAAGACATACAAATAAGCCACAGATTAAAAAAAAAGTGTTCTGCCTCACCATGAAAAGCTTATAAAATTAGGTGGAGATGTTTTTTAATATCATTGGTAAAATTTTAAAACTTTGACACGGCTGTGGGGAAAACTCCCACACTTATACTGCTGCCTCTGCCTTAAAAGACACTAAAAAGTCTGATGACTTCAATGTAACTGTTAACACACCTAAAATTGTTTCCTGCTAGAATCAGGATTATTGAAATAGCTTCCACCATTGGTCCTGCCACCACCATCTCATTGGAGTCTAGCTTCAAAGGGTAGAGAGACTAAGTCCTTTCAGTTCTTAAAACTATCCTTTTTTATGCCTGGTGCTGGTGGCCCAAGTGTGTAATCCTAGCTACTCAAGAGGCAGAAATCAGGAGGATCACAGTTCAAAGCCAGCCCAGGCAAATAGTTCTGCAAGACCTTATCTCAAAAAACCCTTCACAAAAATAGGCCTGGTATAGTAGCTCAAGGTGAAGGCCCTGAGTTCAAGCCCAGTACCACAAAAAACAAATGAACAAAGTTATCTTTCACACCAAACCCTCTATTTCACTGAACTAAAAGGAGATGCTGTGTTCATGAGCTGGAAGCCCAATGTGACCAAGATGCTAATTCTCTCCAAACTAATCTACACTATCCTTCACTCTATAGTCTCTACAGATTAAATGCAGTCAAAATCAAAATCTCAGTGAGTCTTTAAAAAACAAAACAACTTTCTATAAAGAAGCAAAGGTGAAGATCCAGAAGAATTTGAATAACGAACAAAGTTGGAAAACCACATTACTGATTTCAACACTTGTGTAAAGAGATACTCATCATTGCAGTGTGGTATTAGCAGCAAGACAAACATTTCATCACAAGTAAAGGGAATCCAGAAACAGACCCATATGTATGTAGTAAACCGATGTCCCATAGTGGCACCAAGATAATTCAAGGGAGAAAGTATATTACTTTCACCAAACGGTGCTGACAGATGGGTGTGCAGAGGCAGAGAGTACATATATGACAAGTGCGTATGTAGGCAAAAAATTGCTAAGATTCTCACCCTAAAATTCTAGGTTTCAGATTGGGCCAACTAAAGTATATTTTGAACCTTTCTGATCAGCAATTTTTATGCTAAAATAGTGCTCAAAAGCTGATCAAAAAAGGAATTATCAGGCCAGGAGCAGTGCCTCATGCCCATAGTCCCAACTACTCAGAAGGAAGAGATCAAGAAGATCCAGTTCATGACCGCCTCAGCAAAAAGTTAGTGAGACCCCCCCATCTCAATCAGTAAGCCTAGCACAGTAGTGCATCTCTGAGATCCCAGCCATTCAGGAGGCCACAGGTAGAAGGATACAAGTCTGAGGCTGGCCCCAGGCAAAGATGTGAGACTCTACCTGAAAAATAACTAACACAAAAAAGGCCTGGGGGAAATGCTCAAGTGGTAGACTGCCTGCCTAGCAAGTGCAAGGCTCTGAGTTCAAACCCCAATACTGCCAAGAAAAAAATAAAAAAATTATCAATATAGCAGAGGGAATAAAGCCTTTGAAGTTCTAACGGAAGTCTACTGAAGAGCTCAGGAAAATATATTTTTAAATGCCAGTAAAAATTAACAATTTTCTATAAAAATGTAGTCACAAAAATTGCATTAATATAAACACAAACTGAGCATAGGGTTATGATAATTAATAAATGATTAATAAATTGGCTTCATAATCAAATCGTCCTACAAAAAGTCTTCAAAAGGTCCAAAATCACATGTAGGTGAAAATCTACATGTAACATTTTTTCTCATTCTAAGTTATTAGAAAAGAAAAAAGAGGAGCAAGAAAGTATTCCCTTTGCATTTTAATGAGACTGTAACCATGGTAACATAATTGGACAGGGAAACAGAAAGAACAGTATGTTCTAACTTGTGAATACAGAAATAAAAATCCTAGATAAATGTAGTAGCAAAAGCCTTAGAAAAGAGGTGAGTGCAAAATACCACACTTATTGGCAACTAGGGTCTCTACAGTAATTCAAGGTAATACTAGAAAATCCATATGTTAGATTCATGTATACGTCACTATGCACAGACTAAAGTTAACAGTTATAACTTTAGGCCAAGAGCTAAACAAAAGGTATTCAATACAATTCAATTCATATTCATGAAATTTTAGTAAACTGGTAAGTGGATGAACTTATTTACCCTAACAAAGGTTATCTATCAAGAGCAGAGAGCAAACCTCAGAGCTCATGGGGAAACTGTACATTTTCCCTCAAGACTGACTTGATCTTCTTCTATGTCTCCTTTTCCATTTAATGCAAAGACCCTTCCAAGCCTCGTAGATCCACTACAAAGTGGGATAGAAATAAAGAGCTCACCTGAGGTAGCTTCATTTTCTGTGGCTCTTGGGGATTGCACAGAACAGTGACAGCTCAGCTGGGGAGATAGGAGGACAGGGTCACAAGATGAGCCAGCCTCACAGCTCCTAGGTTCACTTCCCCAAATCTCACAGACCCAGCTGCAGAGTGGCTCTGAAGAAAGAGAGCCTTTTAGGCCTTGAAAAGGCCTGAGAAACACGTTCAAGTAGCCTATTCATCGCTATGTAACTCTGAAATGCTCATGGGCTTAAATCTTCTATTTTTCACTAAATGGACATAAACTTTTCGAGATTGATTTAACAAAAATACACGGTCTTCTAGACATAAAGACAAAGGAATAGTTTGATTAAAGTTTACCAAAGAATTAAATAGTATGGTTTCACTAAAAATAACTTACAGAAAAATACTCCATGTGCATCATTTATCTATTTCTCTTTTAAATGTTTACTTCCTGGTATAGAAAATCCACAGAAAGCCTAGTGAAAGAAATGTGGTGCTTTAAGGCAAGGACTTTGTTTTAATTAGATGTGTCTCAAAAAGCCCTTTTGGTAAGATCCATTTGGTGACTCACTTGTGAGACAGTAACAGCACTGTGGTTTCCTTCTGTCTCCAATTGGGTATCACTTGGAAAGTCACTGAGTCTTTAATATCCAGTTTTTAAAATTTCCTAGAATCAAAAATAAGTTTAGAAAACGTACATGTAACATCATTGTGGGATTCTCTGAAGTCAAGATGAACTTATCACTAGTGTCTCAGGTGGTGATACCATGTGTGAGAGCAGAGCAGCACCTCTAAAGAATAAAAAAAGGGAGTGATGCCATCAAGGAACAGGAGGATAACGGAATTTTCTTATCTATGTACTCCTTACCTGCAGACCAGCCTCATGAGCTCTGCAATGAAGTGGTCTTTCCTGGGCAATCTGCCCTGGGCCTTCCCAGCTCATGCCTCTATTCTCAAAGCTGGCCCAAACTTCCCATTGTCCAACTGCCTGCAGTATATTCTAGGAGTGGCAATGTCTCTAAGTGTGGGTCTTCCAGGGCAGGAGGATCAAGAACTGCTTCTGACCACGCCAATCTAGGACCTGCTTCTTTCTGAACTCTTGTCTCTGCTCTGAAGCTCTGGAGAGGGGTCTACAGTCAAAGAAAGGGTTTTTTTGTTTGTTTGTCTGTTTGTTTGTTTTGGCAGAGCTGGGGTTTAGAAGTCAGGACTTCAGCTTGCTCAAAGGTCCTCTAGCCACTCCGCCAGCCTTTTTTTTTGTGATGGGTTTTTTTCAAGATAGGATCTTGCAAACTATTTGCCCAAGCTAGCTTCGAACTGGGATCCTCCTGATCTGTGCCTCCTGAGTAGTTAGGATTACAGGCATGAGCCACTGTGCCCAGCTCAAAGAGAAGTTCTTTTCCAGGTAAAACTCCTATGCACAGAGGCCCCCCTGCTCCTTCTTCACAAGAGTTGCTGTGTTTCAAAGTGCTGGGGCCTGAATCTGAAAAACAAACTCTTTTTAGTGGCAAAATCTGACTCTTGGAATTCATTATATCAGACCCAGAAGAGAGACAGCCTAAGGACAAAAGAGCCAGGAGCCTGTCTGACCCAAGGGATCTGAAGAGGCACTAGAAACTCAAAATACATGTGACACACGCTAAGATTCCATCACTTCCCAAGGTACCGTTGTGTATTTGGGGACAGGTCAACTCAATGCTGGCTTTAGGCAGATGTGCTATCAGCTAGTCCTGAGACTAGAAACAAATCACACCTGCTCTTGAATCAGAGCTCGGTCACCTCCAGCTTGTGGCCTGACAAGGCTCCACCAACCTGAGCCTGTTATTTTTAATGGAAATGGTTATGCCGACCTCAGAGTGATGTGATGTCTACATGACTCATCCAATGTAAAACAACAAGGTGTCTTCTAAACATAACAGCCGCTGTCACTTGCTCAGGGCTTAGTAACCTGCTCTTGGTTGCTTATTCACAGGTTATGACATCTAAGTTTCAAAACACCACAAGGTGGTCATTATCGATATCCTCATGTTCACACGAGAAACCAGACTCTTGCCAGGTCACCCTGCTTACAGGTGACAGAGCTGTCCACCGCACCTACAGACCTACGGGTGAGCCCCATCCTGACGCCCACAGAGCCTGGGGTGGGGGCTCTCAGGTGTTACACCGGTGTTGTAGTTGCAGAAATATACAGAAAAGCTGTTGATTTTTATACATCAACATTGCTTCTTGCTGAATTGTCACAACACGTGGGTCTTTCAGTACATTTTTATGTTGATTATCTGGGATTTCCATGTTCATAGCAAGTTTGTTTGCTTTTTGCTGACACTTATAACAGGAAGCCATTCTTTAATACATTCCAAATAAAAGTGCAAAATTGCTGGTAAAACGGTATTAAATCAATCATAATGGCAACAGATAACTACTGGGGAAAAATAGATCATTGCTTACATTCATTCAACAAACACATTGAAAACAAACAAAAGATTTATTGAAAGCCTGATGTGCAATAGATATCATTCTAGATGCTGGGATCCAAACATGAAATAAAAGACAAAATTCCCTACCTACTCACATGACGTTTATGATCGGGGTTGGTATGGGAGAAGAAACACTAGCACACTAGAGAAAGGTGATAGATTGTGTTCCAAAAAATAAAAAAGGACTTGCAAAGCAATCTATGAATAGTATTGATAAGGAGCCATTATTACCAAGAAGCCTATATTGGGAGTAGGAAGGATTACTAGGACCAGGCAGAAAATGCCACCGTTGTAGGAACTGTGCCTTAGACTAAGACAAACCAGAGGGACCTACCTCTCCCTTGGAACACTGGGACAGGAGTTGATACTGTTAGAACACTGTGAAATACTGCTAAAGCACTGTTGGTGTTGATGATAGGCCTATATTGTAAGCATCCTTTTCGTGTCTATTTTCCTTGAGATATTGGTTGCTGGGCAATTTGACTCCTTGACAGTTTTTAGACCCTTCCCTAGTGCCTAACTGCCTTGAGTGGAAGACTGTAAGCCAAACGGCACCTCTTTGGCAGCCCATTGGACTTCCCTCATGCATCCCAGCTGCCTTGAGCTCTCCATGGATGCAGCCAGGAAGCTACTGCCAAAGTGGAACTCTGGCTCCAGGTGGTACTAGTCCAGTGACAACTTTTTCAAAGAGCTGTGCTGCACTTTTTGCAAGTTGCAAGTCTCTGCAACTCTAGCAGACATTTTCACCCAGGTCAGAGAGGGAGCACTTCCCCTGGTGGCCCAGCAGAAGGTCTGGATTACTGCAACACCCTTGCCATGCCCCCTTTTGGCTGTATAGGCAAGCTGTTAGGCCTTAGGATTAGCAGGGAAACACCCTCCTGTACTGCCCTCTACTGGCTCACGCCTGTTATCCTAGATCAGGAGGATTATGGTTCAAGGCCAGCCCAGGCAAATAGCTCCTGAGACCCCACCTGCAAAATAACCAAAACAAAATGGACTAAAGGTGTGGCTCAAGTGGTAGGGCACCTGCTTTATAAGCATGAAACCCTAAGTTCAAACCCAAGTCAAATCAAAAAAAAAGAAAGAAAAAAGGAAAAATAGTCTAATCCATGAACCCAGGATTTCCCCCTCATTTTTGTGTCTTCTTTTATCTCTTTCATTAATGTTTTGTAGTTTTCAGTGTGTAACCTCCATGGTTAAGTTTATTCCTAAATATTGTATTCTTTTTTTTACTCTATTTTAATTGAAATTCTTTCCCTAATTTCCTTTTCAGATAGTTTTCTGTTGGTGTAGATAAACAACTGAGTTTTGTATGTTTTATATAGTGAAACTTTGCTGAATTTGTTTGTTTATTCGAACAAGTTTTGCTTAGTTTTCAGCCTTTTCTGTACACTAGGTCATGTCATTTGCAAACAAGCTCAATTTTACTTCCTCCTTTCTGACTGGGATGTTTTCCTTCTTTTTCTTGTGTGATTGCTCTAGCCAGGGTTTTCATTGCTATGTTAAATAATAGCAGTGAGAATGGGCATCTTTGACTTTTCAAGGATGTAGCCCAAACTGGCCTCAAACTCACAACCCTCCTGCCTCAGACTCCACAGTGCTGGTATTACAGGTGTGCACTACCATCCCTGACTTATAATGGATACCCTTTTAAACTCCACCTGGGAACTTCTCCCTTAATTTCTTTCACTTTGGCTTAGTTTCATTTTTTTTAGAGTTTCATATAAAAGAAATCATAAGGTGTATTTCCTTTCATGTCTGGATGTTTTTCCTATTTAGGATGAAGTCTTTGCGATTCCTCCTGTGGTTGAGTATCAGCAAAGCAGGAGCACACTCACTCAGCAGTTTAGCTGCTCGTGAGGTCAAGGGGTGCTCATTGTGCCTGGTGGGCTTAAGCTCTCTCTGAATCCAAGACATGTTCCAATCTCAGGACCCAGAACTCTCTCAGTGAGTGTCCCACACTTCATTTAATATACCACCTCAAATTGGGGATTCAATAGTGGTTATAATTTTTTTGAATAATGGCCCAAACTCCCCAAATTTGATGAAAAACATTAATTTACATATGCAAGACAATTAATGAGTCCAACTTTGATAAATGCAATTAGATTTATACCTAGACACATAATAGCCAAACACAAAAAGAATATCTTTAAAAAGGAAAAAAAGATTTTTTTAAAAAAAGGTATGGCTAGCCAGTTACAGTGGCTCACTGCTATAATCCCAGCTACTTGAGAGGTGGAGCACAAGAAGGTCAAAGTCTGAGGTCAGTTGGGCAAAAATGTTAGTAAGATACCATTTTAATCAAAAATCTGGGTATGGTGGCATGTGCCTGTCATTTTAGCTATGCAGGAGGTATAAGTAGGAGAATTGTAGTCCAGGCCAGCTGACACAAAAAATGTGAGACCCTACTTGAAAAACAACTAAAGCAAAAAAGGCTGGAGGTGTGGCTCAAGTGGTAGACACCTGCCTAGGAACCATGAGGCTCCAGAACTGCAAACAAACAAACAAAACCATATCTATGATCCCAGCTACTCAGGAGGCAGAGGCAGGAGGTAGTGAGTTTGAGGCCAGCCCATGCAAAATTAGCAAGACCCTATCTCAAAAAAAGGGGAAGGCTGGGAGAGTGCTAGAGTGCCCTGAGTTCAACCCTCGGCTCTTCCCAAACACACACACACACACACAAAATCAATGTAAATTTTAATTCTCTTGTATTAAGTCATAAATGATCTATATTCCAGGTTTGTAAAATATCAATATAACTAAAAGCAGAATAACTGGGGTGTAGCTCAAGTGGTACAGCACTATCAAGCACAAGACCATGAATTCAATCCTCAGTACTGCCAAAAAAATTCACTCTTGTAGTGACTTTTAAACATACACTACATTATTTTTAACTTTCTGTGTACTTGTTATTTTTCAGTAATTCATTTGAAAGTCATTATACAGCAAGGAATATTATGATAGCTGATTATTTCAAAATGCATGATTTATAGTGTGTTGCCTGTATCTATTGAATGAGAACAAATTTAAAGATTTCTACAATTCAAAGAAGTTTCATTTTGCACAGGTTTAAATATGTTGTATGATAGCTGGGTGCCAGTGGCTCACACCTGTAATCCTAGCTACTCAGGAGGCTGAGATCAGGAGGATCGAGGGTCAAGGTCAGCCTGGGCAGATAGCTCTCCAAATACCAACTCCAAAATAACCACAGAAAAATGGACTAGAGGTGTGGCTCAAGCCTGCTTTGCAAGTGTGAAGCCATGAGTTCAAATCCCAGCCCACCAAGAAAAAAAAAGATGTCATACTATAAAGCTAATAATTTGTCAACACGTCCTTTCAGAAATTGAAAACTTCTCAAAGTTTTCAACAATATGTAGAACTTTCAAACTCAGTCTTCTTTTTCTGGTTTGTGGTTCCTTTTCAAGGCACGTGGCTGTTTAGGACCTGTATGCAGAGCCCTGGCCAGGCCTCTCACCACCAGTGTGACTAGTTCCCTTGACCTGACTGGGAGCGACTGTGGATTAAGAAAAAGATACCAAATCAATGACCTAATGATACATCTCAAACTCCTAGAAAAACAAGAATAAGCAAATCCCAAAACAAATAAAAGGAGAGAAAAAATTAAAATAAGAGCTGAAATCAATGAAATAGCAACTGAAAAAACCATACAAAGAATTAATGAAACAAAAAGTTGGTTCTTTGAAAAAATAAACAAGATCGATAGACCCCTGGCAAACCTGACTAAAATGAGGAGAGAAAAAACCCAAATTAGTAGAATCAGGAATGCAAAAGGGGAGATACCAACAAACACCATGGAAGTCCAGGAAATCATCAGAGACTACTTTGAGGACCTATATTCAAATAAATTTGAAAATCTAAAAGAAATGGACAGATTTCTAGATACATATGATCATCCAAAACTGAACCAAGAGGAAATTAATCACCTGAATAGACCTATAACACAAAATGAAATTGAAGCAGCAATCAAGAGTCTCCCCAAAAAGAAAAGTCCAGGACCTGATGGATTCTCTGCTGAATTCTATCAGACCTTTAAAGAAGAACTGACACCAACCCTCCTTAAACTGCTCCACGAAATAGAAAGGGAAGGAAAACTGCCAAACACATTTTATGAAGCCAGTATTACACTTATCCCAAAACCAGGCAAAGACACGTCCAAAAAGGAGAACTATAGGCCAATCTCCTTAATGAACATTGATGCAAAAATCCTCAACAAAATAATGGCAAACCGAATTCAACAACACATCAAAAAGATTATTCACCATGACCAGGTAGGCTTCATCCCAGGGATGCAGGGGTGGTTCAACATACGAAAATCAATAAACGTAATAAACCACATTAACAGAAGCAAAGACAAAAACCACTTGATCATCTCAATAGATGCAGAAAAAGCCTTTGATAAGATCCAACACCATTTCATGATAAAAGCTCTAAGAAAACTAGGAATAGAAGGAAAGTACCTCAACATTATAAAAGCTATATGTGACAAACCTACAGCCAGCATTATACTTAATGGAGAAAAACTGAAACCATTCCCTCTAAAATCAGGAACTAGACAAGGATGCCCACTATCTCCACTCCTATTCAACATGGTACTGGAATTCCTAGCCAGAGCAATTAGGCAAGAAGAAGGAATAAAAGGAATACAAATAGGTAAAGAAACTGTCAAAATATCCCTATTTGCAGACGACATGATCCTATACCTTAAAGACCCAAAAAACTCTACTCAGAAGCTCTTAGATACCATCAATAGCTACAGCAAAGTAGCAGGATATAAAATCAACATAGAAAAATCATTAGCTTTTCTATACACTAATAATGAACAAACTGAAAAAGAATATATGAAAACAATTCCATTTACAATAGCCTCAAAAAAAATCAAATACCTAGGTGTAAACCTAACAAAAGATGTGAAAGACCTCTACAAGGAAAACTATACACTTCTGAAGAAAGAGATTGAGGAAGACTATAGAAAGTGGAGAGATCTCCCATGCTCATAGATTGGTAGAATCAACATAGTAAAAATGTCTATACTCCCAAAAGTAATCTACATGTTTAATGCAATTCCCATCAAAATTCCAATGACATTCATCAAAGAGATTGAAAAATCTACTGTTAAATTTATATGGAAACACAAGAGGCCACGAATAGCCAAGGCAATACTCAGTCAAAAGAACAATGCAGGAGGTATCACAATACCTGACTTCAAACTATATTACAAAGCAATAATAATAAAAACAGCATGGTACTGGCACAAAAACAGACATGAAGACCAGTGGAACAGAATAGAGGATCCAGATATGAAGCCACACAACTATAAGCAACTTATCTTTGACAAAGGAGCTAAAAATATACGATGGAGAAATAGCAACCTCTTCAACAAAAACTGCTGGGAAAACTGGTTAGCAGTCTGCAAAAAACTGAAACTAGATCCATGTATATCACCCTATACCAAGATTAACTCAAAATGGATCAAGGATCTTAATATCAGACCCCAAACTCTTAAGTTGATACAAGAAAGAGTAGGAAATACTCTGGAGTTAGTAGGTATAGGTAAGAACTTTCTCAATGAAACCCCAGCAGCACAGCAACTAAGAGATAGCATAGATAAATGGGACCTCATAAAACTAAAAAGCTTCTGTTCATCAAAAGAAATGGTCTCTAAACTGAAGAGAACACCCACAGAGTGGGAAAAAATATTTGCCAATTATACATCAGACAAAGGACTGATAACCAGAATATACAGGGAACTTAAAAAACTAAATTCTCCCAAAACTAATGAACCAATAAAGAAATGGGCATGTGAACTAAACAGAACTTTCTCAAAAGAAGAAATTCAAATGGCCAGAAAACACATGAAAAAATGCTCACCATCTCTAGCAATAAAGGAAATGCAAATTAAAACCACACTAAGATTCCACCTCACCCCTGTTAGAATAGCCATCATCAGCAACACCACCAACAACAGGTGTTGGAGAGGATGCGGGGAAAAAGGAACCCTCTTACACTGTTGGTGGGAATGTAGACTAGTACAACCACTCTGGAAAAAAATTTGGAGGCTACTTAAAAAGCTGGACATCGATCTACCATTTGATCCAGCAATACCACTCTTGGGGATATACCCAAAAGACTGTTACTCCAGAGGCACCTGCACATCCATGTTTATTGCGGCACTATTCACAATAGCCAAGTTATGGAAACAGCCAAGATGCCCCAGCACTGACGAATGGATTAAGAAAATGTGGTATCTATACACAATGGAATTTTATGCAGCCATGAAGAACGAAATGTTATCATTCGCTGGTAAATGGATGGAATTGGAGAACATCATTCTGAGTGAGGTTAGCCTGGCTCAAAAAACCAAAAATCGTATGTTCTCCCTCATATGTGGACATTAGATCAAGGGCAAACACAACAAGGGGATTGGACTATGAGCACATGATAAAAGCGAGAGCACACAAGGGAGGGGTGAGGATAGGTAAGACACCTAAAAAACTAGCTAGCATTTGTTGCCCTTAATGCAGAGAAACTAAAGCAGATACCTTAAAGCAACTGAGGCCAATAGGAAAAGGGGACCAGGAACTAGAGAAAAGGTTAGATCAAAAAGAATTAACCTAGAAGGTAACACCCACGCACAGGAAATCAATGTGTGTCAATGCCCTGTATAGCTATCTTTATCTCAACCAGCAAAACCCCTTGTTCCTTCCTATTATTGCTTCTACTCTCTCTACAACAAAATTAGAGATAAGGACAAAATAGTTTCTGCTGGGTATTGAGGGGGGGAGCGGGAGGGGGTGGAGTGGGTGGTAAGGGAGGGGGTGGGGGCAGGGGGGAGAAATAAACCAAGCCTTGTATGCACATATGAATAATAAAAGAAAAATGAAAAAAAAAAAAAGAAAAAGATACAAAGACAGACATAGAGAAAAGCTGGGATCGGGTGGGTCCGACACTCCTGATGAGAGATGCCGGCGACCCCCTCTACATACAAACGCATTTATTTATACAGCAAGTGTGGGAAAGCGGGGTGAAGGGCAGGTCAACTTCTTATGGGTCCAGTCGCGTAGACAGCAGGAACAGAGCAGCTGTGGTGTGTTGTTATTTAGTACAGACTATCCTGACTCGTCAACATGCCATTTTCCCTGACAGGCAGCCTTGCTGAACCTTGCCTCCCCTTGGCTGGGTCCGTGCCTATCAGCCAAGAGGCCCTTGACAGAGCTGCGCTCATGCCATGGTCTACTTCCACTGCCTCAGTCTCCCTATTTCCAAGGCAGCCTTGCTGAACCTTGCTCACCTCCTTCATGCCGGGGCCTTGTCTTCTCAGCACAAAGGTCTTTGACATGGCTTTGCACATGTCAAAGTTCTTTCTCAGTCTGTTTAGTTACTGGCCTCCCACAAGGCCAACTCTCTATGGGACCAGTCAGCCTTGGGGAAGTTTCTCAGTCTCTCATATCTGTCAAGCGGGGGGAAAAGTGAATCTCATGGAATCAAGCCGATGAACATGAGGTCATTTGAGCAGCATCTGGTATGGGTGAGACTCAGTGACACCCATGCTATGGTGGTTGTCACTCTGCAGCTTCTTATGTTCTTGCTTTGTTTTGTTTTAGGAAGGGGTGCAAAGTCATTTGCTTGTGTTTGCCAGGGGGAAGGCTCCCTGGAACCACGCGTGCTTTGGCCAGAGAGCTGCACAAAAGATCCAGTTCTTGACATTTCCAGGAGGAAGGAAGTTTTCCTGGGGCTTACCCACCAGGAACCCAGGTTCAGGCATCCTCTAACTTGCCCTTTAGGTCAATTTGGCTGTTTTACTAGTTATGACTTCATTTGATCCTCACACCTGCCCTACTTGCCCATTTTACAGTTGAAAAAAAAGCCAACATGGACAGTCATTTTCCCAGGAGAAAAGTCACCCAGCTGGATGGTGGTGGCAATGGTCTCAGTAACTGCTGGGGTTCGGATCCTCAGGGACTGGACTGGGAGCACTGAGCACACAGTCCAGAGCCGCACACCAACACACCCTCAGATAGCCCTGTCTTCTAACAGTTTTTTTCTGATAATGACAGGAGGAGAGCCGGGAAGTAAGCACTTCTTGCCATTTGGTGCCCAGATGCTCCCTCTGGAACTGTCTTAAGCCTAGCAGAAGGCAGCTATAGTTCAAGAAAGTGGTGAGGGTAGCAACTCTGCACCATAGGGCCTGGAGGTAGAGCCCAAGAGCAGGTTTCAGACCCTGTCCTGCTTCTCCCAGTACAGAGGGCTTCTGGGACATGTCATTAAACTCATGCATTGGCTGGCCCACCTTGAGGCTTTCCTGGCTGCTTGCTCACCTGTGTTTACCTTTGGCAGTGGCAGTGAGGCATTCCAATGTGAGGTGAGAGGAGCCCTCCACAGGCCCTGCCGCACCCTGGACCAATTCCTTCACTGGAGGAATTGGCAGAAGACACAGGTCCCTTTCTCCAGGAAACCCTGGGGCCTGTCCCACTGGGGCTGCACGCAGTAACTACCAAATAATATGTAGTTGTTTTTAATGGTTACAGAATTGATTAATGTAATGCAATTAAAGTAATGCTACTGGGTAGTATAATGCTATTGGGTGACAAATTTTATGTTATATACATTTTACAACAATAAAAAATATCTAAACAACAGAAAGTCTCCTGTCCCATGGAAGGGCACTCCTTGTCTGTACCCACAGCCACACTCCCAGGTGCATCAAGGGAAGGCTATGGGTGTGTGGGGGGGTGTTGGAGATGCCTCTCACCACGAAGACACCAGCCTGGGCACCAGAGCCTCCTCTTCCACCCCTCTGCTTACACAGTCTGTCCCCTCCTCAAGGCTGAACCACCAGCTCAGAGTCCTGTGCCTGTCGTACCTTGCTTGTTGTATAAGACAAAGATTTTACATGAACCCAAGATGACCTTTGTATATGGGCCCCAAGATTTTCATGTCTTTACAGTAGGTAGATAACCATTTAGTCAAAAGTCTGATCAAGACAAACTTAAATGTGTATAATCCAATTGTTTGAGGTTATTTTTAACTGATATGTAAAACACAAAATTGCACATAATGCTGGGTTAGTTACCATGTGATATTTTAGTAAATGTAAACATTGTGTAATTAAACTTTAACTGGACATAGGTATTACAAAGTGAATTGTCTTTGTTTAAAACAATACAAAAATCATTTTTAAAACGCTTGATTCTACCTCCCACCCATTGTACTTTTGAATAACCAGTAATAAAGTTATTGGTATATATACACCCACATATTATACAGATATACATGCACATAGTACCTTATATTTTTAATTTGTTCCTTTAAATTAATTTTTAAATTAAAATAAAAATTCTATCTATTAATGAAGTAATAAATTACGCTAAACATAACCGAAACAAGCACACTTTAGTCATTTAGAAATTGTCTGCTCTGTGTCCTCTGCAAACTGTGTCCAACACCGACAGCTATAGATTAGATTAACCCCCAGACGATGAAGACCCCACGTCACTGCTGCCTTTGGGAGCTTTGTGATCCAAAGGCCCTCTGCTGGGCTGCGCATGCGCCCCTCTCCAATCCCCCTCTCTCCAAAAGTCCCCTTGCCCAGCTCCACATTAACTCTCCACAGTCCCACTCCTGAGGGCCATCTGCACACCCAAAACATCCTGGAGCAGAGACCAAACATAGCTTGTGAGTTGTACTGCCACCTTGTGGTCGTGTTTTCCATCTTGATCAGATCTGAGACATGGAGCACTGCCCAGACTCAGGCATGTGGAGAGAGCTCGGCTCCAGGAAACAGCAGTCAGCTGTTGGGGGGTGGAGTTAGCTAGCCTGGGCTCCAGTCCTGGCATCTTGCCATTAATTGGCTATGAGCATGGGCCTGGCATTCAGTCTCCCCGAGACCTGGTGTAGAAACAGGAATCATGGGAGTGCCCATCATGCAGGGCTGTCGTGAGGACTAAATAAGCTGTGGACATAAAGAGCCTGGCCAAGAATGAGCCTGCAAGGGGAGGTGGTCTTCTGTGTGAACGAAAGGGTAGGCAGGTTCTCCAGGTTTGTCAGGGCAGAGTTGTAAAATGATCTCTGGATGGTTGCAGGTTAATTGTCTTGATTAATTACTTGAAAACTTCTGTCTTTTACAACGTAACAAAATGTTGGAATAAAATATCATCTCAGAATTACACATCCAGATCATACATTGTATTAAGTTATACAAGTAATATTTAATGAATCATCTGGGTGGGGAAATTTAAGTGGTTTTCCATTTTTTTATTACATAAGAAACTTAGTGGTAAGTGTATCTATACTTATAATATTATTTCCTTCTCTAATTTTTAATACATTCATAGAAATGGAATTATGGGAGAAAAGGATATTTACATTTTTAGGTTTTGATTCTGTTGGAATTTTGTAAAATCAATTTTACTGAAAAACTAAGGTGAAAACTTTTAGGACATGTTTTCATCTTTTAAGAAAAATACACAGACACAAAATTTATCATCCTAACCATATTTAAGTGTACGGTTCAGCGGTAATGAGAACATTTACAATGTTATTCTACCACTATCACCATCTCTCCATAGAATTTTGTTTTAAAAAACTGAAACTTTATACCTACTAAAAATAATTTCTGCCATGCACCAGTGGCTCACACCTGTAATCCTAGCTACATAGGAGGCAGAGATCAGGAGGGTGGTGGTTTTGAAGCCAGCCCAGGCAAATAGTTGGCGAGACCCTATCTCAAAAAAACGCAACACAAAAGAGTGCTGGTATGTGACTTAAGTGGTAAAGTGCCTACCTCGCAAGCATGAGACCCTGTGTTCAAGCCCTAGTACCAGGAAAAAAAATTCCCAAGTAAGTTGAAAAGTTATGTCCACACAACCTGCAAACTGATATTTCCAGCAGCTTACTTTATAATTGTCAAAACTTGGGGGTGACCAAGATGAACGATCCATTCAGACAATGGAATATTCAGCAGTAAAAAAAAAAAAAAAGAAATGAGTTGGTGTTCATGCTGGGACACCCATGCAATACCACTGCTCAGACTTCCCTTCTGGTCTGAGGTGGGTCTGGACCTCCATAGTACCAATGTGTACCTGCTCTCCTGCTGACATGGAGCAAAAAGCTGGGCAGTTGAGCCAATGGCCAGTTGCATACTAGCCTGTCCTGGACAACGAGAAATCAACGGCCATCTTGGATATGTCTCTATCTTCCAGAAGAGTGGAGTACATACTTCTTGGAAACTTGGTGCACCAGGTACAACATTTTCCTCAGGGAACAGAGATACTGAGAACCTGTTTGGTCTCTGCTGAAGTACCCAGGCAGAATGTGGGTGAAGTGGGGTCACAGCTCCATGTGACCTGAACATGGTATGAACTGCTGCTCCCAGATGACTCTTGCTTCTTGCCAGAATTACTGTCCGGGAGGGTCTCCCTCCCAACCAGGGATGATGACATGCAAGGGCCCCCGATGATACCCTTGGGAGAGCATGGTATTCCAGGAGTGGCCGTCACCTTCAGTGAGAAACTGAGGCTGTCCTCAGTGGGCCACCATTCTCAGCTTCCAGTGGAATGTTAATGATGATCCACCCCAGCAATGCCTTCTTCATGTCCCCCAGAGCCTCTTTAGCACCAGAAATGTTGCCACGAACCCTGCGTCTATCTGCCCCAGGCTATGCTCCCCTCTATGGCTCAGATGTTGCCCACCCAGAGATCCCTATGACCTTGGGATGTCCCCAGCAAGGTTCCAATCATTGCTGACTTTAGAATCCCAGAATTCTCTTGTGAACCAGTCAGACTCCCAGGAAGGTCCATTTCTCTCTGAGCAGCCACACCTGCTTCACAGAGAGCAGAGAACTCCAGGGCCCAGGAAGGGGAACTCAGGAGAGATTCCCACATTTCAGGCCTTAATTCTGCAGATGTAACAACCATGGGCAAGTGTATACCACATACCCTCACCTCACGAATCACCAAAGCAAACACACAGGGGAGGAGCCCTGGAGATGCAGTAGGTACGGCCATACGTGGTCTTCTTACATTCTGAGAAGCTTGGACAACAGATGCAGACACACGCCAGACATGATGCAGGTGCGATTTGTGTGGCTGATAGTTCATGAGCTCTGACCATCTCAGGCAACACCAAAGGGTTCATCAGCAGCTGTCAGGCCATCAGCAGACAAATGGATGGTCTTTCTGCTCCTGGCCTTTAGGTCTGTCTCCTCTTCTTTTCATTTTGGTTTCTTAACCCAGATCCTGTTTGCCTTTGACCAGTCAGTTTCAATGGAAACAGAGGAAGACTAGGAGGCAGTTGAAGTCCAAATGAAATCTGGGACCTGTCAGATTCCTCAAACCTATCTTGGATGCCTAGCCTCTCTGGAGCCACTTACTTCTGCAATTAGCCAGGTGGGCAGATGGAACATAGAGATAGGGGCTTTATTAAAAGGCTCTTTATCTCCTGCCACTCCCAACTTGATCCTTGAGTGGCTCTCCTTTCCCTGTCACAGAAAATCCAAGTTCTTTATCTTCCACAGTTTCCAGAGCCCAACTACATTCAAATCTTGAACTTAGCACTCTCTAGCCATTTAACCTTGAAAAGGTCTTTGATCACTATGCTTTATTTCATCTAGAAAATGAGAAATCAGTACTGAACTGTGCTAGATGTGTCCCATGTACCATATGAGACTCTCCCGCCACTGACCATCCACAAGCCTGGAGTTCCTGTCCCTCCCCACTAGACATAGATAGAATGCCCCACCACAAGAATGGGATCTGGCATCTCCTGTAGCCACAGCAAACTACAAGTGTGGGGGAGTTAACACTCATAGGGTAGTTTCTGATTAATATGAAGTAATATGAGAGATAGGAGAGACCCTAGCAAATGCATTTCTACCATCTCCCCCTTCTGTGAATCGCTGCAAAGTCTTGTTTCTCCCCATACAGCCATGACCTCCCAAGAAGACGGTGGACACACCTGCTCTGACTCTTCAAGGTTGGTCATGAAGTAATGCCCAGCTTGGGAATGCATCCCCTTGCATTACTTCCCGTTCTTCCCTGCCTTACTTCCATGTTCTTATTCCTGATGCCTTGGGTTTGGACCTCTCAAATAGAACACCAGCATTTAGTTCTTGTTTTAGGCTTTGTTTTCCACATGGTTTGTGGGTAGAAGGAGAGGAGGACATTAGATTGGGACAGAGAAAGACAAACCTCACTGTAATTTCTCCTCCTCTCCCACCTAGCCCAGGTACCTGGACCTGGGTTCCAGACATTAAGAGGCCTATCCTACCCTGTTCTCTCTGGGACTGAGGGATAATGACTATCCTGGTAACTCACTCAGGTAGTTTATAACCCATTTCTGGATTCAGACGACCATTTTACTGACCAGCAAGCTAATAGCAAGACAGCAAGCAATCAGGTAGCAGAGTCAGGACCTTGCCTTCTATAAATATTGGTCTGATCCCACTCCAGTGCCAAGCACAGCCAATTGATGGCCACAGAGAAGTGACCCAGGTGTGATTCCTGTGGTTAAGGGACCATCTTGGTCTAGGGTCGGAGAGGTCCACCAGGTCCAGTGGCCATGGGGGAGTGGAACACCTAAAGAAGGTCAGAGAGGCTTTCTCGAGGAGATGACTTTTCTTTTTTTAAAATTAGGGTATATTCATTATGGGGGGGGTTCGTAGTGACAATTCCAATTAGACTTACATTGTACATTATTTACATTGCCCTCATCGTCTCTCCCCTTCAACCCTCTCTCCACTCCATTTAAAGCAACTGCAAGAGGTTCCTTAATTCTGTTTCATATAGACATATGAAGTCCATCTGCCATATACCATCACCTTAATCTCCTCCCTTCACCCTCCCCCCCTCACTAGTATTCCCCCACCATACCTGTTTTACAGTCCTGGTTTTCATTATTAATATTTAAGTTGATATTCAAAGGAGTGTCTCAATGTATGTCCACTGTAGGTGTACTTTACTTTGGTCCATTTGACACCTTCCATTACTCTCCCTTACCCCTTTGCCTCTCACCCTTTCAATAAACATCCTTATATCCTCAACCTTCACATATTATGTCATGCAATATTACTGATACTCTACCACTCTATCATTTTCTTTTCCTTTCCCTCTTTCCCCAAGTTCCATAGAGTAGTTCCACTGTTACAAACATGTTCTACATATGAGTTTGTATATGATCATGCTTTTTTTTGTGTAAATATTTATCTTTGGATCTATCTTCCACATGAGAGAAAACGTGGCTTCTGTGTTTCTGATCCTGGCTAACTTCACTTAATATGATGTCCTCCAATTGCATCAATTTACCTTCAAACCACATGTCATTATTCCTTATGGCTGAGTAATACTCTGTTGTGTATATATACCACAATTTCTTGATCCATTCATCAGTTATAGGGCACCTGGGTTGTTTCCAAAGCTTAGCTATTGTGAATAGTGCTGCAATAAACATTGGCGTGCAATGTCTTTACTGTATCCTGTCTTATATTCCTTTGGGTAGATGCCCAGGAGAAGTATCAGTGGATCACCTGGCAGTTCTATCTCTTGTTTTTTGAGGAATCTCCATAATGCTTTCTATAGTGGTTGTACTAATTTGCATTCCCACCAGCAGTATATAACAGTTCCTATTTCACTACAGCCTCACCGGCATTTTTTGTTGTTGTTACTACCATTGATTATGGCCATTCTAACTGGGGTGCGATGAAATCTAAGTGTTGTTTTGATTTAAGTCTTTTATAACCAGGGAAATTGAACACTTCTTCATGTATTTACTGGCCATTTGTACCTCTTCCTTTGAGAATTCCCTGTTTAATTCATGTGCAATTTTCTTCATTGGGGGCTGAGTTTTTTGAGTTCCCTGTAGATTCTGGATATTAGTTCCTTGTCAGATGAATAGCTGGCAAAGATTTTAGGGGATGACCTTTATTTCTACTAAGAGTGTAACGTCTAGTAATCCCTCAAGTGCTGAACCAAACTCAGCAATAAATGAAGAAGGAAGGACATTCCATGAAGAGAGAACACTGGCAGTATGCCACATGCAAAAGAACAGATGGGCACTGTAAGCAGGGAGATGGAAATTCCAAAGAAGAGTGCAATGAAAATGCTAGAAATAACAGAAATGAAGATGCCAATGGACTGAAGGTGAACAATGGAAGGCTCAGTAAGTTTGAAGATATGTCAAGACAAACTCCTCCAATTGAGAAAATGAATTGAAACTATGTCCTCACAAAAAAGAAATACGTGAATGTGTATAACAGCTTTTCTATAATTGCTAAAACTTAGAAACAATCAAAATGTCCTCAGTAGCTGGGCACCAGTGGGTCATGCCTGTAATCCTAATCACTTAGGAAGATGGCAATTTGAGGCCAGGCTGGGCAAATGGTTCTCAAAACCCCATATCCAAAATAAACCAGAGCAAAATGGTCTGGAGGAGTGGCTCAAGTGGTAGAGAGTCTATTTTGCAAGCTTGAAGCCCAGAGTTCAAACCCAATTCATCAAAAAAAAAAGTCCTCAGTATATAAGTAAAGTAATAAACTATGGAACATTCAGATGCTGGAAAATTATTCAGCACTAAAACAAATGACTTATGAAGCCAAGAAAGAAATGACAAGAGATAACTTAAACCATTGTTATGAACTGAAAAAAAGCCAATGTTACAAGAATATATACTAGGCTGAGTACCAGTAGCTCACACCTGTAATCCTAGCTACTCAGGAGGCAGAGATCAGGAGGATCGTGTTTTGAATCCAGCCTGGGCAAATAGTCCACGAGACCCTATCATGAAAAACCCATTACAAAAAAGGGCTGGTGGAGTGGCTTAAGGTGTAGGCCCTGAGATTAAATGCCAGTATTGCAAAAATTTTTTAAAAAGTGTATACTATGTAATATATATACTACATACTATACTCTATGACATTTTGGAAGTGACAAAACTAGAGATAGTAAAAGAGGATTTCTAGATCAGTGACATTATTCTGTATATTATGTAATGGTGGATACGTGCCATTATACATTTGTCAAAATGCATAGAGTATATAGCAACAACCCCAAACTACGAACTTTGGGTGATGATGCTATACGCCAATAGTAATTAAATATCCTGCTCTTGAGCAGGGCATTGATAGTAGGAGGGGTTGTGCATAGGTGAGGACTGGTTAGTATGCTGAAATTCTCTCTGCTTTCTACGCACTATTGTCAAGACTCTAAAACTGCTCTTAAAAATAAAGTTTACATGGCTGGGGGTGTGGCTCAAGGGGTAAAGCACCCACCTAGCAAGTGTAATGCTGAGTTCAAATTCCAGTAGTGCCAAAAAAATAAAGTTTACTAATAAATAGAAGGAACTGTAAAACTACAAAAGAAGAAAAAAAAACCACTAAAAACAAATAGAACTGAATATCTAAGACCTAGGAAACAATTACAAAAGATTTACAGACCTAGACTGAGAATCAGAATCCCCAGAATGACCTCAGTTGACACTTCTCTTATTTTTCTCTCTGGTAAAGTTTTGAAGGTGAGTTTCAGTGGATGGATGGAAAGGCACTGAGTCTGATTCTGCCAGAGATTCGGGAGAGAAGTGATTTAAGGAAGTATAGGAGGTTAATTGAGCTCACAGAAGGGCCCACCCCTCTGCAGAGGCAGATTTCAGAAGATTGGAGACTGTCCTTGAGACCAGTCACCTCTGGAGGCTTTAGTTAAGGAGCCTGAGTCATTGTCATTTCTGGAAGAAAACAGCACCATCACGGATGCTTGGATTGAACAGGGACTCCCTGGCTCCAGAGAAAATCCAAAAATTCTAACTCTTTCAATTTCATTGATTTCTTCAGAGGTCTTATGATGAAATCCAGATCTCTTATTACCTTTCACCTGACCCCTGTCTTTGGGCATTGCCCAAACAGAGGAAGGAGGCCTCAGAAGAGGGCATTCCCACAGACCCAATATGCAGGAAAGGTTTCCCTGCAGCCGAAGGGAACTCAAATACAGGAGAATGGGCCTCACCAGGATGGGCACACCAACACTTGACAGGATTCTATGCAGAGAAGGGGGAGTGGAACGGTCTTCCTCGCAACTCAACAACACGTGATTTTATTTAAACTAGGATATGTGCTTTAATGCATTCTTTCGTATCTAGTCATTTAACAAATATCTGTGCTTCTAGGATGCTTTCAGCTCTGTTCAAGATCCTTGGCAGGCAATGGTGGAAAATAGCCCAATGAACCCTGAGGACTTACACCCTACTGACACAGGCAACTGAATGAATAGACAATGTGGGATTACCAGATGGTGAAGGGAAAACAGGGATGATTGGATGATACTTGGAGAGATGCCATGTAAGCTGAGTCCTCATGGTTAGAAAGAGACAGGAATGCTGGGGGAGAATATTTCAGGCAGAAAGAACAGGTAGTATAAAGGCCCTGACAACTCACCTTCTGGGACCAGGGGAACTGAAACAAAGACAGTGGGGTGGGGAGGGTGGTGGATGGTGACCAGGGTGTACAGGTGTTAGCTGTAGGGCAATGTAAAAATTCCAGAGTGTTTTTAGTCTTATAATCAAGGGTGGCATGGGGAGAGGGAGTGTTACCTGATGGTTATTCTCCCTACCTCTCATTGACTGGAAGGAATAAAGCATGACATAAAGGGCAAGCACACAGGGGCACTGTAGTTTGGATCAGGAATGCCCCCATCCAAAAGGCCCATGTGTTAACGGCTTGGTCCTCAGTTTGGTGCTACTGGAAGGCAGTGAAAAGCCTTTAAAAGGTGGGGCCTCCTGGGGGATTTTATGTTATCTGGGGTGTGTCCTCAAAGGAGATTGTGGAGCACTGGTCTGTTTCTTTCCCTCTTTGCTTCCCAGCCATTAGTCAAATGGGTTTTGTTTTACCACACTCCTGAATATGGGCTGCTTTGTTACAGGCCCAAAAGGAACAGGGTCAACCCACCATGAACTGAAACCATCAAAATGTGGGCCAAAGTAAGTCTTTTTCTTTTTATATTGATTTATCTTGGATATTTGTCATGGTAAGGGAAAACTGACTACCACAAGGGTGTGCATGAAAGCACCAGGGGCTGGCCCTGAGAAGTTGCAAGGAGATGAAGAAGGGAAGACATTCTGGGGCTGTGTTGGGGAGGTTGCAGGGAACAGAGAACTGAAGTGTAACTCTAAGACATATTCTAGTAATGCTCTGTATTGTTGGGCAATATCCTCAGTAAAATTTCTATAGGAGACTCATGGAAAAAATCAGCAAGGCATAAAAATGCGTTAGACCCTGTGAAGCCTGATTTTCCTGCAGATAAGAGCATGGAATGAGGCATCGCCATACTGGATGTCCATTTGCTTTCTACGATACCTGAAGGCCCTCATGCTTAGGTGGCCTCACTTCCCAGTTGCTCCTACCACAGAGACTCCAACGGAAGGCAAAGTAAGGGTTCAAGTGAAGAGAGGACTTCCAGATATGAGGCATTTATAACCTGGGTTGAGCCAAAACCATGCTAACAGTGGGAATAGCAAGATGAATACCAAGTTTAGAGCCCATAGCTCACAACCACTGGAAGACAGACCTAAGAGCTAGAGCATAATTGTGTCAGGTGCATTGAGTTCTGATGCCATGACCTCTGTCACTGTCCCTGCAGCCTGCTGGAGGTGGGAGGGTGGGTCAGAGAGGGGTCTCTTGATGAGCTACCTCTGAGTTAAGAGGGATGGAAGTTATCCACCATGCTCTGCAAAACATAAGCTGCTGGAGAGTCACTTAGAGATCTTGTTATGATACAAATTCTGATCCACCAGGTCTTGGGAGGGGCTCAAGACCCTACATTGCCCCTGGATGCTCATGCTGGGATCAAACATGGAATAGCCAGGATACTTATATGACTATAGGGTAGGACTGGGGTGAGAATGAAGAGGCAAGGGCATTTCAGTTAGCAGGCATAGCACAAGAATGATACAGATTACTTGGTTTGGAAAGAGGACTGAAGAGTTTATGTAATTTTTGTGCTACACCTAGGACCCAGGTGGAATGGCACAATCACGAGGCAAACCTGATGCATCCTGTCTCCAGATCACTGCCCATTTTATAGAAGCATGACAAAGCACAGACATGAGCTATCCCTTGGGGAAGGCAGCCACAGACACCCTTCTTTATCTCCATAATCCCACGTCAGTACGCAGCCCCACATCCACTCAGGGGCTCATTCCAGGGAACCTCTCTTGACAGGGCCCTGCTCCTATCTCTCCTTATCGTTCCATTTCCCCCTAGAGTCTACCTTCTGACTCCCGCTGCTCTCTCCATCCTAGAGCAAGCCACCATGACCTGCCATGGAGCTCCGGCCCTCTTACTGGGTTCTCATTTCACTTCTGCCCCCTCGCACCCATTTCCACACAGCAGGCAGAGTGGACCCTCTAGCCAAAGGCCTGAGCATGTCAGTCATAAAGCAGAAATGCATGTGATGAGTGTGCAGCAGCCCGTCTCCTTGGGCCTGTCCCTGGCATCTGGGTTGTGAACAGCAAAGGTGAACACAGGATCCAGTGTGTCCTAGACAGGTTGGTTCATTCTTAGTTTAGGTATGGCAAATTACTAACAGTTTCTCTTTTCATTCTTAAAATTGCTACGGTTAGGACAATAATATGATTGCAAAATGATGGCTTGCTTGGGCACAACATTTTCCAGAATTGCAACATTTAAAAAATTACATAAACTTGCTGGGTGCAGGTGTCTCACACTTGTAATCCTAGCTACTTTGGAGGCTGAGATTGAGATGATTACAGTATGAGGCCAGCCAGTACTCAAGACCCCATCTCCAAAATAATCAGAGCAAAATGGACTGGAGGTGTGGCTCAAGTGGTAGAGTGCCTAATTTGCAAGTGTGAAGTCCTGAGTTCAAATCCCAGTCCCACAAAAAATTATATAAACTCATAAACAAGAAAGGCAACATGAGTTAATCTTAAATCTAAGAACAACCATGGAGTATCGAAGAGACTCTACTGCTTCCCAAATTCAGCTACCTTGGGAACATCACATTTTTGAGGTGAGATAATTCTATATACTTCAAGGTCAAAACTAAGCTATCTTAGTTCTGAGAAATCACTAATAAAATCTGCATGATATGTGAAATAGTTCACTGAGCATGCCTGGGTTAAACTAATGTCTCTTCAATACATTGTGGAACCCAGAGACTACACTTGGTCATCTTCTCACAAGAGCCATCCTAATGCCAAAGTCATGTAATGCAGTAAGCATGTGAATTATAGACAAATGGTCCAGCTATTTGGTTCAGATTCAAGGGCACTTTTGTGGTGAAGTAAGACATTGAATCTCAAGACCTACTATAAAGTTGAAGTTGCTATGCCAGGAAAAGTACTAGAAAGACAGGATCACGGGAGGACAGTGCAGTAGTGGATATTCACCCTTTCCACCCTTCCAGGAGTCTCTGATCAGTTGCTCTTTGGTGGGCCTTGAATTTGGGCATTTTTCCTAAACTCCTCATGATTCTGATGCAAAGCGAAGCTGGGGAGCCACTACTTTGGGATGTCAGCTCTTTGCTCATAGTAAGGAATCCTATGTCTTCCTCTGATTCAGCAGGTGGAAAACCTCTCCATACCTCATGACTCCATCAGTGTGCCCTTGATTTTTCACTCACTGTCTTCCTCCACCCTGATGTGTGCTGAGTTATAGGGCTTTGGTCACAAACAGGTCCTTGTCCAGCTTTGAGTCTAGCCACTGGACATAAGGATAAGGGTGGGGCCAGGGCATTTACCTTCCTTGCTCCTTCATGGTAAAGCTGCCTGGCATTGGCCCTGCCTGTGGGCATTGCACCATGCTCAGGAGCCTACTCTTCATGGCTCTTTCTTGGGGTTCTACCCACAAACCTTCCCAGTGACCTTTCAGATCAGGAATAATGATGGATGGACTGCCATTGGTCCCATGTTGCTGCCTCTAGTCAAGTCCTGTTGCTGCCCTAACAAATCCACAAACTCCATAGCTTCAAGCAACACAAGTTAATTATCTTAAAGTTCTGGAGGGCACAAGTCCAAAGTCAGTCTAAACTGGGCTGAAGTCAAGTCTCAGGAGGACTGGTGCCTGGAGGCTCCTCCTGCCCTTTCTAGCTTCTAGAGGCCAACTATGTCCCTGGGTGGCAGCCCCCTTCTCCATCTTCAGGGCCATTAACATGTGGTATCTTCTCTTCCCTCTGATGGTTGCTTCTCTGACCCACCTGTCTCCCTGTCTCTGAGCCCAGCTGGCTAATGTCCATAACCTCCTACACCTGGTATCTCTGTAGTACTCACTCTTTTCCATGGCACCTTCCACCTGCCCTAACCTGCTCCTGGTGCCTTAATGAATGTTAGTGTTGCTCAAAGGTGAAGCTCTCCTAACCACCAAATCTTTGGTTTCCTATTTTCAATATGTACACCCCTTCTCCCCAAAGCTGCTTTGCCTCTGTCCAGTCCTTAGCTGCTTCCCTTCTACTTTTCAACATATATAGCTCTTATTAGTTGTAAGAAACTTAAGATTTGTAAATTTCATCCTGTTCCAGAAACTTTAGAACTATCTTTTATATTTGTCATAAATAATCTTAAATATATATTTGGCTGCTACTACACACGTGTTACTTACATTTCAGGCCTATGCTAAAAATCCAAGCTAGTCCTGAACTCAAAGTATTTTTATCAAATATAAAAGACTGATGAAGCCAGATGCCGGTGGCTCTGGCTAGATTACAGATACCTGTAATCTAGTTACTCAAGAGACAGAGATCAGGAGGATCGAGGTTTGAAGCCAGCCCAGGCAAAACAGTTCAAGAGACCCTATCTCAAAAAAACCCATCACAAAAAAAGGCTGGTGGAGTGGCTCAAAGTGTAGGCCCTGAGTTCAAACTCCAGTAATGCAAAAAAAAGAAAGACATTATGAGCTGGACACCAGCTCACACCTGTAATCCTAGCTATTTGGAAGGCTGGAATCAGAAGGATCCTGGTTTGAGCCAGTTCAGGCAAATAGTTTGTGAGACTCCTCCCCTCCATCTCCAAAATAACCAGAGCAAAATGGACTAGAGGTGTGGCTCAAGTGGTAGAGTGCCTGCTTTGCAAGCATGATGCCCTGCCCAATTCCACCAAAAAAAAAAAAGACAAGATAATTTTCTGCAAAGCACAGCTTTACATTGGTTGTATCACCGGAGATGACTAGCTATTCCATGATTTTACTTTCTCCTCCCCCCAAGCTCTTCCCCTTCCCCAAGCCTCTGGGAACCACCATTGCATATATGTTTTTTGGTGGTACTTGGGGTTTGACTCAGGGCCTCAAGCTTGCTAGGCAGACACTTTACTATTGAGCCACTCCACCAGCCCTTTTTTTTTTTTTTTTTTTGAGACAGGTTCTTGAGAACTATTTGCCTGGGCTGGCTTCAAACCTCTATTCCCCTGATCACTGCCTCCTCAACCACTGGTGTACAGCTGTTATACTTTCTTACCTCTAGGAATTTGACTATTGTAGGTATCTCATATAAGTGGAATCATATAGCATTTGTCGTTTTGTGACTGACTTCTTCCATCTGGTATAATGTTGCAAGTCTGAGCGCCGAGGCTTTAAGAAGGCTAAAGAGAGATGGGACAGTGCGAGCCTGGGGGCAAAAGACTAAGAGTGATTAAGCTAAAGATAAACTAAGAGCAAACATGGGACAGTGAGAGCCTAAGGAAAGAGGTTTTAAACAAGGTTTTAAAGAAGACTTTAGAAGCAAGGTTTTAAAGAACTGTGAGGACTAAGGCCTTAAAGAATAAAGATAGAGAAAAGAAGCAATGAGGGTTGTGCATCTCTAGAGTGCCCAACACACCTGACCCCACTTTCTGTCTGTCTATCCTGTGTCTTTTCTGAATCTCCAGTCACCCCCTAGTTCAGCCCAGTTAGGTCCAGTAATAACCAGGAGCGAGAGAGAAAGCTCACTCGAACAAGGGAGGGAACTCGAAAAACAGCACCCCCTCCACCAAATGACATAGCTTCTGGGTCTACCTGTAAAAGGATTGAAAGAAAACCCCTAAGAGAGGTCTGTATACCAAGTTATAGCCCAAGTATCCACTGAGAAATGAATGGATATGTGGCATACAGAATATTACTCAGCCTTTAACAGGAAGGAAATTCTGGCCATATGCGTATGCATATGCATAACTCAAAGCCTTGGTCCTCTATCTTTCACTGTAAAGTTCTTCCTTTAGCCTTCTTTTTCTAAGGCCTATGTTAAACGGTGCAGACTTTCTATCAATCCCGCTTTAGCCATTCAGCCCTTCAGCAATTTCCCTTTAGTAATTCTTTTCCCCTCCAAAAGCTTCCCACACCAAAAAGCCCAAACAGGGTGGAGGTCTGGGGAGGGGCGTGACATTGTAACAGGAGAAACGTGCATTCCTGCTTCTCTGAACACAACTTAGGAGACACACCTATTCTGCCTTTCCCTGGTTTTGGCTGGGGCTGTGCCTATCTGGGCCTACAGGTAAATGAAGCTGCATCTCGCCTTGCTAATAATGTCCAGTTCTCATAGGCTTTTCATAATCCACTCTCCATAATTTGGTAATTCTACTTTCAACCTAGGAACTGTGCACTGTTTTCTATAGTGGTGTCATCATTCTATATTCCTACCAACAGAGCACAAGGGTTCTCTCTACATCTTCCGTAGCAGTTGATATATATTTTTTTAAATAGCAGCCAATCTAATACATGTGAGGTAGAATACCACTGTGGTTAACTCAAGTTTTAAAGACAGTCACTAGAGAAAAATAAATTGTTTTTTTAAAAATGTTTATATCCTAGAAAAAAAAAAGATTATGGGTTGGGGATGTACCTCAGTGGTAGAGCACTTGCCTAGCATACGCAAGGACCTGGATTCAATCCCCAGCATGACAAAACAAAACAACACACACACACACACACACACACACACACACACACACACACATACACATAATATTAGAGACTGTTTGCCAGACACGGTGGTTCACATCTGTAGTCACAGCATTCAGGAGCTGAGGGAGGATTGCGAGTTTGCTTTTGCAGCATTATAAAGTAAAAAAAAATGAAGTTGAATCATTGTTAAGTTGGGGACCATCTGTGCTTAGGAGTGGGATTGCTGGCCATATGTGATTCTATGTTCAAATGAGGAACCACCTGATAATCTTCCATGATAGCTGCACCATTTTCCATTCCCACCAGGAGTGCTGAGGGTTTCATTCCTGTACCTCCTTACCACCACTTGTCATTTCCTGTTTCTGTTTTGCTTTTTAATAAGATCTATCCAAATGGATGCAGAATGGCCTGTCATGGTGGTCTTGGTTGGTCTTCTCTAACTCTACTAGTGGTGCTGGGTATCCTTTCATCAGCTTATTAGTCATTTGTGTATCTTCTTTGTAGAAATGTCTATTTAAGTCCTTGCCCACTTTTTAATTGCTTGTTTTGTTGTTGAGTTATAGGAGCTCATAAAATTTATATGCTGAAACTCTAATCCACTATGTCACTGTTTGGAGAGAGGGCTTTTATGGGGGTGATTAAGGTTAAATGAGGCCATGACATGGCAGAAAGAACTAGTATGCATAGAAGATGAGGAAGAGATGCGAGAGAGCTGTCTTTGTCTCTGGCTCCCCACCCCTGCCTCTTTCCCTCCCTCTCTGAGTGTGCACAAAAGAAAGGTCCTGTGAGGACAGAAAGAAAGCAGTTGTCTGAGAGCCAGGAAGAGGGGCCACCAGAAACCAACAGTACTAAGCCTTGACTTTGAACTTCTAGTCTCCAAAACTGTAAGAACATAAATTTCTATGGTTTAAGTCATCCAGTTTGTGATTGTGTTTGTTTTTTGGGTGCCAAAACCCAGGAGTCCCTGATATTCTGTTATGGCAACCTCAGCAGATTAACAAACTCAAAAAAGAAATAATTACAAAAAACTGATCCATGTAGAACCTCTGGCTCTAAAAAAGACAGTATTGAGACCACGAAGAAACCAGGCACCAGTGGTTCACATCCGTAATCCTAGCTACTCAGGAGGCAGAGATCAGAAGGATCAAGTTTCAAAGCCACAAGGCAAACAGTTCATGAAAACTATCTCAAAAAAAAAAAAACCCATCCCAAAAAAGGGCTGGTGGAGTGTCTCAAGTGGTAGAGCACCTGCCTGGCAAGCCTGAGGCCCTGAGTTTAAATTCTAGTACCACCAAAAAAAAAAAAAAAGAAGAAGAAGAAGAAGAAGAAGAAAAACTAGAGAGAAAATATCTAGATATCACTTTTCCTAAAGAAACTTTGTGTGTGTGTGTGTGTGTTGGAGGGGTTTGAATTTAGGACTTACACCTTGAGCGACTCCACTAGCCCTTTTTTATGTTGGGTTTTTTCGAGGTACGGTCTTGAGAACTATTTTCCTGGGCTGGCTTCAAACCTGGATACCCCTGATCTCTGCCTCCTGAGTAGCTAGAATTACAGACATGAGCCACCAGCACCTCACTCTAAAGAAATGTTTTATAGAATAGGTATAACTAAATCAGTAATAAAAACCATTTTTTAAAATGGAAAAAAGAATCAAACAAGCACTTCCCCAAACAAAAAGATGCTTATTCTTAAACAGTAGGAAAATGCAAATTAAAAGCACACTGAAAAACTGTTATAAATCTAACGGCTCAAATAAAAAAAAAGATGTCATTAAGTGCAGCGCTGCAGAGCAACCAGAATGACTACAACACTCATGCCTAGTGGGAATGCAAACCAGGTTGACAGTTTCTTTCTTTTCTTTCTTTTTTTTTTTTCAGCCATCTGGATCTGTATTTATTGAAGCCAGTAATTAGAGATTTTCCTAGTGCTAGAAAGCAAGGTTCCAGAGGACTGCACACTGCACCTGGGTATAGCCACAAGCCACGGCCCCTTGGACTAAGGATGGTGGGGGATCATCTACCGTCCTAATTTTAAGTTAAAATTTTGAGTTTCTTATGACGTGAAATACACACTTATAAGACCCAGTAATTCTACTTACTCCTTGGAATTAGCCAAGAGAAAGAAAACATACGTTTAGATGCAGAAGGGTGTAGACAGACATGTTCATGTATAGAAACCATCCACATATACACCAACCAGGGAATGGATAAATTATGATTACATATATAACTACTTATCAGAACAAATGAACTACTAAAACATGAGCAAAATGATCTGTGGAAGATTGAACAGCACTACCTGGCTCCGGAATCTGTCACAAACTGTTTGGCTCTGGGCAAATCACTGACACTCTCAGGTCTAACTTCTTAAAAAGTTTTAAGTGAGTCAGAAGTAACGACCATGACTTGAAGCCCTATACCCGAATGGCAGTGTTTGGACAGAAGGCCTTTGTAGAGGTAATGAAGGTGGCTGAATGGACCGGTGCCATTTAAGAGGAGCATCCCTCACGGTGGTACCCTGTGAGGTCAGTGTTCAGAACAGCATGACTAGTACCACACGTGGTGAGGGCCAAGTGTGAGAGACAGCAGTGGAGAACCAGGGAACTGAGGCTGCCCCTGGGCAACAGAGACAGAATTTCCAACGTCAGCCAAGTAATTCCTCACCCTCAGATCTGGCCTTCACAAGCTCTGTGATGAAACAGCCTTTCCTGGGCAGCCTGCCCCTGGCCTCCCCAGGCCACTTGTTCTTCTCAAAGCTGGACCAAATATTTTGTCAGAGAGTCTGAGGTGGTTTCCAGAGATTGTGACATCACCACCAAACCTGGCTCATTCTGGGCAGAGAAACTGCTTCTGACTATGCAGACCTGCTCCTGACAAGGTTTTTTGGTTTTTTTTTTGTTTGTTTGTTTTTTTGAGGCAGGGTCTCACTGGGTAGCCCAGGCTGGCCTTGAACTTGAACTCTCACTTCTTCTGCCTGGGCCTCAGGAGTGCTGTATTACAGGCATGCACCACCACACCCAGCTCTGCCTTTCATTTTCTGAATCTGTTCCACAGTCTAAAACAAGGGGGAGACCGGGCCCCAGTGGCTCACACCTGTAATCCTAGCATCTTGGAGGCAGAGATCAGGAAGATCAAGGTTCGAAGCCATTTGAGCTACTCCTCCAGTCCATTTTGTTCTGGTTATTTTAGAGATAGGGTCTCACAAATTATTTGCCTGGGCTGGCCTCAAACTGCAGTCCTCCAGATCTTAGCCTCTCAAGTAGCTAGGATTACAGGTGAGAGCCACCTGCCTTGCTTCAGTTGACACTTCTTTTTCTGGAGGTCCCCTGCTTCCTACTTCACAGGGGCTGAATGCTCTAAGAAAACTGTTTTCCAGGAGCTGGAACCTGGGGCCTAGGAAACTAATTTTAGGGCCATAAACCCAACCCTTTGAAAACAGACAACCTGCCAGTACAGGGGGTAGGAACCTCTACTTGTCCAAGGGATCTGAGAAGACATCAACAGAATTCCCAGGAAACACTGGACAAACTCTAAGAGCCATTCTACATTCACTTCCCATTGTATCTCTGTGTACTGGAAGCAGGTCATAGTTCAGTGCTGTGCAGGTGGCAATCCTGGTTTTAAGCAGGTGTGATTAGACAGCGCCTGAGACTGGAAGGGCAAATCACATCTGCCCTTGAATCAGAGCTCCTCCATCACTAGGCTTGTGACCTGAGCACATGGCTCCACCGACCTGAGCCTTGGTTGTTATTTTTAATGCAGATGGTTAGTCTGACCTAAGAGTGATGAGATTCATGTAAGTCATCCAATGAAAACAAAGTGTCTAATAAACATACAGCAGTTGTCATTTAATCAGGGTTTAGTAATCTGCCCGGGACTGTTTGCTTTAGGGGTGATGACACCTAAGTTTCAAATCAACACCACGGCGTGCCCATTATTAAAACCCTCACGGTTAGATGAGAAACTGGACTTCACCAGGGCAGCGCAGGGATTTGCTCGGTCTTTCTCGCTCCTGCGTTCAGGGTCTCAAAAGGGAATTTTCCCACCTGCCGCGGGTAGAGGTTTTTCTGCGGTCAGGCTGGGCCCACTTCCCACACACCTGACTCACATCGTTCTCAGCTTCAGAAGAGAACTCAGCCCCACCTGCTCCCAGCTAGCTCCGAAACTAGGGTGCCTGAGCCTGGAGTCCCCTATTCTGCTACCGCTCTCTTGGTTAAAACTCCACTCCTCCCCGGAAATTGCCAGGCAAGGAAACTGTCCCGCCCCAGCCTGGAATGCAGAGTCGGGGGCGAGGAGGAGAGGGGAGTGTACATGAGCAGATGAACCCCGAGACCGGTTCCAGACGTCTCCCACAAACCTCCAGCATTCACATTACTTAGCAGCTTTCCCCTTTAACCGACGTTGGAGCGTTTGAACTCAGGGCTTCGTGCTTGCTAGGGAGATGCTCTACACTGTAGCCAGAGGCCTGGAAGATGTTTTTCTGGGTTCTCTCAGCACCCCTGGACTAAGTTTTTGGGCTAAACGTCAGCTTTAATCCAAATACAATGGGATCCTCCATCAAATCCCGATTGGAAACAATTTTGGAAATAGGCTTGTGGCCTGGCAGTTAGAAATTTAAAGAATATTATATTCATCAACTGTTAATTATATATTGGAAAGCATATATATCCTTATAACAGTGTGCACAGTGAAGCACTGAAAGTATTCCCCCTCTTAGAAACCAATTAAAGCAAACAGGACCAAAAGGTTTCATTTTCTTAAATCAGAGACCAGGCTATGGAGGGGCGCTCATGTGATCATTTTCTACTTTTTTTGTGTGTTTGAAAAATTTGCAATCCAAAGGAAAAAAGAAATATGCATTATGGGCCCCAAAATGACCACGTGGAGAGGAGTGATCCGGCCAAGAGATTCTTTATTGCCGGGTAGGAGAGGGAGAGAGCAGAGAGAGCCAAGAGAGAGAAGCAGGAGGGGCAAGGGCTTAAATACCCCTCAGTGGGACCTCAGCATGATCTGGTTGGTTAGGATCTTATGGGTCATGCTGATTGGAGGTTGGGGCAGAAGGAGGGTTCAGCTGGACTTGAGGCTGGACCGTGAGCCTGGAAAACAGAAGCTTAAGGGTGCAGTAAGAATTGAAACCTATCGGCGCCATTATTGGCAACACTCCTCCCTTTTTTGTTTGTTAAGGGGGCTTCAGTCTCCAAACTCATAGCTGCCCAGAGAAATCAAGATACATACAAGTATCTACTGCTAATAGGGTGTGAAATGTAAGTAAAATACCTGAACAAGGAGCACAACAGTACTATAAAAAAAAAAAATCATGACCAAGAGTTTATCTCAGGAAAGGAGAAAAAGCCCCCTCCTCCCAAAATGAACTTGAAAAACACACAAAACATAAAAATACAACGCAAAATGAGAATGAGAGCACGTCTCTGAGAGACGCCCCTAAACATTAGATGAGCATCCTATCGATTTCCACACCAGATGGGACATACAGTGGGCATGATATGTAAGAATGTGTTTATTTTTTTTAGGTGGGGTCTCGCTATTGGAACTCGCGGTTTTCCGGCCTCCGCCTGCCAAAGGTGGAACTTACCAAATTCCATCTGCTTAGCAGGTAACTGCTCCACATTAACCTAAGTCGGTTCTTAAAAATGAAATTCTGTCCAAACGGAGGAGGGGAAGGGCCGTCAGGAACTTGGCGTACTCACTTGAACAAACGCGTTAAGCTGAACTCCCCGCAGCTTTCCGGGAGACAGCGGGCTGCAGACCGCCCGCCGATCCCGCCGAGCGCGGAACTCGCACCCAAACCCGGATCACTGACCTAGGACCCCGTTCCGGGGCTCCTCCCGCACGCGAGGAGGGGGCGTGACCCACGGCTCGAGGGGGCGTGGCCCGCGGCTCAGGGGGCGTGGCCGCTCCACCTCCCGCGGCGCTCGGCCTCTTGGGAGGACGGCCATCAGGTGACGCTGGCTTGTCGCCACCCGCACCCCGCCCTCGGGGTGTCCCGCTCCTCGTCGGGCGGGCGGGCGGTGGCGGGAATCCTTACCTTGGCGAGCCGAGACGTCGAGCGGTGTCTCCATGTCTTCGATCAAGAGGCGACTTCGCAAGCACATGCCCGGAGCCCGCTTTTCCCCTGGCCGGGCGGCGAGTCTAGGTGTCCGTCTGTTCCCAGTGTCCAGGACAGGCCTTTTCTTAATCAGACTGAGTTCTCAGGGCTTGTTTTGCAAAAATGAGCCTTAGTCGATATCATGTGGGCTTTCTCTGGGCAAGACAAAAGAGGCTTTTCCATTAGCAGTTGTACTGGCTTCTTAAATGTTAGCCTTCTTTTTCGTTAAATGCACGTTTCTACAGAAAAACCTTTGGACTTGTAATGCGGAAGCGAATTACAACATTATGACCGGTGGTCACCCCAGCAGTTAGTTTTGTGATATGCTTGGCCACCTGACGTTGTATCCCTAGGTTGTTAAATGTAAGTCTGGGTGTTTTTCCTATTCATTGCTTAATGTACATATATTTAACGGTTTAGGGTGTACCTCACTGGCAGAGTGCTTGCCTTACATTCTGGAGGCCCTGGGTTCCATCCTTAGCATGGAAAATAAATTTAAATGCATGCTGTATTTGGTCAGAATGCAGCAGCGCGTAATGTGATCTTGGGAGCTCACCCCCGTCTATCCCATCTCCCAAATTAAACAAGGGTCTTTGTCCACAGCAAACACTGCATTTGCAAAGGCTTTAACACTTCAAATTGGCTCCTGGTCCAGTTAGTTATCTGGTCAAGACTATGTGGAACTAAATCATTCTTTTCCTTAACTACATTGTAAGTGTTTATCATGTTTATTTAAGCAATCCTTTGTGACAAATACAACCAATATTGCCCAACTATCTTTTGCATATTTGTGTTTTTTTTTGTTGTTGTTGTTGATAGTGGGGTTTGAATTCAGGACCTACACCTTAAGCCAGTCCACCAGCCTTTTGTTGTGAGGGGTTTTTTTGTTTTGTTTTGTTTTTTCGAGATAATGGTCTCACGAACTATTTCCCCAGGCTGGCTTTGAACTGAGCTCCTCCTGATCTCTGCCTCCTGAGTAAGTAGCTAGGATTACAAGCATGAGCCACCTGTGCCTGGCTGTATGATTTTTTTTGGCACAAATGCCAACCTCAAAATTGTCCAGTTAAAATGTGTATAAATTAAAACCTTTGGCCAGGTGCCAGTGACTCATGTCTGTAATCCTAGCTACTCAGGAAGCAGAGATCAGGAGGATTTCAAAGCCAGCACCATCTCCCCAACCCCACAATTAGTTCCCAAGTCCCTCTCTCCAAAAAACTCAACACAAAACTGGGCTGATGGAGTGGCTCAAGTGGTAGATCAATAATAAGCTTATCAAGTGTGAGACACTAAGTTCAAACCCCTCTACCACACACACACAAAACTGATAGATGCTAACAAATAGTCCTCAGAAAGGTTGCCATTTTATGCTGTTTCCTCACGTCAGCATGCATTTTTGACAACTAATTGAAGAAATGCTTAAGATTAAACATCAAGTTGCATACCACTTTTTTTTTAAGAAATACTTAAGTTACCATTTGTGTTCTTATGGAAAGTGATCTATGTGTAGATTCATTCAGCAAACATTTATTGAAAACCTGTTGCATGACAGATGCCATTCTGGATGCTGGCATAATAACAACGAAGAATAAGAAAGTTTAAAAAATTCCCATTCTGCTACAGGCATTGTTAACAGTGCTACACTCAAGGGACTTATGACAGAAAACATGGACAGGGTGTGACAGTAGAAGTCATTGTCACCACCAGACTTGATGCAGTGAGAGGGACTATTACCAGAACTTGGCAGAAAAGACCTCCCCAACAGGAACTGTGGCCTTACATAGTGGCATGGCATGGACAGAGCAATAGATACCCAAACCTCACTTAGGCTCCGCCCACACCAGTGAGCATTATATCCTATTGTGTGCCTCCACATGCTCTCCAGAGCTCTTGACAATTTTCCAGATAACTTTTTTTCCTAGCGCTGGGTTACCAGTCAACTCACCCAGCCATTTTGTCATGAATTGCCATGACTCTAAATTTAGGACACGTCTCCATCCACACAAGTGGACAACCAAATACAGCTTTCCAAATTCTACCAGGAGGATTTCTTTTTACCATAGGCCTTCAGGGACCTTTGAGTAGGGATCTGTGGATAAACCAGGAAGATGCTTGCTTTGCTTTCCCCTCGGTGGGGTTCATCGTGGACTCCCATAAGGGCTCTAGGGTGTGCTGTCATGCGTTGAGGCATTAGGGTAAGTACCATGTGAGTGAGTGCCTTGCCGATACAGTTTACTTTGGGGTCTTGGTTTTCTTGTTTTTGTTTTTTGGTCTGGTCTAGTATTTATTATTCCATTTTTGGCTTTGCATAACCTAATATTTTGATTCAGTGAAAGAAATTATCAAAGGTCATGCAGGATATTTTGGGTCACATAATCATTTGCTGTCCCATGTTCAGGAGTTTAGTTTATAGCAGATTAAGAAGCTACTTTTCAAATGGAGAACAGTTACGAAGTGAAAGCTTACCTTATTGCAAGACCCTAGGAATCTGAGCTACAGTGAATCGTCCAATCTGTGAACATGGTATGTCTTTCCATTTATTTAGGTCTCTGATTTTTTTATCAGCATTTTATGTTTTATGAATAGTAAGGAGAGCAGACACCCTAGCCTTGGAGGCAATTTTTTTTTCTTTTTTTAGCAGCACTGTGATTTGAACTCAAAGCAGGCACTCTTCCATTTGAGCCACTCCATCAGCCCCTTGGCAGCAAATTTTAAAGAAATGTTTAAAAGGAAAGCAACGAGATTTTAGCCATTATATGTGATGTCAGTTCCTCTATCACACCAAGGAAGGGCCCTTCTGTTTTTAGTTTGCTCAGTTATTACTATGAATGAGTGTTGGACTTGGTCAGATGTTTTTTATGTATCAACTGATATGATCATATGTTTTTTTCTTTTTGTCTGTGATAATTACAGATGATATTGGTTAATTTTCAAATACTAAGCTAGTCTGGCATTTGTGGAGTAAACCATACCCAGTTGTATTATATCTTTTTATGTATTTATGGATAGGATCTACTTACATTTTATTGAGAACTTTTTAACTTTTTTCTATGTTCATAAGAAAAGAATTGGTCTATAGTTTGTCCTCCTTTTTTTGTACTGTCCTTGTTTGGCATTGATATCAGAATAATGCTGGCCTTGTAAACTGAGCTGGGAAAATGTTCCCTTTTGTTTTCTGGAAGTTTATGCCAAATTCATGTTTTCATGTTATTTTATATTTGAATGTTTGGTAGAATTCATCCATGAAGACATCTGTGCCAGCAGATTTTTTTTGCAGTACTGGGGCTTGAACTCAGGACCTTTTTTTGTGATGGGTTTTTCAAGATAGTGTCTTGCAAACTATTTGCCTGGCCTGGCTTCAAACTTCGATCCTCCTGATCTCTGCCTCCTGAGTAGCTAGGATTATAGGTACGAGCCACCTGCGCTGGCTTTTTTGTTGTTGTTGTTGTTTCTTTCTTTTTTTGAGACAGGGTCTCAAAAGAGAGACTGTTTTGAGGTCAGGCTGGCCTCAAACTCTCAGTCTTTCTGCCTCTTCCTCCAGAGTGCTGGAATTAAAGGTGTGCACTGCCTTGCCCAACTCACATTTGCTTTATATCCCAGGACATGATTTGGTTTGGTGTTCCATGTGCACTTGAAAAGATGTATTCAACTGTCAATAGTTGGAGTGTTCAATAGATTTCCAATTAATTAATACTGTCATTACATTTGTTTTTATTTTTCTGACTGTCTACTGTTTCTATGAATTACTAATGGAGAGAAGTTGAAATCCTAAACTTTAATTGTGGGTATGTCAGTTTCTCATCTTCGTTCTGTCAGTTTTTGCTTCTTGAATTTCGAGTCTCTGTTGTTTGATGGATATATGGTTGATACGTCTTTTTCATGAATTGATCCTTTTATGGTGATGTAATGTTATCTTTATTTTGGTAATTTTCTTTCAGTCTACCTTGTCTGGTATAAATGTATTTATTACAATTTTCTTGACTTAGTGTTTATATGTTATAGCTTCTCTATTTTTTTACGTTTAACATACCCGTATTTCTTTTTCCTTCCTATATTATTATATTTCAAGTGGTTTTGTTTTATTTTTTGCTGGCACTGGGGTTTGAACTCAGGGCATTGCACTTGCTAGGCAGGCACCTACCACTCAAGCCACTCCCCCTAGCCCTTTTTTGTTAGTTTTCAGATCGGGTCTTGTGCTATTTGCCTGGGTTAGCCTCAGACTGAGGTCCTTCTACCTACGCCTCATGCATAGCTGGGTTTACAGGCAGAGCCACCATGCCTGGCTTGTTTTGTTGAGGCAGAGGGCATCTTGCTAACTTTTTACCCAGGCTGGCTTTGAACTACAATACTTCTGATTTTTGCCTCCCAAGTAGCTGGGATTACAAGCATGTCAGTGCGTTGGGTTTTTTTGCGGTATGGGCTTTGAACTCAGAGCCTCATGCTTGCTAGGTAGGTGCCCCACCATCTGAGCCATTCCACCAGCCCTTTTTTGTGTTGGGTATTTTTGAGGTAGTGTCTTGCTTTCATTTTGCCCAGGCAGACCTTCTTACCTCTGCCTCCTGAGTAGCTAGAATTGTAGGTGTGAGCCACGGCCACCTGGCTGGTGTTTTGTTTTTTTTTTTTTCAATCCATTCTCTCAGTCTCTGCAACCTACCATTCTCTACTGCTATCAATTTTTTACTACTTCAAAGATAATGTAGAAATTTTATGAGCTTTTTTTGTTCCTTAATCTACTCCCTGTATAATGTAAATGTCCTAAATATTATTTCTACTTACATTAAGATTCACATCAGTGTTATAATTTTTTAATTGAACCACCAAAACTAACTGAAATATGTAAGACAAGAGGAATTGCTGGGCACTGGTGGCTCACGCCTCTAATCCTAGCTACTCAGGAGGCAGAAATCAGGAAGATCATGGTTTGAAGGCAGCCCAGGCAAATAGTCTGAGAAACCCTATCTCAAGAAAACCCTTCACAAAACAAAAAAGGCTGTTGGAGTGGTTCAAGGTGTAAGCCCTAATTTCAAACTCCAGTACCGCAGAAAAAAGAAAAAACGTGGACAAGAGAAACCCATTTGTGAGATACCTTTTATGGGGCCTAACATAAGACCAAAGGTCAGCACAAGAGGGTGTCTCCTGCTGACTCATGGTCCACTTATAGAACCAGTAAGGGTGTTTGCACCAATTGCAGCATAGTCCTTCATTTGTACCAATCACATGCCTTTCACTGGGCCACCAAGGGAAGTGCTCCCCTTCTGGCCCAGGGAGCTAAAGATGCTATAGAGTCATCTAGAGTTCACCTAGGCTTGGCTTGCTTAGGATGCAGTTTTCCAAGGCTCTTGCAGGCGGTCTGGAGTATGGCCCTCTGTAGCGGTGGTCCTCACAGTGAATGTAAAGCTTGGCAGCCCAGCTGGTTGCCAGCAAAGGGGCTGCTTGACTGACAGTTCCCTGCACAAGGCTGCCAGGCATGTGGAAGGAGCTGTGAACTACCAACTCTAGAAAGTTTTAATCTTTCACAGAAAGCATGAATGAGATACTTACAATAAAGGCCTAACAAAAGCTTAATACAGAACTAACAGTTCTAATAGCACTTAATAGTACTTAACTATATTTAACAATGCTTAACAGTCCTTAACCCCTGACCCAGGGCCCCAGGGAGAGGTGGGTCCCTCTGATCTGTCTCACTGATTTCTTGAGTTACTATATATTTTTTTCAGTCTGAAGAACTTTCTTTATTTCTTCTTCTTTCTTTCTTTGTTTTTTTTTTTTTATTCATATGTGCATACAAGGCTTTGGGTCATTTCTCCCCCCTGCCCCCCCCTCCCTTACCACCCACTCCGCCCCCTCCCTCTCCCCCCTACCCCCTCAATACCCAGCAGAAACTATTTTGCCCTTATCTCTAATTTTGTTGTAGAGAGAGTATAAGCAATAACAGGAAGGAACAAGGGTTTTTGCTGGTTGAGATAAGGACAGCTATACAGGGCATTGACTCACATTGATTTCCTGTGCATGGGTGTTACCTTCTAGGTTAATTCTTTTTGATCTAACCTTTTCTCTAGTTCCTGTTCCCCTTTTCCTATTGGCCTCAGTTGCTTTTAAGGTATATGCTTTAGTTTCTCTGTGTTAAGGGCAACAAATGCTAACTAATTTTTTAGGTGTCTTACCTATCCTCACCCCTCCCTTCTGTGCTCTCGCTTTTATCATGTGCTCAAAGTCCAATGCCCTTGTTGTGTTTGCCCTTGATCTAATGTCTGCATATGAGGGAGAACATACGATTTTTGGTCTTTTGGGCCAGGCTAACCTCACTCAGAATGATGTTCTCCAATTCCATCCATTTACCAGCGAATGAGAACATTTCGTTCTTCTTCATGGCTGCATAAAATTCCATTGTGTATAGATACCACATTTTCTTCTTTCTTTCTTTGTACTGGAGTCTGAACTCAGGGCCTCACACTTACTAGGCAGGCACTTTTCCTGCTTGAGCCACTCCACTATCCCTTTTTTGGTGATGGGTTTTTCTAGACAGGGTCTTGGGAACTCTTTGCATGGGGTTGACTTCAAACTGTGATCCTCGTGATCTGTGCCTCCTGAGTAGCTAGGATTATAGGTGTGAGCCACCAGTTTTTCTTGGATATAGTCCTGGATATTATATTTTCCTTAGATACAGTTCTTGGGTTTTTCTTGGAAATAGTTCTAGGTTGAGCCAGTTGTAATCACCTGTAATCCTACCAGTCTGGAGGAGGAGGCAGAAGGATTGAAAATGCAAGACCAGCTTGGTTACATAGTGGTAACCTGTCTCAAACAACAAACAAAAAACTCTGTTGGCAGTTTAGTCCTTGAAAAATATGCCATTCATTCTGGTTTCCACAGTTCCTGATAGAAGACTTCTGTCATTCGAATCATTAATCACCTATAAGTGAAGCTTCATTTGTCTCTAGCTGCTTTTAGGAATGTTTCTGTGCTTGGTTTTCAAACACTTTAGTATGATGTGTTATGACATAGTTTATTTTGGTTTCTCTTATCCAGGATTTGCTTAGCTTTTTTTTTGGTGTGTGTAGGGGGTGGGGATTGGGATTTGAACTCAGGGCCTAGTACTTGCTAGGCAGGTGCTCTACCACTGAACCACACCCCAACTTGCTGAGCTTTTTGAATCTGTAGGTTTATATGTTTTTGCTGTTTGGAAGTCCCAGTCATTATTTCTTTAAATATTCATTCACTTGTAGGATTTTGATGACATAAATATCAGAGTTTTTGTTTTGGTTCTTTGGGTCACTTTGGCTGTTTTCTCTCTGTCATTCAGACTGGATAATTTTTATTAATATTTCTTTAGATCCACTGGTTGTGTTTTCTCTCATCTCCATTCAGCTAGTGACCCCATCAGTGAATTTTTATTTGTCACTGCATTTTCTGTTTTAATAATTTCCACTTGATTTTTCCTTTCATAGTCTATTTCTTTGCTGACAATTTCTATTTTCTCATTTTTTTGATGTGCTCACAATTAGTTGTAACATTTTTGTGAGAGCTGTTTTAAAGTCCCTATCAGATAATCCCAAGGTTGTATCATATCAGTGTTGCTGCTTTATGATTGACTTTTCTCGTTGAAGTTGAGATTTTTTTTAGGCTTTTAACATGATGTAAAATTTTGAATTGAGGTCATGGTCCTGTTTAAGTCTTTCATTTTAGTAGGTAATAAACCTCATAGCTTAGAACACAGTTCCTGGTCCAGTTTTGTTGACTGTGGTTCAAACATTATTTTAGTTTTCTGTTGCCTTCATCCTAGCATGTGGTGATCTTGGGTGGACACAATAGCTAAGAGAAACCCAACAAGTTCTGAGGAAAGAAGGGACACAGGATTACAGGTGAAAACCATGCAAAAAGACAGCTGCTGAAGACCAGCTCCAGAGGTGAGAACAAGGGGTAGCTCAAGTGGTAGAGCACCTGCCTAGCAAATGGCAAGTGTGAGGTCCTGAGTTCAAACTCCAGTACTGAAAAAAAAAAAAAGACATCAGAGGTGAGAACAAGCACCCACTTTCTCTGCAGAGAGCAATCCTTGGGCCTGGAGAACCCAATGGAGGACAAACCCAAGTCACTCTGCAGAATGAGCACATACAGAAAGAACATCATTACCTGGTTAGTCCATAGGTCCCCAAATCCCTCCCCCTCTGGATACTATGTAGCTTAACAGTTAACAGCCTGATTACAACTGAGACTTAAAAGCTGCTCTTGCTAAGGAGCTCTGACTCCATACTTGGGCCCAGGAATGAACTAAGGCAGGAAACACAGCTCTTTCCCATAGAAATGGAAGAATAAATTGATAGTGGGGAAAATGTAACTGGGACTACCAAAGGGGAAAACTTTTGGTTATAGCCAGCTTATCTGCTGGCCAGTTTACTCTGTGTTAAACTGACATTCTTTCTCTCTTTGTCTATGTGCTGGAGAGCCCAAAGCTAACTTCCTTTACCAATTAAACCAGGCAGCTTCTATCCCTTATCTCTGAACACCAGAGAAGTAAATCTGTCAGCCATTACATACAGCTTTGGAGGTGTGGCACCTGGACATCAGGAGAACCAAGGCTAGTAGCCACTCCAAGCCTGTGTTTTGTCACGTAATCCAGCTGAGCACCCCAAAGCTCCCCTTTTAAAAGTGGACATTTTCTCTCAAAAGTGGAACAATAGAGCCTTGAGAGGGTGACTTTCCTTGTCCTCCTCTTAGTCTGACAGATAATAAATGTTACTTCCTTTTGCTCAAAACCCTGCTCTCCTTAGCTGTAAATTGTGAATTGACATTGAGGCCCAGGGACCTGCTTTCCAGTAACATAATTTCTTTCAACCAAAGACATGGAGTGTGTGTAGCCACACCATAGCTGTGGTTTATGAAATCCCTACATTGGACAACTGGCATGTAAAATTAAAACAAGCTTGTCCCCAAAAGTAATCTACGTGTTTAATGCAATTCCATCAAAATCCCAATGACATTCATCACAGAGATTGAAAAACCAACCCTAAAGCTCATTTGGAAACACAATAGACCACGAATAACCAAGGCAATACTCAGCAAAAAGAGCAATGCTGGAGGTATCACAATACCCAACTTCAAACTATATTACAAAGCAATAGCAATAAAAATAGCATGGTAGTGGCACAAAAACAGACATGAAGATCAGTGGAATGGAACAGAGGACCTGGATATGAATACACACAGCTATGCCCACCTTGTTTTTGATAAAGCCTGCACAAACATATGATGGAGAAAAGGCAGCCTCTTCAACAAATGTTGCTGGGAAAAGTGGTTATCTGCCTGCAAAAAACTGAAACTAGATCCATGTTTATCACCCCCTATACTAGTCTCAAATCAAAATGGATCAAGACCCAAAACTCTGAAGTTAGTATAGGAAAGAGCAGGAAACACTCTGGAAGTAATAGGTATAGGCAAGGACTTCCTCAATAGAACCCCAGCAGCTCAGCAACTAAGAGAAAGGATGGACAAATGGGACTACATAAAATTAAAAAGCTTCTGCATAACAAAAGAAATGGTCTCTAAATTGAAGAGATCACCCACGGAGTTGAAGAAAATATTTGCCAGGTATACATCAGACAAAGGACTGATAACCAGAATATACAGGGAACTTAAGAAACTAGACTCTCCCAAAGTCAATGAGCCAATAAAGAAATGGGCAACTGAACTAAACAAATTTCTCAAAAGAAGAAATTCAGATGGCCAAAAAACACATGAAAAAATACTCACCATCTCTGCCCATAAAGGAAATGCAAATCAAAACCACAATTAAGATTCCACCTAACCCCTGTTAGAATAGCTATCATCAAAAACACCACCAACAACAAATGTCCCACTCCTAGGGATATACCCAAAGGAATGCGACTCAGGTTACTCCAGAGGCACCTGCACACCCATGTTTATTTCGGCACTATTCACAATAGCCAAGTTATGGAAACAGCCAAGATGCCCCACTACTGACAAATGGATTAAGAAAATGTGGTTATTTATACACAGTGGAGTTTTACTCAGCCATGAAGAAGAATGAAATCTTATCATTTGCAGGTAAATGGATGGAACTGGAAGAAGATCATCCTGAGTGAGGTTAGCCAGGCTCAGAAGACCAAAAATCATATGTTCTCCCTCATATGCGGACTTTAGATCTAGGGCAAATGCAGCAGTGTTGTTGGACTTGGGTCACACGCTAAGGGGAGAGCACATACGGGAGATATGGGGATAGGTAAGAAACCCAAAACTTGAAAATGGTTGATGTCCCCACTGCAGAGGAACTAATACAGAAACCTTAAAGTGACAGAGGTCAGTATGGCAAGGTGATTGGGAAGTCGGTCAGGTAGAGATGAATCAGTTCGGGTTGTGATACACTTGTGCATGGAAGCAATGCTAGGTATCTCTCTGTATAGCTATCCTTAACTCAGCTAGCAAAAACACTATGTCTTTCTTATTATTGCTTATGTCTTCTCTTTACAAAATTAGAGAAAAGGGCAGACCAGGTTCTGCCTGGAAGCGAGGGGGGTGGGGGGGCAGGAAGGGGGCGAGGGGCGGGGGGGGAGAATTGGCCCAACAATGTATGCATATATGAATAAATGAATAAAAAAAAAACAAGCTTGTCCCTAAGTAATCAAGAGGTCCCCAAGTACACCTTATTTTAAAAGACTGGTTTTACTAACTCATGTACTGCTGATCTAAATAAGACTCCTGGGCTTACATTTGTGTCTCCTCCTCAAAAAAGGCAGTGACCAGCCTTGCAAGAGCCACACTGGCCTGGCTTCAAAGTTTTTCAGTACATGAATAACAAAATAACTCCTCTGGCCTTTGCATGCAAGTTACACAGACTTTGCCAGAACTTTAGCCTTACATACAGGGGGCATGACTGTACTTTGCGTGTGCGTTTGCTACCACCAATCCTCTTCCTAGCGTGCCCAGCAGACACCGGAGGAAGAATAGCTGTTATCATCTTGTGTATGGAGAATACAGCATTGCACATTTAACCCAGATTAATGGCCGGATCAGTAACCTTTGCCTTTTCCATCTTGGCAACGCAAGTCATTTTAGACCCCAGATGTAGCCTCTCCGGTGATGGTGGATCTGAAACAAGAAAAGAGGCAGTCGGCTCAGCCTGCCAAGGCTTTCTAAGCACGCAGTCAACACTGTCCTATTTTGGCCAATGTGTTCATTTAATAGGGAGTGAGGATGCGAGTTGAGCTTATGTTTTCCCCACTTAGAATATCCAGTTCTATCACTGTTGATGGACAAGACCACCCTTCCCTCATTGATAGACCGTGGCACCTCTGGGAAATCAGTTGCTCAGAACACAAATGTGTGCATCCATTCCTATGCCAGCATCACACCATCCTTATTATTATAGCTTTATATTCATTCTTTGTTGCTTGGTTTTGGTGGTAGTAGGGTTTGAACTCAGGGCTTTATGCTTGCTAGGCAGGTGCTTTACTGCTTGAGCCACACCTCCAGCAAAGACAATGACTGATTATCTCAACGGGAATCTCTCTCTCTCTCTCACTCACTCACTTTTATTTTTGGTGGTACTGTATATTAATTCTTTAAATAAAATAATGTAAGTTCTCCAGCTTTGTTTTTATTTTATAAAATTACTTCCCTTATTGCCCGCAACCTGCATGGGTATGCTGTGTGAACCTGACTAAGAGTGGCAGGGAATGAGAAATAAGACACATACAGACATAAAACAGAAAAGCTGGGGACAGAAGGGCTACACGTTCCTGATGGGAAATGTGAGCACCTACCTGAGCCAGAGTGTTTATTTTAATAGGTCAGTACAAGGAAAAGACTCAAGTAAAAATCAAGCTTTAGCAATTCTTGATGCGAGGTGAAAGGAATGAGGTTTGGTGGGCTAATTTTCTTAAGGCTATAGAAGCTTAATTACAACCCATCAGTTCTGGAATCATCAAGGCACACAGGACCCCTTATCTAAGGTATTGATTAATCTGGCATCAGGGAGTCTCCTAACAGTTCTGGTAGTTCTGCATCAGGGGGCTGATATGCAGACACAGCATGTTGTATTCTTCAAGGAGATGTGAGAACAAAGATCAAGACACCAGGTGCTAGGAAAATTATGGTAGAAGAGGCTGTGCAAACTCCATTATTCCCAATCCAGAGTCATGCCTGGTTTCCAACAACTTATTTAGGTCTTTTGTTTTTCCACATAAATTTTAAACTTTCCTTGCTAATTTATTCAAAAGATATTGGATGGTATTATTAGACTGAAAACAGAGAGATAGACAAGGAGAAGGCTCAATGGCATCACAGGTTTATTCAGGAGAAGAAACTTGCAGAGGGGGTCTCCAGCAGATGCTAGAGCCCACTGCTACTTACAGACTGGGGGCTTTTATAGAAAAGGAAGGACCTGGTAGAGGGTGGTGAATTTTTTCACTGTGGCTTGTCCATTGTCCATTGCTAGGAGTAGTCAAGGCCTTGGGTCTTGTGTCCTGGTACAAGTGTTGGAAAACAGGACATTTCAGTCACAGACTGATGGCAAGAATAGGACCCTGCTGGGGGTAGTCAAGGAGCTAGGGCTTGTGTCCTGGCACAAGTGCTGACAAACAGGATGTTCCCTTTGGAGAAAATATCTCTATGGAAGCCAATGAAGTCTAGGGTGAAGCAGAGTTTAACATGGCGTACATGGTATCAATTTGAGGCCTGTCATGTATAAAATGAAATATTTTGGAAATGTGTGTATGTACTCATTGTGAGAACATACCAGAGATTTAAAAAATACTACTCATCTAACATGAAACTGCAACTGAAAAAATACCATTTTCATACTAAGTGTTCAGACTTTTATTAGTCAGGTGTTCAACATTTGTATAGATTGAGATGACTCCAAAAGTGTCCACTAAAAAAGAACCTAAGTTCACTGATAAAGTTAATTTGTGTTTTAATATTCGATAGGTCCAGCTGGCGTGATGGAGTCTGTAACTCCAGCACACGGACGGTTGAGGCAGGAGGATTGAGAGTTCGAAGATGTGAGAGGGCTACATGGGTGAGACCCTACCTCATAATGTAAAACAAAACAAAACAAAACAAAAAGAACAACCTAATATTCTCTAGGTCTCTGAGGAGAGAGATGTTGAAGGCTGTGAAAAAGGTTACTAGATCTGGGATTTTAAAAATAAAAATGACTTGCTGAGTTGTTGCATGGAAGCAGCCTCAGTTGCCTGGAGGTTGGGCATATTCATCCCAACCTCCCAGTACACTTTTCATTATTTCCTTGTGTACATTTCAGATGATAAATTCCTCTTAAGCTAGAGTACAAATAAAAATGAGGCCTTTCTATAAAAAGGGATAGGCTTCATTTAATCAAGGATATTTATTTAATTTATTTGCAACACTGGGATTGAACTCAGGCCCCATGATTGCTAAGCAGGCGCTCTACCACTTGAGCACTCTGCCAGTCCTAATCACGTATTTTTTAATTATCTCTTGATTCACTTTTTTACTGTAAAATGAGCAAAATTACAGAGGTTATATTAAGTTCTTGATTAAAAATACTACTATTTCATTTTAAAAGATGATATTTAATTATTCATTTTAATTTCTATTCATTGTAAACTATGGAACCATCAAGCCTCTGATTGAAAAAAAATTCACAAAAGCATCTGTAGGAAAGAATTTCCTGGTCTGTTGTGTGGCAGGAGGATTATATGTTTAACTATGAGTGTATATATTTTGATTGTGTCTACCTGTGAAATGCTAATGTCATTCTAGAAATTTTGAGCTTAAAAAATATACCTTATCCCTGGACACTATTGGTCCCAAAGACTAACTACAGTTTTCATTGCTGAATGTGTGGGCAGAATGGCTTAAAAATCTCATTGACTCAAAATGAGAAGCTTCTCTTGGGTTTGAGTAGCCTATGAACAGCAGTGATGCTGTTTTATCCATGAAGGAACAATTCAGAGAGAGCACCACACTGATCTTCTGAGAAGAATGGACAATAGGAAATGAAGACTGGAAAGACAGGATTCTGGGAGGATGACAGTAGTGGAAGGAGAGTTGTTTAGTGTCTTTGAATTACCCATTAAGAAAGAGCAAGTAGAAGCCAGGTGCTGGTGGCTCACACCTATAATCCTAGCTACCCAGGAGGCAGAGATCAGGGGGATCGAGGTTTGAAATCAGCTCAGGCAAATAGTTCGAGAGACCCTATCTAGAAAAACCTGTCACAAAAATAGGGGTGGTGGAGTGGCTCAAGGTGAAGGCCCTGAGTTCAAACCCCAATATTAAAAAAAAAAAAAAAGGCAACTAGATAAAACTAAACACCAGGGTTGATATTTCCAAAATCAAAACAACAAAAATATGACAGGATATCATCACAAATCCTAAAACAAACCACCTGAGTATGAGCAACATTTGCTGAAGAGGAAGCAAAGAAAGAGTGGGGAGGGCCAATAAGAGAACAGCAGTTCTGAAAGAGGGGGTTGCTCTGCCATAGCAGGGAGGGTCAAGGCGCCTGTGGAAGACAGACAGAGGTAGACTGAACAGTCCTGTGAGCTTGGTCACCTGCTAGGCTCCCTTTTAGGATGGGAGGGCCCTGTGCTGAGGTGAAACTGCTTAGTACAATCAAAGTGAAGCACGGCAGGGACAAGACGACAGGAAAAGAAGGCTTAGATTCAAGTGTGGGAGAAGAAAGGCAGGATATCTCCGAAAACAAAGGCACGTTATTTTGGAACCCTACATACAACCAATAAAAAGACAGAGGGCTGGAAGTGTGGCCTCAAGCAGTAGAGTACCTGCTTAGGAAGCACAAAGCCCTGAGCTCAAACCCCAGCCCATCCCGCCCTCCAAAGAAGAGCTTTGTGAAATTTGAAAGGCTTTTCTGAATTCCTTGTCTTTCTAAAACTTAACAAAATAAGCAATAGGGGAGATTTTTGGTTCTGCCAAGATGGACTAGCTCCCCATTCCTCCTAAGCCCTCCCTCTTATAATTAAACCCTGGAAATAAAACCACAAACAAGCAAAGCAGAGTCTAAAATGATGTAAGGAAGGAGCAGAGCTGTGCAGAGACCCCAAAACATGAACAGTGGGGTGATGAGCTCCATGAATTTCCATATGCACCTCTAACCCAGAACTAACAATAAGCATAGATTAAAAAAGCCCCAAGAAAAATCTGTTCTTCTTAGACAAAGGTCTGATGGCCTACCAACAGAAAACCTTCAGCCATATAGCAGCAGAAAAGCCACACTGCCTCTTACCCCAGCAGAGGCAAGCAGTGGCACTCTGCTGCCTCAGTCACGTGGTGTTGGCAGGGCTGAGCATGGAGCTAATCTCCCCTCCCCCTGGCAGAGGCAGGTGGCAGCTGCCTGAGTTTTTCAGGTCAGTGGTGGAGGAGCTGAGATTGCATTCTTGCTTAGAGCAAGCAGGGTCGTGTTGGTGGGGTGACTTGAGCCTGCATCCCCACCCAACAATGAAACTTAACAAGATAGTGCTAGGCAGAGCAGGGTACAACGGGGCTCTGCCTTTCCAACCGCTGTCAACGAGGCCCATAGGGAAACTGACCCTCCATCTCCACTTGGCCTCATAAGGAGGCAAAATGGGGACGTGTGGACACTGTTTGCCCCTTCTCTGATGTCAGGGATGCTCCGGGGAGCTGACTGTCCACCTCTACCCTGAGCAACAAAGTGGCGTGAGTCAGCCTTCTGGTTTTCCCTCTTTCTCCCCTCCTTCCCTGCTCTGTCAGAGAGCTGATCATAGTACCCTACTCAGAGTCAATAGGTGTGTGAGTCACTATCTTACTCTGGCCAGGACGGTGACTGTGGGATGAGGAAGGATGTGAACGTTTGTTCCACCCAGCTACTGCAATGCAATGTGAGTCAGTGCCCCATTTTTTTGGTCAGGATGGTTTGAAGAACCCAACAGGAAGCTGAGCAAACACACCCACCTGATCCTTGCACTACACCTGTTAAAAAAAAGACTAATGGGCCTGAAGGAGTGGTTCAAGTGGTAGAGCACCTGTCTAGCAAGCGTGAGGTCCTAAGTTCAAACTTGAGTACCACCTAAATAAATAAATAAATAAAAGACAAATAGGATCCACAGTCTTATAACGTGAAATATTGGGATATGATAAAAAAAAACCACTCATACCAAAAATCAAGAAAAGTGCAAGTCAATAGACACTAACACCAAAATAAATCAGATACTGGAATTATCTAACAAAGGTTTTTAGGTGATCACCATAAAAATGCTTCAGTGAGTAATTACAAATTTGGGGAGAACAACTGTTTTAAAAAAGTCTCACCAAAGAAAAATTATGAAAAGGAACACAATGAAAATTAGAGAATTAAAAATAATGTTGAAAATGCCAAATAAGCTCAGTAGTATATATAGTGAACAAAATAGAGAATAGAATCGATGAACCTGAAGACAGAACAATAGAATTTATCCGAGGTGAGCCACAGGTGGAAAAAAAAAGAAAACAATACCATCTTGAGGACTCAGATGATAACAAAGGGGTTAACATTTGTGTCATCAGAGACTCAGAAGGAGAGAAGAGGGACACTGAAAAGGCATTTGAAAAAATAATGTCTGAAACACTTCAAATTTGGAAAAAGACATAAATCTACAGTTCAAGAAGCTGAATGATCCCCAAACATGAAAACCCAAAGAAATCGATGCCAAGACATACCATGATTAAATTTCTTCAAGACCAAGGGGGAGAAGCTGGGCACTGGTGGCTCACACCTATAATCCTAGCTCCTCATGAGGCAGAGATCAGGAGGATCATGGTTCAAAGCCAGAAATAGTCAAGATCCTGTCTCCAAAAGCCCTTCCAAGGAAAGGGCTGGTGCAGTGGCTCAAGGTCAAGCCCCAGTACCACAAAAAAAAAAAAAAAAAAAAAAAGACGAAGGGGGGTGGAACCTTGAAAGTGTCAGAGAGTGACAACATACTACTTTATAGAGACCGATTCAAATACTAACGTATTTCTTTTTCTTTCTTCCTCCCCACCCCTCAGTTGGAGCCTAGGGCCCAGTGCTACAGCATCTACCCCTGAGCTATGTCCCCAACCCTCGAGTGCGATGTATTTCTTTAGGTGCTGGGGGTAGAACTCAGGGCCTGGTGCTTGCTAGGCAGATGCTGTAACACTTGAAGCAAGTATTTTTATTTTTTTATTTTAATACGTTTATTTCCAACGAGTAATTGAGGACGTTAAAAATGTCGAAAAAATGTTGATTTGGGGAATGTCCATGAAACAAATGCAGCATTAGTTAATAGAAAGAGATTTACCGCCCCCGCCCCCCAAACAGACAATAACCGGGGAGGAACAGCACCTTACTCCCAGACATCCCACGGGACCTCACGGTCCGCACTTCGGGCCCCAGCGCCCGCTGCAGTCCCGCCGGGCTCCGCTAGGGCGCGCGCCGCCCCCCTCCGTCCCCGGACCCGGACGGGCGCCGGGCGTCTGGAGACCGGGGCTGCCCGAGGAGCAAAGCCGGACCCCGCGGACACCCGAGGCCGCCCCTCGGCCCCGCCCGGCCTCGTCCCTCGCGGGACCGGACGGAGGACGCGGGGTCTCGAGGCCTGGCCGCTCCTCGGGAGCCCTCGGCCCCAGGCCCCGAGCCCCTGAAGCAGTCAGTGTTTCTTATTGGAGACTCGGGGACGAGAAGAACGTGAAGAACAGTCTCCAGGAGCTGAAAGGAAAGGCTGTCAACCCTGAATCCTGTGCTTAGTGATAAAATCCTTCAAGAATGAAAGGTCGAGGCCCTGGGTTTGGCTTCCAGTACCGCGAAAAAAAAAAAAAAAAGAAGGGGAAATCATGATTTTATACGATCTATCAGAGGAAGGAAAACTAAGGGAATTTTATGCTAGGCAAACGCCTCTCACTCAAGAAATGGCTGATAGAAAGTCTTGGAACTTCATTAAAGAAAGAACTGGGGATAAATACAAAAGATGACTCAACCTGTAATGAGTTTCTTAAGTCACATTTGATTGTTGAGGCAAAAATTGTATACCAACTACTGTGTCATTCAATGTATAAGGAAAATACAACAAAATTTATATTTTAAAAAGCGAAAGGATAAAGGGACCCAAATGGAAGTAAAGTTTCTAAGTTTACTCGAATTGGGTAAACACCAATTTTAACAGCCTGTAATATCACATACAGATGTTGTAAAACCTAGAGAAGTCACTGAGAAAATGATGCAAGGCTATATACTCAAAACACTCAAAATAAATCAAGTAGGAGCCTAATAGATGTTCAAATTATCCACAAAGAGCAAAACGAAAAATAGGAGCAAGAAATACAGGAAACAGAAAGAACACAAATAAAATTGCAGCCTTCTGATCTAATGTATCAGAACTACCTTCAGTGTAAGTGGTCTAAATACACTAATTAAAACAAAGATTGGGACAGTGGGCTTTAAACATAAACATGAAGCCAGGTATGGTGATTCATGCCTGTAATCCCAGCACTTGAGACCAAGGCAGGAGAAAAGACAGTTTGAGGCTAGCCTGTGTTACATAGTGAGATCCTGTCTCAAAAAAAAAAAAAAAAAAAAAATCCAAACAGCAACAGAAAAGCCATAAAACTTATATGCACTTTTCCCCAAGGGGGGAAAAAATAGAATAATGTGAAAACAAAATGTTTGTTGGAGGTGTCATTCGAGCATTCCTTCCTTTGGAAAGCTGTTGAGCAAGTGTGCACAGTCCACTTGGATGTGGTACAGAGCTAAAGTCTCACTTCTGGGCACAACTGCAGGGCTGCATTTCCTTCAGGCACTGAGGCTACCCTTGCCCTCGGAGACCACCCAGGACAGCCTTTGAGATCCACTAAGCCCACCAGCAAAAGTACCTACCCTGTACCACTAGAAATACCCTCCCCCCTCACCAGAGCTGACTGCCCACTAGACAGTGTCCCCTGCTGGGGACAACACTCCTTCATTGTTCCCTGCTAAGGACTGTCTGTCTCCAGAAAACAGGGGATACTAAAAAATTCCAGGAGCTTGGGATCCTCAAGGCCTTTTCCAAGACTGCTCTGAAAAGGCCAAGGACTTGCCTTGGAGAGTGAGGCTCTGGTCAATGTGACTGAAAACAACAACATTTTTATACCTCGTAGGAATTCTCTGCAGTATCCACTGCAGAGCCTACTTCTTTCTGTATTGTACCTCTCTTCACCCAAGACAGCATTGCTAGCTAGATACTGATGCTTTCCTGGACACCAGCAGCACTGTTCCTAAATTGCAACCTTCAGGCCCAACAGAACATCCAGACATGATGCCATGAAGTAGCCCTTACTGTCACCATCTCCTTCTCTCTCCAGACCTTTAATCTCATTATTGCAAACTTCTGGTGTCAAAATCACATTATTTCGAAATTATTGGTAATCAAAAATTAAGATTTTTTTGAGTACTATTAAACAATTGCTCCTTATACTGCACTTGCATTGATTATGGACGTGTAGTTTTTAATAAAACACGACATACACAAATATATTTAATCCTAACATATTTATATGTGTGCATAATTTCTATTAGTCTTTCTAGGGTTTGGAACTCCCTCCCTTTGTGAATGTTTCTCTTTGTTGATTCATTTTGAGTCTTGATTCTTTTATTGAGAGTGTGCAAGTTCTATTATAGGTGTGTGTGTGGTTCTTGCCTTCCTGGTGAGGATGGCTTGGTTTGCCTGTGAAACTATGGCTCTTCTAATAGCAATCCATGTGGAATAGCCTGGTTGACCTCCTCTACTTCCTGAGACAGGCATGTGACCCAGGCAGGGTCAGTCAGCATGAGCCCTGGATACAAGTGGGAAACCACTTTCCTGCAAAGAGTTGATGAAAGAGTGATCTGTCTGGGAGTGTGCCTAACAAGAAGCAGACCTGAGATCGAATGTTGAAGGCATCCTGTGAGGCTGGCTCCACCCACACCTGCAGCCACAAAGCTCTTCCTCTTACGTAAGCCAGTTTAAAATGGACTTCTGCCACTGGCAGCCAGCACCTTGTCTACTAGATCATCCCTCTAACTCTGTCACTACAGCTTCAAAAGTCATTTTCTTATAGAGGTGCTGGTGGTGCAAGAGGCCCAGCGGATTTGTTCTAAGAGCTGCGTTTCCCTAGCACAGGTAGTTTTTATTTAAATTTCATGTGTGTTTATGGTGGCCGAGTATGGTGGGATGCATTTGTATGTATGTGTGTGTTGAAAGCCTCACATCAGTGTCCCATCATATTCACTCAAATGGCTGATAAAAACCACTGAGAGATCCAACCAAGGTCACAGCCTAATTACTTACCACTGGGAACCAAGTACGAATTGACAGTACAAGGTATTTTAGTCTTCTTTTATCCAGTTCATATTGCTGGTTTGAATGTAAAATGGTGCAGCTGCTGTGGGAACCATTTGTAGTTTCTCAGAAAGTTAAATGCAGGATTAGCAGTTCACTTGCATACTTGTACACCAGTGTTTGTACAGTTAGTTATTCACAATAGCTAAAAGCTAGAAACAACCTGATGTCCATCAACAGATGAACGGATAAACAAAATGTGGGATATCCAAACAGTGGAATGTTATTTCACCTTAAAAAAGAATGAAGTTTTAATACATGGGAAACATGAATTAATCTTGAGGATGTTATACTAAGTGAAATAAGCCAGACACACACACACACACACACACACACACACACACAAAACAAGTATTATATGAGCTAGGTGCTGGTCACTCATGCTTATAATCCTAGCAAATTAGCAGGTAGAGAGATCAGGAGGATCGATGTTAGAGGTCAGCCAGGGCAAATAGCTTGAGAGACTCTAGCTTGAAAAAAAAACAGCATAAAAAAGGGTTGGAGGAGTGGATCAAATGGTAAGAGTGTCTGCCTAGCAAGCATGAGATCCTCAGTTCAAACCCCAGTACTGTCAAAAAAAAACCCAAGCATTATATGATTCCACTTATACAAGGTACTTAGAATAGACAAATTTACAGATACAGAAAGTAGAATAAATGTTATAGGGGTTTTGAGGAGGGGGAGTTCTTATTTATTGGGTACACAGCTTCTGTTTGGGATGATCCAAAAGTTGCCGATTGCATAAATGTGACAGTTGTACAACATTCTGAATGTACTTAATGCCACCAAATTGTACACTTAAAATGGTAAATTATAGTTATTTTATCATAGAAAAATGAAAAAAATAAAAGTTTCGCAGACATCAGTACTTCCTACTAAATATTTTAACAAGGATACCATTAACTATGATTCAGTTTGTTTACATTTTTCATTGATGTACAACTTACATATAATAAAATGCACACGTTTTAAGTGTACATTTTTTGAATTTGGACAAATGCATAATCCCTACAAACCCAAATCCTTGTAAACATGTAGAACATTACATCGCCCTAGGAAGCCTTTTCATAGCCTTTCCCAGTGGCGTGTCTGCTGTGTCTAAGAGCAGAATTAAGAGCCCAAAGCGAAGGACTGCTCTTTGCTCTTGCCTGCATTGCTTTTAAGAGTCCCATGTGCTTAGCAATCTGTTATATTCCTGGATGTGGAGGGACAGGAGAAGGGCTAGAAGACCAGGGAAAGGGTGCTTATCAGCGGGTGTAGTTGAAACCGGAGTATTGGCCCCAAGGCCCAAACTCCTGAGATTCCATTTGCCAGGTCCTACCACCAGCCCCTAAATGCCAAAGAAAGAGGCGTGGGGAAGGCAGAGAAAGGAGGTTTATTACACGGCTTGGGAAATGCCGTGGGACGTGGAGAGTAAGCACTCAGCTCCTTCTCGCCATCTTCGGGGTACAGACGTGAGTTTTAAGTTTAAGCAGACAAAAGAACGGGGGCGGGGGTGGGGGGGCAACAAAGGTTGACCATATCTCAGTCCTTAGTGGGGAGAGGTTCTGGAGTTGTTATCTGGATTTATTGCCAATGGCAGGTGGGCCATCCTGATGTAGTTTCTGTCCCTTGCCATGAAGATGTTATCATCTGTCTTTCCTGGCATCCAAGGTGTTTGCAAAGAGAATGACTTAGAGCAAAGACAGATGCAGAATGGAGGCAGGGCTGGGTGCCAGTGGCTTGCGCCTATAATCCTAGCTACTCTGGAGGCAGAGATCAGGAAGATCAGGGTACGAAGCCAGCCTGGGTAAATAGTGCAAGAGACCCTATCTCAAAACAAACAAACAAACAAACAAACTTAAAAAAGGGCCGGTGGAGAGGCTCAAGGTATAAGCTTTGAGTTTAAGCCCCAGTAGGTACTTCAAAAAAAAAAAAAAAAAGAATGGAGGCAGGGATGCCAAGCTTCTCCTGTTTTTAGTTAATTCATGTGCCCAAGTAAGGAGTCAGTACTTTTCAGCAAAAGCAATTTGAGTGCCTCTTACAGTCTCTGATCAGGAGATTCTCAAGTTCATTGTGTCCCATATTGAAGCATCCAAGCACGACATGTAAGTGTAATGGTGTTTATTAAAAGTTAGGGACTAGGATTACAAAAATGTCATGGTGGGACCAGGTGGAAGCTGGAAGCAGAGAAAGACTCTTTCTCTCTTCAGGTGCTTTTAAAACCTACACTAACCTATGGGAGCCTGGTGATTCCCATCCAATAATTGATGAGAGGGAAGGGCATGGGTGGTCCCAGTGCAAAGTGGTTTGAGTTGACCCTGGGCCGGGGTGTGGATAACCTACACACATTTGCAATTGAAAAGAAGGCTCAGCCTCTTCAACAAATGTTGCTGAGAAAAGTGGTTCTCTGCCTGCAGAAAACTGAAACTAGATCCATGTTTATCACCCTATAGTAGTATCAACTAAAAGTGAATTAAGGACCTTAATATCAGACCCAAAACTTGCAGTTAGTACATGAAAGGTGCCTTTGTAATAACCTGACTTGCATTGCTTCGGGTATATCCCTAGGAGTGGTATTGCTGGATCATATGGCAGATCTGTGTTTAGTTTTAAGGAAGCCTCCATATTGTTTCCCAAAGTGGTTGCACTAGCTTACATTCCCACCAGGAGCATATGAAGGTTCCTCCCCACCTCCCCAACCTCACCGACATGGAAATACACTGGAAGCAATAGGTATAAGCAAGGACTTTCTCAGTAGAAATCCAGCAGCCCAGCAACTAGGAGAAAGGATGGACAAATGGGACTTCATGAAATTAAAAAGCTTCTGCACAATAAAGAAATGGTCTCTAAACTGAAGAGACCACCCACAGAGTAGGATAAAATATTGGCTAGCTATACATCAGACAAAGGAGTGATAACCAGAATATACAGGGAGCTCAAAAAACTAAACTCCCTGAAAAGTAATAAATCAATAAAGAAGTGGGCAACTGAACTAAATGGAACTTTTTCAAAGGAAGATGTCCAAATGGCCAAAAAACACATGAAAAAATGCTCACCATCCCTGGCCATAAAGGAAATGCAAATCAAAACCACACTAAGATTCCACCTCACTCCTGTTGGAATAGCTAGCATCAAGAACCCCACAACAACAAATGTTGGCAAGGATGCGGGTGTGGGGGGGGAAGGAACCCTTATACACTGCTTCTGGGAATGTAAGCTAGTACAATCACTTTGGAAAACAATATGTAGGCTGCTTAAAAAACTAAACACAGATCTGCCATATGATCCAGCAATCCCACTCCTAGGGATATACCCAAAGGAATGCGACTCAGGTTATTACAAAGGCATCTGCACACCCATGTTTACTGCAGCACTGTTTACAATAGCCAAGCTATGGAAACAGCCAAGATGCTCCAATACCAATGAATGGATTAAGAAAAGGTGGTATTTATACACAATGATATTTTACTCAGCCACAAAGAAGAATGAAATCTTGTCATTTGCAAGTAAATGGATGGAAATGGAGAACATCATTCTGAGCGAGGTTAGCCAGGCTCAGAAGACCAAAAATCATATGTTCTTCCTCATATGCAGATATTAGATCTAAAACAAATGCAGTAATATTGTTGGACATGGGTCACATGCTAAGGGGAGAACACTTACAGGAGGAATAGGGACAGGTAGGAAACCCAAAACTTGAAAGTGTTTGAGGTGCCCACTGCAGAGGAGCTAATATAGTAACCTTAAACTGACAGAGGTCACTATGGGAAGGTGACTGGGAAGTAGTGAAGAGGTCTGGTAGAGATGAATCAGTTTGGGTTGTAATACACTTGTGCATGGAAGCAATGCTAGGAATCTCTCTGTATAGCTATCCTTATCTCAACTGCAAAAATGCTTTGTCTTTCTCATTATTGCTTATGTCTTCTCTTCAACAAAATTGGAGAAAAGGGCAGAACAGGTACTGCCTGGAAGTGAGGGGGGCGGGGAGAGGGAGAGGATGGGGGGCAAGGGGGAGAAATAGCCCAACAATGTATGCACATATGAATAAATGAATAAAAAAAAAAAGAAAAGAAGGCTCAGAGAGAGAATGTGTTCAACCTGAAATACAATATTAAGTCATATATGTTCTAAGAGTCCCAAACTTTCCCTAAGTAGTCTGTCTCACTATCAGTAGCTGACATATTGGACTGTTTGCAGGGTACGGCGAGTGAATGGTGGTGGCAGGGTGGCGGAAGAGAGCTCAAGGGAGCATAGTCTGGAATTCTGCCCTGAGCCAGCATGCCTCCTCAGAAAAGCCGTCTCGTTAGAACAATGTCTCATGGCATATTGCTTCACTGACCTCTCCCTAATTGTCTTGGCTGGGAACAGTAAGTTGGAGTCAACAGCCCAGCATTGGCAGAGACGTTCTCTGTTGCTGAGACCTGTACAGAAGACACTGGAGTCCAAATGGTGAGTGGCAGTTCTTTATGTGTGTGCTGTCTGAATGCAGTAACTGAACAGTCAGTTCACATCTCAGGAATACCAATCCCCGGATTGCACTCTTGCCTTTATCACTTTACCTAAAGCCCCTCTGTTTCTTCCCTTCCCAACTCCTTTACCAATTAATTTTTTCCTGAACTATATACTTCTGACTGTATAGTCTCATGAGAGTAATGCATATTGCTTCTTTTACCTTCTGGGGCTCAAGTGATCCTCCCACTTCAGCTTCTTAGGTAGGTAGGACTAAAGGTGCGTGCACTGTGTCTTGCATGTTGCTTATCAATTTTTTAAAGCAGAAAGAATTCTTTCTTTTTTTTTTTTTGGTACTATGGTACTTTTTTTTTTTCAAGTACTATGGCTTGAACTCAGGGCCTTGTGCTGGCAAGGTAGGTGCTCTACTACTGCAGCCCCAGCTCCAGCCCCACGTTAATTGTTTTTAAAAATTGAAAAAATATACCACCTAGAAAAAGTGTCTCTTTTATCACCTCCAAGGAGCATATCTGACTTATATCTTCATGAATATTAAAAAATGCACATAGGGGAATGCACATCTGTTTTTAAATTGTACTACATTATTCATTCTGCTGTATACTTGCATTTTGAAAATTGTATTTCAAGGCATTTCAATTGCCTTCGGGTAAATGGCTCTCCTAACTCCCTCAGCACTCTCTTCTTAAGGGATTTATTCTTTCCAAAGTCATGTGGATTAAATCCAGTGTGACAAATGAAACTTTGATAATAAAATGACCTGGTTGACTAAGAAAAACAACTTAGCTTCTCACAGTTTTCCATCCAGTGACTTCTGAACATGCTAAGGAGACTCTCTAGCCACTCTCCTGACTCTGGTCAAGTTCAACCGTAAGAGGTGCTTAAAACTGCTTTTGCTGAAAAGCACTGACTCCTTACTGGGGCCCATGAATTAACTGAACCCAGGATTGAAGCATGACATCTCTGCTCCCTTTTGTTCTTTTTTTTTTTTTTTTTTTTTTTCGGTACTGGGGCTTGAATTTAGAGCCTTCACCTTGAGCCATTCCACCAGTCCTTTATCGTGATGGGTGTTTTCAAGATAGGGTTGAATTATTTGCCCCAGCTGGCTTTGAACCTCGATCCTCCTGGTCTCTGCCTCCTGAGTAGGTAGGATTACAGGTGTGAGCCACCAGCGCCAGCTGTCTTTTGCTCAGCGCCATTCTCTCCTGCAGCCACCTTGGAATCAAGGAATGGCAGGAATGATAGATAACATGTTTCTCACAGGGACTGAAACATCCCCTAAGAAACAGCAGAGCCTTGCAGGACAGACCATCTCCTAAATGAGGACAATTACCTATAATGATGAGGCTGCACCCTGGAGCAAGAGTAATCATGTTTTGGGAACCAGATTACTCCCCTCTAGTGATGACTGTGATGACAGCTTCTCCCTTCTCCAGAACCCTCAGGCTGCGATAATGGTCAACCAGATCACACTTGTGACTGGAACTGTTTACCTATGCATATCTTTTGTCCCCTGCCCTAATTCTTTGTTTACTTAAACCTGATGTCTGTACCCTGAAGATGGCTGAAGACTGGTTGAATGCTTACTCTGCCTCTTCTGATGGCATGTCCTGGGCGTTGTAATAAACCTCCTTTCTCTGCCTTCACCAGGCCTCTTTATTTGGCCTATAGGGGCTAGTGCCTGGACCTGACATGTGATTTGGGCCTTGGGTCCAAAATTCTGGTTTTACTGCTGTGAAAAGAGCTTAGGCCATGTGTTCCAGGTAGCACACTGAGCGGTATGATTTTCCAGTGTCTTTACTGGGGGATGGGCAGAAAAGAATTAAAATACATAGCAGAGCACAGAAGAGAAACCTCACACTCTCTTATCATAGCACAAGCAGCAACTTCCAATCCATAGGTAGAAAATAGAGGACCGTAAGACCCTAATCCTGAGTCTTCTTGGAGTGCGTTTGATGTCAAATGAAATTATGTGACATGAAGCCTTTTGTAATCCTCCATGAATGCTAAGTGTTATGTTATTGTTTTAATTATTACTTTAGGAAGCAGTTTTAGACTGGAGAAATAAAAACTGGATCACTGAATGTTGGATGGCTAGGTGACCTCATTCCAGAAGCCCAAAATTCTGAAATAACTTCCTGTTAAAAAATGTGTCCATAAATAGTTTTCAATACCTATCTCAAACAAACCCTTCACAAAAACGGGCTGGTGGAGTGGCTCACGATGTAGTCCCTGAGTTCAAATACCAGTATCACAAAAAAAAAAAAAAAAAAAAAAGACTGTAACATAGAAGCACTGTCTGAGTTGCTTGATGACTGGCCTTGCAAATATTGGATTTGCCAATCCTTGCAATCCCATGAGCCAATTCCTTAGAATACACATTTTGCTACTGGTAGTTTCTAGGAGAAAAGAAACATAAGAATGAGTTTTCTGATTTGGCTCTATGGTTTCTGGATTTGATTCTCTAATCTGATGCAATTCAAAGGCAATAATGACTGTTTGCATTGGGAAAGGAAGCACTGACAGTTCATGGTGAGATGTGGCAGAAACACAATGTCACCACTGAATCCTCTAAATCAAACACTAAGAGGCACTTTTCTGGGTGACTATGTATTTGATACAGTAGGACTTTTTTTTTGTCAAACAAACCAATTCAAGACTAGCTGGTTGCTTGTAACTGTCCTGGACAAAGTAGGGAAAGAGAAGATGAGCTCAGGGTTTTGAATTCCTGACTCAAGTCCACACAAACCACCTGAAAATTTCTATATTTTCTGAAAAACTGTTACCTCCTGGTTGCCACAGAGCTATAGGATTTCTGGAAACCAACCCCAAGGTCTCATCCTGTGAGTGAATGAAATGCAATGCAATCTAAATCTCATCTCATTGGGTGTAGGCTGTTAAGAGTGATGGGTAGGAAATAGGATCCTAAAATTTAGAGGATATATGGGCACATCCTGGTGAGGTTGGAGACATTGAAACCCTAAATTCTGCTGAGTCTTTTTTATCAGGAGAAGCAGCTCTGCCATCCCCAAATGGGGAAGTTAACTTCTGTGCCTGGGAAATCTATAATGGCCACCCCTGAGGTAATTGCCCTGCAAGACACTGTTGGTTTTCAACAGTCACCAATACTCTTTGTTTACAAACCTATAACTAGATCAGATTCCTCCTCCACCATCCCCTAGGTGACACCCTGGCCTGTCTTCAGCAAGAATTGTCTTAGGTCTATTTAGCCTGAATTGTCCTTACCTCTGATGTTCCATCTTAGTAGTTTTTCATGCATTGACTCCACTGTGCTCCTTGGCTATAAATTTCTACTTGTGTTTGTAGGCTGAGCCCAATGTCTTTCCTTGCCTGTAAAAGCCCATTACAGCTGTCCTTACACCTATTGTGATGGTCTTGGATAAAGTCTACTTTACCATGCTTTTCTTACCCCCATGACTCTGAGAAATTAAGAGTATTCTTGAAGAGGTCTATGTTTACTCATCTTTACAGATCAGAAATTGTAGTGAGAACTGCTGCCAGCGGCCTGGGATCCTTCAATGCAATGGGAGTAATTGGCAGAGTCAAGTGGTGGCACTTAGTCACCAAAGACAAGGTGCATGTGATTATTATAATGAACAGCACAGTGAAAGCAGCAGGTAGAATTGTTCGACGTGTAGTAGCTTACAGAATTGGCTACTTGATCATCCTACCCATAAGAGGGAAATAGATGGGATAAACAGTAAAATAAGTTGAAAATTCTTACTTGAACTGTATGCACAGAAGAATTCACCAATGTTTAACTTGGATAAAAAATCAATTCCCAGACTTGAGTCAGTTTGCAGACCCAAAGTTCCATAAATAATGGAAAGTCATAGCCCCATTTCACTGCCAAAAATTTATACTGTTAATTTTTCTCTCAGCTGCCCCCAGAGGGACTTTCTGCCCTGGACCAAGATGGCAGCACGTTGATGGCAGGGAGAGGATTATCGGACGTTGGCTCTGAAATCACACTCAGAAGACTCCAGGAGGTCCATTCCATCACTGTGGTCCACAAGTGAAAGTAGGGGCTCATAGGAGTAGGTGGCCCATGGAGTCTTAGTCCAGGTTCGTCTGAGAGTAGGCCCCGTGTGGTGATCTCACCTGTGCTAGAATGAGTGACTGGAATTAATATACGTAGCAGTTGGCAGAATCCCTGACCTGAGAAGTAAGGACAACTGCCAAATGTAAGTCACTTGAACTGCCTCCATCTAGAGAAATAGCTAACCCATAGCAATCCTGCATTCTTGTAGGGATTGCAGAGATCAGGGCCACCTTCAAAGACTTCAAGGATGCAAGTGGTTGTTCCACATTCCCATTCTATTACCCAGTGAAGAAAACTTGCATGAATCTTGGAGAATGAGAAAAAATGACTGAAAACCTAAACAAGTGTGACACCAATTACAAATGCTATTCCATATGTGATTCCATCGCTTGAGCAAATTAACATACCCCCTGGTACCTCCTCTGCATTTACTGATCAGGCAAATGCTTTTCTCTTGATATCTGCTACCAAAGTCCACAGGAAGCAAATTTATTTTCAGCTGACAAGCCCAGCAACACACCTTCATTGTCCTGTCTCAGAGGTAGATCAACTCTCCAGCTCTGTCACAGTTTAGTCTGTAGGAATCTAAGTTGTCTCTCCTTCCCATAAGCTGTTACACTGGTCCATTACACTGATGACCTTATGCTGGTTGGAAATAGTAAGAAGTAGCAACTATTCACAAGACATTTGTGCGTCAGAGGGCAGGAAATAAGTCTTACACAAAGCCAGGTGCCTTCTACCTCAGTGAAATTTCTAGGTGTGCAGATCTGTGGAGACTGTTGAGATACCCCTTCTATGTTAGCTTTCTGTAGCTGTGACCAAAATAACTTAAAGGGAGGAATGATTTATTGTGGTTCATAGATTCAGAGGTTTCAGTCTGTGGCCCACTGGCTCCATTTGGGTCTGAGGTAAGGCTGAGCACTGTGGTGGTGGGAACATGTGGAGCTACTCACTTCATGATGGACAAGAAACAGAGAGAGAGAGAGAGAGAGAGAGAGAGAGAGAGAGAGAGAGAGAGAGAGAGAGACTGGGTTAGGTCTTCAAGAGCATGCCTCTAGTGACATACTCCCACCAGTTAGGCCCCATCTCTTCAAGTTTCCAGCACCTCCCAAAATAGTGGGGGACATTTCATATTTAAGCTGTAGCACCTTCTAAGGATAAGTCATCGCATCTGTCCTCTTCTACAACCAAAACAGAAGCCCAACACTTTTAGGGCCTCTTTGGATTTTGAAGGCAACGTTTATTTGGTTGCATTACTCTGGCCTCTTTGCTCAGCAACTCAAAAACCTGCGAGCTTTGAGGGGGGCCCAGGCAAGAGAAGGGTTCGCAACAGGTTCAGGCTGCCGTCCCTTCTGCTCTGCCACTTGGGCTATCAGATCCAGCAGATCCAAAGTAGTGTGCAGTGTCCGTGTGGAGCCACTGGTAGGTCCCTATAGATGAACCACAATGCAAGACCCTTAGAATTTTGGAATATGCCATCCTCTGCAGACAACTACTCTCCTTTTTTTTGCAGTGCTGGGACTTGAACCCAAGGCCTTCACCTTGGCCTATTTTTGTGAACAGTTTTTCAAGTTAGGGTCTTGAGAACTATTTGCCTGAGCTGACTTCAAACCGTGACCATCCTGATCTCTGCCTCCTCAGTAGCTAGGATTACAGGCGTGAGCTACCAGCACCTGGCACTACTCTCATTTGGCTTGCTGTGGTCTTAAGAGATTGAATGCTTAATCATGTACCCCCTACTTACCTTGTGACCTGAGCTGCCCATCATGAATCTGACCCTCCAAGACCTAAAGTTGAGCTTGCACAGCAGCACTCTCTCATCAAATGGGAGAAGGATGTATGTGATTGGGCCTGAGCAAGCCACAGGGGAGTTGCATGAGAAAGGCATCTGAATGCTGATGGTCCTCACTCCTGCCCTGACCTCCTCTCTCCCAGCCCATACCTATGGCTCCATAGAGTGTGCTAAGATCTGTTGACTAAGGAAGAGAAATCGTGGGCCTGGCTTACAGAAGTTTGGGGCAATATGCAGACATCACCTGAAAGCAGAGCTGCAACACCACACGCCTTTTTGGGGGACATCCTTGAAGGACGGTGGCGAAAGGAAATTGTTCCGGTGGACAGAATTTTGAGTAGTGCACCTGGTAATTCGTTTTGCTCAGAAGGAGAAATGGCTGAACGTGAGATTAAACACTGATTCTTGGGCTGTGGGTGAGGATTTGACTGGTTAGGAACCTGGAAGAAATGAGATAGGAGATTGGTGACAAGGTGGCTTGGGGAGCAGGTATGTGGGTAGATTTCTCTGAATGGGCAAAACAATGTGCAGATGTTTGTAAATACCAAGTGAATTGTCATCATAGGGTGACCTCAGCAGAGGAAGATTTTAAGAATGGAGTGAATACAATGCTCTTTCTGTAGATACCAGTCTGCCTCTTTCCCAGCCCCATGGGTTTGTGAACAGTGGCCATGGTGGCAAGGATGGGGGCCACACATGGGCTCAAGGCAGGGACCATGACAACTTGCTTCATTCTCATGTCCTTAGAGTCTAGCATAGTGTTGTCAGATAGGTGCCCAATAAACAGTTCAATGAGTAAATACACGAACTATGAGCTTAAAATGTAGTACCAAGGAAAGAAACCATGGGACAGCCCCTTGGTAAGTTTTACTTATTAATTGCCTAAAACTAGAGATGCTCATGAACATTTGTGATACTCAGTGTTTACAGTGAAGTGGCTTGGGAGATACACTAATATTTGTTCTTCCTAAGATGTCAGTTTTTCCTTTGTATTTTCCTATCAGTCAAAAGGGAAATGACTTTAAAACACCTGATTTCAAATTTCATAGGCAACATACACAAATGTGAAATGCACGTGGTGTGAGTGGGGGATTCCTCAGTCACTCCAAGACTTGCCCCTCCTTCAGTAAGATGTGTTCCAACTATACCCCCATCAGCAAAGCCCTCCCCTCACAATTGCTGTCATTTCCATCTCACCTTCCCTATGTCCTTTGCAATTTAACTAGGAAAACTATTTAGATGCTGGCATTAAATTTGTGCTTTCAACTTACTTTTTCAAGTCTACTGGCTTCTTTGAAAGATGCTTTTAAGGGCTTGGGGGTGTGTCTCAAGTGGTAAAGCACTTGCCTACTATATGCATGCAAGGCCTGAGTTCAATCCCCAATACAGCAAAAATAAATAAAAATTTTAAGAATGCTTTCAGATGACAGATGTGGCTTGGAACGTCTCACGAGTATAAAACATTTTAAAGACCTTTGAAAATTACAAAGCCTTCTAATAGCTCTATTATAATTTGGACACCTGAGGGTTGTTCTGCTTTGATAGGCTTAGAATTTTATTACTTAAATAAGAAGCCATCCCACTTTCATTCCATTTGTCAACTACATGTCTCATTAGAACTCTGGGGTTGTTCTAGGAATCTGTGGACAATGTTGAATTAAGACTGCAGCTGTAAAGTAAGATAAAGAAGTTCTATCTTAGGTTATGGATGAGGCTTAGTAAATAGAGCACTTGCCTAGCTCAAGCAAGGCCCTGGGTTCCATATCCAGCACTGCAAAAACAAAAACAAGGACATCCTTTTTCAGAGAAAGTGACTGAACATACTAGATGGCTGTGGAGGAAGGCTACCAAAGTTTTGCAGGATATGAGGTCCCCCTTAAGACTCAGTTAAATCTTTTACCAGCTTATCATTTGGGTTTCCTTACTTGACTGGGAATTCAAACACACAGTCATAGCTTTTAGAGTTTATACACACACATAATTGTTTAGCTTTGCAGAATATGGATTATTTCCACTGTTTTTTCCACTAATAAAAATACATGCTTGCTACAGAACAATTTAAATAATCAGTCCTACTTCACACACAAGTTTGGAGTATTTCCTTTCAGTCTTTAGAGCAAGCATGTATGTTTAATTTGTATTTACTATCTGTGTACTACACACGGTTTGTTTTGTTCCTTTCTGAGTTTATTTTTAAACCAGGGATTAGGTAGTTCAAATATGGCCTAGTGACTTCTGGCCTATCCTTCGCTGGTGATTTCTTACCCACCTTCCAAAGCCAAAGGTCTACTTTCAAAGCCTGGCCTAGTTTCCTGTGGACCTTGAACACACGTCTCATCCTATTTCCAGACACCTGAGATTTGTCAGTCCAAAGGTTGTTTTTGTCAACACTAGATAGCATGAAGAGCAAGGTACAATGGTCATCAGACTTGATAGAACAAAAACAAAACAGCAATCCATGGTGTCTGGTCTCTCCTAGAACTGCAAAGTAGTCAGGTAGTCTTTGTCTGCAATTCAGGTGTTCCAGTAACTGGCACTGTGACTTTCATCATATAATCTAACCACTTTAAGTCAAAGTAAGTGATCTTTTCTACTAAAACCTATGAATATGTGTCTGTTCATTTTCCTGAGTTCTTCCAGATGTCTTATTTTTCTAGATTTAAGAATTGGGTAAGTGCTAGAGTTCTATTGCACAGAAAAGTGAGAGTAGTTAATAATGTACACTTCAAAACATCTAGGAGAGGTTTTAAATATTCTTATAACGAAGATATCAACGGCCAGTCATGGTGGCCTACGCCTATAATCCCAGCACTTGGGAGGCTGAGGCCAGCCTGGGCTACATAGTGAGATTCTGCCTCAAACCAAAAGAAATGGTAAATATTTGAGGCACTGAGTAAGTTTATTAGCCCAATTTGATCATCTCACAATGATCAAAGAAAATGATATAACATGGTATTGTATCCATTATTGAATGTAAGCTAAAACTATGAAATAAAGAGTTGGGTTGCACACAGCCAATGGGCAGCTGACATAAAATTTGTGTATTTTTAACTAGAAAAGCCAGAAGGTCACCAGCATCTTTGTTTTCTGCCTAATGTACCATGGACATATTTCCCCAATACATCAAAAGCTGACACATCACAAACACAAGTTCCACCTTTATATACTGAACTAAATTTTATTTTTAAAAGGTAAAGAAAGTTTTATACATCCTTTTATAAAATGAAAATTCAAGTCTTTAAGCAGTGAGTTCTCAATATCAAAGCTGTTTATAACAGGAGTTAAAAGTAGTTGGTAACATTTTACCCTTGTAAAAATGTCACAGAATTCAAATTGTAACTTGGATCCTCAATGATTCAAGTGTCCTGGTGTGTCTTATACAATAAGGGTTGGTCAGTTTTAAGACAGAATTCCTCTGGACACCCAGTCCGTTCTGTAAGTCCTTTACTTCCACCTTCCAGCAGCTTGCAACTCATGGTGGGACTCACACGGTGGGATAGCTGGCTGCTGTGGCAAGTCCACAGTGGTTGTTCCTGTCCTTGGCTATTTTGACAAAACCTTCTGCACCCCACTCAGGACCCCAGCTGAAAGGTTTTTCCATTTTGTACCACAGGTTGAAAAAAGGAAATCAAGAAAATATTAGCTTCATTAATAATTAATACTTAAAAAAGTACTTACCATGTCAGACACTAGCATAAGTGCTATCACAGCTATATATAAAATATATAAATATTAATCCCTGCAGGTCTTTAACTTTTAAGAATGGAAACTGAGGCAGAACTAGGATTCTAATATAGCAGACTATCTCCATATCATATATTACATCTCTATGAAAGAAGAGTTGAGAATAAAATGCAAAGGCAGAACATCAAATGACAGGAGGAAGATGTCACACAGGCCACAATCTTTCAGACTTAATGAGGAATCAGCGGAGGCAAAATTAGACAGAAAAAGAAATGTTCCGAAACTGGAAGGTCCTACAACCTTTTACTTGAAATCCAACCAAAGGTTGTTTCAGAATTAAGAAACTTCAGAATTTAGAAATACAAGGTTATAAATAGACAGGAATAACCTCAACAAGCTTGGAATATAATCATTTTTGTGTGTGCTATTGGAGTTTGAACTCAGGGCCTCACGCTTGCTACTACTTGAGCCACTCCAACAGCCCTATTTTGTGTTGGTTTTTTCTTTAAGATAGGGTCTCACCAACTATTTACCAGAGGCTGGCTTCACTTTGAACCTTAATCCTCCTGATCGCTGCCTCCTGAGTAGTTAGGATTACAGGAGTGAGCTATGGGTGCCAGGTTTAAGCTTGGTATATAAATTTATAATAAAATACTAATACTTCATTCTAAATGGGAAAAAGATTTTTTGATTTAAAAATTGAACTTCTGTGGCCTTTATCCAAATGCTGATCCTAAATAAGGAGTCTTTTTCATTTAAAGTGTAATATTTAGAATTTTATACCTGTTCTTCACAAGCCAATATTTATTTTTGTCTGCATCTGTTCCTTCAAAACCATAGCCAATCACTAGGACACCGTGATCGAGGTCCTGGCTGCTACAATCTGGATCAAAATAAATGCCTGGAAGAGTAAAATCAGCATCGGAGTGAGATCCAATTAATGCATTATGGTGACTACTATCACCTGGATGAGTCTCAAAATTCAAAGAAATGTCATAAACAAATTCTACATACTGTGGAAGACCTTAAATATTTGCCAACAAATAGCAATGGTTGATTAAACCAACAAAATTCAAGAAGTCCAAGATAATTCCCCACTGTCCCACCTCCAACTCAGATCTACTTTCTTAAAGGCCAAGATGATTTAGACATTTATCTGTTAGCCAACATACCAATTAGCACAATTCTCTTCTAAATATAAAAAAATAGCACATACACATACAAACTTAAAATCTCATACCTGCCCCACAACAGGGTTCTTCCTCACAGCCCTAACTACTGCAACTGGAGAAGGGTTAAGTAAATTACATGGTATCTATAAACTAACAGTAGTTAATAATCATGAGGAAATGCTCAATTATGTCCAATGGAAACACCTCTATGTAAAATACACATTCAATATCGTAACAGTCTGGAAAGCAGGACTTCATAGCAGAGTCTGCCAGGCTGGGATTTTCCAGTTCTGCCTTACTTTCTGTAATAAGATAACACTTACCTGATTTGTAGAACTGGAAGGATGCATGACCTGCATCCATAGCAGCAGAAATGGGCCCCACAGTGGCCACTGCCTTCATAAGGGCCTTCTCCCGCTGTGGGATGTCCACGAACCCAGTGTCGTTAGCCACAGAACACTCAGGCCTGTACTTACAGGTTCCATCCTTTTAAAGTTAAAAAGGAAGAGACTTGATTACTACTACCACTTACTTCCTAGGGAACACTGAGTTCTAGAATCAGAACATTCAACAATTTGCTGCTTATGATTTTCAAGTCACCATTCCAGGAAGTGGAATGCCATTAGTTGATTTGAAACTTAAAGATCAGTTGAGTTGGGCACCAGTGGCTCGCACCTGTAATCCTAGTTACTCAGGAGCAGGAGGATCGAGGTTCAAAGCCAGCTGGAGCAAACAGTACTTGAGACCCTATCTCAAAAACAACCCATCACAAAAAAATGTTGGTTGAGTGGCTCAAGGTGAAGGCCCTGAGTTCAAACCCCTGTACTGGAAAAATAAATTAGTTGAGGGATGAAGTTGTGGCTCAAGTGCTAGAGTGGCAGAGCAAGTGCAAAGCCCTGAGTTCAAACCCCAGTATGGGGTTTGTGCTGCACAGAAGAACAATTACATGTTAACCAACTAATCAGAGAACTGTGCAAAGGCTAATAACTTATAATGACAGCACTAATAGTTTGGAGATAGTCACATCTAAAATGTGACTTCTAGGCTGGCAGGGTGGCGCAAGTGACAGAGCGCCTGCCTAGCAAGTGTGAGGCCCTGAGATCAAACCCCAGTGCTGTCAACACACACACACACACACACACACACACACACAACACAACCTCCCCCCCAAAAATGTGACTTCTAAAAAAGATGACTGTTATCTCTGAAAGTGTTCCACAAAGCTGAAATGAGAGTAAAGTAAGAAGCTTCATTTTACCTTTGCTTCATAAGGATAGGATTCCTCGGAGTCCAGGCCTCTGTTTTCCTTAATGTACTGGAAGGCATAATCCATCAGACCACCATCGCAGCCCTGGTTGCCTTGAGGCTTAGAACAGTCCACTAGGTTCTGCTCACTAAGTGGGACCAGTTTGCCAGTTTTCTGGAACATCTGTCCTTCCAGGGCACCAGTTGCACTAAAAGCCCAACAAGAACCACACTGACCCTGAAAAGGAAATAAAAAACTGATGGTTTACAAGACAAAAGATTGGCAACAGCTTATGTACTTTAATATTTTTTAAAAAACAGCAGGAGCATGGCGAGAGTCACTGAAGCACAATGTTAGAACAATGAACCGTGCATCACTCTACAATCTACCAAAGTGACTAGGCCAGTCCTTCTTGGCTTTCCCGTGGGAAGTGGAAGGTCTGAATGTTGACACTGCCATACCTGATTCTTCACAGGTGTCACGTAGCCTTTCTCTCTCCAATCCATAGACTTGGGGATGCTCCCCAACAGAGGTTCCTGAAACACTTTCCCCTTCTTGTGCTTCTGCCTTTGGAAGCCATTCATCACCTGCCTGAATTCTTCACTGGTCTTCAAGGAAACAGAATAAAAAGTTGAAAAGGCAAGAGATCATTATTTGTAAAGAACTGAGAAGAGGAAGCACGGTAGACAAGCAATGCACATCACACTCACCATGTCCCCAAAGGCATTCATTTCCATGGTGAAGCCATGTTTCCCTTGGTTGTGTTCCTCATTGTGGAGATCAATCATTTTCATGTTCTTCTCCCATACTGCTCTCCTCCAGCCTTCCTCATTCTAGAAGCAAACGTACAACTGATAGTTTTTATTTGTACTTAAAATCCAACCCATAGCTGGGTGCTCACTCCTGTAATTCTAGCTACTCAGGAAGCAGAGATCAGAACAATCTCAGTTCAAAGCCAGCCCTGGGGCATATAGTTCACCAGACCCTATCTTGAAAAACACACATTACAAAAGGGCTGGTGGAATGGTTCAAGTGGTAGAGGGCCTGCCTAGCAAGGGTGAGGCCCTGAGTTTAAAACCCCAGTTCTGCCAAAAATACAAAAACAAAACAAAACAAAACAAAAAAACCAGCCCATGCTCACTAAGTGGATTTGTATGCAGAGATGCGAAACTGTGGCTAAGGTGTTTTCTACATTGAGGTCACAACTGGTCTGTCATTAGATTACTGCTTCGGTAGCTGGCTACTCCCCAGCCATAAACTCTCAAGAGCAAGGACCATAATCTCCAGGACAGTTTTGATGTTACCAACCGTGCCATAAAGTCTCTTGTGTGTTGACTTCCACCGGTACCACTGCGTATCTAAGTTTTGATCAAGTTTTGGAGTCGCCAAGGCTATTCCCAAGCAACAGGTTGCCAGGAAGAATGAAAGACTCATGGTTCAAAAACCTAGGAAGGGAAAAGAAACGAGTAAATCGGATGAAAGCAGTTTATATATATAAAGTTAAAAGTCTCCCATAATAGAGTAGAAACATTTTAATTACTTTCCCATGTATAAACATAAAAACTGAAAAGGCTAATGATCTGCGTGGAAGAAACAGAGGCCAGGGATTAATTTTAAAAAGTTATTTAATTCAGCTATTGAAAAGAAAGAGCTTGATAAGTGCTCTAAGAATTCAAATAAACTTCAAATTTCAATTCCTACAATGCAAAAATTTGGATTTTGGTAATCTCATCGTCCCTTATGGTATAGAATCAAGGCAACAACTAAGAAACAAGGAAATGGTTCGTGCAGTTTACTGCTTACTGGCAGTACTGAGGTACGTCCAGCAGAATCTCACTAAGAAGGACATCTAATCTGAAGGAGGGGGCCAGGAGATCCCCAACAATTCGGACATCATTTTCCTTAACGCACAGCAGAAGGTGAGACTTGCAGGACGGAAACCTCTGAGAACACCCTCCTCCCAGGAGCTCCGGGTCCGGACCGAGCCCTCCCCCCCGCCCCCCCCGTCGACTCAGCGCCCATGGCCGAACTGGGCCGGGCCGGACCGGGGTCCTTCAGCTCCCGCCCTCCATGCAGGCCAGCCACTGTCTGAAGATGTCATGGCGGCGCTGGGAGCGATGCGCACCGGGACCGGGGACCCGGCTTGCGGGGGTCCCGCTGCCCTGTCTGACTCAGCCAGGCCCGCAGACTCGTGCGGGCCCGCACAACCCGGGACCCCGGCCCCTGCTGCACTTTCTCTGCCCCCTCCCGCGATCCCAAATCGTCAAGGACGGCAGAGCTCGGTAGCTCTGCCACTTCCTCTACCACATCCCTGCGGGGGTCGGAACCGGTCCGGCCCGGTCCAGCGCGGTCCTCCAGATCCATCCCGGCACCCTCGGCGTTGCAGCCCCGCGGACGCTCACCCGGCGCGGCTGCAGCTGCGCAGGCGCACTCCGCACACGCAGCTCCGCCGAGGTCGTTCGAGGTCCGGGAATCTGGCCCAGTCGCGCCTGACTCAGGCTTTAAAGCCCCAGGTCCGCGGCCAGGCCGGCTCCGCCCCCGCCGCCGGCTCGCGCTGCCATTGGCTGTGCCGGTCCGGTGGGCGGAGCCGTGCGGGCTGTCTGACTCCCGGCGCGTGACGCCGCTGGCTTCCAACCTGTCCTAAGGCCTCCTGCCTCCGGAGGTTCTGGGAAAGGTCGTCCCCTCGGGGCAGAGTAGGGTAGGGACCCTTCCTAGGAGTGTGGGGTGGGGGGCCGGTATCAACGAAGGTGCACGACTGAAGGCCCTGGTAGGAGCCTCGTGCTCCATGCGTGTTTTCAGCCTAACCCCGCTTTTTCCTGTAGTCTTTGGGTCCCCGGGATTTGAACTCAGGGCCTTGAGGTGCTCCGCCGCTCGAGCTACTCCGCCATCCCTTTTTTTGTGTAGGATATTTTCCAGATAGGGTCTCCCGAACTATTTGTGGGGCTGGCCTGCAATCGTGATCCTGCTGATCTCTACCTCCTAAGTAGCTAGGATTTACAAGGGTGAGCCACTGTTGCTGGACAGTCCTAGAGTTTTTTGGTTAAATCTGTAGGGTGGAGAGCCTGTGTGCTGTCATCTAATGGTTGCTGTGAATTCCCAGCAAAGGTGGGGCTGGATGGAGGAATACAGAACCCGAGGACACAGTGTTATATCCCATTTCAGGATGGGCTTCGACCGAGTTTGAGAAAAATCTGGTAGGAAAAGCAGATGGTGCCAAGGTCAAGGTCCAGGCCCTACAACGGAAGGGGACTGATGGGGGAAAAGGGGCCTCCAAGACCGTGTTTTCTAATGCATCCTGTCCTGGCTTCTGTGTTCAGGGGTTCTGTCCCCATAAGCCTTTCTCAAACCCACTAGAAATTATTTACAGAAAAAAAAATGGCTTAATAAAAAGGAACAAATTGGTTGGGAAGGATGAAGGGATGGAAGCTGCTACGTGTTCCTCACTCTGCCAATGTTTCTCTTGGAATTTTGGAAATTCACTTTAGTAATATGGGGGTTGGTGTTGAGCAATTTAGGGAAATGATTTAGCTGGAGAAAAAGTATATAGGTAAAGGTGTAAGGAAATCAAAGAAATGATTCTAAGTTTTTAATCACATAAGAAGCATGTTCATTACAGAAAATACATTGCAGAAAACAAACGTTGCTTGTCCCTTCCCCCACCACTTTTCTAGGCTTTTTTTTCCCCTACAAAAATGGAGTTATAGTTGTCAACTGTTACTGAAAAATTAAATGGATTGAGATAGATATAATTTTATCAATTTAAAAAACTAGCAAAAGAAATTGATAGCCTTTCTAAAAGCACAGACAAATAATTGTTCTTTAGAGAATCTCCTTATGTGGCCCAGGCTAGCCTCAACTTCCTGATCCTCCTGCCTCAGCCTCCAGAGTGTTGGGATTACAAGTATGAATCACCATAAATAAATTAATACACAAATTATTATTTATGTCTTTTAAAGTAGTAGAAGCCCTTCTCCCTCAAATGCAACTGTGGTGGGAAGCTCTCGGGTGGTGACAAAAATATACTATAAGTAGCTTGAGTTTTAATTTTTTTTCTAACTTAATCATGGTGTTCGAAACAATTATTATTCATAGGTGGGAATAAGCAGAGACAGGCTAGATTTTTAGGCTATTGTTCAGAACTTGCTATAACAAGGGAGACAGCCCAAAGACAGAGGAGAGGAAAAGCAAATTTGGTGTCCTCTGGTTTGCCCAGGGTGGGAAGCAAAGGCAAAAAATAAAGAAGTTGCAGGGTGCCAGTGGCTCATGCCTGTAATCCTTGCTACTCAGAGGCAGAGATCAGGAAGATTGAGGTTTGAAGCCAGCTTAGGTAAATAGTTTGTGAGACCCTATCTTGAAAAAAACCTTCACAAAAAAGGACTGGTGGCATGGTTCAAGATGTTAGGCCCTAAGTTGAAGTCCCAGTACAGGGTGGGGGTGTGTGGGGAGGATGAGGGTGGGGGTGGGGAATAGATAAATAAGGAAGTTGTCAGCCATTGAGTAAGTCCTGAGTGCTCTGAGCTGTGGGATTAAGTTGCTGTTCTTCTGTGGGTCAGAGTTGTATTGCTGTATAGTCTGTCCATTGTGTATTTGTTTACTCTATCACAAGCAATCTAAGTTATTCTAACACGTGGGTTTATAGCTGCCCTTGGGCCACAGCTCCTGAAGATTGCACAGGGTGGAAAAACCTGCCAGTGCATTAAGATGTGCGCCTTGAGTAACAGCCTGGCAGCAGTCCCAGCAGCAGAGGTGCTCCAAAGAATGGTATCCTCTCTATTTCTTGGAATTCGAAATGCATTGGCGAAAACACAGCCCTTCTATGTCCCCCAGATCTGAAGTTACACCAAGAGATACCTAAATGCAGGAGACATATGGGAAACGGCCACTGAACAAGAGATGGACGGCACCTTTATTCCAACTCATAGTGTCTCTTTATGTCTATTTACACACAGTTTGCTAAAAACACATTACAGAAATGTAGTATTATGGCCAGGCACCGGTGGTTGATGCCTGTAATCCTCGATACTCAGGAGGCAGAGATCAGGAGGATCGTGGTTCAAAGCCAGCCCAGGCAAATAGTTTGTGAGACCCTATCTTGAAAAACCCTTCAAAAAATAGGGCTGGTGGAGTGGCTCAAGAGGTAGGCCCTGAGTAAGTCCCAGTACTGGGGGAAAAAAAAAAAAAAAGAAATGTAGTATTACTAGTCGTGTTATTTCTCTTCCTATTTTTCAATCTCTACTTCTTTGCAAAATTATGTTGATGAGGGCTAATTATTCATAAAGTCACATTTGAGTCAAGTGACCAAACCTGGCCTCTGGCCTCCACTCTTGATAAAATGCCGTTGGCAGAACTTCCTGATTCCAATTTAAACTTCAGTGTCTGTGATAAAATATTCTGGTGCACATCATAGAGACTTCTTTTGCTCACTAGTAAAACAGGATATAATTCTTTACCCAGTCTGGAAGTTTTAAATGGTAGAGGAACTGGCAAATTTAGTGGGTTATTTAAGACCTAATACCTGTCTCCAATGTCACAACCCTTCCAATTTTTGAAAATTCACTGAGCCAACTCTTTAAAATGCTATCCAGCAAACTGTCCATTTGCAAAGTGATTTATTACCATCGACAATCATATTGGAAAATAATTATAATGGAAATCTCACCAATTGTAATGTAAAACAGCTTATAATTTGTGTGTGTGTTTGTGTGGTGGTACTGGGAATTGAACCCAAGGCCTCACACTTGCTCTCTCACTTAAGCCATGCCCCAGCCCTTTTGTTTTTTGAGATAGGGTCTTGTTAACTTTTCCCAGGCTGCCCTCAGACTGTCTGTCCTTCTGAGTAGCTGGGATTACAGGCATGTGGCATCATGCCTGGTCAGCCTGTCTTGATCTGTTGGTCACATGAAACCAATTATCGAATAGCTTACTGTTCTGAGTTTTTTAACTTTGTAGGGTTAAATCACCAGCCAATTTCTCAAGTAAGTAATTGAAATAAGAATTACTGAAGCTGGGTGCTGGTGGCCCATGCCTATAATCCTAGCTGCTTTGGGGGCAGAGATCAGGAGAATTGAGGTTTGAAGCCAGCCCACGGAAATAGTTCGAGAGACCCTATCTTGAAAAACCCTTCACAGAAATAGGGCTGATGGAGTGGCTCAAGGTGAAGGCCCTGTGTTCAAGCCCCAGAACTGCAAAAAAAATTAAATAAATAAATTACTGAAGCTCTTCCTTTGTGTTCACTGTCCTCTTCTTGTATAGTGTCAACATTTACTTACACATTCTACACCAGCCTTTCCTAACCTCTTTTCTGAAGCTCAATCTTTCCATGTTAAAATGAGATAACTATAATAAACTTGATTTTCAGCAAATGGACAGGGAACACGTCTGATGCATTTCAGTGAAATTACAAAGGGAACTGACTGTGAAATTTCTCCCTTCGTCTCAGACTGTAATCCACAAACTCTCAGCTGGATGCCAGATGATATCCTCCTCCAATCTGAAAAAACAGTCTTTTTAAGGAACAAAGCCTATCAGTCTCCTACGGCTATTGCACCAAAGTCCTACAAACTTGGTGCACATAGAGCTCACTTGTGTAAACCAGGATAATCTCTGCATCTGAAGATCTTTAACTTAATCACAGCCACAGTCTCTTCTGTATGAGATAACAGTCATAAGTCCACGAATTCAGATCTGATCTCTTTGGGGGCCATATTCATCCTGTTACCCATGGTGTAAGTAAAAGTCAGCTTCTTAACAAGTCTGATGGAAACTGTCAAAAACTGAGGCCACCCTGACTGGGACAGGTAGGCCCTAAACTCTGCGGGAATGTCCCATGTGTCATTTCTTCGTTCCATCTCAGGCCCAGATCTGTGCCTTTTGTGCTTGACCACAGACAACATTCTCTGCCTCAACTTCCCCTAGCAATTTTTGCCCCAGATTTTTAGGTTTTCCCACACCCACACAGCAGGTTTTGTTGTTGTTTTGTTTTGTTTTTTACTAACCCTGTACTCTTTACAAAGCCATTTACCCATAAAAGCATTATTTACTCATTGCTTTCCTGAGATGTCTCTGGTTTAGGCTTTAAGCATCATCCTATTGTAATAGAGTCTCCATTAATAGATTCTTTCCTTACTAATGTATGGATTTGCACCCCCCGCCCTGCCCCAACATACCCTGATCCCCTGCGTTTCATTATGGTCAGTGGTAAAGGCAGAGAAGACCTTTGTGCTAACAGTGTGAGTGCCTGGCATGCTTGGAAATTGTCACTGGAGAAAATTCCTGCTGTGCTGCTCTTGGTGGTGGTGATGCTCACAGCTGAGTGACTCTGAGGTGCCAGCGCTGCTCTGAGCATCTCACGCGCCCCTTCACACCGTCTTCACGACCTGGGGCAGTGCTTCTCCGTGTAGCTTCAGAACCACCTGGAGGGCTCAGGGAAAACTCAGATTGCTGAGCCCCCCACCCCCTAGGCTCTGATTCAGCAGGTCAGGGGTAGTGTTCCAGAATTTGCTGTCCTCACAAGTTCCCAAGGATGCAGATGCTGGGGATGGCGACCTTACATTGAGAGCCACTGCCCAGGAGATGAGTGCTCTTCTGTGTACCCCATTTTACAAGTGAGGGCGGTCATGGCATTGGGGTGCAGAGTCATGCCAGGTTCCTCCCTCACGTGAAGCAGTAATTTCAATACAAGTCAGGCCAGCAGGGCTTAGAAACGGAAAGCTGGGCTTTGGGCCTTCCTTCTCTACCAGTCCCAGTCCCCATGCCTTGCTTGGCAAACTCAACTGCGGGGGCCCCAGGGCACCCGGAGAAGTGGAATGTGATTGCTGAAGCATAGGAAGTAAAGCCCCAAGGCTCCCAGAGCCATTGTCTCTTGACTTTGATGCAGATGCCAGCTCATTGGTGTCACTGTGGAAGGAGGAAAAGACAGATGAGCCACCTAGAAGGTATGCTGCCAGGACAGGGCTGGGGATCTGAATCTTCCTGCCCCACCAGCATCCAGGAGGGCACTTTGTCCTGTTCCTCCTGTGTGCGTCCTCCCTCATCATTTCTAGAAGACAAAAGCCCTGCACCTTCCCTAGGATCCACTCATGGGCAGTTTTTTAAGCCTAATTAGGTGAGTAGCCAATTAGGTACAGTGCTGTCTCATGTAAGAAATGAAGTGGCTTACACCTGTAATCCTACTTACATGGGAAGCTGAGATTGGAAATACATGGTTCAAGGTTAGCCTGGGCAAGTAGTTTGGGAGACCCCTCCCCCAGGTCTCCATAATAACTAGAGCAAAATGGACTAGAGGTGTGGCTCAAGTGGTAAAGCACCTGCTTGGAAAGTGCCAAGCCCTGAGTTCAAACCCCAGTCTCATGGGGAAGAAAAAAGTAAGCGAGGTTCATTCATCAATTCCAAAAACAAAACAAATGCATTTTTTGGTGGTACTGGGATTTGAACTCAGGACCCTACGTTTGCTAGGTAAATATTCTATCTCCTAAGCTACACCTCCAACCCTTTTTTGCATTGGTTATTTCTGAAATAGGGTCCTTGCTTTATTCTGAGTGGCCCGGACTGTGATCCTTCTATTTGTCTTTTCCCCTCATAGCCAGGAAGACAGACGCAGGCCACTGTGCTTAGCCATTGATTGAGATGGGGTCTCACGTAAACTTTTTGCCAAGGCTGATCTCAAACCTCCAACCAGCTTGAGCCACTCTGTCTGTCCAAAAAATGCATTGTGAGGCCATAAAAAGGAACTGGAACCATATCTCGAGTATCTCATATCTCCTCTACGATTGTCTCAAAAACCAAAACCAGAGAAATCTTCCCCAAAGAAGCTTTGGAAGTTTTGCTAAGCTACTGACCCCTGTCTGGTTTAGGGTTTTTCCTTGTGTCCTGTTCCCTCCTCCAGCCTCCCCGCCCCAGTGGCTGTTGCCTCCCTATCTTGATTTAATTTTCCTGAAATCAGCCTGTGGTTTTGACCAAAAGGACATCTTAACTTTCTCCTTAAATCCATCCATAGGCCCCACTGAGGAACCAAGTTTTATCTTTTTTTTTTTTGGTGGTACTAGGGTTTGAACTCAGGGCCTCATCCTTGCTAGGCAGGCGATCTACCACTTGAGCCACTCTGCCAGCCCTTAAGCTTCATCTTTTAGAATTACTGCCCTGTCAAAATAAGGAGCTGACAGTTCTTTAGGATCACTTCTAAAATGCCAGATGAAATACCACACAGGGGATCAGGACAGAACACAATTCTGACCCAATGAAGCAACAATCATCTCTTTCCATGCATTTCCTGTTCATAGGGCCCACTGTCCAGATACTGTCCTCCTACTCTAAGTACAGGTATCAGATGACAGCAGAAGGCACAGGTCCCCCAGTTTTCTAGCCCCCCTGCATGGTGACTTAGTGAGGCTTTCTTTGAGTCTGGTGGTTCTGCCTGAGCATTGCCGTGGCCAGCACCCCAGGTTTGGTGTCAAGGGACTAAGGACCATACAAGGTGGCATTCTCAGACTAATCAGCGCCTACACTGGGATATGGCCTGTGCATGCTCTATACTTTCCCAGCTTCTACATGTCCACATGCTCTGTATAGAAAGTGTTGCTGACATGCAGCACTCAGTGGTGGTCAGGGATGTCTGCGTGGCTCTGTGGAAAGTGAGTGGAATTTCAACAAGTCAGTTTGGCAAGTGTTAAAGAAGAGTTTTTCTCCAGGTTCAAAGATTGAAATGATAATTTGAATGATCTTGGAAGAGTGGTTGAGTTCTAGCAGGAGGACGAGCAAAACCAAGTTACAGATCCCATCTGTATCTTAAGGGCAGAGACCTTTGGGGTCTCCAGTGGGGTGACTGACACCCAGTAGAATGACAACTGAATTGTAATCAACAACTCTCTGGGGACCTAAGTATGTGACCAGAGCTCAGTGGATCTCAGGTGAACTTGGGAAACTTTCCTTGCTCCCAGGACACAGAAATCCTAGATCCATCCCCCCATCTCCCCATCTTCTCCCCAGACACTTTCCACAGGCCATTTCCACTGAGGAAAAGGAATTGTATCAATGTCTGCTATCCAGAAACTCTACTCTCACTAGTATCCAAGACCTTACTACTATAAAAAGAAGAAATTTGCCTGCAGTGGTACTGTAATTGGGCATCTAGAATATGGAGGAGTAATTCAGCCACAGGGTGACCAGTGCAAGAACATACACCAGTTCCTGGTAGAGATTGGATTGGCTAAGGATGATCAGCTGAAGGTTCATGGGTTTTAAGTGCTTGTGGCTTTCTGAAGCTTAAGTGAGGATTTCCTTCCTGATCTCTGCTTCCTAAGTAGCTAAGCTTTTCTATTTTACATACTGTGTTATTCCATTGTTAGGGCTGAGGCGTCCCTGTGCATTTGGCTGTTGCTAGAGAGTTCTGGCTGTTTTTCCTGATGGCCTGTCCTACAAATTTCAGCCTTGCCTAGGCAGCACAGCAACTGCATAGAGCAATTATTTGCAATAAATCACAAAGTATGCATCTTCCTCAGCCTCTTCCTCTGTTTGAATACAATGAAGATGTGTCTAAAGGAAGTATCCCATATCAAGGTCTTTTAGGATGCCTGGGATTTTTGGAGGTTGACACAGTTCACAGGTTCAATGTGCCAAGGAGGAGGACAGGACAAAGAAAGCTGAAATGATGTCACGTTGGCTGATGTGCCTGACTTGATCCCATCTGGGGAGAAGCCGCTTGGGACGCTGTAGAAAAGCACTCAGCAGACAAAGACTGAAGCCAGCATGGGGCCTTTGGTTCTCTGGAAAGAAAGAGAGAGAGAGAGAGAGGGAAGGAAAGGAAGGAAAAGAGAGGGAAAAGGGAGGGGGGGAGACAGGTCTATACTGGGATGTGTCTTGGCCTTTAGCAGGCTGTGTGATTTTGAATAATAATAATCTCTGTCTTATTTATAAAATACAAAAGGAAGGAGTTGAACCAAATAGTCTCTAAGGACCTTTTTTTTTTCTTTAACTAAGGGTCTTCACCTTGAGCCACTCCACCATCACTTTTTGTGTTAGGTATTTTCAAGATAGGGTCTCGCAAACTACTTGCCTGGGTTGGTTTCAAACCTTGATCCTCGTGATCTCTGCCTATGAGTAGCTAGGATTACAGGTGTGAGCCAGTGGCACCTGGCAACATTCACCAATTTTAACCATACAGGTTGGTGAATTTTGAATGCATACATAAAAAGGCATACAGCTGTGTAACCATCACGTCACAGTCATGGTACAGGGCATTTCCATTACTTCACAAGCCCTCTGCCCCACACCTGGTCTCTGCTCTTTGTCACTGGAGTGTCTCTGTCACTTTATTAGAATTCCAGGTAACTGGACACATGCAGTCTGTATTCTTGGTGTCCAGCTTCTTCCACTCAGCACAGTGCTCCTGAGATCCGTGTTTGAGCATGGTGAATTTTGCTATGAGTTCATATCGGCCATTTGTATTTCTTTTAGAATAGACCTTTCATGTTGTCCTCTGTCCATTTTCTATTGGGTCATTGACCTTTTCACTATAAACTTATAGAGGTTCATTTCTGACAGTCAGCGAATAATATGGAAGTTGATTTTTTTTCCTAAAGCTTCTTCACTCTGTCTTTTCCCACCCTTTGGCCAGAGCAAGCAATGGCTGATGACGTTCTTGGAGCAGGCGAGGGCTGGAGATGTCATTCTTTCTTCCTTCTGCCACTGGAAGTGCTTGCTCCCTTTCACTGCCTTCCACAGGAGGAGGACACCCTGGCATGGCCATCTTGTCCTTAATCTCACCGATGGCCAGAGAAGGGGAAGGAGAGGACAGGGCAGCGCTCCAACCCCGCTCCTCCCATCTTTGTGCGGTTTACTCAACCTAAGTCACAACCTCCAGTTTCCGCTGCCCGGGTTTACCTGGAACTGAGACCAGAGTCCTCTGGGACAGAAGAAGGACTCTGACCCCGTGAAGTTTTGCTTCATTACTACTCCCAAGCACTCAGAAAACCTGCACAGAGCCGGCCATCCTTCATGGTGGCTTCTTCCCCATTCTTAGTGAAAAAGGGATACTGGGAAAATCTGTGGGACTGGGAGACAAGGAAACCTACTGAGAAGGGCAGGAAGGCCACTCCATCCCCATTTGGCACCAGAGGCTTCCTGCACCCCATTTCCCATTTTCCCTCTTTCTCAGGCTGCACCATAAGTTGGTGCTCAGATGAGCCCAGCACCTCTCACGGCCCCGCACAGGCAGCGAGAATGAGGGAGACCTCATCGTGCTCCTTTGCCACAGTGTGTCCCTGGCTTCCCAGGGAAGTCTTGCATCCCAAGGGCCAGGCTGTAATATGTGCCATGGGAGTGGTGGTGCCCCTTCCACCGGCCTCCCAGTGAAGCCGCTGTCATGTACCAACCTCAGCGCACAGCCACCAAGCACAGTGTCTCTGGGGAAATGCATTTTGTTTCCTTAACAGCCATTTGGCCCCACACTAAGGACACACAACTTGGATGTCCGTTTGGATCCTTCTCGGACATGTGTTTATACTTCAAACAGTCACAAGTTTGTTTTGTTGTCCAGTGCATCCAGCCTTTATCTGGTACAAAAAGAAATGGAAGAGGACATAAAGCAGCAAGGAGATTTGACATAGAGATGGCCATAATGGAAGAAAATTGTCTTGGCTCAACCCCGACATCCACCTAAAGTCTCTTTAATTGAGGTCTATTTACTGGAAAAACAACTGCATAATAGTTTTATTGGACAATTTAAGGGTATTTTTGTTCCAGAATTTCTTTATGGAACTCTTCAAGATTCCCATCTCTTACCCTGTGCTGTGGAATCTTGCCTGGAATCTGCAAATCCTCCGAATTTCTGGTGACTGGATGTTCACTCAAGATTCTGAAGTTTGGTTGTGACATATTAAGTCCCCTTCAAATCTTGAGTCTGACTCTGGGGTCCCCAGAAAGACTGGGAACCATTCTCAACATTTTCTGTGTGGGAGAGCACGTGCTTCACTGTGTTTCAACACAAGTAACCATGGCAGAGCTCTGTGGCTTGCTTCAATGAGTGCCTTCCACCGCGGGTGAGCCAGGTAGGCTTGGCCTCACAGGTATGTTTGTTCTGTGTTTCATATTCAGATGTGCGGCTCCAACAGTTTACTTTATCAGTTGCACTCTTTGTCTTCTGTGTGTTCTGTCAGGCATCAAGTACGGTGTCATCTCCATGTGGGTGCCCGGCAAACAGTAATTGATGGTGACCAGGGTAATGATGTTGATGAGTGACTCCATGAAACCAATGACTCACTTGGTTGAAGAGGCCCAGGTATAGCAGTTATGTAATGTTGTTTTACCAAACAGGTAATGTTTCATACCTCAGAGCAACAAAGAACATTCTGCCTGTTGGTGCTTAGTCACCTTTTCCAGTCAGAGGCCAAAAGGCTCTGTCTTCTGAAGACAGATCTTCTGAAAGCCCATGACCCTGGAGGCAGACCCTTCATGTGAGGGACACGGATGTTTCCTTTGGCTCAGGTGCCACCAAAACTGGTACCAAAACTCCCACAGTTGTTGGCAATCAAATAAACAAAAAGATGAAGCAAGAAACCTGAATCAGACCATAGAAACAATCAAACTGGCTTGAGGCTTCACAGTCATGGGTGGTGTTCCCACCCTCCGATGGAAAGCCCTTGACAGTTTCAAACAAACCGGCTGTGGATTGGATAAGTTTATAGGTAAACTTTGGATTTACCAACACTTGGGCCATTTTGACCTTTAATATAAAAATTTTGTATGACCAACCTAACAAAAGATTTAGGAATTATTTTACTCACAATATGTACAATTAAATATAAGTATATGCTGATGTAAAGATTAGCAAATTTTGAATGCTTGCTTTCTGGAAAATTTATACTTGTTCTTACTTGATGTTCCATTGAAGTGTAGGAACAAAAAAGTACTTCACATGTTTTCTAAAGTCAAAATTTAAAATTTGAGGGCTGAGGACAGCTCAGTGGTAAAATGCCTGCTTAGCATGCATGAGGCTCTGGGTTTGAACCCAACACCACACACACACACACACACATACATACACACACACACATACACACATACATACATACACACATACACACACATACACATACACACACACATACACACATACATACACACACATACACACATACATACACACACATACATACATACACACATACACACATACACACACATACACACATACACATGCATACATACACACATATATACATACACACACATACATACATACAAACACAGACACACACACATACATACACACACATACATACATACACACACATACACACATACATACACACACATACATACATACACACATATATATACATACACACATACATACATACACACACATACAAACACATACACACACACATACACACACACACACAATTGAAAATTAGCATTTGAATTTAGGAATATTTTTTTCCTGTGGAAAACTCCAATAGTGAAATCAGTATATTCTTGGGAGATAATAGTCCTCATCACCTTAAAGCAGGGGTAAATCTCTAGCCAGATGTGACCCATCATGATGAACACTTGTAAAACTGTGGATTCCTTTAGATAAAGTGTGCACTTTCCAATTCCTAAAGCCCTCCCCTACTCTCCAGATACCTTCCCCATTGGTCAGCACTTTCCTTCAGGGACTTCAAAGCACACCCATTGTCACTTTCCATCTTAGAGGACACGGATGTCTCATGGCTTCTCTTCTGATGTGATGAGGACCTCCTGGGTGGAGGAGTCAGGGAGAAAGCTGGGTCACCTCACAAACCCCCTGCGGTCTTGTCCTGTTCTCAGGCGTGAGCATAAGGAGACAAGGATCTCAGGAGATGGTGCTTAACTCCTCTCAAATCCAGAATATGTAAATACCTTCTAATTTTTAAATCTCTGTTTTGCAAATATAAAAAGCTTGATGATATTTAGCACTGATGAGAGTGTGGAGAGATGAGTCCTTTCATTTGCCAATAACTGATGTAATTTTTTGACCGGAAAATTGGAAATGTTTATAATTTAAAAAAAATGCATCTGGGCATAGTGGCATGCCTGTAATTTCAACATTTGGGAGGCTGAGGCAGAAGGATATGAGTTCAAGGCCAGACTGGCCAGACCCTGTTTCCAAAAGAAAAAAAAAGTATATGCCATATGATTCAGGAAATCAACTTATATCCTACAAAAATAGACATGTAAGTGTGAAGATTACATGTCATATAGTCAATGATTTCTTTTGTAGCATATATTATAACAGGAAAAAACCTTGAAAATAATCTGTATGCTTATCAATAGGGACTTGTTTAATTATGGTTACATTTGATGGCTAAAAAGAATGCAGTGCATCTGTGTGTACTTGCATTTCTGAGGGCAAAATGCAAAGCTCAGAACTATTAGACACGATCTATTAAACAAGAGTAACAGTAGACCTGGGTATAGTGGTACATGCCTGCAATCCCAGCTACTTGAAGATGGAGGCAGGAAGATCACAAGTTTAAGGCTAGCCCAGGCAAAGTTAGTGAGACCCTGTGTCAAAAACAAACTACAAATAAAGTGCTGGGGGCTTGGCTCAAGTGGTAGAGTACCTGCCTAGTATGCATGAGGCTCTGGGTTTAATCCCCAGTACTGCAAAAAAAACAAACAAACAGACAAACAAAAACCTCAGCGATACTTCATCCTGCAAAATTGTCCTTCAGAAGTGAGAGAGAGATAAAACTGAGGGAGTCCCTCACCAGTACACATACCTTACATAAAATGAGAAAGGGAGTTCTTCAAACTGAAATAAAAGCCTGCAAATCAGTAACATGAAAACATAGAACTGGACAACAGTGTCTCACGCCTGTAATCTCAGCTACTCAAGAGGCAGAGATCAGGAGGATTGCAGTTTGAGTCAGCCTGGGCAAATAGTTCTTGAGACCCTATCTCAAAAAACCCTTTACAAAAATAGGGCTGGTGGAGTGGCTCAAGGTGAAGGCCCTGAGTTCAAACCCCAGCACCTCCAAAAAAAAAAAGAGTGACAGAGAAGAAAACAGAGAAAAGTATAAAGCTCACTGGTAAAGTAAAATAGTCAGTGAACAAAATAGCAATGAGAAAACCTTACCTATCAGTAATTACTTTAGATGTAAGTGACTTAATTCACCAGTCAAAAGCTAGCGTGGCTGAATGGATTTAAAGAAAAAAAAGACTCCAAGATAGGCTGCCTGCACAGCCTTCACTGTTAGGACAGATGGACTGAAAGGGGGATGGGAAGACATTCCCTGTAAAAGCACACAAAAGAGAAGAGAGAGCTGGAGGAGTGGCTCAAGTGGTAGAGTGCCTGCCTAGCAAGCCAGAGGCCCTGAGTTCAAACCCCAGTACCACCAAAAAAAAAAAAGAGAGAGAGAGAGCAGGAGTAGCTGCATCCACATCACACATAGTAGACTTTAAGTGAAAAGCTGCAATAGGAGCCAAAAGTCATTATATAATGTTAATGGGATAACTCATCAAATGACATAATAATTATGAATATACATATGCACCCAATATCAGGTACACCAAAATATTAATAGACCTAAAGGGAGGAATAGGTCGCATGGAAATTGAAAATTCCAGTTCCAACAATGCACAGATCATCCAGACAAGAGCTAACAAGAAAAAACTGGATTTGAGCTACACTTTAGACCAGTGGACTGAAAGGCATAGACAGAGCATTTCATCCAACAGCGGCAGAACATTCTTTCCTTGCAAGCACATCCAGAACGTTCTACAAGTCTTAACAAGTCTTAACAAATCTGAGAAGAATGAAATCATTTCAAGACCATAATGGTATGAAAACAGAAATCAGTAGCAGGAAGAAAACTGGACAATTCATTAAAATTAAACAACATATTCCTGAGCAACCAATAGGTAAAAGAAATAAAAAAGAAAAATAAAAAAAATCTTGAGACAAACAAAAACGTAACAAAAACATACATAAATTTATGAGCTGAACCAGAGACAGTTCTTGGCTTTGCAAGCATGAAGCCCTGAGTTCAAAAGACAGTCCTAAGAGGAAAGTTTACGTGATAGACATCTACATTAACAATGAGAAAAGAGGCTGGGAGTACAGCTCACTAGTACAGCACTCACCCAGCATGCATCAGGGCACAAAGCACAGGCATGAGGTCCTGGGTTTGACCCCAGCACTGATGCCAGTCAAACACACACACACACACACACACACACACACACACAGAAAAAAGAAAAAAAGAGCTCAAACAAGCAACTTTCCTACTTCTAGGAACTAGAAAAAGAACAAACTAAGCTCAAAGTTAATAGAAGGAAGGAAATAATCAAGAATAGAGCAGAAATATATAAAATAGAGACTGGCAAACAACAGAAAAGATCAATGAAATCTAGTTTTTTTTTTTTTGAAAATTGACAAATCTTTAGATATCCTGATTTAAAAAGAGATAAAACTGCAATGAATAGAATCAGAAATGCAAAAAGGAACTATAGCTGATGCCATACAAATATAAAGAAGTGTAAGGTTGGGGAAAGGAAAGATGGCACAAGCAATGTATACACATGTAAGTAAATGTAAAAATGATAAAATAAAGGAGAGAAAAACATTACCTGCCCTCTACCAACTATGTTAATACTTTTAAGTTAAACAATAAATATCATATAGTAAGTTTATATATATATAAAAGAAGCATAAGAGACTTCTATGAACTATTACTACCAACATTCTACATGCTACAAGAAGTGGATGAGTGCCTAGAAACATGGATCCTGCTGACTGAATTATGAAAGAGAGAGAGATTGAATCAATAATAAAAATTCTTCTATTAAAGAAAGGCCCAGGACCCGATGGCTTCTTTGTCAAATTTTTATCAAACATTTAAAGAACCACATGCTTGAGGTGTAGCTAAGTGGGAGAACACTTTAGTATGTGCTAAGCTAAGGCTTGATCCCCTGCACCACACACTCCACACAAAGAATACCAGTCTTCCTCAAAGTCTTCCAAAGAATAGAAGGTGAGCAAGTTCTCCTGACTCATTTTGTGAGGACAGCATTACCCCAAACCCAAATCCAGTCAAGGATACTACAGAAGAGAAAGTCACAGGACAATACACTTGATGAACATAGGTACAAAAGTCTTCAACAAGATACAGAAATGAATTCTACAGCACATTAAAAAGATCAGAGCCTGTGACTAACTGGGGTTTATTCTTGGGATGCAAGGATGTTTTAACATAAGCAAATCAGGAAACAATACACCACACACAGAACCAAGGACAAAGAGCACAATAATCATCTCAGCAGAAGTAGAAGATGCATTGACAAATTCAATTGTTGATGATTATAAAGACATTCAGCAACTTGGGTACAGGAGGAATATAACTCAATACAGTAAAGACCCGTTATCATCAGTCCACAATTAATGTCATACACAGTGATGAAAATTTGAAAGTATTTCCTCTAAGATCAGGAACAAGACAAGGATTCATCATAGTACTGGAAGTCCTAGACAGGGCAATTAGGCAAGAGAAAGAAAAAAAAAAGCATCCAAATTGGAAAGGAATTAGTAAAATTGTCTTTGAAGATAGCATGATCATACAACATTAAAAACTGGGCATGATGGTGGCGTCTGTAATCTCAGCTACTTGGGAGGAGGCAGGAGTGAGGGAGGCTAAATTCGGGACTCATAGAAAAAAAATTGCATCATAGATTAACCATGATTTGGCTCAGGAACCACCCTCACCTGGCTGGGAACCACCCATGCCCCTCCCCACTCATTGATTATTGGCTGGGAATCTTCTTGTTCTCCCTTTCTCATAGGTTATCATAGGTTTTAAAATACTTGAAGAACAGAAATGCTCTCTCAGCTTCTGGCTTCTCCCTGGGCCCCACCATGCCTCCGTTTGTATTTCCCTTCCCTAATTTTTAATAAACTCCATTTATATCCATGTGTCCTGTCATGGATTCTTCTTGGTGGGATATAAAGAATTTGGAAATCTTCTGATCACAGACTATACCAGTGCCGTTAACAATGGGACATCTCAGACCCCATGTAACTTATGTAATTATTAGCACATCTCATGCTAAACTCCTTGTCTCAGCCCAATGCTATCCTATGCTGTTGTAAATTGTAAGACAAAAAGCCTTGGAATGATTCTGCCCTCTATTATCTCTCAGATAAAAGCCTGAATGTTGGTCACACTCCATTCTTATAGAGTGCCTAGGAGCTAGCTTGGGTACATGCACAGAGTAATTGTCAGTCACCCTAGCCCAACCCCCCAGCCTGCCCAAATCCCTCTCCTGTGGCTGGTTAGGACTAGTTTTTAAAAATGCCTTGAGACAGCACTTTCTGTGCTCCCTTCCTGTTCCCATCCCACCTGGTCACCTGGCCAAATGGGGCCCTTACTATATCCATGTGTCTTGTCTTACTTGGATGCCTTCTTGCCAACATGAAGAATTTGGAAATCTTCTGATCAGAGACCATGTGACCCTGTAACAGGATTGCAAGTTGTTTTTTTTTTTTTTTTTTGCATTACTGGGGTTTGAACTCAGTACTTACACCTTGAGCCACTCCACTAGTTCTTTTTTGTGATGGTTTTTTTTTTTTTTTGAGATAGAGTCTCTCCAACTATTTGCTTCAGGCTGGCTTTGAACTGTGATCCTCCTGATCTCTGCCTCCTGAGTAGCTATGATTACCGGCAGCAGGGAACAGGTTTTGAGGTCTATTGACTGTAGTCAATTACAATCAATAACAGTGTATTGTATATTTCAAAATAACTAAGAGTATATTTCAAATCCAGTAGCTCATGTCTGTAATCCTAGCTCATGTCTGTAATCCTCTATTTGCTGAGATCCTCCTGAGCAAATAGTTCTCAAGACCCCATCTCCAAAATAACCAGAGCAAAATAGACTGGAGGTGTGGGTCAGGTGGTAGAGCATCTGCTTTGCAAGTGCGAAGCCCTGAGTTCAAACCCCAGTCCCACTAGCAAAGAAAAAAATAAATAAATGGGTTTGGGTGGTTCATGCCTGTTACCCTAGCTACTCAGGAGGCAGAGATCAGGAGAATCACAGTTTGAAGCCGGCCCTGGGGAAATATTTCTCGAGACCCTATCTTTAAAATACCCATCACAAAAAAAGGGTTGGTGGAATGGATCAAGGTATAGGCCCAGAGTTCAAAACAAACTCCAGTACCACACACAGAAAAAATTACAATGATACATATTCCTCTGAAATTAAAACAAACGAGAAAAGTTGGTCTTAGGTCAGAGGGAGTACAGCTGTAAAGGCTACTGATTTTCATTCACAAATATGTTGGGGTCACTTCCAGCATTTGGGAAGCTAAAGAATAATTTAAAAAATTGAGACAAAAACAGATATTTCAGGCAAAGAAGTATATGCCAGTCAGGCGGTGGTGACTCTCTCCTGCAAGCCTAGCTACTTGGGAGACTGTGATTGGAAGGACCATAGTTTGAGGACAGCTTGGGCAAATAGTTCAAGAGATCCCATCTCCAAAATAACTAGAGCAAAATGGACTGGAGGTGTGGGTCAGGTGATAGAGCACCTGTTTTGTAAACTTGAAGGCCTGAGTTCAAACCCTAGTTTCACACACACACACACACACACACACAGACACACACACACAGACAAGAAAAAGAAGTGTATGCTAGTAGATGTGAGCACGCCCTCTCACTACTGATTTTGCTATATTTAGAAAGACATTGCCATGTCTTTGGGCCTCAATGCTTCCTTATCCCGGAAGACCTCTATAAAGCACTCCAGTGTTATCTGCTCACATGTCTGTCTGTCCTGAGAACCTCAGCTGGGAGGAACTGAAACTCTGCCAACAACCATGTGAGTGTGACATTGTCGAGATCTCCTGGGGCCCTGGCTGATGAGATGCCAGGATGACATCCTCACCAGGGTCCTGAGCCGAGGACCTGCCACCCTGCACCTGGACTCCTGACCCGTGATCCTATGAGACAGGGAGCGTGTAGTGTTGGGAGTCGGTAAGTTTCTAGTCATTTTTATGCTGACACAGTTGTGAACAGTAACAACTTTTTTTTGTGTGGTTTTTTTTTTAATTTTATTTTATCATTTTTACATGTACTTACATGTGTATCATTATTGGGACCATCTCCCACCATCAACAACAATTTTTGACAGTGACTCGAGGACCAGAGCAGCTTCTGCTCACTGAATGTTCCCTGTCATGGAGACCCTATAATGTCATCCCACTAACCAAGAGAACTTGGAACACAAAAGGAACCAAGTAACACAAATAAAATCACAGGAAGCAAAGAAAATCACTCCCTCTGTGACCCACAAGCATGTTTTCACATAGGGCTGATGGTCCCCTGGGGTTTCTACAAGCTTCCTGGGGATGGGTGGGTGTCCTGGTGGGGTGGGGACACTGTGGAGTGGAGCTTCTGAAACTGGAGTTTCGGACCCAAGGCCCAAACTCTTGGGATTCACATGCCAGGTCTGGCCACCCACCCCTAAAGGCCAAATAAAGAGGCATGGTGAAGGCAGAGAAAGGAGGTTTATTACACAGCTTGGGACACACTGTGGGAAGAGGCAGAGTAAACACTCAGCCCATCTTCAGCCATCTTCAGGGTATACACATTGAATTTTAGGTTTAAACTGACAAAGAATTGGGGGTAGGGGACAAGTTAAAACAGTCCTGGTCACAGGTGTGGTGTGATTGACTATTATCTCAGTCCTTGTTCTGTGAGGGTTCTGCAGAAGTTGTCATCACTGTCATCACTTGAAGGGAGTAATCTGGTTCCCAAGACATGATTACTCCTGCTCTAGAGTGCAGCCTTGTTGTTGTAGGTAAATGTCCTCATTTAGGAGATGGTCTGTCCTACAAGTCTCCTCTGTTCTTTAGGGAAGTTTCAGTCCCTTGTGTCACAAAGATGTTATGGACCATTCCTGTCCTTCCTAGATTCAAAGGTGGCTGCAGGACAGAATGGCTCAGAGCAGAGGACAATGGGTACAAAATGGAGACAGAGATGCCAACCTTCTCCTGGGTTTAGTTAATTCATGGGCCCCCGTGCAGAGTCAGTGCTTTTCAGCAAAAGCACTTTAAGCACCTCTTACACTTCTAACTGACTGCATTAAAGCCACTTTCCTGGAAAGTGGGCACTTTCTGAAGTGAGTCATGTCAGTCAGTTGACAGGAGCGCCTGAGACCTTGGGTGTCCCAATTGTAGACATGGGTGTCATCGGATAGTGTATGTGACACAATCCCACACGTCATCACACCAAAGCCAAGTCTCCTCCTTCAACTCTGACTTATTCTCCCATCTTATGGCGAGTTATGACCTTGCCCTGAGCTCTTTGAGGAGCACAGACTTTATTTGGTAGTGATCAGGACAAAAAAAGTAAATAATGGCAATCATTGCTGCCTTCTAGTCACTCTGTGCCAGGCATTGTGTCAGGTGGCTGACGCCTGCCTCACAAACCATTCTTTCTTTTTCCTTGCAAGCAGACTTTATTAAGAGCAGAAGGGCAGGACCTGCTACCAAGGACTAAAAGAGGTGCATGGTGGCTGTGCAGATGTACAATGTATTTTGTAAACAGACTTTTTTGGGGGTGGCAAGCACTGGAGTTTTAACTTAGGAACTTGCACTTGTAAACAAAGCACTCTACCACACCCCAGCCCCTTTTGCTTTCAGATAGGGTTCTTTAGCCTGAACTGGCCTCAAACCATGATCCTCCTACTTCTACCTTCTATGTAGCTGGGATTACAAACATGAACCATTACACCTGGCTTGTTCTTTGACATGGGGTCTCACTACCTTTTTGCCCGTGTTGGCCTTGAACCATGGATTCTCATATCTCTGCCTCCCAAGTAGTTGGGATTACAGGTATAAGCTACTGTGCCTAGACTACAAAAAATTTTAAAGGGTTTATGAAATGCTCTTGGGGGGGGTCTCAAATGCCCATCCAGCAAATGTGGTTTGGGTTGTAGCTTCATCAGGGCACATGGAGTTAGCACCACTAAAGGACAGGCTGGACTTGGGAGAGTGAAGGTCATAGCTCTCCAGCGCAAGAACATTCTGGAAACCATCCTTTCAAGGGACTGTTGTCCATTATAGTCATACTGACCATCTTGCAGAGGGGGAAACTCAGGCCTGAACAAGACAAGTCTTACCCCAGGTCACATTTGGAAGGGGACAGAAAATAACCTCTAAGTGAAGTCAAGGAGCAGTTTGGTAAATTCCGAGCTCTTGGAAATAGAACTCTTTGTGCTTGTGCCTGGTTTCCTGTGGATTCCCAGCCCTGCCTCCCTCCCACCTTTTCTCTTTGCTCATTTTCTCTGCATTCTTTTGCTGTAACACAGCAGCCTTAGGGGCTGGGTGCAGTTCAGTGGTGCAGAGTGTGTGCACTTTCACACATGAGGCCCTGTGTTCAATCCCCAACTCCAAACCTAACCAAATAACCCCAACCCTCCCAAATGTGAGTCTGACAACTTCTGTTCCATGAATCCTTCTGCACGTGGGTCACTAGGCTGAGAAGTCTCAGCAGCCCAGAAATTCCACTCTTAGAGGTACATCCCAAAGAAATGAAAGCAGCAGCCCAGACCTATTTACATGAATTTTCGTGTAGTGTTACTCACAACAGCCCAAAGGGGAAGAATCAGTGTTCCTCAAAGTTAGACTAACTATGGTACACCCTTACAATGGAATAGTTGCCAGCTATGAAAAGGAACAAGTGTGAATCACGTAGCCACACACAGATGAACCTGAAAACATTGTGCCACGTGAGGTGAGCTAGACACAAAACGTCTTGTATGATTCCATCCAGGTGACATATACACAATCACAGAGACATAACAAGCAAGGTAGAGGTTGTTGGGGCTAGGAGGAGAGAAAGAACGGGTAGTTGTTACTTAATGAATGTGGTTCAGGATGATGAAAAAACTGGTAATGGCTTCATGACACTGTGAATGTACTTAACGCCCGTGAATTGTACACTTAAAAATAGTTACAGTAGCTGTAACTATTAGTTACGTAGCACAATCCTAGCAGTCAGGAGGCTAAGGTAGGATCATAAATTTGAAGCCAGCCTTAGCTACATAGTAAGACCCTGTCTCAAAACACCAAAAAGAAGTTACGATGGCAAATTTGTAAATTTTATGTTATGCACAATTTACAGTTAAAAAAATAAATACAGGGAGCTAGGGATGTAGCTCCGTGGTAAAATGCTTGCCTCTCATGCACAAGGCCCTGGGTTGGTGCTTAGGTAGATTATAGATAGACAGACAGACAGACAGACAGACAGGTAGATAGATAGATGAAAGAAAAGTGTGAAGAGTTAAATTCTGAACTTTGGACAGCACATGCTCTAACCTCTTAAGGAAAGCTTGACTCAAAGGCGTACCCTCCCAATACTGCTGGGAGAGGGGCAAATTGACAAAACCCTCTCCATAGGAAGGGCTGGGATGGAGCTCAGCGGAAGAGAGACTGCCTGACATGTGCCAGGCCCTGGGTTCTATCCCCAGTGCAAAACTGACAAACAAAAATCCCCCCAACCTTTCCATAGGGGGAAGAGGCCCATGTGTTACCTTGATTTTTTGGTTTCTATGTAGGAGGAGAAAGGATCCAAACATTCCCAAAGGTGAGCATTTTTTTTCCCATCTATAATATTTGAATACATTTTCACTTTTTAAAATACAAAATTAAATGGCTTTAATTAAATCTTAGATTTGTGAGTGAAACATGGAAGATCCAACTTTATTTTTGAAAAATATCATTAGAATCACAAAGCTATTATGGTTACATTACAGTTTTATACTTTTCCATATTTCCAATATTTATTTACTTATTTACTTATTGGCAGCACTGGGGTTTGAACTCTGGGCCTCCTGCTTGCTAGGCAGATGCTCTACCACTTAAGGCCCAACTCCCCCACCCCAGAACTTTTTTGCTTTAGTTAATTTTCAGAGAGGATCTCTGCTTTTTACCTAGCTCAGACTCAGACCTTCTGCCAAGTAGGTGGGATTACAGGTGTGTGTTACCATTTCTAGCTTATTTGTTGAGGTGGAGGTTTTGACAGCTTCTTGCCAAGACTGGCCTCAAATTGCAGTCCTCCCTATCTCAGCCTCCTGAGTAGCTTGGACTACAGACGTGAGCCACCATACCTAGCCCCAAGGCACTTTAAAATGATTATGTTTTGAGTCTGTAGATGAACAATGACAGTATTAAAAATACATTGTCTGTACTGGGGCAAAGCTTCAGATAAATGAGGGGGAGAGAGAGAGGGAAGGGGGCATGGAGAGGGAGAGGGAGAAAGGGAAACGGAGAGAAGGAGGGGGATAGAGAGGGAGGGGAGGCTGCCTCCCCTCCCCCAGTCCAGGCTCCTTGGCAGCCCCACAGTTAACACCATACATGTCTAGTTTACTACTGGGGCTTTGAGTGAAGCTTCAGTGGAATGAATTTTTAAAACAATTTGCAGAGAAAGGGAATTTTTCAAAAATAACTTTGTGTTCGGTTGCATGTGGATAAATGACAAAAACTAACAAAGTATTCTGTTTGTAATTTCAAGACTGTCAGAGGGATCATCTCGATTAAGAAACTGCCTAAGCAAGCAAGACAAAACCCCTGGTGGCATGCAGTGTCCTCATGTTTTGCTGATGGTGAGTTTTACCCACAGAGTAACTTTCTGTAACAGATGGTTTTCAGGATAAGTTTTCTTACTGGAGCCTCTGAAGAAAAGGAGGCAGCATGCAGAGACACCAGTTGTCTTGGAAGCTGCACCTCGAGAATCATGGAGAGCAGCTTTCAGTCTTTACTGAGTAAAGATATCTGAGCCCTGGAGCCTGCTAACTTTCTGTCTCTAGGCTGACCAGGACTTGGGAAAACCTTGCTGTCACTTGGGCTTGAGCCCAGCTGTCAGCCTTGCATGGCTACAGCAGAACACAAGCTGCCAGCCATCATGGGGACTCCTTCTTAAGAGACTCTGATTGCTTGGATGTGACTGTCCCCTGGAACCTGACACGGTGTGCTATGAAACTAAAAGCAAACCTGGGGTGGTGGCAAGGTTTGCGACCTGCCTGATTGCTTGGAGCCACAGACAAGTCCAGTGAGTGAGTGGGTCACACACAAGTGCCCACAAGAAAGGACTTGTTCTTTAGCAAGCCATCTGCAATCAGGCCTCTGATTCAGCTCAGTGCATCTGACACAAAAACTAATTGCTCTCCTGTCTTATGATTTCTTCCAAAAACTACAAGTTCAGTCGCGCACATCACGGGGCTGGTGAATGCCCGCCCATTCCTGGCAGACTGGACTCCTGACCTTTTGGGGTGTAGGTTGTTTGTTATATCTGGCTTTCTGGGTTGGTGAGTTTGCAACAACAGACCGTTACACCAACTGCCTTTCCTCCTTCTCTCCTGGTGCACACACTTTGGCAAAACAAGTTGATGATTAAGATGCAGATATCTCTGAAAAAGAATCAATCTTTTCTCGTCTGTTCACTGGGTGAATCTTTTCGATGCAACATGGGGAAGCTCTGTAAGCATATTTCGAAATTTTTCATAACTCAGGATTTTGTCCTGAGCAACTTCAGAACTTGGCGTGTCTTTTCAGTTAAGTTGCGTAAAGCTGTTTTCCCATGACAGTGGCTTGACTTTTGCAGACAGACCTTCCTGATGACATATCTGAATGAGAGTAAGGGAATGATGTTTTTTGCCTATTGCAAGAGGAGTGGCTGCCCTCCCCCACTCCAGGCGTTTCTTTGCAGCTGTACTATTGACATGGTAAATGTGAAATTTCATTTTTAAAATGTTTAGCTACGGTTGCTGAAAAGGGCACATGGATTTTGCAACCCAACAACCCCATATCTAGAAGGCACAGAGAAGAATCAGAATGTTACTAATGATCTCTGATTTTCAAAGCTGTTCTTACAAGTTTTTCCCTCCTGAGAAACTCCATTCACAGCCTTTGCTAGCAGTGACAGGGTTTTAATTGAGAATGACCAGGGAAGCAGAATCACACTGGACAGTGCTGACTTCTCAAAAACAGACAGAGCCAGGCAGAAGGTAAAGCAACGAAGGCAAATTTAATTCAGGAACTGTCACAATAGGGGAAGGCAGCCCTCAGTTAAACACTGGGCTCCTTTCCAGACACAAGCGTAAGTGGGAAATTATGGCCAGGAACAGGGAGGGACGGCTTCACTAAGCAGAAGCATCCGGGTGATTGGATTCTCACTAAACTGACTTAGCAAGCTTGTTGAATCAGCTGGTCAAGGACAGAGCCAAGGTCAGGACTAGGACTGTCAGGGCTCAGCACATCCAGGAGATTCTCTGTCATCTAAGGTGCTGGAATGGCTCCAGCACCTGTGTTTTTCCTGCAAAACACTTCCAGGCAGCCACATTCCTGAAGCCAATGAATTGTCTGCTTCAGTCTCTCTACCAACAGAGTCTGGACTAAAAGTTTCAGAGTGAGGCTCCATTGTGGACAGCCACACTGGGGGTACTGCCTCATGCCACCTGTGTGGCATGCACAAACAGCTGAGGTACTTTTTTTTTTAAAGACAGACAGGGTCTCACTATATAGCTATATAGTTCAGGCTGGCCTTGAGCTCCTTTTTTTTTTTGTGATACAGGGATTTTGAACTCAGGGAATTACGCTCACTAGGCAAGCACTCTACCACTTGAGCCATTCCACCAACTCTTTTTTGCGAAGGGTTTTTTGAGATAGGGTCTCGAGGAACAACTTGCCCAGGCTGGCTTCGAACCTCGATCCTCCTGATCTTTGCCTCTTAAGTAGCTAGGATTACAGGTGTGTCACCTCTGCCATGCTGGTCTTGAACTTCTGATCCTTCTGCCTTGGCCTCCCAAGTGCTGTGATTACAAGTGTATGCCACCATGCCCAGAATTTTGTTTGTTTGTTTATTTCACTCCTTTCATCACATCCTGACTACCATGGTGCAGCTTCCACTCTGGAAGATGTTCAGGTCAGCTTCAGTTCACTGGCCAAGGTTATTCTTTGCCTGAACTGATGTCCACTTGGTTTGTAAGATGGAGCTAAAGCTCTCTCTTACAGTCTGGAATTTGTCTTAACCCCTAAAGGACAGAACTGAGATCAGTTCTGAAGGTCGATCTCACCCCCTGCCTGAGGTCTTACAGATAACAATTTTTCTACAAAGACCATTTAGCCAAGGGCCAAGGGGATGTGCTGCAGAGGAGAGATAGATAGCACAGCAGTCCCAAGATGCTCTGCTGCAGACACACCCGCTTGCGAGCGAGGCCCTTGGTGACACTTGGGAACCTGGATTTGCTGTGGTTCTCACAACCCTACCTGATAAGCACCTAAATTGTTTGCACAGACAATGTACTTTTTCTGGAATACCTGTTTTCTCCTGGAAAACAGGAATTTTTGTAGCTCATAGGGAAGAGGGTGCCCCTGTGATCAGCCCCAAAGTCTCTTATGAGCTACCTTGGTGGCCAACGCCTAGGAAGTGCTCTCGGAATTAAGCATGCCCTGTGCAATCCCACAGCGACACACTTCAGGGCCACTTGCCCTTTGTTTTTTTCTGGACTTCATAGGCATTTTCCCTCTGCCTTCTTTACTGTCATAAACATTAACCTTGAGTATAACAACTCACGTTGTCCTTGTGAGTCCTTCTAGTGAATCATTGAATGTGAAAACTCAAGTTGATCTTGGAGACTGGGACACAGAGTCCTTTCTCTTAAGACCTGTTCTCTCTGGAGAAACATAGAATTTGATGATGTTCATAGATACTTAAAAACATTTCTGTAATATCTCTCTGTAGCAATTTCATAAATACCAGAAAAGAATGGTCCAATGTATGTTACAGATGGTTTTTAAAAACTTGGATTCCTTTTTTTTTTTTTTGCAGTACTGGATTTGAACTCAGGGCTTACACCTTGAGCCACTCCACCAGCCCTTTTTTGTGATTTTTTTTTTGAGATAGGGTCTTGAAATATTTTCCCAGGTTGGTTCTGAACTACAATCCTCTTGATCTCTGCCTCCTGAGAAGCTAGGATTACAGGTGTGAGCCACCAGCGCCTGGCTTAGAACTTTCAACTATTTTTAATTTACATTATAGTAATTAGGTTTTAATTATACTCCTTAATACATATGTGTTTCCTTGGGTTTTACTTTCATTTTCATCAAATGTCAGAAGAATGCTTTCAAATGATGTGATCCTGGGAATTTTCCTCCTCTCATGAAATTCACCGTTGTTAATGGCATTTATATTTTTTAATTCAAAGCATTTTTTTTTAACAGCACTGGAGTTTGAACTCAGGGCCTCACACTTGCTAGACTTCCGTTCTACCATTTGAGCCACTCCGTCTGCCCACTTCAAAGCATTTTTATTAGCATACAAGTTTTACAAGGGGTGTTATACAAGGGTTGTTGATGGTATTTATGTCTGCAGTTCTGTATTTACTTTCTAGGGCTGTCATAACAAAATATTAAAAACAGAATGACTTGCAACAATAGAATTGCAACAATCTGTTGTCTTCAGCTGTAGACGCTGAAGCCTGAGCTCAAGGCATACATAGGCAGAGCACTCTCTCTGCTGTCTTCAGGGGAGGATTCTTCCTTTCTGCATCTAACATCTAGTGCTTGTCAGCAGTCTTGGTGTTCTTCAGCTAATAGATGCATCACTCTACTGACACAGCTGTACTCTCATTGCCAGGACTTGTTCTAATCACTTGCTTTTTGCCATCTCTTTTAATTTCTCAACAGCCAGTAAAGAAGCTGTCATCCACAGATGAGGTATGACAAACACACAGCTCACTCCTTTTCACATAAGCACAGCTTACACCACAATCGTGAGTTCAGCCTCAGCCTTTCCAACTCCTCGGTACATGTTTTTAAAAAACCCTGTAGTGCCAAGTCATTTTCCAGAGATGGCACAAACTTAAGGTAAGGCCCAGCAAGTGGTGAGTACTGAGTGTATTTGGTGTGACAGGTAACTGGGGTCAGAGTCCAAGACAAGAGACAGCTGGGAATGTAAATTGGCCAACTAAAGATGGTGACAGGCACAGGCATGAAGAGCTACAAGAATGATAAAAGTTGCTTTCAGCTAGGTTACTATAACATCAAAGAGAAAATTAATTTTGAAAAAGAACATATGAGAGATTAATTAGGAGGTAAGAGCAACAATCCAGCAGGGGAGCATGAAGCTCTGGATGTTAAAGAAGAGCAAAATGTCACTGTGATGTTTTTAAGCCAACAGTGCTGTCATTACCAAAAACCCTAGATACAATCAACACCCCCCTGGCCAAACAAACCACAACATATTAACCAAAAAGCAGGTTTGGGGACAAAAGTTTAAAATTTTTGTGACCCTCAAAAATTCACATGTTGAATGAGAGCTGTTAAAATTGTTCTGAGAAGGGGGGAGGGAGAAAAAAGAAGAAAGATGGAAGGGGTGAATCTAACTAAGATATAGTGTAACCATGTTTGTAAATGTCACAATGGCCCCCGGTACAACCATAATATGCTAATACATTAAAAAAATTCCTACATTGAAACCTACCCCCAGGGCAATGGTATTAAGTCAGGGGTCTCCTGGAGGCGATTAGGTCATGAAGACTCTGTTCCTGAGTGGATGGGGTTAGTGCCCGGTATGAGGGTTTGAGGGAGCCCATTCACCCCCAGATAGCAAGTCTACAAGTGTCTTGACCTCGGACTTCCCAGCCCCTAGAGTTGTAAGCAATACATTTATATTGTTTATAAAGTATTTTGCTATAGTAATCAGAATGGACAGAGACACCATCTGCTTGGCCCTGATGTGATGAGGTCTTTCATCACAGTGAGGGCCATAACCTGAGTACAGATACCATAACCAGAGGCAGAACTTAAGAAGGAGAAGTGCGTGGATGGAGACATATTGTGCTGTATTTGCTATGGCTCTTGTTTCAAGGCCCCACCCCCATGCCGTGGCCCCCAGAATGAATGGACCGGCCCAGGGTCTGTTTCTCAGGGAACTGGAGATGCTGGGACAGGAAGATGGAGTCCATCAGGTGGCTCTACCAGCAGTGAAGGACATCACTCTCTACACCTGGATCCCTGGGTCCTGCTTGTTTGGCTGTGACTCTCCAGTGATGAAGGCTAAGATGGTACACATAGCATAGAGCCTGAAAGGGAACTCAAAGGAATCTGCCCTGCAGGTTCTGGAGAGCCCCTTGTCCTGAATGGGGTCTCTTCTTTCTTTCTGCTTTCTGTGCACTTCCATTTTGCTATCTCCTTGCAGTTGTTAAAATTACACTTAATATTCTAGTATTTTTCTCACTTCTCTTATAGGTCTGTAAGAATGTACATGCAGACTTTCTACCCTTGTTGCCCAACTCAGAAGTTTCAGCTTATTTTATTTCGGGACTTCATAATTTGATGCATTCTCCTTTGGACGGAGTAGCAGACCTACCCAGCTTCATAAGTAGGTATGTGATTTTCCCTACAAGATCAATTCTTGTAGGAAGTTACATCCTCTGGATACTGAAGAGTCCTTGAGAGGAGACAGTTCCACTTTTCTGTGGTCCTGTAGGTAAAACAAGAGGTTAATAGGTACATGGTCCTCCCAGAAAGTCTTCCCCACCTACCTATAGGAAGTTGTCTGCTCTGGCCCTCCCAATGAATTATTATTTTAACACAAGTTGATCACTGTTCATTGAAGCTGCTGTGCAGACACTTAACATTTTTACCTTCTAACAAACAGGAGGATTGGGGAAGGAGTTCTGCACACTCACAGATATGGTTGAGTCACCTCAGAGACCGTCATCTGCAGAGTATGTTTGCCTTCATAGGATGAACAGGACTGAATACAATTTCATTATTTTACTGACTCTCAGTGAAAAATGGCATGGAAGGTGCCAAGAAACACCACCTGAAGGTGCATTTAGACACTCAGATCCTAGAGGCTAATAGCACAAGATTATAGATTTTAAATCAATTCTGCTGTAGTCAGAAAACAAACTCTAAAACTTTAACATTTACAAGTTTGTCACGGCTTCTTATGGCCTAGGATATGACCTATCATTGTAAATCTTTTACATGCATTTGCAAGTAATGCTTGAGGGCAGTTTTTATTGGCATGTATTAATTGTACAAAGCAATAGGTTTCATTATGACATGTTCATTCAGGCACATACTGTACTTTGGTCAAACTCACCCCTCTGTTGCCCTCTTTTATCCCCTTCCCCCGTCTCCCCTTCCATATCTCTACAGTCCCCTTTTTACTTTCATGTCCTTTTTCTCCCTTCTAAATTCCACATGATATGACACATGTGATACTTGTCTTGGTGAGTCTGGATTATTTTTCCTAATATGATGATCTCTGGTTCCATCCTTTTTCTAGCAAATGACATAATTTTGTTCTTTATGGCTGAATAAAACTCCAGTGTGTATATAGACCACATTTGGGCACCTAGCTGACTCCATAGCTTGGCTATTGTGATAATGCAATGATTGTGTCTCTATTGTAAGCTGACTTTGCTTCTTTTGGGTGTCTACCCAGGAGTGGTACAGCTGGACCATACTATGGCAGTTCTATTTTTAATATATTTTGAGGCACCTCCACACTGATTTCCATAGTGGTTGAACTAATTTATATTCTCAACCAACAGTGTATCAGACTTCCTCATCAACTTTTTTTTTTTTTGTAGTTGGGGCTTGAACTCAGGGCCTACGCCTTGAGCCACTCCACCAGCCCTATTTTTGTGAAGGGTTTTTCAAGATAGGTTCTCAAGAACTATTTTCCTGGCTGGCTTTGAAATGAGATCCTCCTGATCTCTGCCTCCTGAGTAGCTAGGATTATAGGCATGAGCCACTGGCACCCAGCTTATTTTTTGTATTCTTGATGATAATCATTCTGAATGAGGAGAGATGGAATCTCAATGTAGTTTTGATTTGAGTTTCCCTGATGGATAAAGATATTGAATTTTTATGTAGTCCAGGCTGTGTGGAACTCATTCAACCCAGACTCCCAAGTGCTGGGATTACAGGTGCACGCCACCACACCCAGCATGAGAATGTGTTTTAAGTCTTCGATTTCCATATATATAGTGTGTGTGTGTGTGTGTGTGTAGTTATATCAATTACTGAGAGAGAGGTGTGGCTCTAGAGAGAAACAGGAAGGAATTTATGTTAAGGAACTGGCTTATGTGATTGTGGGGACTGGCATGTCTGAAATTTGTTGGGCAGGTTAAGAACTGGAAATGTTAGGAGTAGATGTTGCAGTCTTGATTTCAAAGACACTCTGTGTTGAATGAGGTCTACACACCTTAGAAGAGCTAATCTGCTTTACTCCAAGTCCACTGATTTGAGTGTTAATCAGATTTTATCTTGCTGAACATTGGTGGCTCACATCTGTAATCCTAGCTAGTTAGATAGGGAGAATGAGTTGCCAGACTGGTCCTGGGAAAAAAAGTCTGTGAGACCCCATCTCAATGGAAAAAAGCTGGGCAACATCAGACCACTGGCCACCACAGCCTTACCAGGATGACACATAAAATTAACCATCATTATTGAGTTGTCATTAACTTGTCACCCAATCCTTTCCTCAAACCATACTTAATCTCGAAATGAAGATAGTAACGAGGTCATACTTCCACCTTACAAGATACAACTATCCTGCATCAACTGAAAATGCTCAACCTTCTTCCTGGAAGAGGATGTAAAGTCCTTGGGTGTTCCCTCTTCTTTTTGATAGCCTGTAACTCAAAGACCAGTTTGTAATGCCGGGTGCCAGTGGCTCACGCCTGTAATCCTAGCTACTCAGGAGGTAGAGAGCAGAAGGATCATGGTTCAAAGCCAGCCTGGGCAAATAGTTTGTGAGACCCTATCTCAAAAAAAAAAAAGCCATCACAAAAAAGAGCTAGTGGAGTGGCTCAAGGTGTAGGTCCTGAGTTCAAACCCCAGTACTGCCAAAAAAAAAAAAATGACCATTGTGTAAACATAATCCATCTTATGGATATCTGATAAAGGAGGGGATAGGGAAGAACAGAGAGATACATACACACACATATTCATGACTGAATAATAAAAAAAATACTCATAGGATTATAGTCTGTGTTTCCACAACCAACCACATGGTTCCCTACCGTTCCCTATTTTCTTTGCCTGTAGCAAAGCACCTCAGCTGGTCGTGATTCTTCTAGATAGGGTGGCTCAAGATTTCATTCCTGAGGGTCTCGGCGTAACCCTGCCTGGTTTTAATTTTCCAGTGATTTTAATCTTAGGGCACAGCAATCTTAAGAGAAGCTCTAGGGACTGCCTGTACTGCAGACATAGTCTTCCTTCAGTATTGCCAGGGAGAAGCAGCAGTCCAATTTCCCCTTGGTGATCAGGATCCGTGGCCCCAACCAGCACATGAAGTCCCATCTTTTCCTGTTGATTCAGAGGGCACGAGGAACACAAATTGGCCAAGTGGCAGTTTTAACTTCCAGTTCTATGGGATCACTACTGTGACACGTATATCACCAGAGTAGAAGGTTGCAGGGACAGAAGCAAAAATTTCAGTGATAGATCACGGGGGCAATGGTGCTGCCCCTTGATTCCTGTGAATCCTGGCTCTGAGATAAACAGCGTTGGATGCTGGCTGAGAGAACACTCAGCCTTCTGGAGAACCTTGCCCTAGTGCTGCCTCAGTGGTACTACTGGTTCCGCTGTTTTTTCAAACCATCTGCTTCAGGATGGTGAGAACATGATAAGAACAGTGGGTTGCATGAGCATTGGCCCCTTGCTGCCCTCATTTGATTTTGTGAGCAGAAAGCTGTGTGGAATACCATGGTGCTGTAAAGGCATTCCTAAGAAGCCTCACATGCAAAGAAGACAAATCTGTGTCCATTCCCTGACCAAAGTGGCCCAGTGTAATCAACCTGCTGCCAGGATGGTGACAGATTACTCCAGGAAATCACTCCATACTGGGGACTCAGTATTGGTCTCAGACGCTAGCAGATTGGGCACTCAGCAGTGGCAGGAGCCAGGTCTGACTTGGAGTAGAGTCCCTCGTGCTGAGCCCATGCACAACTCCCTTCCTTGTCACAGTGGCCATCTGTATGTGAGCCTTTGGGCAATGACAGCAGTGGCTGGGGGAGGTGGGTGAGCAGTGTCCACACAGTGGACCATCCAGTCTACTTGGCTGGTCAACCCTTTCCCTGCTGAAGTTTTTCATTGGAAAGAATTCACGTGGGACACAAATATCTTCCTTTTCCCCCTCTCATTCAGAGAGGTCTGTCCACATAACCTTGACCTTCTTGTCACCAGTTTTATAATCATGGTCATCACCAATTAGCCATATCCCATGAATTGGTACACAGTCACATGCCTCACTCGGTTTCCCTTCTAAGAGAAATGAATGGAGTTATATTTCTCAAAGTCCTGCCTACCGGGAGGATTTCCTGCCACCACTGTCCTTTAGAAAGGGGCTTAGTGTGTCACTGTCCACTTCCAGGTGGCATCTGTGTATTGTGCAGAACCATCTGTGAACGAGGGTCAAGTTTTCTAGTTCGCATTCCACTGATTGCAGGTGATTTCCCCTGACACCATAGCTGTGGGCTGAGTGAAAGTAATACAGCCAGAATGGAAACCATAGGCCCTGGGTCACTTCCTCATGTAACTTACATGTGCCTTCAGGGCTGTGCAAGCCCCATTTTATGGCTTGCTGAGTCAGACAGAACCCAGTCCATGACAGGCACCTTGGGTACAAGGTCTCCGAGTGGCTCATGATTAAGCATAGGTCTCTACCAAGGCCAGGAGCAAATGAAGAGCTAGTTCTCAGACGGAGAGTCGTTACCTGCAGAGGATGGTCTGACTTTCTTCAAAATGCCTAAAGGCCTACACCTGCCAGTCACCCATAGGGGATTGCCAAAAGTCCCAAGCAGCTTCCCTGTCTGCTACTGGCACTTCCAGCACCATTGGGTCTGCCGAATCACATGGCCCAGGAGGCAGGGCAGCCTGTACTGCAGCCTGGGCCTTTTGCACACCCTTCTTTGTTTTGTGTCCCACTCAAAGTTAGCAACTTTGGGTGACACTGGTACCTGTGCTGGAATAGCACATACAAATGAAGAATATATTGTCTCCAAAGTCCGAAGAAGCTCAGAAGATATCGTGCCTGTTTTTGGATGTGGGACAGTCTGTATTCAATAACTTTTCCTTTACCTTAGAAGGGATATTTCAACTTAGAAATGTAATTGAAGCAGAAGGCCCTTGGTTATTATTCCCCCTGGTGCTGGGGATTGAACCCAGGGCCTCATGTATACTAAGAGTCACTCTACCACTAAGCTACACCTCCCAGCAGAAGGCTTATACATTTTTGGCAGATTTATTTCCCATCCTCTGCTAGATAAATGTTTTGCCATTAAGTCTAGTTAGTTGCTGCTTCCTGCATAGTAGGTGCACTCTGCACAAGGTCATTAATGTGATGGACCAGTGCAATGTCTTATGGTAGGAAGTGGTGATCAAGATTCTTGCAAATGAGCTGGGTGCAGTGGCTCATGCCTGTAATCCTAGCTACTTAGGAGGCAGAGATCAGGAGGATCACAGTTCGAAGCCTGTCTGAGCAAACAGTTTGCGAGACCCTATCTTAAAAAAAAATAGGACTGGTGAAGTGACTCAAGTGGTAGAGTGCCTGTCTAGCAAGCATGAGGCCCTGAGTTCAAACCCTGGTACCACCAAAAAACCAAAAAAGATTTCTATAAACAAAACTGGGACACAGGACCAGAGAGTTGATCTACCTCTGAGGTAGGACAGCTAAGGTGTAGTGTTGACCTTACCAGCTAAAAACAAAACAAACTACTTCTGGTGGTTTTTTTTTTTTTTTTTTTTTTTTGTGATGGGTTTTTTCAAGATAGGATCTTGCGAACTATTTGCCTGGGCCAGCTTCAAAGTGCAATCCTCTTGATCTCTGTAGCTAGGATTACAGGCATGAGCCACTGGCACCCAGCTCTGGTGGTCTTTAATATATATATTACCAGGTTTGTAGCCACATAGAAGGGTCAAGGGGTGTTCATTTGCTCAAGCAGTGCAACCCCATCTGGTCCTCAGAAGCTGTGGACTCACTACCTAGTTAAATTTAGAGCTGTCATTAGAAATTATTCATGTGCTTTCCACACAGCCACAGCTGGCTGCCTGCAGCCGTGATGGGAGTCACCAATCTGGCACCCTTTCTGTCCTCGGTGACACCATTCCTGATCTCCACCACTGCTCCCAGACAGTTGTGTTGTTTTGTTTACTGGTTTTCCAAGTAGAGGCAGTTTTAGTGACTGCCATTTGGCCTGTCCCCTAGAGAAATCCTCACTTCACAGGTCAAGGACCAACATGGAGAGTATGCCAGTTGCTGAGTAGGACACAGTCATTGTCACTCTGGTGGAAGGCTGTGGGTCCCTTTGCAAAGGCTGTGATTAACAATATAGTCTTGGCACAAACTCGAAAGTTGGTACAGGAAAGAGTAGGAAATACTCTGGAATTAGTAGGTATAGGTAAGAACTTTCTCAACGAAACCCAAGCAGCACAGCAACTAAGAGATAGCATAGATAAATGGGACTTCATAAAACTAAAAAGCTTCTGCTCATCAAAAGAAATGGTCTCTAAACTGAAGAGAACACCCACAGAGTGGGAGAAAATATTTGCCAGCTACACATCAGACAAAGGACTGATAACCAGATTATATAGGGAACTTAAAAAACTAAATTCTCCCAAAATTAATGAACTAATAAAGAAATGGGCAAGTGAACTAAACAGAACTTTTTCAAAAGAAGAAACTCAAATGGCCAAACAACACATGAAAAAATGCTCACCATCTCTAGCAATAAAGGAAATGCAAATTAAAACCACGCTAAGATTCCACCTCACCCGTTAGAATAGCCATCATTAGCAACACCACCACCAACAGATGTTGGCAAGGATGCGGGGGGGGGGGGGGGGGGAAGAACCCTCTTACACTGCTAGTGGGAATGTAAACTAGTAGAACCACTATGGAAAAAAATTTGGAGGCTACTTAAAAAGCTAAACATTGATCTACCATTTGATCCAGCAATACCACTCTTGGGGATATACCCAAAAGACTGTGACACAGGTTACCCCAGAGGCACCTGCACACCCATGTTTATTGCAGCACTATTCACAATAGCCAAGTTATGGAAACAGCCAAGATGCCCCACCACTGACGAATGGATTAAGAAAATGTGGTATCTATACACAATAGAATTCTATGCAGCCATGAAGAAGAATGAAATGTTATTATTCGCTGGTAAATGGATGGAATTGGAGAACATCATTCTGGGTGAGGTTAGCCTGGCCGAAAAGACCAAAAATCGTATGTTCTCCCTTATATGTGGACATTAGATCAAGGGCAAACACAACAATGGGATTGGACTTTGAGCACATATAAAAGCGAGAGCACACAAGGGAGGTGTGAGGATAGGGAAGACATCTAAAAAATTAGCTAGCATTTGTTGCCCTCAACGCAGAGAAACTAAAGCAGATACCTTAAAAGCAACTGAGGCCTAATAGGAAAAGGGGACCACGAACTAGAGAAAAGGTTAGATCAAAAAGAATTAACCTAGAAGGTAACACACACGCCTAAGAAATTAATGTGAGTCAACTCCCTGTATAGCTATCCTTATCTCAACTAGCAAAAACCTGTGTTCCTTCCTATTATTGCTTATACTCTCTCTTCAACAAAATTAGAGATAAGGGCAAAATAGTTTCTGCTGGGTATTGAGGGGGGGAGCGGGAGGGGGTGGAGTGGGTGGTAAGGGAGGGGGTGGGGGCAGGGGGGAGAAATGACCCAAGCATTGTATGCACATATGAATAATAAAAAAATAAAAATTAAAAAAAATATATAGTCTTGGTAATGTAGCAGGTCCTTTTTGAAGGAAGCCCAGGCTGTACACTAGAGGCTATATGTCTGTAAATTGTCATGTCTGGGAATCATAAGGCCATGACTGATTTTTTTTTATCTAAGTTAGATCTTTGTTCACGTGATGTAGAACATTTTCACCTGTAGAGATCAAGTGAAGTTTTGTCTTTAGGTTGATCACCTATTTGACTTCAAGGAACACCATGAGCAGCCAGCAATATCACAGGTCTGTGCAAGTCAGACCATTCAGATTGGTGCTTTGACTCCACTGCCCATGATGGTAACCATGCACACCTTGCATTTGGTGACCAATTGCCATCATTTGTCCTCAAGCACCTTGGGTTCCAGGGCTCCCCATCGTGTGTATGCATCCCAATTCAGTGGCAGCAGTTAGCACTCTGACATTCATTTCCACAGCTGTCATGAGGAGTGTGTCCTCTGGATGCTCCTGGGGTGAGTGGGCAGGTGAAGTGTGACATATCCACTTTAACTTTCCCCTTTCCCTAGGTTCTGGAGGCCTTGCTCTATGGCTTGCCAAGGAGTTCCTGTTTCATTTGCTGTGGGCATCTCTCTGGTCTTGTGTGACTGGCATTGGGCTTATCTCCTAACGATGAATATCCATTCCCATGAAGAGTCCCTGAATTCTTCTGTGGATAAATTGAATAACTCTTGCACCTCCTCTAGAGTGTCTATACCTCCTCATGGGTCGCACTTTGTACCTCACCTCACAGGCCTACTGGGTAGGTTTAGAAGTACTAATAGGTGTAGAAGGAAGGAGGAGTGATAGGGAAGGGTCCTAAGAGACTGAGCACTTCCTTGCATAGAGAGGCCATTACAGTCTCCATGCAAAGCATAGTTACTCTCTTCCTCCGGGTCCATCTTCTAGCAAGCAGACTCATCAGAATTGTGGCTTTCCATGATCCTACAATACTTTCTGTACATTGTCCCCATTACAATTTTTCAGATTCCCATTTCTTCCCCACTAATGTCCTTACTTTAACAACATCTGCCCTACAAGGCAAGGAACTTAATTTGTGATGGATTTTAGCCAGTTACAGAGTCAGACTCTGGGTCAGATTTTCAGTGATCTTGGCTTTGAGACTTCAGGATACAAGAGTTTTTTCAGGCAAACTCTCTCAGCTCATGCGTGAGGCCCCAGAGCTGGGAGTTTAATCTTTGAGCTCATCTTTGGCTTGCCCCATTTTTGACAGAAGTGTTTGTGACCATGTACTCTTTCCTAATGGAAATGGAGTCATTAATGCCATTACATCAAATCAGAGTAGGGAACCAATTCCAGAAAATATATAACAAATTCAGAAAATATATAACAAATTCAGAAAATGCATCCTTGAGATTCTGTTCCCGCAGAGCCAGTTTTGGTTCTATATTTGAGTTCTTGAGAGAAACACATCCATTAGGATGTGTGTGTATGTTGCAGTCATGAGTCTGGAGGAGAGTTTCTTACTCCTTAAGGCCTCCAACTGATTGAATGAGGCCGCCAACCGATTAAATGGAGCCCACCCTTGTTATGGAATACAGTCTATTTAAAGTCTCACAGCAATATCTAGGCTGGTGTCTGACCAAGCAAATAATCTATATGAGTCACGGTCATCCAAAAACAAAACAAAAACTAATTGTGTGTGTGTGCGTGTGTCTTAGTCCATTTGTGCTGCTAAAAACAGAGTAACAGAGGCTTGGTTATTTATGATGAACAGAAGTTTACTTCTTATAGTTCTGGAGGCTGGGAATTCCAAGGTCAAGGTGCTAGCATTTTGTAAGGGCTTTTTTCTGTGTCATAACAGGCCAGAAGTCATCCCACGGTGGAAGGGCAAGGTCAGGGCAAGAGGGGACTGGATTTGACGTCTTATAACGGTGCCAATCCCATCCGTAAGGGTGGAACTCCCTGATCTAGTCACCTCTTAAATGTCCCACTTCTTAATGCAGTTGCAATGGTAATTAAATTTCCACGAGTTTTGGAGTGACAAACATTCAAGCCACAGACATGTGTACGGATGTACTTGCTATCCATTTACTATTACATATCTATTTATTTCTTTGGAATTTAATTATGCTGCTATAGAGACTGGAAGTCTCAAGATCTGTAGGGTAAGCTGGAGACCTGGAGGATGATATGTGAAGGCCCAAGGACTAGAAACCAAATGGTGCAGTTTTAGTAGAAAGGTAGGTGGGCTGGACATCCAGAAAGAGCCAATGTTCCAGATCTAATTATAGACTAGAACAGAAGGGTGCCACTGTCCACTCTGGAGACAATTCAGTGGGAAGAAGTCTCTCTTACTTGGGAGAAAGCAAGCCTTTTTGTTTTATTCAGGCCTTCAACTGATTGTATGAGGCCCACTCACATTAGAGAGAATAATGTTTAGTCAGTCTACTGATTTAAATGCTAATCTCATCCAAAAACATAATAGAAACACTCAGAATGGAGCTGGTGGAGTGATTCAAGTAGTAAAGCACCTGCCTAGCAAGCCTGAGGCTCTGAATTCAAACCCCAGAACCACCAAAACAAACAAATAAACAAACAAACAAAAAAACCACTCAATGATTTTTAACCAAATATTTGGGTACCCTCTTGCCCAGTTAAGTTGATACATAAAATTAGCCACCACAACAGGTATTAAATCTCCAAGGAACATTGTAGATTCATCTGTATCTATTTTAATTCTCTCAGTTTGTGCAGAGTGTATTTTGAATTTCTGTTCACAGGTACAAAACATATTTATGAATATCATGTTTTCTGTGTACGTTAACCTCTCTTGACGTCTTGATATTTCTTTATCTCTTGTAATAATAAGTCGTTAATAATTACTGTCTCCACATTATGATGATTTCTGATACAAATGATTCATACAATCTTACTGCTTGAGCCACTCTACCAGTCCTTTTTTGTGATGGGTGTTTTTGAGATAGGGTTTTTCGAACTATTTGTGGGGCTGGCGTTGAACCACAATTATTCTGATTTCTGCCTCCTGAGTAGCTAGGATTACAGGTGTGAGCCATTTTTATTCTTTTATTAGATTTCTTTAGTTGTACTTCTTTGCATTTTTAGTGGTTGTTTTAGGAATTACAATTTGAACTCTCAATTTATCACAATCTACTTTGCATTAATATGTACTGGTTTATGTTAGGAACCTTTCAACAGGGCTGGCTGGGTGGCTCAAATGGTAGAGCACTTGCCCAGCAAGCATGAGGCCCTGAGTTCAAACCCCAGTACCACCAAAAAAACTTTCAACAAAATTCCACTTATGTTCTTATTGTGATGGATTTTATGGCTATATATTTAATAAGCCTCCTCAATTAATTCTTCCATTGTGACTTAAAGCAGACTGTTTTTCAGAAAAGTGATAGTTAAAAAATGATCCTGTTTCTACCTCTTTTAATGGTCTTCATTCCTAGGTATCCAGGTTGCCATGTGGTATGAAATGTATCTTTATAAATTTTCTAGTGAAAATCTTCTGGCAATGAACTATCTCCATTCATTGAAACCTGATGTTTTAATTTTCCTCTTACTTTTGATTTATAATTCTGAGTTTATAATCCCTCCCCACTTCTTTCAGCAGTTAAAGACATTTCTGCATTGTCTGGCATGCATTACTGTTTCCTCTTCTATTGTTTTTTTTTTTTTTTTTTTGGCAGTACTGAGGTTTGAACTCAGGGCCTTGCACTTATGAGGCAGATGCTCTCCCCCCTTGAGCCACGCCCTCTGCCCTGCTTTTGATAAGCTTGCTGTCATTTGAATGGTGTTCCCCACTTTGTAACTTGTGTTTTCATTCCCTCTGGTAGCATTTCAAATTCTTTTTCTTTTTGTCTTTCAGTTGTTTGTTTATATAGTATCTCTCTCTCTCTATATATATATATATTTTTTTTTTCATATTTATCTTTTTTGGATTTTACTGAATTTCTTGGGTTAGAAAGTGATATTTTCCCCCCACCATATTTTGAAAATCTTTAGCCATTGTATTTTCAAAGATCAGGCCTAATTACACACAGGTTGATATCATGACCTGATGCTTCCCTGTTGGTCACTGAGGCTCTGTTCACATTTGTGCAATCAATTTCTTTCGCAGATTTTTACTCTGGATAATTTATATTGTGTTGTCTTCAATTTCACAGACTTTTCTTCCTTAGTCTCCAATATTAAGCTGTTCACTGACTTTTTTCATTCCAGATACCCAATTTTAAGTAAAGTTCAAAGATTTCCTTCAAAAGAGTTTCAAAGAATAAAATTATGATATATACGTGTGTGTATATAGATATACATCTATCTATCTATCTATCAATCATTTATTGGATCTCCCCTATGTGGCCCAGCCTGGAATTCACTGTATATTCCAGGCTGGATTTGAACTTTCAATCTCCTGCCTCAGCCTCTTGAGTGCTGGGTTTACAGGTCTGTTGCTCCACACCTGGCCTCTCTCTTCCCCACCCCCACCCCCAGGGTCTTCCCAAGTAGCCAGGCTAGCCTCCTGCCTCAGCCTCCCTGATGGGGTCACAGGCACATGACACCACACCCTAGCTGAAACCTTAATTGGCTTTATGTGGGCTGAGCAGAAGAGGGTGGTTTTATATAGACAAAGGCTAAAAAACAATGAAAAAGAAGTTTCTAGTGTAGTTTCTGGGTTGTGTTTTCTTCATTTCAGAAGGCAGCTGAGTCACTAGTGGGCTTTGTTTATGCTTTTGATAGGCTGTGTTAATTATGGTATTAAACTTAATCCTAGGGCATGTCTCTTCACTAAGATGTAGTCCTTACTCTTTTAAACTGTCTCTGAAATACTAAGGTGTTCATTAAGGTTTCTCCTCTGACTAATCAGAGTGCCTACATCCCTCAGCAGTGCACTTCATCTGGTGTCAAGATTTGTCTCAGTCACACAGCAGACAGCCTCTGGCAGGCCACAAGAAGTCAAGCCTCATGAAGTCATGGCCTGTAGCATTAGACTTCCTCTTAATTAAGATCCCCTGTTAAATTCTGTGTTATAATAATAATAATAAATTCCCCCCACACCCCTTGCAGGCAGGGAGATCCTAATATTCTTGGACTTTCCTGAGCCATAGGAGTGCCTTTTGTTATTCACAAATAGTTTACTACAACAGGAGTCTACGCTACAAGTGACTTGGGGCAGGGCCCCTAAATAGCCTCAGGCTGGAATTAGTTACCAGAAAGACTAAGTGATTAGAGTTTAGAACTTTCAACCCCACCTGACAACTATCAGGAAAGGGATGGTAGGCGAGGGACAGAGATTGAGCTCTGTGAAAGCTCTTGAATAATGAGATTCAGATGTTGGTGAGAAGGTGGCACACCTGGAGCCTGCACAGAAGCTCTGCACACCCACTCACCTCACATTTTGCCCTCTGCATGTCTTCCATGGGGCTGGCCCTGAGTTGTATCCTTTGGTAAACCAGTGAGCCTTAAGTTCCCCTGAGTTCTGTGACCTGTTCTAGCAAATTACATTACTTGGGGACCTGATGCTTATGACTGGCCCCTGACCTTGTGGAGTCTGGAGTTAATTCCTGTTAGTGTTGACTTGAATTTGTTCCGGGCTGGTGTTGAGAGTTCTTGCCTTCATGGGCCAAATAACTGGCTCATGAGGCAGCAGATTGACTCGTGAGACAAGGTTGGCACACAAAGTAGGATTTATTCGAGAAAGAAAAGTCTGCTAGAGCAGTGCAGAGGAGCCCTGCTGAGGTGAAGGCTGGGGCTTTTTATGGACGCTTTAACTCTGGGTTAGGGTAAGGGTTAGGGGGAGTCTTTCCATTGGTCATGGATTGATGTGCAGGCTTTCTTCCATGAGCCAGTCTGTTTGCCCCTTATGAGGGGAAGCAACCATGTCAGCATTCTGTTTATCAGCCATGTGGCAGATTTATGGGACCATGTATCTCCTCAGGGTGCAGGGCTCATAGTGCTCTCCATGGGGCATGGGATACTGACTCACTCATCTGTCCCTTAGGTTCCCAGACACAACAAATTGGAAAACACAGTTGGGTGTCAGGGGAGTCGGACAACAGACCTATGTTGTCACTGGAAGGCAGATGAGGAAGCTCCCACAACTTCCCAGTTTCCATGCAAAATCTCAGTCCTTGAGATCCACAGGCATGAAAAGCATTTCAAAGTATCTCGTAACAAGGTGTCTCACAAAGTGCAAGTTTTACCAAGGATTTACTTTAGTATAACAGAATAAACTATATACAAGGGGCGGGGAGAGAAAAAGAGAAACATCTCCTGTTCCCCACATAGGAAATGGGAGAACAGACTCAAAATGGTGGCCCCCATCATCTAGTCTTATACTGGAGGGATTGGAGAATACCACTTCTAGGTGTACCCAAAGGAATGCGACTCAGGTTACTCCAGAGGCACCTGCACACCCATGTTTATTGCAGCACTACTCACAATAGCCAAGTTATGGAAACAGCCAAGATGCCCCACTACTGATGAATGGATTAAGACAATGTATTTACATACAAAGTAAATGGATGGAACTGGAGAACATCATCTGAAGCAAAGTTGGCCAGGCTCAAATGGCCAAAAATCATATGTTCTCCCTCATATGCTGACTTTAGACCTAAAACAAATGCAGTAATATTATTGGACATGGGTCACATGCTAAGGGGAGAACATGTACAGGAGGAATAGGGAAAGGTAGGAAACCCAAAACTTGAAAGTGTTTGAGGTGCCCACTGCAGAGGAGCTAATATAGTAACCTTAAACTGACAGAGGTCACTATGGGAAGGTGACTGGGAAGTAGTGAAGAGGTCAGGTAGAGAGGAATCAATTTGGGTTGTAACACACATGTGCATGGAAGCAATGCTGGGAATCTCTCTGTATAGCTATCCTTATCTCAACTAGCAAAAATGCTTTGTCTTTCTTATTATTGCTTATGTCTTCTCTTCAACAAAATTGGAGAAGAGAACAGGTTCTGCCTGGAAGTGATGGGGGGGGAGGATGGGGGGGAACATGGCCCAAACAATGTATGCACATATGAATAAATGAATAAATAAGCCAAAAAAGCCCCAATGTGTTGTGTGTAAAAACAATACAAACCCCAAACAAGCTTTTGCCATTCCTCTCCTCTTCCTGCACTAGAGATTCCATGCCTTAATTGCCCTGATCCAAATTTCAGGAGCTTCAGCAGTTCACAAGACCATTGTTCCACATGAACCAAACCTCACTGTGCCTTAGCATGAAAATGAACACAGAGATAGAGGACAGGGGACCACCATCATGCATTTCTGTTCCCTCAAGGATCAGTTTCCTGACATGCTGGATATGCATTGCCTGGAAAAATTGCTTCATATTTTGTCTTTTTTTTTTTTTTTTTTGCAGTACTGGGACTTGAACTCAGGGCCTACACCTTGAGCCACTCCACCAGCCCTTTTTTTGTGATGAGCGTTTTCAAGATAGGTTCTCACAAACTCTTTGCCCAGGCTGGTTTTGAACCATGATCCTCCTGATATCTGCCTCCTGAGTTGCTAGGATTATAGGCGTGAGCCACCAGGTTGGCATATTTTGTCAATTTTTACAGTTGTTTTCTTGCGTGAAGGTAGCTTGGGGTGTTGCTGTCATCAGCAGAATGGAAGTAATGAAACCGGAATTTTGAACTCAAGGCCTAAACTCCTGAGATTTACATGCCAAGTCTGGCCACCCACCCCTAAACACCAAATAAAGAGGCATGGTGAAGGCAGAGAAAGGAGGTTTATTACATGGCTCGGGACACACCCTGGGAAGAGGCAGAGTAAACATTCAGCTCATCTTTAGCCATCTTTGGGGTACAGACATGAGCTATAGGTTTAAACAGACTGAAGAACTGGGGGGCAGGGGACAAAGGTATGCATAAACAGTTCCAGTCACATGTGTGATTTGATTCACCGTTATCTCAGTCCAAGGGTTCCCAGAGGGGTTCTAAGAAGATGTTATCACTTGTGGGGAGGCATCTGGTTCCCATGAGATGATTACTCCTGCTCCAGGGTGCAGCCTCATCTTTGTAGGTAATTGTCCTCATTTGGACAGGTGGTCTGTCCTGAACGTTCCAGTTCCTTATGGGAAATTTTTAGTCCCTTGTCACAAGGGTATTATCAGTTTTGTCCTTTCTGGAATCCAAAGTTATTGCAGAGTGACTGTAAAGAGAATGGCTTAAAGCAAAGACAGACACAAAATGGAGACAAGAGATGCCAAGCTTTTCCTGTTTTTAGTTGATTTGTGGGCTCAAGTAAAGAGTCAGTGCTTTTCAGCAAAAGCAACTTGAGCACCTCTTACAATAACAGGTATTATCATGGTGGATTTTGTATAAATAGTTTTAAAGAGATAAAGTTAGAGGCAGATAAGAGATTTCCAAAATAAGCTGTAAAATTGCTGGAATGAGATGAGGGCCTCACAGATATAGAGAAGAGATATGTTAGCTATCTAGGAGTCAAAATGGAAAAGAATCAGTCTTTGTTTGGGAAAGTTAAGGGAAAAGAGTTTGGGATGACTTCCATAGTTCCTGTTTGAGCTTCCTGAGTTGTGCTATCCAGAGATACAGGTCAAGTACAATACACACATGCTTCTTACAAAGAATGCTGCATTTATAATGAGCAACAAACTCCACTTAATAAGGAACTTCATGTCTTTAGGACACATCTATGCTGTATTAATATACATGGGATATACACACTGCTCTACAGAGGTTCACACACAGAATGTAATTGTTAGGGTGCAAAAAAGGAAGCCATGTTGGAACTGGACCCCTCCCCCTTGAAGGCGACTCATGAAAACGCTCCACCTGGCCCTAAAGAAAAATAGCCGTCCACCTTAAAAGTCCTTTACTAGAAACTCCTCACCTGTCCCAGGAGGAATGACCTGCTTATAACCCATTATCTCAGGAGGGTCAGCGAGTCATTGAGGATCATCCCACCCAGTGACATTCGTGGGGCTTCTCCACCCACCTCATAAACACCCCGAGTCTGTAAGCAGTGGTGGGCTACAGCTCTCTTGCTGGGGACCTCCTCTGCCAGGCTACTTCTCCACAATAGACCCTGTGCTGGTGTTTGAGCCGTCTCCCTGTCTATCCATTCTGCGCCATTCTTTCGTTTCTACCAGTAATTCTACTGCATTTTTGGGGTTTTGGGGCAGTGCTGGGCCTATACCTTGAGCCACCCCAGCAACCCTTTTTTTGTGATGAATTTTTTCGAGATAGGGTCTCACAAACTATTTCCCCGGGCTGTCTTTGAACCGTGACCTCTTGATCTCTGCTTCCTAAGTAGCTAGGATTACAGGTGTGAACCACTAGTGTCTAGGCATTTGTGTGTTTTCAGACTGAATTCCACATGAATCATCCTCTAAATGGCCACTGTCAAAGGCATATTTCCCTGAGCTCCAAGTGGGACAGTGTCCCACCAGGGTCCTTCTCCCTCAGTCAAGAGTGAAGAGCTTCTGCTGTGAAGTGAGCAGAAACCCCGGCCATCCATAATAAGGAGGCCATTAGTCAGGCACTGGATGGCTAACCTCCTGGGTTCTTCTCTGAAAAACTTCATCCTAGACCTCCCTCACAGACACCAGGTGAGAATGAGGAGAAGCAGAGCCCACTCAGGAGAAGGGACTCCAGTAGTGCTCAAGGAGCCCTGCCTTCCCTACCATGATTCTGAAGTTGGTGGTATGGTACTTTGGAAAGGTTGTGAACTGGGTTTGGGGAGTGAGTTATGATATTTATGGGCTTTTTTAGGGGGGCGTCCTCTTTTGCATAGAGATTCTTGACAATTTGGGGTCATTTGAGTTAAAAATTTACAAATCTGATAGAAACCTTGGACTCCACCACAGAAACATGCACTAACCCACAAACTGGGCACAAATGGACTCTATGTAGCCTATGGTTTTCTGTGTAGGGGCAGGCTGAAGGCTTCTAAGAATATTTATTTCTAATCACCTTATAACAGAGTCTGTAATGAGCTCAAGGAAGGGGATGCACACGGACCTAGAATGCAGAGATGCTGAAGCATGAAGAACTGAAGCAGGAAGGATAGATCAGGGAAACTGAGGCATGAGAAACAGCAACCAGGAATTTACAAGTAAGTATTGTACTAATGAATAGCTCAATTAAAAAACATATAGATACTGCTTTCTCTGCTTAAAAGCCTTTCACTCCCTTAATAAATTGCAACATTTTCTAAAAAAGTAAAGAGAACAGCAACTTCCCTCAGATCTTGCCCATGTGCCCAAAAATAATTAGTGCGCTCTGAGAACTAAGCAAGGATATCTTGAAAAAAGACACGAGCTGGCCAACAGTGGCTCACTCCTATAATTTTGGCTCCTCAGGAGGCAGAGATCAGGAGGATCTCGGTTCAAAGCCAGTCCTGGAAAATGGTTCATGAGACCCTATATCAAAAAAAAAAAAAAAAACACGTCACAAAAAAGGGCTGGTGGAGTGGCTCACAGTGTAAGCCCTGAATTCAAACCCCAGTACTGGCAAAAAAAAAAAAGTGTCTACAAAGAAAAGTGGTAATCACAAGGAAGGACATCTGCCTTGACCCATCCTTTGTTTAAAGGGATGTTCAAACATCTATGTCCTAGTAACTCCAATTGAATGAGGGGGCCAACCTTGAAAATTTTGGTCACAATTGATAATACAGTGTAACAGCAAAAGCAACTAATGATACCAGGTGTCTGAATGAAGAGGAACACTTTTTTCCTAAGATAAAGTTGAGCCAAACCCCCAACCCATTTTTTCACCCTAAACACCCCTGATATTAGAGCACTCATTACACCTGTTGTCAGATGTGTCTATACCCATGTCTGAGCTGTGTACTCTGTTTCTATCTTTCCTTTGCTTTGATTTACTAATAAACCTTCTTGACCTCCACCTTGTTGTGTCCCAAAATTCTTTTCTGTGACAACATCACGACCTTGGTATCAAAGGGCCAGGCACAGGCCTCCTCCCTTTAGGAGACCTCCTCCTAGGGAGGAGTCTCGGCTACACAGTGAGACCTTGTTTCTAAAAGAAAGAGAGAAAGTTCTAAGGTAACAACATCAGGGTGGCATTGGTGGTTCACAGAGCCTCTCCTGCAGTGGGAAGAAGCCAGCTTCATTTTGGGGTTTTGCTGGTAGAGGAGGAAAACCTGAACCTAATCACAACAAGTCATCTGATGCAATGAGCTAAGTGGAGGGAAATTCAACAGAACATGTCCTGAACTCCCCAAATGCACCAGTGTCCTGAAGCACAAAGCAAGGCCAGGGAATTAATCGCTCAAGGGGGACGAGAGACAGGACAGCAGAACGCAAGGCAAACCTTGGAGTTTATCTCGATTAGGGCATGATTCGGACAAATGATAAGATGTGAATAAGGCCTGTAGGTTATACTATACTGCTGTAATGCTAATTCCTGATTTTGATAAGCACACTGAGATTTTTTTCAGAAAATTACTTGGAGTGTTTACTCCCGTTTCCTGCATGAGAGCAGGACACATACCTCCCATTTCTCCTCACTTGAGCCGGCTATTCTAAAGTAAATTATTGCTACAACTTAAAAAATAAACCATTTGTTTTTAGGATATATATACTGAAGTACTTAAGAGCAAAGGAACCTTGTGTCTGCCACTTACTATTCAACATTATAGGATGAGAGAGCAATGAGAGAGAGAGAGAGAGAGGGAGAGAGAGGGAGAGAGAGGGAGAAAGAGAATATAGTAAAATGATAGTATTGGGGGAGTCAGGGTAAAAATTATACTTTATGTTCTTCTTGCAAACTTTCTATAAATCACATAAAAATTAAAAAACAGAGGAAAAGCACTTAGAAGCAGATGAAAGTATATATGCACCGACAGTGTTCATTGGCTATAAGAAAATTCCAGAAAGACTATGGATAATATAGTCAATCCCTAGAGGGTCAAACACTGCCAGGCATCTCTGCTTCTGACTACACAGAACCTTATTTTCTCCCATTGAATTTCAAAGTAGGAGGGACACTATAATTGTAGTCTTGAACAAATAGACATTTGGATAGGATACCTCAATATCATCAATAAGTCAGTTCTCTATAATTTAGCATAAAAAGTTAATGGGATCACAGTTAAAGTAATGATTTTTTTGCAGGGGGAACAGAATCTCATTATGTATCTAAGAATGCCCTTGTCCTGGCTATGGAACCCAGATTGGCCTCAAATTCACAATTCCCTGCCTCCATCTCCCGAGTGCTGGGATTATAGCTGTGTACAACCACACCTAGCAATGATAATGATTTTGAGCGGATACTAATGATTCTGTGGAAAAATAACACTAGACTTGGAAAATGCTGAAAAGAGATGAGGGAATGGGTGGGGTGGGCATTACAACATACAAAACCATTGGTTGTGTAATGGAAAATAATACTGTCCTCCAACTAAGCAAATGAATGAATGAAACAGACCTAAAAATCAAGAATATAAAGTTAAGTATGAATGGAACTCTA